>NC_138369.1:42587318-42653849 GCF_054177405.1 Leptonychotes weddellii | reverse complement strand
ACATAATACCCTCCAGTTCCATCCACGTCGTTGCAAATGGCAAGATCTCATTCCTTTTGATGGCTGCATAATATTCCATTGTATATATATACCACATCTTCTTTATCCAGTCATCTGTCGATGGACATCTTGGCTCTTTCCACAGTTTGGCTATTGTGGACATTGCTGCTATAAACATCAGGGTGCACGTACCCCTTCGAATCCCTACTTTTGTACAACCCTCACTTTTTAAATTTTACACACGTGCGAATACTATTTACATTCACTTTTTTGTGTCTTGCTGATAGTGTTAAGAAGTGCAGGAAGTCCTGGTCGATGAACACATCAAATCTCTAACATTTAATGGGACCATTACTTCCCTGACAAGAGGGACACCTCAATCTAAGGAGGTGTGAGGGGACAAAATGAGGCTGAAAGTGAAGGGAAGGGATGTCAAATACAAAATTCAGTCTTTCCTAAGTATTTTAGAAATTCTATGGTAATATTGTAGTTAAATCTCATCATAATCCCAAAACTGACCCTTTTTGATCTCAGTCTCACCTTAAATGTTCTGTCCTTCAAGAAGCCTTCTCTGACTACTCTCCCTAAAATAGCTTTTCCCACTGCTCTCAGCCAGAGGATTAGCACAGCAATCTGTGTACCCTCATGCATAATTTCCTTCAGTTTGAGTACTAGAAATGAGTAATTTTAACACCTTACAAATGTAGTTATTTTATGATATGGGAATAGACTCTTTCATGTGATCACCTTTTCTCACCAGAAGAGTTTTTAGCATTTGCTACCTTCTTACTTCAGTCTTACCCGGATTTCAGTGAAAACGGTGACTAGATTTTTTTTTTTTTTTAAATATTTCCAGGGCCTCGCCAGGTCTCAGTAAATAACTATTGAATAAAGAATAATATGGAGAAGCTTTTCCCCTACATTTTCTTCTAGTAGTTTTATGGTTTCATGCCGGAGTCCAGCTCCAGCCGGGGTGGGTCTCTCGTAGGAAAGGACGGCGTCGGCGAACGAGGAGACACAGACACAGGGTCAGGTTGCAAGCATCTCCTCCTGACAGCCTCGGAGGAACTTTATTTATATGTTAGGATTTTTTTGTTTTTCCATACTTTCGTAACATGTGATTATGTTTTTTCACAATTGATTGAGATAATCTTAGATCATTTTTTTGATTACAGACATAGCCTTCCTTTATTTTTCCTTTGTAATGATTAACATGACCTTTATTGATTTCTGCTTATTGACTTTCGCTAAAACTAAAAAACAATACGCAAAGAGAAAGGTGCTAGACAGAGCGTGACCGTCTTGCTATTTTGTTCTATAGCGCAGGAAATATAGTGAACTGTGGAACAGACTGAGCTGTTCCTTTCTTAGAATCTTGCCGCTTCTGAGGCGCCTGGGGGGCCTTGTGGAATTAGTTTCATTATGATTGCTTAGATAGGCATAACCAAGATGAGTAGCCACTTTATCATGAAACCCCAGAAATATTCCCACAATTATAAAGATTGCCATAAACAAAATGAAAGAGAATAGCAGGAGCCAGCTGTGGAGTCTCCTGTTTTCAGGATCGTCCCCCATACTTGGACTTTGTCAAACAGCATGAGGAGCTTGGCTCGCGCCAGTTTCAGATCTCCTCATCAGTCCATTTTGAGCTGATTTTTGTATATGGCATGAGATAAGGGTCCAATCTCGTTCTGCATATGGATATCTAGTTTCTCCAACACCATTTATTAAAGAGACTATCCTTTTTCCATTGTGGATTCTTGATATCCTGGTTGAAAGTTGTTTGACTTTAGATGTATGAATTTATTTCTGGGCTTTCTATTCTGTTCATTGGCCTATGTGTCAACTTTTATGCCATTTCTGTACTGTTTTGATTACTGTAGCACATATATGTGTATATTGGAGTGTAGCTGACAAACAATGTTGTGTTAGTTTCAGGTGTACAATATTGTGATTCCACATTTATATGCATTATGAAGTGATGTTCACAATAAATCTAGCTACCTTCTGTCAATATACAAAGTTGTTAAAATATTAACTATATTCCCTATGCTGTGCATTGTATCCCTGTGTCTTATTTTATAATTAGAGTTTCTGCCTTGTAACCCCCTTCCCCTATTTAGCTCATCTCCCCAATCCCTTCTCCTCTGGAAACCAGCAGATTGTACTCTGTGCCTATGAATCTATTTATGTTTTGTTTGTTTTGCTTTTTAGGTTCCATGCATAAATGAAATTATAGGGTATTTATCTTTTTCTTTCTGACATCTTACTTAGCATAATGCCCTTTAGGTCCATCCGTGTTGTTGTAAATGGCAAGATATTTCATTCTTCTTTATGGCTGGGTAATGCTGCATTGTATGTATATACTACGTCTTCCTTATTTACTCACCTGTGATAGATGCTTAGATTGCTTCCTTCCATATCTTAGCTATTTTATTTTATTTTAAAGATTTTATTTATTTATTTGAGAGAGAGAGAATGAGAGACAGAGAGCATGAGAGGGAGGAGGGTCAGAGGGAGAAGCAGACTCTCCGCCGAGCAGGGAGCCCGATGCGGGACTTGATCCCGGGAGGACTCCAGGATCATGACCTGAGCTGAAGGCAGTCGCCCAACCAACTGAGCCACCCAGGCGCCCCATATCTTAGCTATTTTAAATAACACTGCAGTGACTATAGGCGTGCACATATCTTTTCAAATAAGTGTTTTCTGTTTCTTCAGCTAAATACCCAGAAGTAGAATTGCTGGAGTGTATGGTAGTTCTATTTTTAATTTTTTGAGGAACCTCCATACTATTGACTAGTGGATACACCATTTTTCATTCACACCAAAAGTGAACAAGGGTTCCTTTTTTCCCCCATATGCTCACCAACACTTATTTCTTACCTTTTTTTAAAAAAGATTTTGTTTATTTGACAGAGAGAGTGTGCACAAGAGCACATGAGCAGGGGAGGAAGGTAGGAGCAGAGGGGGAGGGAAAAGCAGAGCGAAGCTTGATCCCATGTCTTTTTGATAATAGCATTCTTACAGGTGTGAGGTGATAGCTCATTGTGGTTTTGATTTGCATTTCCCTGTTAGTGATGTTGAGCATCTTTTCATGTGTCTGTTGGTCATCTGTCTTTAGAGAAATGTCTCTTCTGGTCTTGTGCCCAATTTTTTATTTGGATTTTTTTTTTGACACCGAGTTGTGTGAATTCTTTATATATTTTAGATGTTAATTCCTTATCAGATATATGTATATATTTTGCAAATATCTTCTCACATTCAGGAGGTTACCTTTTGGCTTTGTCAATGGTTTCCTTCATTATGCAAAAGCTTTTTAGTTTGATGAAGTTACATTTGTTTATTTTTGCTTTTGTTGCCCTTGCCTGAGGAGATAGATCCAAAAAATTATTGCTCAGATCAATGTCTAAGAGCTTACTGCCTAGGTTTTCTTCAAGGACTTTTGTGGTTTCCAGTCTTAGATTTGAGTCTTTAATCTATTTTGAGTTTATTTTTGTATATGGTGTAAGAAAGTGATCCAGTTTTACTCTGTTGCATGTGTCTTACCACTTTTCCCTCTGTCTTTTCCCTATTCTTGACTCTTTTGTTGAAGATTGACTGTATAATTGTGGATTTATTTCTGTATTCCTATTTTGTTGCATTAATCTGTATGTCTGTTTTTGTGCCAGTACCATACTGTTTTGATTACTATAGCTTTGTAGTATAGTTTAAATCAGGGAGCGTGATAACTGAAGCTCTGTTCTTCTTTATCAAAATTGCTTTGGATAGTTGGGGTCTTCTGTGGTTTCGTACAAATTTTAGGATTATTCTAGTTCATGAAAAATGCTATTGGTATATTGATATGGATTGTATTGAATCTGTACATTGTTTTGGGTGGTATGGACAATTTAACAATATAAATTCTTACATCTATGAGCATGGTACCTCTTTCCATTTATTTGTGTTATCCTCAATTTCTTTCAGCAATATCTTAATCTTCAGAGTATAGGTCTTTGACCTCTTTGGTTAAATTTATTCCTAGGTATTTTATTCTTTTTTGATTCAACTGTACCCGGGATTGTTAATTTCTCTTTCTGGTAGCTCATTTTGTATAAATCTCCAACAGATTTATATATCTTGTACATAATTTTGTATCTTGTAATTTTACTGAATTTCATCTATTAGTTTTAGTAGTTTTTTTTGGTGGAATCTTTAGGTCTTCCTTAGTACCCTGCCATCTGCCAATAGTGACAGTTGTAATTCTGCTTTTCCAATTTGGATGTCTATAATGCATTTTAAAACCAGGAAATGTGATGGTTTTGAGCTTTGTCATTCTTGTTCAAGATTGCTTTGGCTTTTATTTACTTATTTAAGGACTATTTTTTTTTTCCTATTTTTTGTAAAGGATGCCATTGGGATTTTCATAGGGATCACACTGAATCTGTAGATTGCTTAGGTTAATATAGACATTTTATTGATAATCTTCCAACCCATGAACATGGGCTATCTTTTCATTTATTTGTGTCTTCTTTCATTTCTATCATCAGTGTTTTCCAGTTTCCAACATACAAGTCTTTTACCTCTTTGGTTAAATTTATTCCTAACTTTTTTTTTTCCTTTTTGTTACCATTGTGAATGTATTGGGATTGTTTTCTTCCTTTCCTTTTCACAAAGTTCACTGCTTGTGTATAGAAATGTGACTAATTTGATTTCATTTATTAGGTCTGAAGGGTTTTTTGTTTTGTTTTGTTTGTTTTTGCTGTTGTTGAGTCTTCAGTGTTTCTAATATTTATGATCCTAAGGAGAGGAATACAGGAAAATGCAGCCTGTGATAGTAAACATGCTACATGAAACCTAACTGGTAACCGAAATATGGTCTTGACCCAAACTTACAAAGGTTTAGTCTCGCATGGGGCACATTAAATCTCATATGTGAAACTTTTGAAGAAGCCACTGTTGGTTTATTCTGTGCCCCTGTTCCTCTCTATGGCTTTATCTTAATGGCTTTCAAAATGCCAGATGATGCCTATTTTATCCCAGCTTTTTGATTTGAACATGATCTCAAGGGATGAAAACATATACAAACAGCTACTGCTCTTAACCATGATTCAACTGGTCCCCATCACTGCTTAATTTAGCAAGGTTTGCATTAAGCTGGTGTGGACTTACTGTGATTTTTGTTCTGTACTTGAAAAGGAAAGGTCTTGAGCTTTCTCTGTGGCTTTCACTAGGGTCAAGAGTGTCCCCCAATTTCTAAGACCTTGTGTGAGGTTTCCATCTGCATATCTCTAGAAAGAGCTCAGATTCCCAGGCATGCTTGCGTTTTATTCAAGTGAGAGAGAATTACTCTCTGCACCCTCCTCCTCCTCTAAACAGAATGTATTAAAAGTTACTATTTTATCTTTCCCTATCAAAATATTTTTCTAACCCTGAGATTTACCCCCTCCATCTAATAGCTCTTCCGTTCTTTGAAACTTAGAAGTAATTAAAAAGTTTTTCTTTTTGTTTTTTGTTTTTCCATTGCATATTTAATATTACTAATTACCTTAGAGGGCTTAGAATTCAGACTAAAAAGGGTGTATGTTTTTTACCCTGCTGAAACTGTATTTTGACTATATTTTTTAAAAAAAGGCTTTTCCAGTAAGTTTTACTTCTTTCCACTTATTTTTACTGAGCTCTACAGTGGCCTTTTCATATCCTTTGGAAGTTTCTTTTATTGACTTTTCATGTCATTCATGACTGAAGACAATCTCTCCCACCACTGAGAAAAGAACTTGTAATTGGACTATCTCCACACCTGGCCGTCATCCTTGGCATGTGGCCTCTGGGATAGAAAGGGATGTATCACTAAATGTTGAGTTTATTGTCTTGCTGAAAGTTCTTGTCTTTAATTCCACAAGAGTAAACAAATTCAATGAAATGAATTCCAAACTACTCATAGTATTACATGGTCCCAAATTACTCTAACCCTCCTCACTGTTGGAGAGAGAGAGAATATATTATTTTAATCCATAAAGATGGCAGTAATTGGGAGCCTCAGTCCTTGCAGGAAATGAAACAATTAAGAAATCACAAAATCAAAGACAAATAAGATGCCTAACTAGATTAAGCAGCAATGACTTCCAGAGTGCCACCGCTAGCTACTTGTTCCTAAGATACTCTGGCCACATACATGTCAGCTAATTACAGAAATGTGGGATTCACCCCTGCTAGGGACTGAAAGCATATGTATATTTTTGTTCTTGTACATTTTCACCAGGAATTCCTTCAGGCTTTTAGGAAAATGCATACAATGGCTTTCTCCTTCTAGGCATGCTGGATGGTATAAGGGTTTAGTTTTTTAAATCTTTTTACTTACAGCTAAATCCTTAAGACATTTGGGCCTTGAAATATGAGTAGGGGCTTGCCAAGCAGGCAGTGGGGAGAAGGACATATGACAGTTCACATACAGGACAAGGTGTATTCAGTGTTAGCTGGAAGTGAAGCTGGTGAAGTCTTGAATGCCACCCAAGCATAACTAACCCTTGTGCTTTTGACAAGGAGGAGCCATTAGAATCTATGAGGAAGAACAAATATGGTCAGGTGATTTAGAAGGGTCATTTGGGCAGCAGGGTAGAGAGAGGATGAGCTCAAGAGCAACTGGAGGCAAGAGAATGATGGGAGACAATTGCAGAAGAGATAAAAAGATCTTAACGAAGAGGACTCAGCACAGAGATGCAAACTGTAATATTTAGTGGCAGGTTGCCTGAGGACTGTGAGTGGGGGGGTGTGGGGGACAGGGCAATGGAGAGTAGGGGAGGGAGGGAAGAAGAGAGGCTGGGGTATTTGAGATTCCTACCTTGGGTAATTATTTGGCTGAATTATTCCATTTGTTTTGCTTCTCTACTTTATACAATTAGACTCAAAAACTTAGATGCTAGGAGGACACCATATCATTTGCTCATTTATATTTTTTTGAGTTTAATCAGGTTAAAATCTACAATGACTCCTTGGCTTCTTATCATAGCATCTGATCTTTGACTTCTCATCCTTCCATTTGCCCCTAATTTTTAAGTCCTGTGATTCATTGTTTATTAAACAAAGGGTTATGGTGTACTTACTTTGCCAGGCACTGTTCTGGAGGCTGGGAATATTACTGTGAACAAAACAAATGTCCTGGTTTCATGGGGTGGCCTCCTTCGGACCTTTTGAACCTTAGATTTTAAATTTATTTTTGCATCAAAGTCATGTTTGAGCATCCCTGAAAATTGCTCTATTTTCCTTAGAAGCAATTGAGACCTAAAACATACTGAAGAATCCATCCCTAAGTCGCTCTTGTTTTGGTTTTCTCCCAAAGAGCCTTATTTAGGATATTCAGGACTCAGAGCCTCCCTGTGGCCTCTGATGTTCATAATAATTAGAAACTAGCCCTAAGTCCCAGAGAAGAACACGAAATGAACTTTGTGGCTGATTATTTCTCTAGGAGGAGGTGGGAGTTGTTCTACAACTGGGATTAGGAAAGGTTTCTCTCATCTCTTCTCAACTAGAATAGAGTTTTGTTTTAATCTAAAAAGTGCTAAGTTTTCAAAAGACCCTGAAAGAGGGGTTCAACTAGCGCTGGGAGGCAGTTGTTCCAAATGTTTTAAATGATCAGTAACACTGTCATAGAGAAGGCAGGAGAAAGGGTGTGTGTGGGGATCCAGAGGTGGAGGCATATCTATTAATAAACTGCAGAAGCAGGCCTGTGGTTGCTTTGTAAATATGAGGGAAGCAAAGTGTGATGAACTGAGGTGCCTGCTGAGGTCTCTGGCGTCTGATGAATTTAGAGAACATTTTTCTATTTCCCTTAATGCTTCTCGTCAAGTTCCATCTCATTTCTTGGTTTAATGAGGACACTCTTTATGCCTAAACAAAACCCCTACTGTTAGAACTCAGGCCTGTTACCCCGCTGCTCTTCTCTGCCAGGCTTGCAGTAGGACTGAGTGAAAGGGGAGCTTTTATCTGCTGTGGGCTCCAGGAACAGTCACCTACTTGGAGAGGACCTCCTTGCCCTGACTGACAGCTCCTGGTTTGCCCATGTGATGGGGAACATCACTACTCATTCCTCATTCACATCCCCAGGCTCCTAGATTGTGCTACCATGTCATGTGCAACTGACAAGGCAGCTGGGTTTCTTTTGGTTCATTGAAATTCTGTGCACTTTTGCTGGACACTGTGCTAGCCACTGACTTGGGTGAATAAAGTAGCATCTAGTCAGTGAATTAGTCAAAGATGGATAGCTGTATTGCCACATGGTAAGTATTACCACTAGAGGATTGTACAAATTGCAATGGGAAGACAGAAAGAAGAGCAATTAATTCTGCTGGGAGGTGCAGAGCAAGAACTAGTAAGGAGGGAGCATTTGAATTAGGACTTCACGGAAGAGTGGATTTTCCAGGAATATAAGGGAGGAGTGATATTCCATATCCAGAGAACACATACAAATGCTCAAAGCTACCTGACATATTCAAGACTATCGATTAGTTTAGGGGCCAGTGTATCATCTCCATTTGTTTGGGGCTAATAAGAGAGAGCTTGAAATACATACTTGAGTGTCATACTATGGAACAGTGTTTAATTTGGTATTGAATGGGAAATCAGATGTTTTTAAGCAGGTGAGAAATGGAATTGATTCTGGCTTTAGAGATACTTGTCTGGTAGAAATGTGGAGGGCAATTGTAGAAGATAGAAAATTGGAGGCAGGGAGCCCAATTATGAGATCATTGCAATAATGCAGGTGAGCGATGATGTGGACCTGAGTTCTATTTCCAGTCTAAACCTCCTTCCTGAATTCCAGCCTCTTTTATGCAACTGCCTACTTGGTGTCTATGCTCAAATGTCTAATAGACATCTCAAACTCTGCATGCCCAAGACCGAACTAGTGATTTTTCCCTTTCCCAAACCTGCTTCATTCCCAACTTTCCTCCTCTCAGTTGGTGATAACTCCATCCTTTCAGTTGGTCAGCACAAAACTTTAGAGTTGCCCTTGACTTGGCTCTTTCATAGCCCATATTGGACCAATCCTAAAATCCCATTGCCGTCCTCACTACCTTCACTGCTACCAGTGGTCTAAGCCCCCATCACATTTTGCCTGGATTATTACAATAATGTTTTTCTGCTTAAGTTTTTGCTCCTTCAAATCCTTGCTCAAACTTCATCTTCACAGAGAGGTCTATCCTGCCTACCATATCTAACACTGCACCCTGCTGCCCCTCTGCATAGCCCATCCACTTGCCCATTTACCATCCATTTACTCAGCGTTTTTTCCCTAACACCACCACAATTACATAGCATGCCATCTAATTTTCTTATTTATTTATTGTTTATTGCCGCTCTTGCCACACTCGAAAGTAACTCTGCAACGGTAGGGTTCTTGGTCTGCTTGTTCACTATTGTATCTGGAAAACACCTAGAAAAGAATCTGGAACAGAACAGGGTCTCAGTAAATATTGGATGAATGAATGAATGGGAAGTTGGCTGGAAAGAATGGCAGATATAGGTTAGCAGAGTAGAAAATGCAGCCTCTTGGCATCCTACTGGCTCAGAGGGTGGAAAGAAGAAAAGAGTAAAGAATGATTCTGGGTTCCTTAGCTTGGGCTAATGCCTTTATCTAATGATGGAAGGCAGGAGAAGAAATATATCTGGGAGAAATTAATGAGTTCTACTTGGATCGTTTTGAGTGTTCAAGTAGAACTTGGTGCTTGTGAAATAACTAACTTTAGTTGTTAGACCTAGGGATTTTGTTCAACAGAGAGGTCAGGCTGGAACTAGAGTTTTGATAGGCATCAGCTATGGAGTAGATGAGATTTCCAAGGGAGAAGGAACCAAATGAAAGGGGAGAAGTTGGTGGTAAGATGCCAAGAAGTATGCGCCTTTATTTATGGGATGCACCTAGGATAAACCAGCATATACTAGTCAGTATTGTTGGGTGTGCAGTTTGGTCTCCTTGACATCGTTGGACACGTCTTTGGAAGCTGGAGGAATAGGCAGATAAGTGGAAGAGGCAAAGAGTGAGATGATCAGAGTATGTTTTTACATAGTCTTGGTGAGTCTGTATAATGCTTGGGTTGCTTCCTAGGCTCCTGTGTCCTTCAACCATCCTCACCTTCCTGAACCCTATCTGCAGCATCTATCACAAGCTTTGGGGTGATTCTCCTATCAAGATGGCAGACAGCAGAGCCTTAACTTAGAGCATTAAAAGCGCCAGCAATTGTTTTCTTCACTGAATTGTCATAAAGGCAATCCTGCCTATATCACATGCATTTCACATTCCATGATCCATTTGAGACAATTTGCTACAAGACTTTAGATTCCAATTTCTCAGAACAGTCAGAGATCACTTAAATGAATTTTGCATGTTTACCAGAGCCTATGATGCTTGCTTCACCAAATGACTCTTTAAGGAAATTCAAACAAAAAGCCATTTTCTTTTCATTGCTTTTTTTTTTTTTAAAGAAACCTCTCAGGGAAAAGTCAACAAATGTATATGCAAGCATCAGTATTAGCCTCAAAACCAGTGCTGATCGGAAGGATGAGGGGCCTGGGTTTGCATTTAATAGTCACCACCAAAGCCGAACGTCCAGGACCCTGATAAATGACTACATTTGCATCTTAATGCTATCAGCAGCTATTGTTACAATGGTTGTGCCCACTCAAATCTGTGAGGACCTTTTGAAATGGTTATTTTAAGAAAGGAAATTAATTGCTTTCTTTACTTCATGGGGAATGTGGAAAGAAAATATAGGGTGTGTTTCCTTGTCTCTCTTCTTCATTTGAGAGGATTTTCTCTATGTGATAGTTATTACCTTCAAGGCAGGTCCTCCACATCTTTGTGGGCTAGACAAGCAATGCCTTTGGGTCTTCTCTTTCTTCAGCATCTCCTTTTCGAGTTTTCCACTTAGGCATTAGGGCTGATTATGGGGTCTTCTGTCTTCCCAGCAGAAGCATAGCTGTCATCTGCTTGGGGTCTGTGTCATGATGATAGCAGTGATGGAGTAGTGACAGTGCTGTTAATATTACTGGTGGTAGTAGATGTATCTTTACTTAGTACTATAATAATGCTGCATAACAAAGTACTGCAAAATCCTTGGCTTAAAATAACAATCATTCTTTAAAATTTTTTAATTTAATTTTTATTTTTTTTCACTTCTTTGAGGAAACAGTTGACATCACTGTATGGCAGTCATTCATTCCTGCTTACCTGTCAATAGTTTGCCTGGCAGTTGACTGTTCTAGGCTGGCCTAGCTGGGTGGCTATATGTCAACTTGCAGATCCAGCTGGGTTTGGCTCCTTACTGAAGCTTGGGCTCAGGTTGTTCCCTGCCTGTGTTCATTCCAAATTCCAGGCCAAAGGAGCTATGGCTACCTTGGGGAGAGTGGGAATTCTATTTTCTTTCTTTCTTCCTTTCTTTTTTTTTTTTTTTTGAGAGAGCATACGTGGAGTGGGGGGTTGGGAGGCAGAGGGAGAGAGAGAATCTTAAGCAGGCTCCATGCCCAGCTTGGAGCCCAATGTGGGGCTCAATCTTATGACCCAGAGATCATGACCTGAGCCGAAATCGAGTTGGATGCCCTGAGAGTGGGAGTTTTTATGATGGTGACAGAAGTATAATAAGGTAAGTCACATTGCACAATCTCTATTGCATCAAGTCTGCTTACATCCCATTGGATGAAGCAAGTTACATGGCTCAACCCAAATTCAAGGTATGGGGAAGCATAATCTGTCATCATTAGAACAACAGCACAATACTATGGCCAAGCAAGTAAGATTATTTCTTGTGTGGGAGGAGAATAGGGAATTAATCTTAACAAACAGTATTCTATTACCATCTACCATTTGGGGTCTATGTGCAAGTTTTCAACACATTCATTAATTTGCTTATGCAATCAGTAATGTTTGAGTTCCTACTATGTGTCAGATACTATAATAAGCACTGAGCTTATATTAATGAAGTCCTAGAAGAAATTTAGAGCACATGGATCCTAGGATCCTGCTAGGAAATCCATCTAGGGCCTGATCTGATGGGCTGGAGAGAGAGAGATTTGATCCTGGGTTTTAGGAAGGGAGTAGGTTTAAGGTTTTGGAGATCCTATATCCTGGAGTTAGTGAATGCAGTTAATATTTCACATTCCTAGAGATTAAGCTCTTTTTACCAGCTTCTGGCCTTCTACGAGGTATCAGGTAAGATTTTCTTGGCCTAGAGGGAATGTGCGTGTTTTGATCCTGAGTTCAGGAAAGACTCAACATCAGTGAGTTAGGGAGACTAGCTGCACTGGATAATGATTTCTGGAACCAGGGCCTCATCAAATCCAGGTATCAGCCACCCAGATTTTCAGGCCTCCAGAGAGATGGCTGCCATCTCAAGAGTTCTCAGGCTTGGTCAGATTCAACCCTAAGTAACCCAAATAGAAACTTTCAGAACTCATGGAAAAACAATAGACAGCACGGCTAGGGGATGGCAGAGCTAAGCCTTGTGTCTGTATTTTCTGTAGTTGTTGCTGGCTGATCATGTAAACCTTATTTTTCTCTGATCATGATTAGTGCTCAAAGGTGTCTTTGAATTGATTCATACACATGCTGCTGGTGGCCATTCTGATTGCATTTCACAAGCAAGTCATAAAGCTACCTAGGTGAATGTTTTGTCCATTTACATAAGTGGAGCACAGAGTTCTAACAACTATTTGAAGGAGAAATCTCTTCTAGAGAATAATGACAATGGAAAGTGAAATAACTAATAGGCCAGAAAGGAAGCTTTCATTGTCCCTCAGCAAAGGGATAAGTAACAATTGGTGGTGTCTCAGGATGGCAACAGTCATCATCAAAAATATAATACACAAATATGGTGGAGGCAGCATTGCTTTTTACTGATGTGGTCTATATTGCTTTGCTTAGTCAACTAATTTTCAAAGTTGCATTGTATATAGGCCTAAAAAGTCCAGTGTTACCAGCTAAGTTTTATGAACTCTGGGCGTTTCGTATGTTGGACTTCACGGATAGAGTGGATGAGAGGAAATGGTTATATTTCATACATGTAATGGTTAGAGAATCTGTTAAGTCATCCATACTATTAGTCAGCCATTGAAGTAAAAAATAAAACAACAACCTCCCCATCCCAAATCCCTTTTTAACTATGCCAATGACTCTAGAGCCACCCCTGTAAAATTTCTTCCTTAGAGAATTTTTTGAAGCACAAATTCATGGCCATTTCTGAAATTTACCAGCTAAGGTTTCTATAGAGCAGGGGTCAGTAAACTACAACATAAGCAGGAAATCTGAGCTGCCAACTTGCTTTTGTAAATACAATTTTATTGGAACATGGTTCTGCTCATTTATTTACATACCATCCATGGCTATTTCTATGCCACAACAACAGAGTTGAGTAATTGCAACAGAGACCGTCTGGCCCACAAAACCTAAAATATTGACTACCTCACCCTTTACAGAAAGAATTTGCTGACTCCTGCTGTAGAGAGTGGACTGGGTAAATTGGTATGGACATGAACTCAGGATATGAGGAGGCACTCTTTTAGTTGTGACAGGACCCTTTCTGGAGTCTGTGTCTGCAGACCCCAGGTATGGATGGGGCTTCAGTTATGGCTGAATCTATGGGCGTTAAAGAATGGCACCAGGACTCTCATTCTCTACCCTTTGTACTTGCTTTTTGTTGTACCGGCTTCATTCTCAGGCATGCTGTCTTTACATGATAGAAAAGATGGCCAACAGCAGAGCTGGGCTTATATGGCCCCTAATTCTTTTTTAAAAGATTTTATTTTATTTTTTGACAGAGAGAGAAACAGTGAGAGAGGGAACACAAATAGGGGGAGTGGGAGAGGGAGAAGCAGGCTTCCTGTGGAGCAGGGAGCCCGAAGGGGGGCTTGATCCCAGGACTCTGAGATGATGACCTGAGCCGAAGGCAGACGCCCAACGACTGAGCCACCCAGGCGCCCGTATGGCCCCTAGTTCTTACTGAAGTACTTGCTGCGGAAAAGAGAACATCTTACTCCCAGCATCTATTGTAACTCCTTCCCTATTCCGTAGGACTCTGATTTGAATTGGATGCCCAACCTGAACCTATTTTGTGTTCAGGAGGGTAGAGGGCTCTTTACTGAGCATTTTGTGTTGCAGGCCCCTCCTCCACTGAATGGGAAAAGAAGGGCCATGTGTTTGTAGCCCTACCAGTTGGGAGAAGAGGAGTTCCCAAAGGGAAACTAAGAATGCTGGAAGTTTGGAGACAGCTCAGAATCCAAGAATTCTTTGGGAGGCTTGTGTTTCTATTTTACCTCTCACTGTAATTTCTTCCAGCTGCTAAATTTTTCACCTCTTCAACCTGACTTGAATCTTACAGCTCCTGTGTTCTTCTAGGACTACTTTGCTCTGTGCTGCCCGGAATCTTTATTCTTTCATTTCCTCCAAGTTCAATTATAGAAGGCTGTTGTGTGATGCAGACTTTACTTGTAGGCACACAGTATTTGACGGGAAAAATAACTGCACAGTACAATAGAGGCAACTTAAAATTTAACATCAGTCCTTACTCCCAAGAAGACTTAACCATTACTCATCATGGTGAATTTCTTTTCTAACCATGTACCTCCCTAACATCCCAGCTCAATACAATATTCTTGGTCTATTCTTCCCCCTTAAGGCTTTTCCTCTCATTAGCCACCAGACTCCAACATCCCAAAGTTTGTAATATTTTGCTCAGAATGGTTTTACTTTATCTACCCTCTCTTAAGGTAAGATCCAGAGCAATTTATGTTCCCCAAACTTAAGGGGCTCTGAGAAATGAAATGCATCGCTGCAAGGTCATCAACCTTAGAATACTAACAAAAGATTTGAAGATGTTGTGCTGTTGTCACAGTGGTTGTAGTACAAGGGAGAGAGGAAAGAGTTGGGAGGGTTTTGCTTTCACATGCATATCATTCTTTTTTTTTTTTTTTAAAGATTTTATTTATTTATTTGACAGAGAGAGAGAGACAGTGACAGAGGGAACACAAGCAGGGAGAGTGGGAGAGGGAGAAGCAGGCTTCCTGCTGAGCAGGGAGCCCGATGCGGGGTTCGACCCCAGACCCTAGGATCATGACCTGAGCCGAAGGCAGACGCTTAATGACTGAGTCACCCAGGTGCCCCATGCATATCATTCTTAACGTGGAAATGACAGCCTTTGTAAATGGTATCTTTTATAAAGAAAACTTGACTGCATTATGAGTAAAACGTATAAGGCTCACAGGGCCAAAATCAAGGGTCATGTGTCTTCATTGTGTAATAAGGACGTGTTTCAGAGAGTCACTGGTTCAAGGAGGTGAGAGAGAAATAGAGAAGACCTGAATCCAATGCACAGTCTAGAGACAATTCCAGGATTTCAGGAGGAGCACATTCCAGATCAGCTAAAGCCCAGGTGTCCTACAGAATGAGAAAAACGTTGGATGTTTTAAGCTATTATTAAAAGGATGCATTATTGCAGTATTGGCTGAATGATACATGGAGGGAGAGAGTCAAGCCCCATCTCTGTCCACAGCTCTTGCTCTTTGCTATACCGACCACTCCTTCTTCTACCATCTCACCTCTAAGGGCACTTACTTTTGTCTTAGCATATTAATGCCCCTTTTCTCTTCCTCCCACTTGACTGTCATTTCCTAGAAGATAGAAAACTAATTTCTCCCATGTCTTCCAGTCCCTAGCATAAATATTTATACCTTGTTGCTGATCAGTAAAGATTTTGGATAAATGGTAAATTTGAGCCTTATGCTGGGGATAGCTACAGATGGAAACTATGTCTTAATTACCTCCTGGTAAATAAATATCACTGGTCCCAGGTGGGACCAGATGGGCTGTAGATATGAGCTGGCACAAACTCCTCTCTGTAATACTGACTGAACTTAGGCCTGACAGCAAAAGTACTGAGGTGAACCACAATAATTTGCTTGTACTACTAGTGGTCACACCATTATTTCATATTAGCACACAGTGAAAGGCATTTTTGGATTGATGTGAAAGGGCTCGTGACTAAAGTAAGTGACTGCATCAAATGGAAATAATTTGCAGATAAGATTCTCTGCCTTCCCAAGAAAAGCCATTCTGGCTGCCAAGAAAACTGGGGAGTGTTCCTGTCTCTGCTACTTACCTCTCTTCCTTTGCCGATTCTCATCAAATAGACTTCCTTAAGATGGCCAAAGTGTGATGTATTGGTATGTCATATACCACTATGCCTGTGTTGTTTTATGACTTCTGGTGGTATTTTAACAAAAATGTGTATCAAACTATAAAAAAAAATGGAAAGAAAACACAGAAGAATACTGTTATACCTTGTTTATTTTCAGAGTAATATACAAATAAAGTATTCAGCAGATCAAGGTGAAAATATAGGGCAAAGATACGTGGGGAGGGGGGTGGAGTGGCTAAAAAAAAAAAAAATCAACCTACCCAGAGCATTGTGTGATGATTCTTTGTCTTGATCCTGAAATAACTTCGGCTGTTTTTCTTTCTTTCTTTCTTTTTTGTCAAATGGTAGTAAAAATAGGGAAGGCTATTTCAGACAAAAAGACTCAAAACAGGGCTGTGATCATCTCATTATGTGATAACAGGGAGAACAAATGTGGAGCTCTCCAGTATGTTCAAACCATCTCTGCTCTGGCAAACCAAAGGACCTGGCAGGACCTCAGAAAAGGGAGAGGATGGAATAGTTTCAGCATCTGGCTAAGGTCTAAGAGGGGATTGTTTCTCACTTATGCCTAGTTATAGACTCCTTACACAATGTTCATAGTGACCTCCATTCGTAGAACAGGGTAAAGTCTAAAAAATGTCAGTGTGACCCTTTATGTGACATAAAGCCCGTATATGCTCCTCAATCTTAAAGGATAGAGTAAGGTCCAAGGTATATGAGTTTCTGAGACAGATATTGCAGGTATTTCAAAGAACTTTGTATTTCAGCTGGTCTGCCTCCCTGTGGTACCACAGGTGGTTCATTCACTAGAGTCTAGCCTCTGACCTTCAGCTTTGCAGAACCAAACGTTCACAGCTATTGGTGACTCTTAAGGACATTAATCACAGAGATACTGAGCCATTCAAATTTTACTGCTAATGTATGAATTTATATGGTGAACTGGAGCAGTGTAACCAGAACGTCTTAAAATCTCTGATCCATTTACATCATTCTTTCATCAAATACTCACTGAGTCCCTGCTGTGTGCCAGATATGTAAGGGACCATGCTAGAAGCTTCGATGTCTGGTAAATAAAACCAAGTGACCTGTCTCAATCGGAAGCTTACATCCTAGGAGGTTGGGCAAGTCAGTAAATGAGGTAATTTCAGATAGCGAGGAAACAGTAAAAGTAATACAGAACAGGATTAGGAGGGTGAATAAGGGTGGGGTATAGGGGTATTACCTGTGATTGATGGTGCTCAGGTCCCTGGTTCCATTTGTCCTTAAGGACCAGCTCTAACCCTTCTAGTAATCGGATTATGAGCTGGGCCTGTAAATCCCTGTTTGCTTAAGTTTGTGCCATTTGGGTTTCTGTGGTTTCCAGTCAGAGCCATGAATAATGTACTTGGTTACTAAAAAAGTAAAGCTGGGACTCCTGAGTGTGGCATTTGAGGCCCCTCTCAGTCTTGTCCCAAATGACCTATGTCCCTAATTCCTACTCTGCCCCGCAGCACCACCTGCCCCACCCACACAGGCCTTGACAAAGCTTATTCCCTCCTACCACCCTTGCCTCGTACAAGAGAACAGAGGATGTGGTTTGGAAGCATACACTGGGACCTTTTATTGCTGCCAATTATCTGTAATTTGCTCCCTGCCAGAGCCCCTTGGCCAATGTCCGCGTGTCAAAGTCTAAGTGGTGCCTCAAGGCCCCATTCATATCTTCGTTCTTCAGGAACGTTTCAACCTCTTCAGGTAAAATTAATCTCCCCTTTCTCATTGTACCTTGAGCCTCTCTTAAAGCATTTAATAAAATTTGCTTTGCAATATTATTACTTACATTACAGATCTAATTATACCACTAGCATATGAATCCCTGAAGAATGGAGTCTATGCATTTTATTTGTTAACTTTTTATTTAGTGCTTGGCAACACAAATTGAATTAGTCTGTCCGATATAGGAATTTCCTAGAAGGTGTAAAGTGCTGTACAGAGTTAGGGGTAATAAAAAGAACAACCATATATTTTGTGTGCTTACTCTGTCAAGCATGGTGCTTACTGCTTGAGATAAAACATGTAAATCTTGTTTTGGCTAATTTAAGATTAGCTTCTCTAATAGGCAAAGACTGAAATCTGGGTGGCTTAATATGGTAGTTTATTTCTTACATATTCATAAGTCCAGTGTGAGAATTTGATTGACAGACGTCCTCCTAAAAATGAGTGAGAGACTGGGTGTCTTTTGTTTTCTGGTCTGGGAGCTGGTACAGTCTAAAGCCATTTGCTGGATCCTGTACATCAGGAGGCTTGTGTGTGTGAGTGTGGAGGACTACAAGGAGGTTCCTGTGGACCAGAACTTGATCATATAATCCTATCTATATGTAGAGAAGTCTGGGAAATGCTCACAGTACAGCTATATATTCTGCGCAGGGAGCATGATCCTTGGTGGACAGCTAACCATTTATGTTCTAATCATAACTCTGAGTTAGGTACTATTTCTATCTTCTTCTTATAGATAAGGAACTCAGACAGGAGGTGATCTCAAGGTACTCCCCTGGAAGGTGCAGAACCAGGATCTGAACCCAGGTCTTTCTGACTTTCAGAAACCACCTTGGCATTGACACAAAAGGAAGCATCATTTCCCTTTGCCGCTCTTTCTGCTATGTTTCCCAGATGGCAAAAAAATGGTTCTCCTGTCAGCCTTCATTATTGAGCACACTCATTCATCTTTCTCTCTCCAAGCCTTTCATTCTTCCCAGATATTTCTGTTGTCTCGGAGCACGGCAGGACCCATTATCACTTTTTGTGGCCAGACCTGTATCCTTTCTCTTTAATTTCTCTGGGTCTGGTGCATCCAAGCCCATGTGCCTGCTCCTGTGGCTTATGCCTGGAGGATTATAATGTCCACCCGCTGTGGATCTGCCTCTCAGAATAAATAGAGACATTACAGTGGGGGCATTTGATGCAAGGTAGTGTATCTCATCTTGGGACAGGATTTGGGGGTGGATACAGAGGAAGAGAGTGGGGGGAAAAAGAGCCTGCTTATCTTTCTCAGAATGAAATGTAGCTCAATCAGTATTGAGGAGTAAACATGGAGGAAAACAATGGACACATTCAGTCCAGAGCTTTTAATTGGTATTCTAAGGAGTGCTAGAACTCCTTAGAGTAATCATTCTTGGCTCTTAACTTTAGTATAATGAACCATCAGTGGATTTATTATTTATTTCTGGGAACATCCTCTGTCTCTCCATGTTCTTCCCTGCGAAGATTCAGAAGGTTTTTTATTCAGGTCTTGGCTGACAGACCATTTGGGAGGTGAAGCATCAGTATAAAAATGACAACAGGTGGATTATTTTCACCAGAAGTCATGCCATGACTGTGAGTGTGGTTGGTGGTCAGAGAAGGGAGTGGTCTGTCAGTATTGAAGCTGTCACAGCGAAGGCTTCTTGGAAGATAGGGAGTTTCCCTTGAAGCTGGAGAGGTGGGATAGGATCTCAACAAATGGAGAAGGATTTGCTGGCCATTTCTGGCCAAGGGAAAAGTCTGAACAGAGTCATTGGGGATGAGTGAATAGAGCCGCAGCCAGAGTCCAGGGAGGGTGGAGGGAAACCCACTCACCTGTGGTGGAGCCTGTGGTTGGGGAAAGCGGGGGTGGGGTGGGGTGGGGGCGGTGGAGGGAGAAAGAGGGGTCAGAGGACATCGTATCTTTGGAAGGCAAAGGGAGAAATTTCAACATCTAGGCAGAGTGGCCCACTTGCTGCTATTTACCAGTGAGGAGGCCCTGTTCTTCCCTGATAGGTGAGAGGTCAGGGCCACAGGCCAGTTAACAAAGCTTGATATGTGCAGGGCGGTGGTCCTTGATGGGCTATAACTTTTAAGAAGAGTTATTCATCCTGTGCCCCTATAACCCTTGTCCTCTGTTCTTCTTTACCCTGAACCATCACCCCTGCAGATACCGCATCCCTCCAATTCCCACTCTTCAGGACATTCATGCATGAGGTGAGGAATGCCAATGGTACTTTTCTGTGCTTTTCCAGATATCTTGTACAATCCTAGGGACAGATTCTCAAAAAGTGACTAAGTTTGAAAATACGTCCAACCACTTGGGTGAGTGCAGAGCTTAATTAAATTTGACTCAGCAAAATGAAGCAATATGCTATGTCTTGCCTTTTAGCATCTTAGGGTAACTTTTTGCTGCTTCCATCATGCCCCAGTGTGGCCAAGGCTGGGAGTGCACCCACTCCAACACCCCTTCAGGTCCCTTTGCTGTTTTTGACCACACTGGCTTCTGGGATGCTTTCTCTCCTGACCCAAGTTTGCTTTCTCAGCAAACAGACTCTGAAGCAGGGATTGTAAACAAGAGGTTCACTGAGGAGAGCTTTGGAACCACACCTGTAAGAAAGTGAGGGAGGCAGGCAGGGTTGGGCAGAAGAAGACTGAACCCCCCACTGTTGCTCCAGGGAGCTCTGGAGCAGGAATAGCTCTTCTGAGTGGACCACAGTAGGCCAAGGACCTGACCAGTCATTAGATGCAGCTACTTCTAGCAGGGGGTGGAACCTTGGGCAAGGCTGTTCTGGTCAAGGGTAATTCTTGGGCAGGATTGCAGCTGGAGAATGAGAATTTTGATCCTGAAAGGGGGTGGGGTCTTGACAGGACAGCACAGGACCCCCTACAGCAAGCAGGAGCCAGCACTTGCATTTCCTCAGCAGAGGCAGGAGACCCTCAGGTTGCTGTACCCGCTTTGCCTGTTTCTTCAGAAAGCCTGGAGTGTCTGGGAATTTACATACCCCAAGGGTAGCCCTTAACCAATGACCGATAGAAACACCCCAGCTTCCTTCCCCCTACAGTGACATTTCTGAAGTGTGACCCATGTTATTTCCAGAATGCCCTTCATGAGAAGGATATTTGCCTGATGTCTCACTTCCCCACTCAGATCATTGCTGGTTTTTCCCTGGAAATGCTTCATAATAAATCACTTTCCCTGAGTTGTCAACTCTGTGGCATCTCGAGGAAATCAATTAGACAACCGGCTTTGTCATCCCTGGGTATGTTACTTAACTTCTCTGAGCCTCAGTTTCCTAATCTGCAAAATGAGGTTAACAACAGATTTATGGGGTTGTTATGGAAGCTGTGAGCAAGCACCTTGCACAAAGAGGTACTGAATAAAGAGATTAGTGAAAGAGTAATATCTGGTACTGGAGAGAATGGGATCCCCAGATAGCACTTCATTCTGGCTGAAAAGTACGAGCTTTGAATTCTTTACAATGGGACCTGAAACTTCCTGTACCCACACTCTGCCTGTCAGCTTGAGTCATAAGCACTGGCCGCAAATATGATTGCTGGTAGGGATCTTTAAGGCACTGCTCACTTTTTTTTTTTTTTTTAAGTGTGAGAAGAGGTAATCTGTAAAGGAAAGGTTCTGAGTGTTCTTTTATGTTTGTGTATATGGAGTGTCCTGATTAGCTTCTCCTTAGAAAGCACCTCATGAACTAATTAAATTAATTTGAGATGAGATTTTGGTTCCTTTACACATGCCACTCAAGTAGAAGTGCCTGATATTTAAGAATGTAAATTTCACTGCTTTTTAACTCTTTTACACTGGTGATCTTGGTGGTCTGGGGAAGAAGGGCTTTTTTCTTCCCTGAGGTCACCTCTACCCTGGATCCAGCTCTCATGCCCCCTCATGGTTGATAGGGTCCATTGCGCTGCCGCCAGGGTGAGGTATGGTGACAAGGAAACCACATGCTACCTTTGAGGATTGATGGCTTTGCAGGACCGCCCTTGGCTACAGTCCTGTCTCAGCTGTCTAGATGAGGTCTGGCATATAGACTTGAACTTGCCAGAGTACCTCTGCTTGGTTGATTGTCACTGTCTGAAGAATTGTGTTAAAAAGGATTCTGAGCTCCTTTTTGGCCTGAGTGAAAAAGAGTACAGAGATTGTTCGTAATATCTGTTATGAATATTAGATAGGAGTTTATGGAATATATTGGACAGCCAGGACTAGAGTTCCATGTTTTTGCAGAGATTTCAGGTCTTCTATCAGTGAAAGCTCCCTGCTACTTTTATATATTACTATATTACATATTGGATTTTATTATGATTTGGAATGTGTTTATATATAATCACATATGTAATTATATGTAAAAATACATAAAATTTTATATAAAATTTAAATTATATAATTTAAATATATTAATATATTATACTATATATCAATATATATTAAATATGTTATTTTATATAAATATGTATATATAATTACATACATAAATGCATTCCAAATTATATAACATGTATATGAATCCCAAAAGAGGAATAATATGAATAATATCATCCATCCCTTTTAACCTTCTTCCAAATCCTTTTTTTTTTTTTTAAGATTTTATTTATTTATTTGACAGAGACACAGCGAGAGAGGGAACACAAGCAGGGGGAGTGGGAGAGGGAGAAGTAGGCCTCCTGTGGAGCAGAGAGCCCGATGCAGGGCTCTATCCCAGGACCCCAGGATCATGACCTGAGCTGAAGGCAGACACTTAACAACTGAGCCACCAGGCGCCCCCAAATCCTTATTCTTAAGATGAATTCAATTACTAGCTGAGATGAACTCTACTTATAAACCATATTAGCTTTGACAGCTTATTCACTTTCCCTGTGACTCCATTTCCTCATACATTAGTGGAGGTAATGAAAGGATCTGCCTCAGGTTGCTGTGAGAGTTCTTGGAGTTCTAGATCTGTGTTACTCAGAATGGTGCCTGGTACATATCTAGATTGAAATGTTTGACCTGCTCTAATATTAAAATTGTGTTATTGTTTACCATGTACCCACTGTTTGGCATCAGACAACATTCTGTGGAGGCTGCTCTTTGATTTCCAAGGTTATCCACGTAGCTCCCTTTTCAATCAGGAGGAGGAGAAAATAATTTTAATTTTTATGTCAGCACTGCTGATTTTGTGCTGCCATTTCCCAGGTCAGGGACTTCTCTCTCAACAAGGCTGAAACTGAGGAAAGATCATATGTAACAAAGTCTAAGTATTTTGGTGTAAGGCCTGGAAGATGAAATTAAAAGCTTCAATTCTTTTCTCTTTTTACCATAATACTGACTGAATTTAGCTATAAAAAAACACATTTAAAAATTTTAGCTCATCTAGTTTTCCCATTTTTAGATATATCCCATTTTGGGATTATAGAAAGAGCCATGGTTTTGGTGTCAGAGTTGGATTTGAATCCTGGCTCCATCGTGTGTCCATGGAACTAGCAGTTACTTGACCTCACCAAGCCTCCATTTCTTCAGCAGTAGAACAGAATACTAGCTGGTCACTGGCAATCCTGGGTCTCTTCGAATTGGTGCTTTGGTGACTACTATTTGGTAAGGGTTTTGCTTTGCAGTGAGAGTCCTGAGGTCCAGCAAATTTCTCAAGGACCTTCTGAATCTTCATTGAAGAAATTAGATTCTATCTAGCTGGTTTCATGTCTGATGTGTTATACTTTAAGGTTTTGAGCATTGATAAACCTGTGTAGGCAGATCTGATAATTTTGTTCAGATTATAGGATCATTTCTAGCTCAGGATGGGTCTCCATAGTCTGTTTCAGGTGGTTGCTGGATAATGGAATTCCTTTTCCCATAGAGGCATAGTTAGGCATCAGTTAGCTGCCCAGAATAGCTCACAAATGCCCATTCAGCACATAAGCCCCTTGGAATATGGAGTGAAAAACTTAACTGCACTGGACTTAAATAAATTTCAGGATACTTGAGTCTAATTCTAGCTCTGTCACTTACTTACCTTGAGATCTTAGCTTCTTGAAGACTTTCCTCTCTGTAAAATCAAAATGAAAATATCTTCTTCATGTTGTTGAGCAGATGAAGTGCTATCTGGCCCACAGTAACTATTGAGCTTGGTCCTCTATTACTGTTGTTATTCTTATTTGAACCAAACATTTAAACATTTTTGTAGAAAATGTGTAAGGAGAATTTCAGCCTTGAATTTCAGGAACACATCTTCCTGCACTGTGTTGCTCTGGAACTAGAGTTTCCCCAAGTTTCATTCTTTCATGGTTGCTTATACCATCTGAAGGAAGTGTCCCAGGGGAGCCAAGCTGGGGGAGACTAAAAGAACAGGGATCAGAACTTCAAGGCATAGAAATTGAAGATGGCCTGGCCAGGTAGTAGGTATCACTGGGTTGGATCACTGGTGGCCTCTCAATTGCTGCCTTTCTCCTTCACCAGTCCTAAGACTGAGTGCTTTCCTCTCAACTCCTCTGTGGTGATGATTCTTCCTGGGGCCCCAAGAAAGGCAATTTCAGGGTTTCCCCCCACTCTCCTGCTCCTCATGCAAGCTCCAGACTTGTTCAACTTTTCCTTAAATGGTTTTATTTCATATTACAAGTTTTTAAGTTCACATATGGTAAGATTCACTGTTTCTGGTGTATAGTTTTATGAATTGGGACAAATGCATAAAGTCATGTAACCATCACCAAAATCAAGGTCAGAACATCACCCCCAATGTTCTCCCACACTACTCTTACACAATTTACTTAGTGTTTTACACTCTTGATGAGAGGGAAAAAAATGCCAGGCAGAGGGGTAACAAATATGGTTTTGTAACTTCTCTCTTTTTTCACATAGATCCTTCTGAGAAAGAAAGAGTCCCCTATAAGTTGCTAATGGGCCACAGAGGACTATAATGTGAGTCTATGGCTTTTTTAGATTCTCCAGCAACTTTCATGGGGAGAAGAACAGAGGTGGGGGCTCCAAGGCAATGAGTTCCTATGGCCAGGGAGCCCAGATGGATCAAAGCTAGTGGGGTTTAGAGTAAGGGATCCAATGGAACCTAGGAAAAGCTCTGACAATTTTTCTTCCTATGTTCTCTTGTCACACACCAGCCTGCTACAAAAAATCCTGGACTGTAATGGAATGAGCTGAAAGGCAATGACTGGCTGAGGGCAGAGGATATAGGAGTAAATGAAGAAGAGGAAATAGGAGGGGAGGGAGGAGTACTAGAAGGCTGAACTGGAGAGCAAAGAACAAGGTTGTTCTCTGAAAGGGCTTCCATCAGGACCCTGCCAGCCCAGGGTGAGTGAGAATATGTAGCCCACTCCTCTCATGGCCAGCCTGTTGATTCAAGCCTGGCCTGGGTCTCTGCCCCCATTCGCCCCCTCAGCAGAGCATCTTTGAGCAAGGCACACCTGGAAGGTCCTCTCGGTGAGAATATCCATTTAAGCTCTTACTCAAATCAGGAGTGTGTGTTCAATTAATCATTCCCCTATTACCTAGGACAGCAGAGATTTTGCTGAACAAAAAATTATTTGTGGAAAATGTACCAGCTTCAGCCATCAAATTTTTTGACAGAAATATTAAAAATGCAGGCAAAAATTTTCCATTAGGACACTGGCTGTCCATATTTCTTGATGAGATCTTATTATTGAACCTGAGGTAAATGCTTGTACTTCAGTAGCTGGCAGCAATTCCCTGCCTTTGTGTTTCAAATTTCAGTAAAAAATCTCAAATGTCAAAATGTATGTCACTCTCTAAATAAAATTTTACACCAGAGAATGGGAGAAATGTTGCTGTTGAGTCATTTGATGTCATGCCTGACAGGAATACTGATGACTTGAATGAGCAGGCTGATGAAGACTGAGGGGGAAATGGGAATATTTTGCTAAGCATGAGATTGGAGATCTGTGTCTGGCAGTATTAAATTTTTCTCACTTGCTTTTGTACCACCTGCAACAAAATCACAATCTGAATCACAGTTCCTGTATACAAATCCTGTTCATTCTGGGACCAGCATCCTATCAACTAGGAATATGGTATCTTGTAACCTGGAAGACTTAAGATGGTTTTAAGCTTTTTAAAGGTGGTTATTTCGTGTGTGTGTGTGTGTGTGTGTGTGTGTGTGTGTGAGAGAGAGAGAGAGAGAGAGATACCCCTTGACAGCTAAAATTTTAGGCACATAACAGTTATTACATAAATCTATTATATTGATAAATTGAGTATGCATGGCAATAACCTATAACAAGCACTTTTATTTTTATAAGTGTCCCATGGCATTGTTAACTCTTTATTGCTGTGTTTGTAGATAATGTGGCTCAGTGGAAAGAGACCAGACTGTGGACCTGGGTTCAAATCCCTCCCTTTTTTGCTTTTACTATTTGTGTAACCTTAGGGAAAACCTTAAGAAAAGGAAAATTTTGTCTGTTTTCTCTTTTATAGATATGAATAAGAGTAATTACTTCATAAAAAAGAGAATCCAAGAAAACATATGGAAAAATGCTCAGTGTGGTTTCTAAATTAGAGCTATTGCTCAATAAATTTCATTGTCTTTTCTTTAATCACTTGGTATTTTCAGGGAATAAATTGTTACACATGAGTAAATATTAAGTAGATGACTCTTCCTGTAAGATATTATAAAGTAGATAATGCCAAAAAAAGGTAAAACCAACTGATAGTCATTTAACTGTAATCAAATACTTTAGGGTCTTCTCTTTCCAGGCATAGGGTAGGATTTTATTTTGCCATATCATTTTAAGTTAGATGTGATCATGTCACTTAATTTGGCCAATTAAATCTGAAAAGTCAAGTGAGGGAAGATTGAAGAACCAATGTGTAATTTGACTTTTCTCTTCCCACCGTTTCAGTGATTGTGGTAGCAAATTCCTAGAGTAACAGCAATGAGAAGAGTCCACTGTTGACCAGCAATGGACATATATCATGGGTGAGGAATAAACTTGTTGTGTAAAGCCACATTTTGGGCTTGTTACCACAGCATAACCTAGTTTATCCTGACTGATAAACCAACAAAGCTTTGGTAAGATTCATGGACTTGATTCAGTAACAAGAACCTTATAAAATAGTGTAGAAGAGTAATTGTGCTAGATTCCACCTCACAAATAATTTAGAAAGTTCGAGGAACTGTTAAAGATTTACTATGGCTTAATTAAATGCTACAGCTATTTGGGAAAATTTTCTATTTCACCAGTGACCATGTCAAAGTTGGGACTTAGGGAAGATTTGGCTCCTCATATTTTATCAGCCTCATTCATGGGTATAGATTTACATAGTCCAGTATAGTAGCCACTTGTCTCAAATGACTTTTACACTTAAGTAAAACTAAGTATAGAGCATTTCCATCTTTGCAGAAATTCTATTAGGCATCCCTGATACAGATGCTTGAAATTGTCTCAATCATATGTAAGGTTCTATATAATTAAAGCATCTCTTCTAATGAGATTGTTACCCCTTAAGCCCTCCTCCATAGAAATTTGCCACTGTATCTGCATCTTATCTTCTAGTTGGACACTGTGAAAATGCAAAGGAAGGGAAAATTTCCCTAGGCTTTCCAGAGTAAATGTACTTAATACATCTAAGGCTGCCAGTGTATAATAATATATACAAGGAATTGATATTTATTTTCTTTTTACAAAGCAAAGCTCCCATGGAAGTAAAGAGGCAATTTGAACTGTACTGAAGTAAAGTTGAGACTGAATGCTTCTTATGTAACAAATGACCTTTCATATCAGGCAAGTGTTGTGCTCTTTTTATATCAAAGTTTATAAGGCCTGTGGATTGAATGACTAGGACAATAACTCTTCTCAGTTAACATTAAACTTCGGAGTTAAATATGGGTGTATTAGTCAGGATATCCTAAGTGATGCTGCTATAACACACGACCTAAAGGTCTCAGTGCCTGGGACAAAACCCCATTTCAAATTTATGCAGTCCCTTGGGGGGGTCCTTGTTATTGTCCTGAGGAGTTATTGTCTATTTTCAGTAGTCCAGACTGCCTTCCAATTCAACAAGAAGTCTCTTCCCTGATCATACAGCAAGAAGAGAGTGCTAGAACATCCCACATCATCAAATAAGTGCTCCAGCATGAAAGTGATGCATGTTACTTCTTTCTACCCACTGGCATTAGTCATATGGCCCTTCCCCCATGCAGGGTGAGAGTCAGGGAAATATAATCCTTCCATGCACTCAGAAAGAGTGGATAACTACATATAAGTGAACATTAGAAGCCTCTACACAGTGCAGGAAGTGCATTTTTAAACAAAATCATTAAATGTGTAGGTTTCCAGCGAGCCAACGGCTGATGTTTTCCAGAATAATGTTGGAATGCTGGTTATGGCATCAGATTTCCACAATTCCAAAATATTTGCCAGCTTATGAAAAAGTAAGAGTTGAATTGTATGCTTTTATGAACCCGAGTTTTACTTCTATACCAAGCTTCCATCTACTGTCATGTTCTTTGGGGCAGTTAGAAAAAAAGTGTTCTAGCCTGTGACTTCATTCAAGTTAGTCTTTTTTTCCCCCTTGGCATGTAAAATGTGATGGCAAGATTAAGTTATTCTTTGTCCCTTTCCAACACTGTTATGGTTTTTAGAGGTTTTTATGGCCACTATTAGCAGTCCTGAAAGAAAGGTCTCTGAGTATACAGAGGACTCAGATGTGGGTGTGGAATTGAGCCTTCTCTGTTTTCTGCACCACTCATAAGCACAAACCCTCTC
Source organism: Leptonychotes weddellii (assembly GCF_054177405.1). NCBI lineage: Eukaryota > Metazoa > Chordata > Mammalia > Carnivora > Phocidae > Leptonychotes > Leptonychotes weddellii. The sequence goes on along the minus strand of NC_138369.1, from coordinate 42,625,218 downwards.
TTTGTATGTCTTTTCCATTCCATTTTTATTCTAAGGAACTTAGAATTAATGCTCTTGGTAAGAGAGAGCGCCCATTTTGTTTTTTTTAAGTCAGGTCTATTGAGGTATAATTTACATACAATAAAATTTTCACTTTTTTTTTTAAAGATTTTATTGATTTATTTATCAGAGAGAGAGAGAGAGAGCACAAGCAGAGGGGAGCGGCAGGCAGAGGGAGAAGCAGGCTCCCTCCTGAGCAGGGAGCCTGAGGTGGGACTTGATCCCAGGACCCTGAGATCATGACCTGAGCCGAAGGCAGAGGCTTAACCAACTGAGCCACCCAGGCGTCCCAAATTTTCACCTTTGAAGTGTATAGTTCTACACATCTTGACGACAAATACATACAGATGTACCCTCACAATTAAGATATAGAATACCTCCTGAAATTCTCTTTACCCCACTGTAATCAATCTCTATCTCCCATTGTATTTTCTGACAACAATGGTGTGACTTCTGTCCTTACAGTTCTGATTTTTCCAGAATGTAATAAAAATATAGCCTTTTGGGTCTAACTTCTTTCATCTGGCAAATTGTCCTTGAGATTCATCTATATTATTGCATGCATGAGTAGTTTTTTATTGTTGACTAGTACTCCATTGTATCACAGTTTGTGTGTCTAGTCACCATTGATAGATGTTTTGGTTGTTTCCAGTTTGGGGCATCAAAGGTTTTTAAGAGGAGCATTGGGATATGTTATTGTTTGGAGAATGGCTGGGTTAGGGAGAGACCAGGTAGGAAAAGGACAGAAAGTAGGGCAGTGGCAGTGGTTTTGAGGAGATGTATATCCTTAGTCTTTATGTTAAGTATGTGAAGCTTTTTACACAAGGGAATTAGAGGCTTATGTGGCTAATGGAAGAAAGGGACAGGGGCAAAGTTCTGGGTGGAGACCCGATGATCTCAGCTTACAACTCTGATCCAAGTTGTTCTCATGAAATCATCTGAAAGCTACTGTGAATTCCTTAAGCCTCTGGGAATCTCCTCCAGGTATCTCAGTCTGTAGAAGTTATTCTAGATATGTGGTCTTCCAATCTTCAGTATCCGTATCATCTGGGAAATTGTTAGAGATTCATGTTTTCAGGCCCCACCCCAGACCTCCTGAGTCAGAAACCTTGGGAATGGGGCCCAGCAATCTGTGTTCTAACAGAACTTTCAGAGGATTCTAATGCTCACTAAGGTTAGAGAACCACAGGTCTGTAGTGTAAGTACAGGAAGTCTCCAAGAAGCTCACTCAGGAGCCATTTCAAACCTGTGTGCACCCATTCATCTGCATGCAAATGCTTCTGTCTGCCAAATCACACACCAATGCCTCTCACTGTCTAATCAGGAACCATAGGTGTAAAGAGGCTATGGGAAATGAAGTCCTCAGCTTCTCTTCTGAAATCAGAGGAGGCTCCAAGAAACTAGCAATGATCGCAAGTTGATAATGAATGATCTGGCACAATATGGGAAAGGTTACATAGGGGACAGGATTTTTGAATAATGAATGTTGGTGAATAGCAGTGAGAGTTCTGCAGATGCTTCTAACTTTAAAACCATGTAATCATCCCTCCACTTGTTTCTTCCTTCTGCCCAGATAGGCGCACATCATTGAATTGTTATCTAAAGGCTTCCTGGATTCGTCTGTAGTTGATTTAGTGGCTACTTGTGGAAATGTTCTATTTCCAATTTCTGAGGCAATTATGTCAAGTTCTATTCCTAAACATAGATGAGGTTGCTATTTCCAATAAACTAAGGTGGTTCCTTCCTGGAATGTGACAAATTTATTAACAGTATATCTATGTTTTTTTCTGCTCGATATTTTAAGCCAAGGAGAAAGGTAAATACTGTTTAAGGAACTTATAAACCAAGTGTGTAACCATTTTGCACAATTCATGGTTTTATTTAATGAGCTTCAGTACCACAGGATGAGAGTTGTTCCCAAAGGGCCTCAATCAACTAGACTATTGAACAGAAATGCAGAATGTAAATTGGGTTTTAACTAAAATCATACTGCTATTACTTTTTATGGAACCCATAATTTCTGGTAGAGAGCAGGCATATAGAAAACTGTCATTATGGAAATGCCTTCCGGGATTTGACCAACTGCATTTGGAGCACGAATAAACACTTTGAGGCTTGATTTGTATGTTACTTCTGGTTGTCTAAGACTAAATGTATGCCACATGGTTCTTAATACTGCAGCTTTCATGGCTTTGTGGATTCCGTGCATTACCTTTTAGATACATTATGCTCCTATTTATTTATTTATTTATAATTTTAAAGCCAAAGTGGAGATATATCTTCTTTCATTTACATTCTCAGGGTAGATTTTTTTCTTTGAGAATGATGATGAGATATTTATTTTGAAAACACTGAGAAAAGGAAAATAAACCATATGATATTTTTTTCCTGGTAACTGAATATAAACAATTACTTGAGAATGAATTTGTCTCTTCCTTTGTGCTTTCCCTGGGCTGCTGTGGGCTTCAGAATTCATAGTGAGATTGGTGACTGGATCAATACTTATACAACCGATTTCAAATATTGCTTGTGTGCCAACAATTCCAAAAATCCAAAGCTCCAGATACACATTTCTCTCTGCTTACTAGACATCTTCATCTGAAAGTCTCTGACTCAGGATGTGCTAGACCAAATTAAGTAGATTGCTTTCTATGGTACAGACATTAGTTCTACCTTCACAACAATAGTAAATACTTCTGGAGGACAGCATTCCTTAATGGTCCTTCTCTTACAAGGCTTGGAGTATAGTTTGCACATAATGAATTCTTATTGACTGAAAAATGGTGGTGGTGATAGCAAGTAGTTTATAAGCATAGAAGGAAGGAACTAATGAGTATATTCGGAATCTGTAGATTTACAATGTCTCCTATAGTGCACCTCTTATTGCCAGAATCCACTTTGAGCCAACAGCATCTTGGCCATCCCAGTGCCTAACAGGAAAAACAGAAGGCAGCATGGTAACTTGGAAAGAGGACATGTTTTAGCAGCTCTGTGTTTACATTCTGACTCTGCCAATTAGAATTTATTTAACAGCTGACTCTGCTATGAGATGAAGATCATGACCTCCACCTTGAGAGAGCCTTGATGTTTCTAAAATATATAAAAATCCTAAATGATGCCTGATATTAGTAGAGGTTAACTAAATGATAGGTATGATTATGCTACTTCAAATTTGTGTGGTTTCTTGTGGCTGATAAGGGATGCTCCCAACCACTCCAAAGGTTAGAGATGACTGTGTTTTCTAATTTGTAAATGAGGAAACTGAGGCCCACAGGCCCTCAGCTAGTAAGGGGGGACCTAGGACTAGGAACTGGACTTTTTTCTGGCACCAAATCCTTTTCTCATTCTCCTAGTTTAAACTGTCCTTTGCAAAAATCATTCTAATTCTATACCCAAGGCAGAATCAATTCCTGTTTTCTCCTTCTCTGCTTCTGAAGCTCCTTCAAAGCACTCTGTATATAGTGTTTTTCTGATACTGCATTGCCTTGTGATTATATATGGGCCTGAATTCCTGAAAGAATTTAAGTTCTTTAAAGCAGGGCCATGTCTGACTTATCTGGGTGAGCATGGTGTCTGGCACATAGTAGGCACTCAATACAAATTTGTTGAATTGGTAAGGAGAGTCAGAATGCAGCAGCAGAGTAAAAAGGTTCCCTTAATTAAAAGAAAAGGGAACTAAGAGCATTGTTTGGCATATTACTTCAAAGCCAGCATGCTAGCTAACAAGACAGGAAGCATCCATCTGCAAGTAATGTGCGCAACTCACCCCACTGAGAATGTTAATTATGTTTTTAAAGGGAGACAGGGAGCCCTGGTTGCTTTTGGCACAAAGCAGTGGGGAGAGAGATGGCCCAGGGAAGGAATGCTAAATAGTTTCTGCAGTCTGTGTTGCCAGCTCTCTGTGTAGCTCTGGGAAGGGAGAGGATTCGTGATGTTTATTTGTCTGAGACAGATTTCATTACTTTGTTCTGATGATGACTCCATAGGTACACTCCTTGCCCAAGTATCTTTTTTATTTTATTATTATTTATTTTTATTTTTTTTCCGATCTAAATTCAAGTAGCCAACATATAGTACATCATTAGTTTCAGATGTAGAGTTCAGTAATTCATCAGTTGCCTATAACACCCAGTGCTCATCACATCACATGCCCAAGTATCTTTTTTCTTTTTTTTTTTAAGAACCTCTTCTTATGCCTACTTCAAATTCTCTCCTTATCCAAAGTCTTCCATAACCCATGGAACTTGACCTGTCCATGGCCCCTCTCCATTCCCATATACTCAAATTGATCCAACATAATTTCCAGGTCAATTTTGAGATGCACTGTCAACATCTTAATGTGCATAGTCTTTGACTCAGTAATTCTACTTTTAGGAATCTCTCTTTTAGAAATTCTCCCACAGAAAAATAAAAAATAGAATGTGTGAATAGACTTATGTGTAATAATAGAAATCAGAAATATCTGCAATGCTCATCAGTAAAAGATTGTTTAAATAAATCTTGCTATAGCCTTTTATGTAACTGTTCAAAAGAATAAGGTAGATCTCTATGCAAGGATATAGTTGTATTTTGTTGAAAAGAAAATTATAGAAAAATGTGTATTGTAAGATCTCTTTTTATGTAGAGAAAATCCAGAAGCATATGCAACATTCATTTACTCAAAAAATACTTATCAAGTGTATACTATGTGCCAAGCAGTGAATGGGAAATAAATCTGCCTTGTCATCCAGGGAAATGAATAATAAACAATAAATAGAATTACCTTGTATGGTAAAAGATAATAATCCCTAAGGAAAAATAAAGACTGGATAGAGATAACCTTTGAGACTTTAGTGTGGTAGTTCCTGGATGAAGGGGCAGGGCTTTCATTTTCTACTTTATTTACTTCCATAGTGCTAACATGAGTATGTGTTATTTTTATTTATTTAGAGGAAGTTAAAAGGTGTCCCCCTCTTTCCTATATCTTCAACTTTTTATTCAGTAAGATTTTTTCCTTCCACTTTTAAACACATCGGTTTCTCTTCCATCTTAAAAATAAAAATAAGTATAAGGGAGAATGTTGATCTAAGTTGCCTCTGGTTACAGACCCATTTTTCTCTTTCCTTTCCCTTCTTAACAAAATTTTTCAGAGCCCTGGACAATCAGAGCCTGATGTTTTTCCTCCCATTCAGTACTTTCCCTAAATCTGTGTGGCCTTTTGGCTTTCATGCTGTTGAAACCTCTCTCTGACTTCACCAGTAAATTGTGAGGACACACCATATCCTCTCACTTCTCTAGGTAGTCATGCTCCAGGGAATCCCCTGGAGTCTTATCTCTTCCTTAGGTTTCTTCAGGGTTCTGTCCTAGGACCACTATTTTAGCCCCCTTCCACTCCCCACATTCTCTCTGGGTTACCTCATAAACTTTCATACTTCATTGACCAGGGAGTAACCTTTTTGGGGGAGAAGAGAAGCTTTGTTTTCAAACTTTGAAAAGGTTTTACTGCCATGTATATGGAGAATCTGGAAAGATATACAAATGCTCAGGGCAGGACATATGCTCAGAAGAGACCTGAGAGGACCTTAAATTTTCATCCTTGGTTTGGTCTTTGGGCTCAGAGTACATGAAGACTAAGGTGGAGTGTGAGTAGTCTGATTGAAAATTGAAAGAGTGCCTCAACACAAAGCCAAATTACAAAGACCTGAAGTATATGTTTTTACTTTTTTTTCTTTCCTAGTTTTTCCTTATTTTCCTGTTATTTTTTCTTTTTGCACATCAAAATATCCAAATGTTCACTTTTCAAAGGAAAATTATGAAGCATGCAAAGAAACAAGAAAGTATGATATTAAAAAAAGAAAAGGAAAAGGAAAAGAAATTAACAGGAACTCTCTCTGGGGAAGCCCAGGCATTGTACTTACTATAGCAAGACTTTAGATCAACTGTCACAGATATTCTCACAGAGGTAAAGAACACAATGGACAAAGAAATAAAACAAGGATAACAATTTCTCAATAAATAGAGAATATCAATAAAGAGCTAGAAATGTTTTTTAAAAAATAGAAATTTTGAAGCAGAAAAGTATGATAACTGAAGTGTAGAATTAACTAGAGGGGTTCAAAATGGAATTTGAACAGGCAGAAAAATGAATCCATGAACTTGAAAGTATGTCAAATTAAATTATCCAATTTCAGGAGTGAAAAGAACAGAATAATGAGAAAAATGGAACTTAAGAGACTGTAGGAGAGGGGTGTCTGGGTGGCTCAGTCAGTTAAGCGTCTGCCTTCATGTTAGGTCATGATCCCAGGGCCCTGGAAAAGAGTCTCTCATTGGGCTCCCTGCTCAGGGGGAACCTGCTTCTCCCTCCCCCTCTGCCCCTACCCCTGCTTGTGTGTTCTCTCCCTCTCTGTCAAATAAACAAATAAAATCTTAAAGAAAAAAGAGACTATAAAACACTTTAAAACTTAGCAGCATACACATGGTGGGAATCCCAGAAGAAGAAAGAAAGGGGAACAAAGAATACTTGGAGAAATAATGGTCTGAAACTTCATAAATCGGATTTTAAAATGTGAACCCACACATATAAGAAGCTCAATGAATTTTGGTAGGATAAGTCAAGGAGAGCTGCACTGAGACACATTATAGTAGCAGTTTCTTAGCAGAAACCATGGAAGACAGAAAGCAGTTGGGATGACATATTTAAATTGCTGAAAGATAAGAAACTGTCAACCAAGAAATACATATATGGCAAAAATGTCTTTCAAGAGTGAGGGAGAAATTAAGATATTTCCAGATAAGCAAAAATGGAGTTCATTAATGGTAGACCTGCCCTACAATAAATGCTAAAGGAAATTCTTTAGGCTTAAATAAATGAACACTAGGAGTAACTTGAAGCCACATGAAGAAATAAAGAATATTGGTAAAAATAACTACATAGGTAAATAAAAAAGTATTTTTAGCTTGCATCTCCTCTTCCCCACATATTATTTAAAAAAGAAATGCATAAAACAAAAATTATAAATCTATCTTCATATGCATCTAATATGTAAGTATTTAATATGTGACAACAATATAAAGGGGGGAGGGACAAAGTTAAACTGGAGCAGAATTTTTGTGTATTATTGAACCTAACTTGGTGTTAAGTCAAAAAAGTTGTATAAATTTAAGATGTCAACTGCAAGTCCTAGAGTAACTACTAAGAAAACATCTAAAAAATACAAAAAAAAAAAATGAGGAGAGACTCAAAATGGTACACAAAAATCAAACACAAAAAAAGGTGGTAATGGAGCGATTCAGAAACAAGTATACTAATGACATAGCAAACAAAAAGCAAAATGGTAGAAATTGTTCCATAATTACTTTAAATGTAAATGGATTAAACTCTTCAACTAAAAGGTAGAGATTGGCAGAACAGATTAAAAAACCTGGTTCATCTATATGTTGTCTACAACAGAATCACTTTAGATCCAAAGGGAAGGGAAAAAAAAATTAAAAGGATGGAAAAATATATTCTATGCAAAGAGTCTATATGATGAAATATTATTCAGCTATATACAGGAATGAGGCACTGATATACACTGAATGAATCTTGAACACATTGTGCTAAGTGAAAGAAGCCAGACACAAAAGGCTATATATTGTATGATTCTTTTTACATGAAATCTAGAATAGGCAAATCCATAGATAGAAAACTGGATTTGTGGTGGTAATGGGCTGTGGGTAAGGAGTAATGGGGAATGGCTGCTTAACTGGTTCAGGATTTCCGTTTGGGCTGATGAGAAATTCTGGAACTACATAGTGATGATGGTTGTGCATTATGAATATACTAATGTCACTGAATTGTATACTTTGAAATGATGACACTGGTAAATTTTTATGTGTATTTTGCCACAATAAAAAGAAAAAGAGCACAAAATAAATGGAGACTAACTCCAAGATATTGGAAGTACAGAAAAGGATTTTAAAGTAGCTTTTATAACTATGCCCAATACCTTAATAAAAATATGCTAATAATGAAAAGATAGTGTTAAAGCAAGGTAGCCAGTCAGAAAACTATACCTCAAGTCAACTCGATATTGAGAAGGTTTAGATGAGAAATTAAATAGTTCTTCATATGAGTCTAAGTAAGAGATATCATAAGGATGTAACAGAACTGAATGTGGGGAGGTATAGAGATGATAGCTCTCTTCTCTGCTGCAATCAACAGTTTTGCAACTCTCTTTCATCCTTTCACATCTTTTATTTTAGGCTGCTTGAGATTGAAAGTTAAAGTGAGATATTGTCAGAGAGGGTCTTGGGTATTCCTATCTGGGCTTTCAGGGTTGACAAAAATTAGTGTGGTTTACCGAGATTACTGTGTGTGTTATAAATCTTGCCTTTAGATGTTCTTGATACTAATACGTTTGGCTTAAAGGAAAAATGGAATTTGAGGCTGAAGAATATCTAAGTGTCTGAGAGTCCCTTATTGCTCAGGTAACTACGAAATTTTTTACCAGGTATTTGGTCATAAAAATTTGTCATTGTCTCAATCTGTATTTGTTATTGTGAGGTTGAACGTTTAGTCTGCATTACTCCTCAAAAGGTTGCAAAAATGCTAATTTTGTTCTTTTATTTTCTGACCAGAAGCCATATGTTAATTTCTGGCTGGTGACAGAAAATATTGAGCGATAAAATGTAGAGCTACAGTTATCAAAGCAAGAATAATACTTTAAAAATATGCACTATTGAATTCTATAGTAGACTGAAATTTATTACTCCCAGGCATGAAATCTCTAAATGAACAAAAAGGTGGTTAACTTTCTCTTCAGGACAAAAAAAATAGGAAAATCTGATTCTTTCATATATTGTATTCCATGAACCAGTAATTTGTTCACTTGATTTCTTTTGTTCAAAAAGCTGAAAGACATGTCAATTGAAATTCCAACCTTTAAAAATTATTATTCACTTCATACATGATGATGTCTAAGGTTAAAAAGTAACTAGATCTGGTTGCTGATCTTATTATTTGACAAATGAATATCAGACTTAAGACAATGACTACATAGCTAGGTATATTTCTTGGAGAAATTAGGTTGTAGTTGGTGATCTATATTAATTCATAGTTGTCCCTAAGGAAAGATTATTGTGCTCAGTTAGTGACATATGGTTACTCCTTTTAAACTTAGAAAGTATATAGTAATACAAAGGAATTTATTTTAAGCGTATGTTTCTTACAATCTGGATTTGAAGTGGGGAAAGCAACAAACATATTAATATGCTAAAAACCAATTCTCTGACTTGCTCCCCAAACTGGATATCAGGAACCACATAGTTTTCTGATAATTGTCTATAGCACAGTATAAATTCCATAGGAGAAAGCCCCTAGTGACTTAATAATGATCCTAAAGTCTTTTTCTTTTATTTTTTTTCTTAATATTAATTGCTTACTGCCATCTCTCATTACCAGTGTGGCAAATTGTATTATTCTCAATTATTTGTTGTGTTCCATTTTTGACTCACTTCCCTATCACTTAATACACTTCCCTATAGCCTAATATCACCCCATTGATATTAAGCTTGGGCATATGACCTTCTTTAGCCAAAGGAATCTATCTGAACAGAAGCTTTAATTGGTTTGGCTTTGCAGCTCTTGTTCTTGCTCTCTATCATGAGATAGTATGTTCCAGAACATACCTTTCCCTTCAGTCTCGAGTCTGGTATGAAAAGATTTGTGGAGCTGAGCCTAGCAGAGCTACAACCATTTGCAGCCCTTATGTAAGGCGAGCAAGAAATAAATATGTATTGTAAACCACTGAGACATCAGGAGGTCTGTGATTTGGCAGAAGGTGACTAATAAATCAAAGAATACCAACAAAATAAAACTTTATTCCTTTGTCCCATTCTCTCCTTAGTAGACATTGTTCATCAAAAACTGTATGAGAAGCAGACTTTGCCAAAATTGTGAGTTCCTTGACAGCAGAACTGGGAGCCTTCCTATTCATTTTTGTACCCCAGTTCTTAGGATAGGCTAAGACACAATGAATATTTGATGAATGAATGGTTATCTGTAGGTGCACATCCAATCTTTGTGTCCCGCCCAAGGATCCTTTTAAATACACAAGCTATCACCCTGAGGTCTCTTCATTTGCATTCTCTAAAATTTCTGATCTCTACAAAAGAAGTATGGGAAAGAAAATGCTACGGGGGAATAATAATACTATTAAATATAATAATAGCATACGTAGACTCAGTCTTTATACTAAATGGTGGACTATTTAATCCATTTTCTTCCTTAAACCTCACAAACAAGTGAAATAAATTTGAGTGTTCTTTCTTTTTTTGCACAGAGGAGAAAGTTACTTCCAAATTCTGTAGCTGTTAAGTGGTTAAATTTAGAATTTTGAGCCCAGACACTGATTATAGAATTGAATTCTTCTCCCATTATGTCATCTTATATATTGTATTTCAAAGATAAATTGAATCTAAAATTTTCATGATTTGATGTTTGGTATTGCCCTCAGAATAGCTCTCTACAAATTGACCAGGGAACATGTTTCAGTCATGTCAGATTCCCTAGGTTGCCACCGTCTTGGGTCACTGAGACAGAGAACATCAGAAATCTTTTGCTTTGCTTCTTCTCTTGGGTTCACCCTGATTAGCAGGTGATCTTTGAGGAAAGCTTTTATTCTTTTTTTTTTTGAAAGATTTTATTTATTTATTTGAGAGAGAGAGAATGAGAGAGAGAGAACACATGAGAGGGGATAGGGTCAGAGGACGAAGCAGACTCCCTGCCGAGCAGGGAGCCTGATGCGGGACTCGATCCCGGGACTCCAGGATCATGACCTGAGCCGAAGGCAGTCGCTTAACCAACTGAGCCACCCAGGCGCCCCGAAAGCTTTTATTCTTGACAGTTTTATTATTATTATTATTATTATTATTAATTATTCTGCAAAGTCTACAAGGATTAATAAGACAATTGCCTGCAAAGTGTTTGGAGCGCTGGGGAGCCAAGAGGCACTTTAAGTGCACAGAATTATTCCCCTACATAAGCCAGCACTGAGTTTTTAAATAGAAACCCTCTTCAAAGAGTAACACTAAGGTGGTGATAAAAATCAACAAGTGCCAAGCAGTTCAGTAAGTTTAAATGTCTTCCACTGATGCTCAGATGTGAGAAGCTGCCAAAAGAGAATTGTAGAGCCAAAGTCTCAGCCAGGAAAGATCTCAGAGGCCATTGAGTCTAAATTATTTGTTTTAAAAAAATGATGAAATGTGCCCAGTGTATAAAACCAGTCATTTTAAGTGTCTTGCTCAAGGTCACACAGCTGGTTAGGATGAATGAAGAAGAGAAATATTGATGTTTCGTGGAAACCAAAACATGTATGTATCATCAGATCATATTGCCAAGAAGGATGAAGGGATAGGTTGCTTAGTGGATGGGATAACTTCAATGCAAAGGAAGATTTGAGCCAATTCTGAAAGACTGGCAGGATTTACATTAAGTGAATGAGCGAGGGAGATTTATTCCATGTCATTAAAATGTTGTGATCTCAACTTTAGAGGCTGTAGTATTCATGGTAAGAAATCACAGCACCTGATATTATAATTTGTTATAGACTCAGTAGAAGTTGTAACATCTATAATTTATGATAGTTTCTCTGCCTTCTACTCCAATTCTCTCTTTTCCTTCTTTCTGCAAACACCTACCTTTTGTGTGTGAGGCATTGGACTAAATTTTAGGTTCTTGGAAAAGGACATCAAATAAAAATAAGTTATTCCCTACACCAAATAGGTAAGAAACTATCAACAGATTATCTACCCATCAATATAAAATTCCTTGTTTTTGAGTAGAAGATGAGAATATAAGAGATGAAGAATGCCATAGTTGTTCAGGGAAGGCAGAGATTGATTCTGGTAGGAGGGACAATAATAGCTACCATAACCAGCATTTATATTGGGCTTGCCATGAGCTAGACCATGTTTAAGAGCTTTATATTTATTAATTTATTTAATCCTCACTACTATCCCATGTGGTAATTTCTGTCAACAGGAATCTCTCTCTCCACATCTCTTGAATCTGTTTTTCTGTGTCTTGGCTGGATTATCAGTGTAATCTCCAAAGTGGTAGAAGAGTTGCAGTGTGGTTCAGAGCCTGATTGGAGCCTGAGGCAAAAGGAAAAATCAGTATAATACTGATCCTATTTTTATTTAAAAATTTGATAAATTTTTATCAATTTTTGCATTATTTAAAATTTTCTTTAATTTTTTTATTGAAGTAAACTTGGTACCTAAAATTATGTAAGTTTTAAGTGTACCATATTATAGACATTTGTGTGCACTACCAAGTGATCACCATTAAGGTCTAGTTACAATCCACTACCATACAGTTGACCCCCTTCACCCATTTTGCTCAGCCCCTACTTCCCTGCCCCATTGGAAACCACCAATCTAGTATCTGTATCTGAGTTTATTTTTGTTTTGTTTCTTAGCTTTTTTTTTATTCCATATGAGTGAAATCATATGTATTTGTTTTTTTCCATCTGACTGTATTTCACTTAACATAATACCTTGAAGTTCCATCTATGTTGTCACAAATGGCAAGATTTCATTCTTTAAGACTGAGTAGTGTTTCATTATGTGTGTGTTATGTGTGTATGCCACATCTTCTTCATCTATTCACTGAAGGACATTTAGTGTGTTTCCATTTCTTGGCTATTGTAAATAATGCTGCAATGAACATAGGAGTGTATATATATTTTGAATTTTTGGACAAAAACCCAGAAGTAGAATAACTGCATCATATGGTAGTTCTAATTTTAGTTTTTGGAGGAACCTCCATACTGTTTTCCATAGTGGCTGTACAGATTTCTATTCCTACCAGTGTATGAGGGTTCCCTTTTTCTTCATATCCTTTCCAACATTTGTTATGTTTTGTCTTTTTGATAATAGCCATCCTGACTGGTGTGAGGTGATATCTCACTGTGGTTTTGATTTCAATTTTCTAAATAATTAGTAATATTGAATATCTTTTCATGTGTTTGTTGGCCATCTCTAAGTCTTTTTTAGAAAAATATTCAGATCCTCTGCCCATTTTTTAATTGGGCTGTGTATTTGTTGTTGAGTTGGTTGAGTCCTTTATATATTTTGGATATTAATTCCTTGTCAGGAGAGATAGTAATATGAATATTTTTAACAAGTCTTCCATTTAATAGATTGCCTTTTCATTGTGATGATGGTTTCTTTTGCCGTGCAGAAGCTCTTTAGTTTGATGTAGTCCCATTGGTTTATTCTTGCTTTTGTTTCATTTGCCTTTAGGGTCAGATCTAAGGAAATATTGCTCAGATTGATGTTTGAGGAGCTTACTGCCTATGTTTTATTTAGGAATCTTATGTTTGTAGATCTTACATTTAAGTCTTTAATTCATGTTGATTTAATTTTTGCACATGGTGTAAGATAGTGGTCTAGTTTCTTTCTTTTGCATGTGGCTGTCCATTTTCCCGTACACCATTTATTGAAGAGATTGTCCTTTCTCCATTGTATGTTCTTGGATCCTTTGTCATAAATTAGTTTTCAATATATGTGAAGTTTTAATTCTGTTAAATTAGTAAGAATTAAATTAGTAACAACTAATTTAACTAAAATTAGTTAAATTTTGTTAATCAGTTCTGTTGTAGTTTTATGTGTCTGTTTAATGTTTTGATAACTATAGCTTTGGAACATAGTTTGAAGTCAGGGAGTGTGATACCTCCAGCTTTGTTGTTTTTCAAGATACTTTAGCTATTTAATGTCTTTTGTGGTTCCATACAAATTCTAGAATTTTTTGTTCTATTTCTATGAAAAATGCCATTGGAATTTTGATAAGAATTACATTCAATAAATAGATTGCTTTGGGTAGTATGGGCATTTTAATCTATGAGCATGAAATATCTTTCCATATATTTGTGTCTTCAATTTCTTTCATCAATATCTTATAGTTTTCAGTGTATAGGTCTCTGACCTCCTTGGTTAAGTTTTTTCCTAGGTATTTCTTCATTTTTGATGCAATTGCAAATGGAATTATTTCCTTAATTTCTCTTTCTGATGATTCATTATTAGTGTATATAAATGTCACAGATTTCTGTACATTGATTTTATATCTTGTTACTTTCTGGAATTTATTCATTAATTCCAAAAAAAATTGTTTGTTTTTGGTCTTTAGGGTTTTATATATATAGTATCCTGTGATCTGCAGATAGTGATAGTTTTACTTCCTTCCTTTGTAATTTGAATGCCTTTTTTTTTTTTAAACTGCAGAAATGCTGTGACTAGGAGTTGTAGTATGATATTGAATAAAAGTGGTGAGAGTGGGCATCCTTGTCTTGTTCTTGATGATACCACTGAGTATGATGTTAGCTATAGGTTTGTCATATTTGGCTTTATTAGGTTTATATATAGTCTCTACCATGTTTTGAGAGTTTTTATTATAAATGGATATTGAATTTTGCCATATTCTTTTTTCTGCATCTATTGAAATGATCATATGATTTTTATTCTTCATTTTGTTAATTTGGTGCATCATATTGATGTATTTGTGGATGTTGAACTATCCTTGCATGCCTGGAATAAATCTCACTTGATTATGGTGTATAATCATTTTAATGTACTGTTAAATTTGGTTTGCTAATAATTTTGTGAATTTTTACATAAATGTTCCTCATTGATACTGACCTATAATTGCCTTGCCTTGCTTTGCCTTGCCTTGCCTTGCCTTGCCTTGCCGCCTTGCCTTCTTGCCTGTTTTGTTTTGGTGTCCAGGTAATGCTGACCTCATAGAATGAGTTTGGAAGTATTCTCTTTTGTTCAGTATTTTGGAAGAGGTTGAGAATGATATGTATTAAATCTTTGAATGTTTAGTATAGTTCACCAGTGAAGCCTGAAACTTTGTTTGTTGGGATGTTTTTGAATACTGATTCAATCTCTTTACTAATATTTGGTCTATTCAGATTTTCTATTTCTTCATCATTCAGTCTTGGCAGATTGTATGTTTCTAGGAGTTTATTCATTTCTTCTAGGTTGTCCAATGTGTTGTGTTATAATTATTAAGAGTAGTCTCTTACGATCCTTTTGATTTCTGTTGTGTCAGTTGTAACTCCTGTTCTTTCATTTCTGATTTTATTAGAACCCTCTTTTTTCTCTTAGTCTAGCTAAAGGTTTGTCAATTTTCATCTTTTCAAAGAACCGGTTCTTAGTTGCATTGATCTTTTCTATTGTTTTGTTTGTTTGTTTGTTTGTTTGTTTTGGTCTTTATTTCCACTTTGATCTTTATTTCCTTTCTTCTACTGACTTTGGGCTTCTTTTATTTTTTTTCTAGCTCCTTTAAAGTGTAAAATGTAAAGTTAGATTATTTGAGATTTTTCTTGTTTCTTGAGGTAGGCCTGTATCACAATGTTCTTCCCTCTTAGAACCACTTTTTCTGTATCAAAGATTTTGGTATGTCACACTTCTGTTTTCATTTGTCTCAAAGCATTTTTTTTTATTTCTTCTTTGCATTCTTTGATGACCCATGGTTGTTGAATAGTATGTTTAATCTCCAGACTTTCGTGGTTTTTCTAGTCTTCCCCTTGTAATTGATTTCTAGTTTCATACCATTGTGGTTGGAGAAAAAGCTTGATATGATTTCAGTGTTCTTGAATTCTTTGACACTCGTTTTGTGGCCTAAAATGTGATCTATCCCAGAGTATGTTCCAAATGTGCTTGAGAAGAATATGTATTCTGTTGCTTTTAGATGGAATGTTCTGTATATATCTATTAAGTCCATCTGGTCTAATATGTTATAGGATATTTCCTTACTAATTTTCTGTTAGGATGATCTGTCATTGATCTAAGTAGGGTGTGAAATTTTCCTACTGTTATTGTATTGCTGTTAATTTCTCACTTTGGGTTTGTTAAGATTTGCTTTATATATCTTGGTACTCCTATGTTGGGTGCACATATATTTATAAATATATGTCTTCTTTTTGGATTGACCCCTTTATCATTATGTAATGCTCTTCTTTGTCTATTATTACAGTCTCTGTCTTAAAGTCTATTTTGTCTGCTATGAGTATAGTTATACCAGTTTTCTTTTTGTTTCCATTTGCATAGAACATCTTTCTCCACCTCTTCACTTTCAGTCTAACTTCTGAAGTGAGTCTCTTTTAGGCAGCATATAAATGGATCTTTTTTTTTTTTTTCTTGTCCATTCTGCCAGTCTGTGTCTTCTGCCTGGAAAGTTTAGTCCATATACACTTAAAGTAAATATTGATAGGTATGTACTTAATGGCATTTTGTTAATTGTTTTTTGGCTTTTTTGTAGTTCCTCTTTGTTTGTTCTCTCTCTTACTTCCTGTGTGGTTCAATGGCTTCCTTTAGTGTTAGATTTCTTTCTCATTTTCTTTTGTAATTTTACTATAGGTTTTCGCTTTGGGGTTACTGTGAAGTTCTCCTATGACTTCCTATGTATATAATGGTCTCTTCTGAGTTGATAGCAACTTAATTTAAAAAAATATTTATTTGTCAGAGAGAGAGAGAGAGAGTGCACAAGCAGGGAGAACTTCAGGCAGAAGGAGAAGCAGTCTCCCCACCATGCCAGGAGCCTGATGCGGGACTCAATCCTGGGACCCTCAGATCATGACCTGAGCCTAAGGCAGACACTTAACCAATAGAAATAAAAAAAAAATGCTTTGAGACAAATGAAAACAGAAGTGTGACATACCAAAATCTTTGATATAGAAAAAGTGGTTCTAAGAGGGAAGAACATTGTGATACAGGCCTACCTCAAGAAACAAGAAAAATCTCAAATAATCTAACTTTACACCTAAAGGAGCTAGAAAAAAAATAAAAGAAGCCCAAAGTCAGTAGAAGGAAGGAAATAAAGATCAAAGTGGAAATAAAGACCAAACCAAAACAAACAGCCAACAAACAAACCACCCAGGCATCCCACAACTTAATTTTGAACACATTCCAAAACTTTACTTTTTTTCTCCCCATCACATTTATGTTCTTTTTTTAAAAATGTTTTTAAAGAATTTTATTTATTTGAGAGAGAGAGTGAGGGAGAGACTGAGAGAGAGCATGAGCAGGGGGAGAGGGGCAGAGGGAGAAGCAGTTTCCCCGCTGAGCAGGGAGCCCAGTGTGGGGCTCGATCCCAGGATCATGACCTGAGCTGAAGGCAGCCACTTAACCAACTGAGCCACCCAGGTGCCTCCACATTTTGTTCTTGATGATATTTTACATCTTTTTATTTTATGCATCTCTTAACTAATTATTTCAGTTTCAGTTAATTTTACTGCTTTTTTCTTTTAACCTTCATGCTTGCTTTATAAGTGATTGATCTACTTTTACTATATATTTACCTTTTTTTTTAAGTGAGATTTTTACTTTCATATGTTTTCTTGTTATTAATTAGTGCCTTTTTTTTTTTCAGCTTAGGGATGTTCCTTTAACATTTCTTGTAAGGCCTGTTTAGTGCTGATAAATTCCTTTAGTTTTTGCTTATATGGAAAACCCTTAACCTCTCCATCAATTCTAAATAATAACCTTACTGGGTAGAGAATTCTTGGTTGGAGGTTTTTTCCTTTCAGGACTTTGGATATAGTGTGACCTCTCTTCTGGCTTGGAAAGTTTCTTTTGAAAAATCTCCTGATAACCTTATGGGGTTTCCCTTGTATGTAATAAGTTGTTTCTCTCTTGCTACTTTTAAGAGTCTTTATCTTTAACTTTTGCCATTTTAAATATAATGTGTCTTTGTGTGGTTCTCTTTGGGTTTATCTTTTTTGGAACTCTGGGCTTCCTAGATCTTCAGGTAGAAAGAAACAATCTGGGGGTTTCAGAGGGGAGAAGGGTGGGGGGAGGGGGTAACATGATGGGTATTGAGGAGGGCATGTGCTGTGATGAGCACTGGGTGTTATACTTAACTAATGAATCATTGAACACTACATCAAAAACTAATTATGTACTATACAGTGGCTAACTGAACATAAGAAAAAAAGTAAATATAATGTGTCTTGGTGTGGTTCTCTTTGGGTTTATCTTTTTTGGAACTCTGGGCTTCATAGATCTGTAGGTCTATGTTTCCTTCCCTAGGTTAGGGAACTATTCAGCTATTATTTCTTCAAATAAGTTTTATGCTTCTTTCTCTCTCTCTTCTCTTTCTGGGACCTCTATAATAGAAATGTTACTCCAGTTGATTATGTCCCAAAAGTCCTTTACGTTATCTTTACTTTTTAAAATTCTTTCTTCTTTTGCTGCTCTCTCTGGGTGAATTCTGTTACTTTATCTTACAGCTTACTGATTTTGTTTTCAGGCTCATCCAGTCTGATGTTGAACCCCTGTAGTGTATTTTTTGGTTCAGTTATTGTATAGTATTCTTCAGCTCTATAATTTGTGTTTAGAACTTTTTTATATTTTCTGTCTCCTTGTCGAGGATTTCATGATGTTCAATTCTTCTGTCTGGTGAGCACCTTTATGACCATTACTTTGAATTCTCTATCAGGTAGATTGCTTACCTTCATCTCATTAATGTCTTTTTCTAATATTTTGTCTTATTCTTTCATTTGGAACATATTCCTCTGTCTCTTCATTTTGCCTCTGTGTTTGTTTGTATGTATTAGGCAAATCAGCTGCATCTTTGTTTTTGTTGTTGTTGTTGTTTTTCACATCTTAGAGTTTTAAAGGATCTGCTTGTGTAGGAGATTTCACATGGAGCCCAAAAACACAATCCCCTCTGACTACCAGAGCTCAAGGGTTGTCCCATATAGGTGATGCACTTGCTTGTCTGCTGTGGTAGGGATGTATCTGTGATGTGGAGGTGGGTGGGACTGTCACCTAGCCTAGCTGTGTTATGCAACAGTGTTGGGGAGGTTGTTAGCCTGAGCTGGTGCCTGACCTGGCTGCAATGTGTGGTTTTGCTGAGTGGATGGGTAGTGTTCTCAGCGGGGTTTGCCCCTGGCTCTAGCAGGTTAGAGGAATAGTTCCAAAATGGCATCCATGAGCACCAACCTTAGCAAGATAGGATGAGGTTGCAAATATGGCACCTCTCAGTAACTGTCCCTGGAGAAAGTCCCAGTGGTTTTGTGCTTTCCTGATAGGTGCCTTAAGATTTCTAAGTGGGTCTCCTTCATATATAGTCTGGGTGTTTTCAAACTGGTGTTTTTGCACTGTGTCCAGGGGCAGGTGTCCAAGGCTAGTCCTATAAGAGTGGGTTCTCCATTTGCTACAATTGTACATTTTCCTGGATGTAATCCCTGTTAGTTTTCAAAGCTCACTATTTAGGGAACTAATCTGTCTTGTGCAAGATCTAAGGATTGGGGTGCTTAATATGGAGCACAAATTCCTCACTTCTCAGGGAAGAGTTCTATATTTTTGACATCACTCCTACTATGGATCTCTACACGTGGGGTGGGGTTTCTGGGTGAGATAATGTCTATGCTTCACCTACTAATCTTGCTTTTCTTTTTGGTCTTTGTTGTGGAGGCTGTTGATGCAGTTTTGTTTTTTTGGGTTTTTTTTTTTTTTCAGAGGTAATTATTCCATATTTAACTGTATATTTATTGTATCCATGGGATGGGGGGAATGAGTTCAGGATCATCCTATGCCACCATCTTGAACCCAGCTGAATTGATTTTTATCTTTAAAAATAATTAGGGGCGCCTGGGTGGGTCAGTCGTTAGGTGTTTGCCTTTGGCTTAGGTTGTGATTCCGGGGTCCTGGGATCAAGCCCCACATTGGGCTCCCTGCTCCATGGGAAGCCTGCTTCTCCCTCTCCCACTCCCCCTGCTTGTGTTCCCTCTCTCGCTGTGTCTCTCTTTGTCAAATAAATAAATAAAACCTTTAAAAAAATAATTAAAATATTATTTTGATTTCTGCTTTTTAAAATATATACATTGTGAAAACATTCTCCCTATTTAGTTAATTAACACATCTATCATCTCACATATTTATCTTCTGGGGAGTGGAGACCTTAAGTTTTACTCTCTGCAAATTTCACTTATGTAATACAGTTATCAATTATAGTCACCATGTTTTACATTTGATCCTCAGACCTTATTCCTGTTATACCTGAAAGATTTTGCCTTTTATTTTACCTTTTACCTCTCCGTGTTTCCCCCACTCCCCAGCACTTGACAACTACTTTTACACTCTGTTCCTTATGAGTTTCACTTTTTTGGGGGGTGGGGGGAGGGTTCCACATGTAAATGATACCATACAGTATTTGTCTTTCTCTGTCTGACTTATCTCACTTAGCATAATGCCCTCAAGGTCCATCCATGTTGTTGCAGTTGGCAGAATTTGCTTCTTTCCCATGGCTGAATACTATTCCATTGTATGTATATACCACATCTTCTTTATCCATTTATTTCTTGATGGACACTGAGCTTGTTTCCCTATCTTGGCAATTGTGAACAATGCTGCAATGAACATGGAGGTGCAGATATCTCTTCAATATTCTGTTTTCATTTCCTTTGGATGTACGTTCAGAAGTGGAATTGGGTAGTTCTATTTTTAATGTTTTGGTGTTTCATAGTAGCTGCACTAATTTACATTGCAAGTTTATTGAATTTTTTGGTAAGCCCTAGATTTTGCATGTCAGGTAAATGCCTCTCTCACCTCACCTTATTTCTAGCCCTGATGAAAGACTCCCACCAGTTCCAAAATAGTTGGTTTAACAATAGTTCCACTAGATAGGGTTGTTATTGGCCTGGCATTGGTCCCATGCCATCCCCGAACCAATCGATGATGCATTAAGAGGAATGTAGTGCTTTTCTTGGGCTTTTAAGGTGGGTGGGATCCTTTCCAACTTCTGAGAGTGTGAGAGAAGGCTTCCCAGAAGTGGAGTCTGAAATGGGGATTCTTACTCAATTGATTTCATTGGGGGATACGTCAGGAGAAGGGGGTGAGGAAATGGGAAGTTGATAAAGAAGAATGTGGTTTCAGGTGAAGACCAGGTTCAGCATGATCCCACTCAGTGAGACCAGGAGCCCACCTTTTATAGCCCCATGCTGGTCATTCATTGGCTGAGGCCTGGTGGTGGTGGAGGGAGGCAGCTCTATTGGATTGAGGACAGTTCTTTAGAGAATGAGGCAGCTGTACATTGTTGTCTGACAACACATACAGCAGCTAGTCATGGCCACATGTACCAGTGAACAGGTCTGGCCAGGGCCCCATCAGTCTCTAGTAAAAGGCATGGTCTTGAAAGATAAAATTATCAGAAAGGGAAATGGATGCCGCTCTGGCATTTAGCAGATGTCCTTTGTACTTAGCTCTTTAGCAAAGGAAATGGAATTGATTGTCAGTTAATGACATCTCTTTCAATGAGAAAAAGTTATAACATGCACTTTCATATATCTGATCTGGAATATTGAAAAGCAGAAGCAGATGCTCAAGCTGCCTTCTTGCTGCCTGTCTTTTAAGTAAAAGCTTTGCAGAGAGTCAACAAGCAGTGATGCTCACCTGTGCTCACCTCCCTATCTTCACCCAAACCATCTGAGTCGAGTCACAAAATGCCAGTGAATCATGCTGACTGTCCATGTGCAGGCCTGAGAGTAGCTTGATGAGGTAGAATTATGATGAACAAAATGGACTTCTTCCTTAACAATTCCATTAGGGGAAGTGTCATGGCATTTAGAGTTCCATATACTGGGGAAACTGCCCTGGTAGAGTGAACTGCAATTGGGAGAGGAAAGAGGAGACTGCTGTCAGCTGCAGGCCATGCCAGGAAGCCTGCCTAAATGGTCCTCTGTCAGCAAGGGGGGAGCCCTGTCACCCTTTCATTAGCAGTAATTGAATGCCTACAGAGGCAGTAATTACAAATACCAGCCAGGCCTCACAGGCTCATCTGTCTTTGTTTATCATCACAGTAAGGGTATTGATCATTACTAGAGCCTTCCTTTCCTTTGGATAGGGACAGGGAAATTGGATTAATAAGGCCTGGCATGTCTCAGGTAACACATGCTTGCAGGGAAAGGCAGACCAGAAGTGCTGAGAAATGTTGAGCACTTCATTTCCTGGGGTGTCCAACCTGCTAACATTCTTGAGTGCTTCCTTTGCAGGGACTTGTGCTCAGATTCTCCATCATCTGAGCATCCTTGCTTTTGCTGGAGCCACAGAACTCCATAGATACAAAGCAAACTGAGTAGCTCCCATCTTAATTCACCTTTTTGCAGGTAGCACCTAAATAAATAGAGAGAGGGAGGGAGGGAGAGAGAGAGAGAGACAGAAAGAGAGAGAAGATAGCTAGGGAACCAACTCACTATTCTGAAAGCTGTATGCATTGTGTCATGGTAACTGCAGAGTTGGTGAGGGGAAAGCTTTTATATAAGCAGTATAGCTTATGAAAAAGAAAAGGGAGAATTAGAGCAATGGTTCTCAAACACCAGCATGCATCAGAATGGCTTGGAGGGCCCGTTAAAACACAGATGCTGGACTCCACCCCAGAGTTCCTGATTCAGAGGTCTTTTTTTAAAAAAAGATTTATTTATTTATTTTAGAGAGAGAGTGAGTGGAGTGGGTTGGGGGCAGAGGGAGATAGAGAAAAATCCTCAAGTAGACTCCCCACTGAGCGTGGAGCCTGACTTGGGGCTTGATCCCAGGACCCTGAGATCATGACCTGAGCTAAAATCAAGAGTCGACACAACCTACTAAGGCACGCAGGTGTCCCTGGAGAATCTACATATTTAACAAATTGCCAGGTGATGCTTGGCTACTGGTCCAGGACCACACTTGGAGAACCACTTGATTAGAGCATCCCTATTTTGCAAACCTTAATGAAATAACTTTTGTAGGAAGTGATTGTCAGTGATTTTAATGTCACACAAAAAAGAGACAGTTAACTGAACATTATATGCCTCTTGAAGTACAAAAAACCACCAATAAGAAATGTCCAAATACTCATTCCAAATCAGTCAATCCAGGTCTAACTACCAGTTTACAGAAGATACAGGGGATAGAGAAACAAGTTAAACAGTGTTGCAACAGGGGTGTAAACAGCAAAATCCAGACTGTGAAAGACTCTTCACGACAAACAACTCATTTATTGCCTGCAAGAAAAGAGAAGTAGGAGGGGGGATGTATGGATTCTAAAAAACTTAAGAAACACATGATCCCAGTGATTGGACCTGTTTGGATGTTTTTCTGATCCACTGAACTGTGAAAAAGAAAACTGTGAGCTAAGCAGGAAAACCTGGAAGCTGAGCAGGTATTTGATGACATCAGAGAATTATATCCACCACCCTCACTCTTCCCATGCTGGATTCCTTCTTAAACTTTCATCCTCAGTTTAAATATTGTCTTTGCAAAGAGGTTTTCTTTAACTATCTCATCTAGATAGCTCCCCCTTCTCTATGTTACCCTTCTGTTGGTGTACTGACCTCTCATTGTAATTGTGCATTTATTGGTATGGTTTTTGCGTGTCTCCTGACCAGTCTGAAAACTCCATGAGGCCATGTCTCACAGTGTCATGTCCCCAGTGCGCATTGTTTGGTACACTGGAAATGCACAGTATTTATTTCCTGAATGAATGATGAATAAATGAGGGTATTTTAAAGTTTTCAAATTCTTTTCCCATACCTGCTTTTAATTAAGTTTTATCTGACCTTGTCAGAGGCCTCTAGGTAGGTAATACTTTGCCATTTTTTTGGTGAAGTCAAACATGATGAGTGATTTGTTCAGGGTCGTGAGTTGTACTAAACCAGCATAGCCAGGAAAAAAAAAACAGTCTTTCTGTCTCCAGTCCTGGTGGTCTCACTGTTCTAGTAAGTTTCCATTCAGAGATGTCTGACCATCTAGAAATAGTCATTTTAACAGTTAATCTTGATGATTTTGGTAGAAGAGAGGAAGCTCTCTGTTCATGGAGGTGGGGTAATGAGCATCTGAGATGCTACATATTTGGGTGATGAAGTAGCTGTGTATTTGGCAAGTTAGCATCCCTGAAGTGTGTTGATTTGCCCTCTTAGGTTGCAGGTAGTCATTTCAGTTTCCTGACCATTCTGGAGTAGAATCATCAGCTCATTTCCATCAGCACGCCGGTATGTCTAGGATGTTCTACCTTCTCTCCTCTGTTTCTCTAAATCCCTACCTCTTTCTCAATCTCTGTCTCTATGTCTCTAGATCTATCTCTTTCTCTATCTTTATCTCAGTTTGAATCTCTTTCTTTATCTCTGTCTTTAGCTCATCATCTCCATCTCAATCTCTGTATCTGCATTTTTTTACCATTTGATCTCTTTATCTCTTTCTTTACCCTTAACCTCTTGCCTTTCCTCAGCTTCTGCCATGTTGCTTTCTGCTCCCTTTCACAGGAAAACGTAGTAAAAGAATTGTCCACAAGTATTGTTTCCCATTTCTTACCTCCTCTTTTTTCCATCCACTCTGATTTGGTTTCTCTTCTTTCCATTCTTCTCAAACTGTCTTTGACAAAGAAACTGAGAATTTCCATATTTGCAGATTGAGTAATCTGTTCTCATGTTACTTGACCTCAGAAGGATTGGGCACTGACCATCCCTTCCTCACTGATTCACTACTTTCTTGGTGTATTAGGATTGAGATACTGCTATAAGAAATAATCACAAAATCTCAGTGGCTTAACACAATAAAATTTTATTTTTTTGCTCATTATACTATTCTTTGTTATAATAATGGGGAAAATAATAGGCAGGATTGTGTGGGAGATTTTTATGGGCCAGACTTGGAGTAACATATATCACTTCTACCCCGATGCCATTTGCCATTCTTTGGTCCTTCCTGGATGCAAGGGGTGCTAAGAAGTGTAATCCCAGGCTGGGCATTTATTTTCCAGCAATAACTACACTATGGAAGGTGAATGTGAGTCTGTCTTGGCCATAGATAGAGAGGCAGGCAGCAATCAGGTCATGTGTGTATGTCCCTGAATCTGTAGAGCAGTGCTTAGCATACTTCCTCCTCAAATCCCATCTCTGCTTTGCCTAATGGGGGACACTTGTCCAGGTCACCCTGCTTTCTTCCTAGACAGGGTCTTATCTCCTTATGAAGACATCCCACAAAGATTTGTCGGAGGCCCCCAAATCACTTTTGCATCTAGAACTGCTCTAGAAAATAGACCATGTAATTCAAAATATCCTCTTAACAAGCCCCCATTAGAATCTTAATTATCCTAATACAGAGGAACTGCATTTCTCAGTGGGAGGCACATTTTTAATGATTTCATATTTAATATGTTCTCTGTGCTTTTGGGGTTCTGTATACTCTGGGATACTTTGGATCATACAGGGAATATCATTACCCAGCATTGCACCACAATTCTGCAATTCTTTCTATACTAAATTTAGAAAAAAAAAAAAACCCTCTGAGTACAACATGTGTAGACAATTAATAGCTTTATTCCACGTAGACGCTTAAGGCTTTTAATTTTAAAATGCCCATAAAAAAATCACAAGAGCTCTCACCATGCTTCTCTTTTATCTGGAGGCACATTTATTATGTGGTGGGTCTCTTGATAGTGTCTCTATTTCCTCACAAGGGCTGGCTCAGAGCCAAACACTTTCTGGGATTTGCATGGGGAAGTGAGGACTGAACACAATGAGGCAAAGCCTTTGCATGAAGAGCCCCCAAAATGGGTTGCAAAAGGGAGAATTATCATACTCTGCTTGGCTAGACACACTCAGCCCTTGGAGAATGTCTCCTTACAGATGGCCCAAGTCTCCTCTCTTGTGAACATGCTTTACTCTAAAAGATTTAATTGGTAGGGCAGTGCCATCAACAAGATCTGTGTCTCCTTGTGATAACTGAAATTCTTGGAGCACTCTGCTGCCTCTCAATTCTTGAAATTGCATTACCCCAGATAATTCACAACCCTTGCACTGAAGGATGTGAGAAAATGCAAGTTGCAAGGAGTAGGTATGTCTGAGGTTGTAGTATACCAAGGACTGTCTCTGGCCATGTTCTCCATATACAGAAGAATTCATCTGAACAAATTTTCACTGGACACTTAATATTGTACACCCATTACTAGGCAATAAACAAAATAACACAAGGGATGCTGTGATTCCCCCTTCAAGAAGGAAGAACTTAACTTCCAGCTGGTGTGAATGCTCCTGGCTGAGAGTCTTCAATAGTGAACACTTTTTAAGAATGTACTCAGCTAGGGCGCTTGGGTGGCTCAGTTGGTTAAGCGACTGCCTTCGGCTCAGGTCGTGATCCTGGAGTCCCGGGGTCGAGTCCCACATCGGGCTCCCAGCTCGGCAAGGGGTCTGCTTCTCCCTTTGCCCTCTTCCCTCTCGTGCTGTCTCTCATTCTCTCTCTCTCAAATAAATAAATAAAATCTTTAAAAAAAAAGAATGTACTCAGCTAGAGAGCTGCCTCGCCCAAGCTCACATCCACTTCCTGTGACAGCCCATATATAAAGATTGGATTGAGGGTCTAACCATGAAGGGCCATCCCAGTGACCAAGTTTCTCGTAGGGTTGGCTGAGGCTTTGGTTGAGACTGTACTGCAGCCCTCTTCCCTTTGCCCAGTTCTGCTTTCTCTCCATCTCTTCAGGTGTTCTCAAGCGTACTCTTCCATAATCCTCCTGTATGCTAATGTCTAAGTCAAGGTCTACTTCCTTCCTCTGACTAAGGAGCTCACAGTCTATGGGACCAATGTGGGAGAAGCAACATGCAGCTCTTCTGCTCTTATTCTTCCTTTCTCCAAGATAAGAAAGAATGAGCCATGTCCCAAATGGGGGCAAAATGGGTAATTTCCACTTTGCATAGGCAGGATATGAAAGAATGTTCAAAGGCCATTTATTCTTTTTCCATTTCTCTTTCACAACTTCTTTCCTTGTATACCTGTATAATGCCTTGATTTTAATTTCAAATGCTTTCAGCAACATCCAGGTAGACATTACATATTCTACCATGGATCTAAAAGGCCAACTCCCAAGTAATAGGTTTTGGAAGATCAATAACGAAGTTGTTCCCAGACTTCTGAAGCAGGTTTTACATTTATAATGTAAAAAACAAAAGGCTTAAAGAAAGAAATGAGTTCATCTAAAGAGAGCTAGATTACATCATTAAATGTTTAATTAACTTGATGGTTTTGACTTAAGAAAATCAATGGAGCTTTCTCACTTATAGGAAAGAAAAACTTTAATATTTTATGTACCACTATTTATCTTTTTTTTTCTAATATGGCATGCAATTTCTCTGGTGTGTGTCTGTTGGGCTTGATTTCTTCTCAAAGTTTAAAACTGGAAATTTTTTGTTGTTGGTGTTTACTGGAAATGTGGTAACTATATTTGGAGTAAGATTTAAAACTTAAAACTTGGTAGAAAGTAGGATATCTAGTGTTTTGATTTCAAAAGTCTTGGCTGTATGGGGAGGAGGTTAGGAGGACATGAAAGCATTTTTATGTGGATATAATTACGTTCAGTTTTGCTCCTTTGGGAGACTTTTGAATTTTTCTGTTGAGTAGTTTATTTTAATAGGAACTCACTATGTAGCAAAGTGCTGCACTAGGTACTTTGGAAAGACCCAAAAAAAGTACTCATCTGTGCTTCTAATTTAATTGATTTAAATCTACCTAATGCTCAGCTGTGGCTATACTAGCTGGTTCAGTGTTCATGAGCATGACAATTCTGTTAGTATATGCAAGTTGCTAGTAAACAGCATGAAATAAACCTGCTAGTACCAGGGACACTTAAAAATTCTCCTTCCATCCTCATTCACTGATAGGGATAGGATAGTTCTCTAAAGGGCCTGCCCATGTACATGTAGATTTTCCTTTTGTTTCTTCAGTCTAGCTTTATGATGCTGGCATTTAGTGTGCATAAAAAAAATATGGTTAGGATTGAGTAAGTCAGCTTTAGTTTTAGGAATATAAACTATTCTTGATTTATTTGGCAGAAGTTCAGGGAATCAGGTATTTACATCCTCATTGGAAGGCCCAGAGGATCAGATTTAAGGCTGGGCCTGAAGTTATAGCTTCTGGAACCGTATTTGCATAACTATAGGAGTAATTTGAAGGGCAGGAGAAGACACCAAACAAATGAGAAAGACCTTACCTTCTTTAATGGAAAAGGGAAAGGAAAAAGATAACTGGAGACACTCATATGGTAATAATTGATTTTTTTTCCAAAACATATTAAAGCGGAAAAATGAATAGTCCGATTGAGTACTTTACACCATTTTTATGTAACTAAATTGTTGTAACAGGTGTTGGGTGACCCTTTGGCCTGGGATATGATGACTTGGCCATCATTTTGACAAAGTAGGGAGAAAGCAGAAGAACAATAGTTGGGGTGCCTCAGTGGCTCAGTCGGTTAAGCATCTGACTCTTGATTTCGGCTCAGGTCATGAGATTGAACCCTGTGTCAGGCTCCACACTCAATGAGGAGTCTGCTTGAGGGATTCTCTCTCCTTCTCTCTCTGCCCCACCCTGGGCTGCCCGCCCTGCTCAAGAGTGCTCTCTTGCTCTTAAAAAAAAAAAAAAGAAAAGAAAAGAAAAAAGAAAAGAAGAGCAATAGTTCATCATTTGAACTGGGAGGAGGGATTTTTTTTTAAATAACATTTTGGAGAGAAAAGCACAGAGCTGGTAATAGTGTGTAAGGGAAGGTAATGAAAAGAAACAGTGCTAAAAAGTATTTTTTATGGTATTTGAGAAATGGAGGTAAAGACCTCGAAGTTATTTTGAAATTATGCTTTGGTTGTTTAACATTTTTCAAACCTTGATATTACTCTGAGCTGGGCCACATGGATTATGTCTTTGATACAGTTACAAAAATAGGAGCACAAATAGTCATCCTTAAGGATTTTTAGGTCTGCTCAGCACCTCAATAGACTCCTTACTTTTTTAAAATAATTCACATTCATGTGAAATTGCACATCACACAGGGTAACCTGAGCATGTGATTATTGAGTGAAATGAATTGGAGAAAGCTCTAAAAAGCCATCTTTAGGGGGAAGTTTTTCCTCCCTGACTTCTCCTTGATGTCATCTCATCGATTTCAAACTCAGCTATATTATTTTCAGCTAATATATTTCAGACACTGTGATAGATGCTGGGGAGACAAAATAAAAAGGCAACTGTATATGTTCACTGTAGCTAATAATAATTGATGAGGAGCTAGTAAATCTTTCATTTCCATAGTTGTCCATATAGTATTTACTCAGTGCCCATACACCAGGTCTTGTGGCTATAATGACAAACAAGGTAGGCATGGTTTCTGCCCTCATGGAAGTTAGCTAAGTCTAATGGAAGAGGCAGACCATTGGCCAGATGATTACCACTAAATGTGTTATGTGCTACCAGAGTAAATTTAGGTGTAATGAAAGCATAAAAGAGGGCAATTTACCTGGTCAATAAAGTCATTTGTCATAATATATTAGGTTATAATTAATGGACCAAATTTCATACATTATAATTAACCAAAGTCCGTACTTGATGCACATTTCCTTAGTCTTTACCTAATGTCCATTTTCTATTCCAGAATCCCATCTGGTATACCACCTTACATTTAGTTGTCATGTCTCCTTTGGCTTCTCTTGGCTGTGACAGTTTCTCAGACTTTTCTTATTTTTGAAGACCTTGACAATTTTGAGGCGTATACTGGTCAAGTATTTTGAAGAATATCCCTCCACTGGGATTTTTCTGATGCTTTTCTCATGATGTGACTGAGGTTTTTGGTTTTGGGGGAGGAAGACCACAGAGGTAAAGTGCCACTTTCTTCATATCCTATCTATTAATCTAGAAATATTTATCACTTGTTACTGACCTTGATCATGGCTGATGTAGTGGTTTGTCAGATTCCAACACTATAAAGTTGCTCCTATTTTCTCTGTTTCCATACTGTACTCTCTTTAAAGTAGTCACTATGTGCACCTCACACTTATGATGTGGGGCATTATGCTCCACCCTTTTGGGAGGAGAGCATATCAATGATTTAGAGTTCTACATGGAGATTTGTTTCTTCTCCCCATTAACCCATCAGTATAGACTTGTGGATATTTATTTCCTACCTCAAGTTATAATCCAAAGTCAAATTGCTCTACTCTGAGCTCTGTCATTTGGTTTCTGGATCCCTTTGATTTTGCACCATCAGTGTGGTGTTTTATTAGGCACATCCTTACTTTTTTTCCATTAGAAGATGCTCCAAGCTCAACTTATCTTCTACCCCAGTCCTAGAGTGAGCCGATGAGCTGTGGTTCCTTTCACTGGAGAATGGTATGAGAAGCCAGGACCTGAATGCTAGGAATGCACCTTACTATGGGTGTTGTTGCACTTAGCCCTTCTCAGCTCACAGAGGAAGGACTTACATGTGTGTATGCCAACCTGTGTATATACACATATCTATAAATATTTTTATATGTAACTATATCTATGTTAGGCTAAAAAGGAGTTCATATTGATGTCTCTGACTCTAATTAATTGTCACATGGATCATTCTGGCCTTCTCCCCACATTTATTTACAAACTCCCACTGCAGTAGTGAGAAACCTGCCCCTACCATCTGCCATTCTTTCACTCAATAGTTTAATTCTAGTTTACATGTATAGGAGTATCAGGATTGTTAGCCTGTACTCATGGGACAAAACTTTATCAGTGGGAGTACAGGGCTTATGTACAATTTATTCTGCCTTTAGTCTTACAGACTCTACTCATTTCTAAAATTCCTTAGGTGAGTACTTTTCTCCTCTACCCCTAGGTTGTTTTGTACATTTGTAATGCAGTTAGATTGTTTGTCATATTCTGGACTCCATCGTGGAAGCTCCAACCTCTTAAATGATTTTTTAAAAAATTTATGTACATTAAGGTTCACTATAGTTCTATGCTGTATGGTTTGTGCTGTATAATTCTATGGTCTTGACAAATGAATAGTGTAATGAACCCACCATTATGGTATCATATAGAACAGCATGACCACCTTAAATCTCCTGTGCTTCACCTAATTCAACTTACCTCCCCACATTCTGGACCCCTGGCAACCAGTGATCTTTTTTTATTGCTGCTAGGTTTTGCCCTCTCCAAAATCTCATATAATTATAATATACTACATAGTATTTTTTAAAATTTTTATTTTATTATGTTTTGTTAGTCATCATACATTCCATTATTAGTTTTTGATGTAGTGTTCCATGATTCATTGTTTGCATATAACACCCAGTGCTCCATTCAATATGTGCCCTCCTTAATACCCATCACTGGGCTATACCATCTCCCCAACCCCCCTCCCTCTAAAACCCTCAGTTTATTTCCTGGAGTCCATAGTCTCTCATGGTTCGTCTCCCCCTCCGATTTCCCCCCCTTCATTTTTCCCTTCCTACTTTTTTTTTTTTAAACATATAATGTATTATTTGTTTCAGAGGTACAGGTCTGTGATTCATCAGTTTTACACAATTCACAGTGCTCACTATAGCATATACCCTCCCCAATGTCCATCACCCAGCCACCCCATCCCTCCCACTCCCCATCACTCAAGCAACCCTCAGTTTGTTTCCTGAGATTAAGAATTCCTCATATCAGTATTTTTAAAGTAGCTTCTTTCACTTTTCAAAATGCCTTAAGATTCATATATGTCTTTCCATGCTTCAATAGCTTATTTATTTTTATTGTTGAATAATACTCTGTTACATGGATATACCATAGTTTGTTTACTCATTCACCTATTAAAAGACATTTTGGTTGCTTTCAGTTGTTAACAATTATGGATATTGATACTATGAAAATTCATAGGCAAGTTTTTATGTAGAGATAAGTTTTCAAATCAGTTGGGTAAATACCTAGGAGCCCGATCACTGGATTGTATGGCAAAACTATGTTTAGCTTCATAAGAAACTGGCAAACTGTCCTCCAAAGTGGCTGTACCATTTTGCATTCCTACCAGCAATGCAAATGAATGAGAGTTCCTGTTGTCCTATATCCTTGTCAATAATGGTTTTGTCCATTTAAAAAAATTAGACATTCTAATAGGTGTGTAGTAGTAACACCTCATTGTTCAACTCACAGTTTCCTAATGACAAATGATATTGAGCATATTTTCATATGCTCATTTGCCATTGTATATCTTCTTTGGTGAGGTGTGTATTAAGATCTTTAAATTACCTGATCAATTTTTTAGACTCTGTAAATCCCCTTTGCTTGTTACTGTGCCTCTTGTGTAATTTTATTGCTGGCAAAACCAAAATTCTTGGAGATGTTCAAGAGTGTTAAGCACTTAATTGGAATGAGTGAGTAGAGAGAATCTCTTTGAAATCTGATGATCTGGAAGGAAGAAAATCTGCTGAAATTTAGATTTTGGATCAAAGGTAAAAAGATTATGGATCTAAGGTAGGTAAGACTTAGAAAAATCTTTTGGGATCCCAACACCTTCAGTTCCCCAGGCTTTATTATTTTTGTGTTCCATGGAATATGTGTTCTTAGTTGTCTTCTGGGGATCACTTGAGTGTATATTATGATGGTCAGGAGATTTAATCTGGGAGCATATAATCCTGACTGAAAACTTAAGCAGTACCAGGATTTGAAGTATCTCTCACAAGATGTCCAGTATTAAGACAATTATTTCACATGACTTAAATATCACCCTTCCTTTCATATTTGGAGAAATTCTAGTGTTCAACACATTTTCACTTAGTTCTAGTTTGATGGATTGACTTGCTTAAAATCTGGCAGGACTGTTCAAACTCCCTGGCAGTGTTGAAGATGTGGCTCTTCATCTAGAATACAGGCTGGGTGGCAAAGGAAACTCTTGGCATACTGCTTCACTGAGACTTGTAAACAATAATTAAATGGACTTATGCATCCTAATTCTAGTGTTTCATTTGCTTTTTCAAAACACTTGAAGGAGTTTTAGTTCTGGATAATAAACAATAAGAATCATAGCACTCTGCATTTAAACCAAATGAGCTCAATCAGGGTATACAAATCTTGCAATTACAATTTTACTGTTTTGCATATATTCACAATAGAAGAAGAAAACAAAAAAGCATAAGCTTCTTGGTATGCTGAGAGATGGGAGCTCATAAAAAGCTTCGTGGGACCTCTGGTGGTCACATCATTTGGAACCCAGTCCCACCCTGGCCTATGACTGATTCTACCATCTTGGGCAAAGTTCTTGTGAATTTTGCCATTAGTCCTCTTATGTATAATGAATAGGTGGAGGCAGATGATATCTGATTTATCTTCAGATGCAGTGTGTGATAATGAATCCTAACACAGGCTGCAGTTTTTGTGCAGAGAGAGAGCAGAAGAGCTGGTGGTACATGTATTAACTACCATATGAAACTTGCATTGACTCTAGTTGCCCACCAGGGGATATCCAAGAGCACTACAAGAGCTCAAGAGTTGTTTGTAAA
Source organism: Leptonychotes weddellii (assembly GCF_054177405.1). NCBI lineage: Eukaryota > Metazoa > Chordata > Mammalia > Carnivora > Phocidae > Leptonychotes > Leptonychotes weddellii. The sequence goes on along the minus strand of NC_138369.1, from coordinate 42,591,910 downwards.
TCAAATTTCTGTAAATTGAACCTTTCTTTCCTATTGACAAAATTTCAGAGATGTGTTCCCACAGGAAAACAGTGGCTCCTAGAGCAATAAAAATTATGCTCAAGGATATAAACAGTTTTAACAGCTGTATTTAAAGGAAACATATGGAGTAATATACCTTTGATATTATTGTGTCTTGCATTAAATTGGATTTGTGGTTAAGGCAGCAATTTTATAAGTTTGTAGAAAGAATTCATTTATTTTGGTTATGAATATTTTAATATTTGCCTTGTTTTTTAATGCAACTGTAGAATTGTTACCTCTTAATAATAAATACATGGTCATTATATCATGTTTACCTACTCCATCTCTTTATTGTTTAGTGCTCATGATGGGCAAAGAAAGACCATAGTATAACCACAGAGTGACAGGACTGGAAAAAACTTCCAGATCATGGAGTTTAGTCCTCTTGCCACACTGATAAGGAAACCAAAGTGAGAAAGATTAAATTATTTGTACGAAGTCATACAAATAATTAGTTTAAGTTGAAACTACTATATATGGTTATTCCTGAGGTCAATTGTGAGGAACACCAGCCTTCTCAGAATAAACCTAAGAGAATATAGGCACAATGTATGGAATTTTTCATTTGAGGGAGCAGACCAAACGATGATATACAAGTGACTAGGAAGTTAGCAAAAATACAATTAAGGTGGCCTGCCTAGTATAGAAATCCCAGAGCTACATGTTAGCAGTGAGTGTTCAGCACCTTGAGAGAGCTTGTTTGGAGGTTCTAGCAGGGGAGCGCAGCTACTCGTATACCCTCGACCGAAGAACGGTCCTCCTCTATCGGGGAAGGTTGTCCTCTTCGACCGAGCGCGCAGCTTCGGGAGGGACGCACATGGAGCGGTGAGGGAGGAAGGGGACACCCGCCTAGCCAGCCAGATCAGCCAAATCAACCCTGGCGATCAATGGGGTGACAGATGTCGCAGCCAGATCGCCCTCACATCCTGTTCAGCACCTTATAGTGGCAAAAATCAACTCTTACTGCAGCTCAGGTATAGTCCATGAGTTCTTATTGTGGCCTTAATGAAATTGCCCTAAAAATGTCCAGCCTTTATTCTGAATGCATACTCCCTAATTTCTCCATCTGTGGCTCCACTGCTAAGGGATCTGGACCAACATTAGTTCCCATTTTCCATTTATGGTGTTGCCAAAAGCAAATGTGACTATACCAAACTCTTAAACAAGAAGACATGAATTACTGAACCAAAGTGATCTTTATCTTTGCAGGAATACTCTCTCAATCAGCAGAAGTAGGGCCCAGCTTTTAGTTGTTTCAGAGGCCAGGGTCCAGCCTAATATTGGCCTCATTTGATATATTTTTGTCATTTGATTCATTATATAATCTCCAGAAGGGCAGGTTGTAGGTTCGTGCTCTGATGATGAATAGGCATGAGAATTTATCATCCTTGACCCTCATGAGGTCAACAGATACTTTGTTTAATCCAGAATTATAGCTTCTGAAAGTCTTTTAAAATGACCAGGTATTTACACATTGGCCAGTCCATTTATGTAAATAGGGGTATACCTCCAATTGTTCATGAATGAGTGGGTGGGATGGTGATGAAATTATCCACTGATAAGTCCTTAGGCAGCAGAAAAACCCAGGTATTTTGAGCATTACTAAGCATCTCAGATCCCGTAGAAGGTAAGAAATTAAGGTGAATGAAGGAAAAGAAAATTTATTTGTATTTTAAAGAGAAACAACACATTACTGTTTTCTGTTTTTACCATATCTCCAGTGTCTCCTTGGATTGGGCCACAGTGATTTTTGTGTTGCTGGGGCAGGTTGGGCATGCCATCCCAGGCATTTAGAATTGCAATTACCAAGTTTTCTGGGCCCTTAGCATTGGAAATAAAACTTTTAGTCTGTAACATAGAAAACTTTTGATGTCTCAGGCTTCTGAATTGAGAAGGAAGGGGACCTAGATGGAGGACTAAGATTTCTAGGCATTAGAACAGGATACCCCCCACTGGAAACTAGCAAACTGACTTGTGGTCCATGTGCTTCAGGCTCTTATATTTGATTGGCATGAGTCAAATTTCCCATGTCAGGCAACTCTGGGCTTTCACCAGACTGAGGTTTAGGTTCTTGGATTATGGTCCATCCAGGGAAGCCTCTTAGAAGAGAGTTTTCTATGTATCTTCAGAAAATCCCTCTGCACTCCTTATTGGCTTTTCATTTCCTCCACTTAGATCTCCGGACTTCTCACTCAGGCATGCCTCTTGCCAACCATGCTGCCAACTCTCTTCTACAGGTAAATTTATTTCAATGTCTAGTTCTGATGGCAAGCATTCTAGTTGTTTACCTAATCTGTCTACCTACCAGAAATTTTCCTAAGACTTCATATATGTATTTGTATGTTTAATCTTGTAGTTTGGCACTTTGTATCTTGTTTATCTTTAGTAATTTTTAATTGGACAAAATAAAATAAAGCAAAGAAAATCAGACAAACATTAGACTGAATAGTTGGTGGATATAAGCCTACCATTAAGTCAAAATGTTAACGTCTTGAGGAGGTAAAAAAAGGAGGAAAAAAAGGAAAAAGGAGAAAGAGGAGAGGGGGGAGGAGGGCCAGAAGATGAAGGAGGAGAAGCTTTAAGAGAAGACACTAGTAGTAAAATTTAGAAATAGGCCCACGTGATACCCTTGGCTTCCACTTAGAAGAGAAATCACAAATATTTGAATAACATGGTATGAAACCACAATTCATTTATTGCCAAATACTTAAAATTGAGCTTTTTTATGGAGATAGATTCTTTAATGGTGTTGCTTTGCTTATCACAGAAACAATAAATAAGAAACAATTCTGTTGGAAGTATTTATGACTGGATGATCAGGCCGACACTAGAAATCAAAATAACTTGTAGTTTCAAGTGGAGCTGATAGTCAGTCATCCAGTCTGACTTGGCAAAGTCTGGTGAAGTTTTTCATGGTAGCATTCATTCTGATTGGTTGTGATATCTGTCGGATTGGATGATATCTACTACATGTTTTCAGTCTCATCCCTAGTTTTGGGTAAAATATACTTCATTGGCATCTTTCTGTTAGAGAGGGCAGCTAACATTTATTGACGACCTACTGTGTGCCTTCATTTCATCCTTAAAGCTTACCTATAAAGTAGAGGAGTGTTAGCCTCAGAATTTGCAGGAGTAGTTGAGGGTTCTGTGAAGTCAAATGTTGCCCAAGGTCACACCTTGAAGAGGCTAAGTCAGGCGCTGAAACCATCCTTGTCAGCTTGTGCTCTTTTTACTCCTCTGTAAATAATCACCTCCCACATCTTTTCCTACTCTCAGGAGGGCCCAGAGTTATGAATTTCTGTGAAAGTATGCACTTCTGCCTAACACCTTTAATTCATGCTGCCCCAGGCAAGGCGTAAGCCAAAAAGGCATTAAGCAAAACTATAGACTAAAAGCTTTATGGGTAAAATCATTATATTGTTTGTCTTTGGGGGGTTTTTGATTCTAAATGTTATTATCTCTCTAGTCAGAACAGAAAAACCAGGGGGGGGGCGGAAACAAACCCAATCCCTCCAAAACCAAGTAATGTGACTACTGCTTTGTTTATTTCCTTTCTTTGGGTCTTTCCTCATGTGCTTTTCTGAATTATTTCATGTCTCACTCCTTGAATCATGAGTTAATATTTTGGCACCAACTGTAATGTTGCAGTTTACTTAGTCTTTTATGTTATTTATATTTTAAACTTCTCACAGTCAGCCTTTAGGTGATTTTGTGGGGCCACATACCATGCAGGGATCTTACGACAGCCTCTTTCCAACCCCTCCCACCCAGCCTGCCTGCTGTTGTCTTGATACACTTATTTCTACATGTGTTATAAATGCCACAAAACAATGTAATGAAGTTTGCTTTAGGCAGTGAATTTACTTTAAGAGCCATTTAAAGTAAAAAAAGAAATATGTTTACCTTTATTTGGAGCATTTCCAAATCTTTTCATTTTTTAAAAATTTTTATTTTATTATGTTATGTTAGTCACCATACAGTACATCATTAGTTTTTGATGTAGTGATCCATGATTCATTGTTTTCGTGTAACACCCAGTGCTCCATTCAATACGTGCCCTCCTTAATACCCATCACCAGGCTAACCCATCCCCCCACCCTACTCCCCTAAAACCCTCCGTTTGTTTCTCAGAGTCCATAGTCTCTCATGGTTTGTCTCCCCCTCCGATTTCCCCCCTTCATTTTTCCCTTCCTTCTCTTAATGTCCTCCATGTTATCCCTTGTGTTCCACAAATAAGTGAAAACATATGATAATTGACTTTCTCTGCTTGATTTATTTCACTTAGCATAATCTCCTCCAGTCCCATCCATGTTGATGTACAAGTTGGGTATTCATCCTTTCTGATGGCTGAGTAAAATTCCATTGTATATATGGACCACATCTATATCCATTCCTCTGTTGAAGGGCATCTCGGCTCTTTCCACAGTTTGGCTATTGCGGACATTGCTGCTATGAACATTGGGGTGCACATGGCCCTTCTTTTCACTACATCTGTGTCTTTGGGGTAAATACCTAGTAGTGCAATTGCT
>NC_138369.1:42567425-42586818 GCF_054177405.1 Leptonychotes weddellii | reverse complement strand
CCCCCCCCCCCCCCCGTGATGTCTGATCTGTACCAGATTGCATTCTTTTCCTCAAATGTCTTTCCTGTCTGTTCTTTTATCTTCTCCTGGGACAGGTTCTCCAATGGCTACTTAACTGGTCCCATTGCCTCTTTTTGCTCCTCCAACTATCTTCCATATTATTGCTATGTTGATCTTCTGCAATATAGATCATATAGTGTAGGTTCTCTGCTCAAAAACCATCAGTAATTCCCCATTGCCATAGACTAAAATCAAACTTCTTGGCATGGCTGCAGACATTAAGAGCCCAGACTTGATATCATACTGACCTAAGTTCAGATTCTCCTTAAGCCACTTACTAATTGTCTGACTTGGGAAAATCTCATGGTTTCTCTATGCCTCACTTTCTGTACTGTAAGGATAATAACCACCTTCCAGAATGGTCATAAGAATTAAACTATATGATGCTTGTAATGCAGTAGCACAGTGTCTGATGCCTTTGCAGCCCTCAGCAAATGATCATTGCTACTATTAGGATTGCTGTTATTACTGTATACCAGTATAACAGTTGTTATCAGCTTGGCCACCTTTACCTCTTGAGAGCTGTGTGACTGTGGTCAACTTCTCTTCACTTGTTTCTTTATCTGCAAAATGGGGAAAATAATCATAACCTCATAAAGTTTTAGGGTGTTAAATTGGCTAATAGAGAGCAGTGTCTGACCTACAGGAAAGCATTGTAAAAATTTCAGATCTTTTTCTTGTTCTTCTCAAACCACGAAGTCATTTCTCTAAGTCATGGAGTCATACTTCTGTACCTTTGTCTATACTGTTATGTGAAAACATGTCCACTCCAGTCTGTTTTCTATCATGGGTTCTTAGTTTCATTTGTGCCATGGGCCCATTTGGCATCTGGTGAAGTCTCTTTACTTCTTGTCAGAACAACATTTTAAAATGCATAATATAAAATCCATAAATTTACACAGAAAGCCAATTATATTTAAAAATAATGAACAAAAATTTAAAAACTTAATTTGTGTTAGAGTAATGTATGTACTTTTCTAATAGACTCATAAATAAGATATAATGGTTGGCCTAATAATTACTGTAATTTCAAAGGAGCAATGAACATAAATATTTCAATTATCTGTAATATAGTAACATGCCATGAGAGTACCTGTGATTTCTACTGGTGACAGAATCACAGATTCTACAAAAACTTTTATGTGTGTGGCTTACATTAGTAAATGAAGGAAGTGCTAAATGTCACAGATTGATGAAAATCAAGATGTGATTTTTTCCCCCATTCAAGTTCATGGACTCCACCCAAAGGTCCATAGAGTTCAAGAAGTCCTTATCTAGATCCTACACATATTTTATTTTTTTTAAACTTTTTAAAAAGATTTTATTTATATATTTGACAGAGAGAGAGACAGCGACAGAGGGAGTACAAGCAGGGGGAGTGGGAGAGGGAGAAGCAGGCTTCCCGCCAAGCAGGGAGCCCAATGCGGGGCTTGATCCCAGGACTCTGGGATCATGACCTGAGCCAAAGGCAGACACCTAATGAGCCACCCAGGCGCCCCGATCCTACACATATTTTAAAGCTGAGTTCAAACATGCTTTCTCAAAGTCCTTCTTAATCCCAGACAGTTGTAATTAACCTACCTCTTTTATCCACTCATGGCACTATGTTCTTTTTGTTTTTTTTCAAAGACCCATATATTTTTTTCCTCTGATATCTTATTAGCTATATGCACATGTTCCTCCTCATCAAGGATGTCAGACCCATGGTCAGTCTTCATACTGGTACACAGTACCTGTGACTAAAGAGGCCATGGTTGGGTAGAAATGTGAGCATGAAGTGGGCAGCCATTACTTATCTCTATTTCCCTAACTGCCCTTTGCAACATAAAGTACAGCATTTCTGAGAATGTAGCTCATTTCATTTTAGTGTTATTTACCGTGCTAGTTCTGCTGCCTGGGCTGACAAATCGCCTCTCCAAAAGGCAGGTTCTAATCCCATATACAGTCCCAGCTCAGTGGCAATTTATATGACAAGCTCTCTGAGTTTAGGCGAATATCCTGATATTTTAGCTCAGTTATTCTGACAACAACAATTTCTGCCTTATGGAGTGCATATGTCACCAGAGAAAATCAGCCGCCTGTTACAGGAATATAAATTTTCATGGTGAACTTGAAATGCAAATTATGTGCCTTGATGCTCTTCACAAATCTTTGCTTGCACCTGGCAGCCATCTTTGCAGAACTTTGGGTAAAAGGAAAGAGAGGGGAAAGAGAGAGAGAGACAGAGGGAAAAAGAGAGAAAGGAAGAGATGGATAGAAGGATGTAAGGAGGAAGGGAAGCTAGGCTTTATTTTCTGTGTTGCCTGGTACTCACCACAGAGCATACAATAAATTTTCTTGAGTTTCATGTATTATGATTTTAAGAAGAGTAAGTAAATATTTAATTTAAGAGTTAACAAAAATTAATGTCTTATAGTCAAAACTTGTTTCAGCATTTTTTCTTTTACTAATTTAGAGCAACTTCGATACTATTGACATTTTAGGGTGAATAATTCTTTTTTGTGGGAGGCTGTCTTGTCCATTGCAGGCTGTTTAGCAGCATCTTTGGGTTATACCCAGTACAGGCCAGTAATGTGCCTCCCCAAGCTGTAACAACCAAAAATGTCTCCAAATATTGCCATATGTCCCCTGGGGGGAAAATAGCCCTACCCTACCTCCTGCTCCAAACCAATAGAGAACCACTGATTTAGAGGATAATGGTTTCCTATTGTGTGTCAGACTGTGCTTTTTCTATCACATATGTCTTCTAACATAGTCTTCACACAGTCCCCTAAAGTAAGTGCTATCATTATTCCCATCATATAGTTGAGAGATAAGATTCAAGGAGATAAAGCATAGTGAACCAGAAGGGAAACTAATGAGAAGAGATGGAAAACTAATGCAAAGGGGCAGTCATTACATAATGTAGTCTAAGAGTAGGGGTAGGAAATCTGTGGTGCCATTGTATCACCAAGATGCCTAAGAAATATGTCATATCTACTCTCAGCAGTCTATCTTGAAGAGCCAAAATGGCTATTAAGTTGGGCATTACTAATAGAATGAAATTGGCAAAGGAGTTAAGATTTCATTTACCAACTCTGGTTGGACTAAGTCTTCTCCAAAAATTGATTTTTTGTGTGACTGTGTGCTTTCATAGGGTATTGGTCACTTGTGACCACTGTGTAAGTTCACTATCTATTACCAACACACAGGGAGGGTCTTTAACATGGACCCTCAGTAAGTGTTTGTACAATAAATATGTAGTACGGGAAATCTCACCACTGGTAAGTCCTGCCTTAAGATATAACATTGCCATCTTTCTTTATTTTCCTTTAAATGCATATACTCTTAAAATATATGTAGTGCTAGGGGTGATGACTTAATAGTAACAGACTTATGCAACACTAAAAGTACAACTGTGGAGATCAATATTTTCATGTGGTAGATGAGACTGAGGTACAGAGGGGAGAAGAAATTTTTCCAATACAAATTATGGACTAAGTCTGGATAGAAAAGTAATCTGTGGAAACTAAGTCTCAGTGTTCCTTTTTACTGTGTCATCCATCACTTAACGCTTTATACTGAGAACTTTATAGGGCATTTTCTGTTGGAAATCAAGATCCTTGTTTAATTTAAAAGATGTAGAAGGAATTGGAGAAATAGGAGCAGGAAGAAGGCTAGCTCAGTAGGACAAAAGGAAAAGATAACAGAGAAAAGCAGGGAGACCTGTGGAAATGTTTCATCAACAGCTTCATTGGCTTGGGTTGAATTCAGTAACAATGTTTTATTTTTTTATTTTTTATGTCTTCATTTAATTTTCATTTGGAATGTTCTAAAATCAGATTTTTAAAAGTTAAAGTCAAAGATAGAGACAGGTCAGAGACAGATTAGGATTTTGAAGATTCAGCAGCATAGGACAAAGAGAGGTGGGCTGAAAATGAGCTAGGGATTTGTATTCAGAAGGGCAATCAGCTTCAGATCATCTGTATGCAGTCCCCTTATGTTGAAGCCCTAACCCCCCATGTGGTTGCATCTGAAAATAGGGGCTTTAGGTGGTAATTAGAATTAGATAATTTTATAAGGGTGAGGTCCTTATGATAGTATTAGTGCTCTTAAAGCAGAGAGTTTGCTCTCCCTTTGTCTCTACCTCATGAGGACACAGTGAGAGGGCAGCCATCTGCAAGACACCGAAGAGGATACTCCACCAGAACCTGACCATACTGGCACCCTGATTTCAGAGTTCCAGAATCCAAAACTGTGAGAAAATAATTTCTGTTTTTGAAGTCACCCAGTCTATGGTATTTTGTTATGGCAGCCCAAGCTGACATATGTTTCACCCAATAGAGAATATCAATAAAGGAATATAAATTATTTAAAACAAAAAAACAAATAGAAACTTGTAGTTGAACAGTATAACTGAAATGAAAAATTTACCAGAGGGATTTAACAGCAGATTTGATCAGGAAGAAGAAAGAAGCAATGAACTTAAAGATGGATTAATTGAGATGATTCAGTCTGAAAAACATATAAAAGAATAAAAAAAAATAAAGAGAGCCTAAGAGAATTGTGGGAGACTATAAAGCACATCAACACACTCTTAATGGGAGTTCTAGAAAGAGAGGAGAGAAAGTGAAAGTGTATTTGAAGAAATAATGGCTGGAGTTTGATGCAAAACAATCTACACATCAGATAAACTCAATGATTCCAAATAAGGTAATCTCTAAGAGATAATACCTAGACACTTTATAGCCAAATGGCCAAAAGCAAAGACAATCTTGAAAGCAACAGAAGAAAACTTGAAGAAAATTATCAAGTACACAGGGTCCTCCATAAGAATAAAAGCTGATTTCTGATCAAAAGCATGGAGCCCATAAGGCATATTCAACATGTTGAAAGAAAAAGACTGTAAGTTGAGAATTCTATATTCAATGAAACTACTTTTCAAAAATGAAGAAGTGAAGACATTGTCAGTAAGCAGAAACTGAGACAATTTGTTATTTGCAGACTTTCCGTAAGAAATAATAAAGTCCTTCAGGCTAAAATTAATTGATACTGGGGCACCTGTGTGGCTCAGCCAGTTAATCTTCTGACTCTTGGTTTCAGCTTAGGTCATGATATCAGGGTTGTGAGGTTGAGCTCCACATTGGGTTCCATGCTTGGTGTGAAGTCTGCTTGAGATTCTTTGCCCCTCTTTCTCCGTCCCCCTCTTCTCCTCACCCCACTTGCATGCTCTTTCATTCTCTCTCTCTAAAATAAATAAATAAAATCTTAAAAAAGAACTTGGAAAAGTAGAAATTTAAAAAAGTTTAATAAATAAATAAATAAATAAAATGAAATGATACTACAGAGTAACCTAAATCTATAGGAAGGAATAAAGGGGACCAGTAGGTCCTCTTTTATTTGTAAGTAAATATAAAGGCAGTATAAATGTATGCTTGGTTTGTAACTCCCTTCTTCTGTTATTTGATTTAAAGACACCTACATAAACAATAGTTATTAATTTGTGTTGATTGACATACAATTTATAAAGATGTGATTTGTATGACAATAATAGCATAAGAGGGGAAGATATACAGGAATAAAGTTTTTGTATACTATTGAAATTAAGTTGGTATTAATCTGAACTATAATGTTATCAACTAAAATTTTAATCTGTAAGGCAATCATTAATAAAGAATAATAAAAGAAATGGCAAAATAATTAAAATAATACACTAGAAAATATCTGTTTAACATAAAAGAAAGCAAAAGTGAAGGAACAGAGGAATAAGAGACCATGAGATATATATAGAAAATAAATAGCAAAGTGGCATGTGCAAATTCTACTTTATCAGTAATAACTTTATTTATAAATGGATCACATACTCTAATCAAAAGGCAGAGATTGGCTGAATGAGTTTTTAAAAAATGATCCAAGAGTGCCATCACCGAGATGGCTCCATAGGGCATTCCTGACTTCACTCCCCCTCATAAGAAAAACAACTGACAACTATTTACAAACAAGACACCACTGAGAGACTTCTAGAACATGGGGGAGAAGTTGAAACATTTCCCTGCACCATAGAAACCAGGATGGACTGCATTAGAAGAAGAGGAACAGGTACATGCTGACCACATGGTCCTTCCTCTAGGTCAGTGCAGCACAGTGCAGGAGGAATTCCCTTTTCTCCAGTGGGAAAAGAGAGTCCAGGGAACAACCAGCACCCCTAGCATTGTGAGTTGCTCTGTGGGAACTTCTACCCTGCACTCACCTCACAGGCAATTGTAAATATGTGTTCAACATTGATGTACCTAATATATAAAACAAAAACTAGCAGAGCTAAAAGGAGAAGTAAAGAGAAATAAAATAGTAGTTAGGAATTTAAATACCCTAGTGTTACCAATGAATAAATCAGATAGTCAAAATAAGGAAATAGTGGGTTTGAACAACACTATAGACAAAATGGACCTAACAGACATATACAGAACCTTCTATCAAACAATAGTAGAATACGTATTCTTCTCAAATACACATGGAACATTTTCTAGGATATAGACCATATGTTTAGCCACAAAGCAAATCTTAGCAAATTCAAGAAGATTGAAATTATACTAAGTATCTTCTCTGACCACAATGGCATAAAAGTAGAAATCAATAGCAAGAGGAAAACTGGAGAATTCACGAATACATGGACATTAAACAACACTCTCTTGAATGATCAATGGATCAAAGAGGAAACTGAAAGGGAAATAAAATTTCTTGAAACAAACAAAAATAGAAGCACAACATACCAGAATTTATGTGATGCAGGAACAGCAGTTGTAAGAGGAAATTTCAGAGCAATAAGCACTTACATTAAGAATCAAGAAAGAAGGAAAGACAATCAAGAAAGATCCAAATAAACAACCTAATTCTATACCTTAAGAAATTAGACAAAGAAAAACAAACTGAGCCCAAAGTTAGCAGAAGGAAGGAAATAATAAAGATTAGAGTGGAAGTAAATGAAATAGGGAACAGAAAAACAATAGAAAAGATTAACTGAACTAAAAACTGGTTATTGAAAAGATAAAATTGGCAAACCCTTGGAAAACATAGAATAAAAGCTCTTTGGAATGGGTCTTGGTGATAATATTTTTGGAAATCACACCCAAAGCATAAGCAACAAAATAAAATATGTGGGACTACATCAAACTAAAAAGCTTTCTATGCAGCAAAGAAAACCATCAACAAAATGTAAAGACAACCTATGGAATGGGAAAAATATTTTCAAACTATATATTGGATAAGGGGTTAAGATCCAGAATATATAAAGAACTCCTATAACTCAAAAGCAAATAAAAAACCTCCAAATAATCCAATTAAAAATGCATTTTTCCATTTGTATGTCTTTGGAGAAATGTCTGTTCATGTCTTCTGCCCATTTCTTTACTGGATTATTTGTTTTTTGGGTGTTGAGTTTGATGAATTCTTTATAGATCTTGGATACTAGCCCTTTATCTGATATGTCATTTGCAAATATCTTCTCCCATTCCATAGGTTGTCTTTTAGTTTTGTTGACTGTTAACTTTGCTGTGCAGAAGCTTTTTCTTGATGAAGTCCCAATAGTTCATTTTTGCTTTTGTTTCCCTTACCTTTGGAGACATATCTAGCAAGAAGTTGCTGTGTCCAAGGTCGAACAGACATTTCTCCAAAGAAGACATACAAATGGCCAACAGACACATGAAAAAATGTGCCACATCTCTTGGCATCAGGGAAATACAAATCAAAATCACGATGAGATACCATCTCACACCAGTCAGAATGGCTAAAATTAACAAAACAGGAAACAACAAATGTTGGCGAGGATGTGGAGAGAGGGGAAGCCTCTTACACTGTTGGTGGGAATGTAAGCTGGTACAGCTACTCTGAAAAACAGTATGGAGGGTCCTCAAGAAGTTAAAAATAGAGCTACCTTATGACCCAGCAATTGCACTACAGGGTATTTACGCCAAAGATACAAATGTAGTGGTCTGAAGGGGCATATGCACCCTAATGTTCATAGCAGCAATGTCCACAATAGCCAAACTGTGGAAAGAGCTGAGATGTCCATTGACAGATGAATGGCTAAAGAAGATGTGGTGTGTCAGTATATATATATACAATGGAATATTACTCAGCCATCGGAAAGGATGAATACTTACCATTTACATCAATGTGGATGGAACTGGAGGGTATTATGCTGAGTGAAATAAGTCAATCAGAGAAACACAATTACCACGTGGTTTCACTCATATGTGGAATATAAGAAACACCACAGAGGAGCATAGGGGAAGGGAGTGGAATGGAGACAAACCAGGAGAGACTCTTAACTATAGGAAACAAACTGAGGGTTGCTGGAGTGGAGGTGGGTGGGGGGATGGGGTGATTGACTGATGGGCATTAAGGAGGGCACATGATGTGATGAGCACTGGGTGTTACATGCAACTGATAAATTATTGAACACTACATCTGGAAATAATGATGTACTATATATTGGCTAATTGAATTTAAATAAAATTTTAAAAATGCTTTTTTTCCAAAGAGGTAATGAATGACTAACTTGTATATGAAAAGATGCTCAACATCACTAGTCATTAGGGAAGTAAAAATTAAAACCACAGTGATAGATCACCTCACACCTGTTAGAATAAAAAAGATAAAAGATACTGGCATGGATGTGGAGAAAAGGGGGAACCCTTGTGCACTGTTGGTGGGATTGTAAATTGGTGCAGCCACTATGGAAAACAGTATGGAGATTCCTCAAAAAATTAAAAATAGAACTGCCATATAATCCAGCAATTTTAATTCTGGGTGCATATTCAACAGAAACAAAAACACTAACTTGAAAAGATAGCTACTCTCTCGTGTTCACAACACCATTATTTATAATACCAAGACATTGAAACAACTGACTATCCATTAGTGGATTAATAGATAAAGAAGTCGTGCTATATATGTACAATGAAATATTATTCAGCCATAAAAGATGTGGAAATCCTATTTGCAACAACATGGCTGGAACTTGATGGTATTATGCTAAGTAAAATAAGTCAGAGAGATAGAGACAACTACTATATAATCTAATCTATATGTGGAACCTAATTAAAAAAACCATCAAATTTATAGCAGAAGTCAGATTTGTGGTTATCAGTCAGGGAGTGGTGGGGTGAAGGAATTGGATGAAGGTGGTCAAAAGATACAAATTTGCTGTTATAAGATAAGTAATGTACAACATGATGACTGTAGCTAACAGTGCTGTAGGATACATAGGAAAGTTAAGAGAGTAATTCCTGAGTTCTCATCCAAGAACTTTTTTTTAAAATTTTAATTCCAGTATAGTTAATATACAGTGTTGTATTAGTTTCAGTTGTACAATATAGTGATTCAACTACCCCATACATTACCCAGTGCTCATCACAACTGTAATCCTTAATCCTATCACCTATATCACCCATCTCCCCCCACCTCCCCTCTGGTAACATCAGTTTGTTCTCTATAGTTAAGAGTCTGATTCTTGGTTTATGTCTCTGTCTTTTTTCCTTTGCTTGTTTGTTTTGTTTCTTGAATTCCACATATGAGTTAAATCATATGGTATTTGTAGTTCTCTGACTGACTTATTTTGCTTAGCATTATACTTTCTAGCTCTACCCACATCATTGTAAATGGCAAGGTTTCATTCTTTTTGATGGCTGAATAATATCCCATTGTAATATTTCCATTGTATATATACCACATCTTTTTTTATCCGTTCATCTATCAGTGGACATTTGGGCTGCTTCCTTTTTTTTTCTTTTTAAAAAATCATATCTATATGATGATGGATGTTAAATAAACCTTTGGTGGTAATCATTTTATAATATATGGTAATCAAACTATAATGCTGTATATGTTAAACTTACATAGTGATGTATGACAATTATTTCTCAATAAAACTGGAAAAAATAATTCAACTAAATGCTGTCTAAAAAGATACAGTTTTTATTCAGACACAAGTAGGTTGAAAGTAAAAGAAAAAAATACACCATAAAAAAGTAACCCCACAACCTGGAGTGGCTCTACTAATAACAGACAAAACATACTTTATGATAAAGCTTGTTACTGAACACACTGAGGGATATTTTATAATAAGGTTAATTTCACCAAGATTATATAATAATTATAAACACCTATAAACCAAACAATACAGTCCTGAATGCATGAAGCAAAAACTGATAGAATTGAAGAGAAATCAACCAATTCAACTTTAATAGTTGGAAACATCAATGCTCTATTTTATATAACAACCAAAATACATGGGTATAGGATGAACAAGGAAACAGAAGACTTTACCAACACTAAACAAACTATACCTAACGTACATCTACAGCTCTTCACTCAGTAACTGCACAATATGTATTCTCAAGTACACTGGGAACATTCTCCAAAGTAGACCATATATTAGGCCATGAAACAAGTCTCAATACATTTAAAAGAGTTGAAATCATGCAAAATTTGTTGTTCCTTGACAGCAATGGAATGAAATAGAAAATAAGCAACGGGAGGATATTTGGGAACATCACCTTCCTAAATAACCTAAATAACCAGTGAGTCAAAGAAGAAATCACAAAGGAAATTAGAAAATACTTTGAAATGAATGAAAAAGAAAAAAATGTACACTTTATTAATATAGAAATGAAAATTCTTTACACAATACCAGCAAACCAAATCCAACAACATATAAAGTGGATTCTATGCTAGGGTCAAGTGGGATTTATCCCACAGCTATACAAGGCTTGCTTAACATACAAAAATCAATCCATGTAATATACAACATTAATAGAATGAAAGGAAAAAACTCATTTGATTATACTAATAGATGCAGAAAAAGCATTTTACAAAGTCCAAAATCCTTTCGTGATGCAAAACACTCTCAACAAA
Source organism: Leptonychotes weddellii (assembly GCF_054177405.1). Lineage (NCBI taxonomy): Eukaryota > Metazoa > Chordata > Mammalia > Carnivora > Phocidae > Leptonychotes > Leptonychotes weddellii. The sequence continues at coordinate 42,575,865 of NC_138369.1, read as the reverse complement.
CCATGAATAGAAGGGAACTTACTCAGCATGATAAAGATAATCCACCAAAACCCCATAGTTAACATCATACTTAAGTGTGAAAAACTGAAATGTCCCTCCAAGATCAGGAAAATGACAAGGAATTCCACTCTCATCAATTTTTTTTCAGCATTGCACTGGAGGTTCTAGTCAGGGCAATTAGACAAGTAAAAGAAAAAGAAACAGAGGGATACCATACGATTCATGGGGCAAAAGAATAGTCTTTTCAACAAACAGTGCTAGGATAATTGGATGTCCACATGTAAAAGAATGAAGTTGGATCCCTACCTCATGCCATTAATAAAAATCAGCATAATAAAAAAAGAAAAAAATCAGCTCAAAGTGGATCAAAGATCTAAAGGTAAGAGCTAAAATGAAAAAACTCTTAAAAGGAAACAAGTATAAATTAATACTTGTGACCCCTGATTAGGTAATGGTTTGGCAAATGTGACACCCAGAGCATAAGCAACAAAAGGAAAAAATAGATAAGTCAGACTTCATTAAATATTAAATATTTATTCTTAAAAGGATACTATGAAGAGAGTATAAAGACATCCCGCACAAAGGGAGAAAATATTTGCAAATTACATATCTGTTAAGGGACTATATCCAGAATACATAAAGAACTCTCACAACTCAAAAATTAAAAGACAAAAACCTAATTAAAAATTGGGGAAAATATTTGAATGGACATTTCTCCAAAGTAGTCAATAGCACATGAAAAATGTTTGACCCATTAATCATTAGTGTATTCCAAATCAAAATCTCAATTGGATACCACTTCACATGCATTAAGATCGCTATGATAAAAAAGACATGGGGCACCTGGGTGGCTCAGTCGGTTAAGTGTCTGCCTTTGGCTCAGGTCATGATCTTAGGGTCCTGGGACCGAGTCCTGCATCAGGCTCCCTGCTCAGCAGGGAGTCTGCTTCTCCCTCTGCCCCTCCCCCTACTCGTTCTCTCTCTCTCTCAAAAATAAATAAAATCTTTAAAAAAATGACAGACAATAATAGCAAATGTTAGTGAGACTGTGAAGAAATTGGAACCATCCTATTTGCTGTTAGAGTTGGAAAGCAGTGCAGCCACTTTAGAAATCAGTTTGGCAGTTCCAATGAGCTATCATTTGACCCAGAAATTCTACTCCTTGGTATAACTATAAGAGAAATGAAAATATGTCCACATGAAATCCAAACATGGAAGTTCATAGCAACATTATTCATAATAGTCCAAACAATGAAGTGACCCCAGTGCCTAATAATTAATAGATAATGAAAATGTGGTGTGCCATTGAAAACTATAAAAATAAGTAGGTACTGATACAAGCTATAGCCTCCATGAACTTAAAAACCTCATGCTAAGTGAAAGTAGCTAACCAAAAAAGGCCACATATTATATGATCCCATCTATATGAAGTGTCCAGAATGAAAAAGTCTGAGGAAATACTAAGTTCAATAGTGGATGACAGGGCTTCAGGGGAAGGAAGGAAGGAAGGAAGGAAGGAAGGAAGGAAGGAAGGAAGGAAGGAAAGAAGGAAGGAAGGAAGGAAAGAAGGAAGGAAGGAAGGAAGGAAGGAAGGGAGGGAGGGAGGATGGAGACTGCTAATAGGTATGGGATTTCTTTTGGGGTGATTATAAGGTTCTGGAATTAGTGGTGTTGATTGTACAATGTCATGAGGGTACTAAATGAATTATATACTTTGAAAGGTGTGAATTTTGTGGTATGTGAATGATATCTCAAAAAGTATAATAAAAGCCCACATTCAAGTTATTTCCCTCCTAAAAGAAGATTAGATGTGATTGTGTCAAATAAGTAAGAGGAGGAAGAACATTCTCAGATTTTCACAAAAGAATATATTTGGGCACTGGGAAGTCCTAGAGATGTGTCACTCAGATCTATTTCAAGCTGAGAGCATACTACAGTTGATGCCAGACACAGGGCAATACAATGGATTCCAAAACAAGGTATTTCTTTCACTCCTGGTGATTCAATTCTAAATGACTTAGTAACTATCATCATAGTGATGGCCATTGGTTTTATAATAGATATAATCACTCCAGAAAAATCTAGAGCTGTGCTGTCCAATACAGTAGTAACAAGCCACATGTGTTCATTCACAGTCAAATTTAAATTAAAATTAAATACAATTACAATTCAGTTCCCCAGTTGTACCAGCACATTTCAGATGTTCAGTAGCTCAGCTGGCTACCATATTGGACAACACAGAACAGTCCCATCATTGTAGAAAGTTCTGCTAGACATGATTGGTTTTGAGAGAGATGAGTAGAGAACGGAAGGAAGGGAAGGGGAACAGTAAAGGGGTCTAAAAAAAACCTTCCAAAATTTAAAAATCTTGTGAATTCCAAAACTTTCTAAAAGCTATCCAGCAATCTTAACTGAACACCTGTCTACTATGGATCATTCTAGACAATAGGGATTGATTAATTGTTTCATTGATTTTTTTCCAATATTATGGATACAGAAAACTGTGCTAGGGACATGGTATAAAATAACCAAACTGTCGTAGTGTCTCTTCTCAAGCAGTGTACATTCCAGTGGAGGAGATAGCCCTTAATCAACAATGACACAAACAAATATAAAATGACAAATGTCATAATCACTCTGGTGGAGAGGTATCTGGTCCAGTGAGAGCATATGAGGGGTATGCTTGATCTACTGTGGAGCATCTTTTCTAAGGAAGGGGGCACCTGAAATGGAATTTAAGTGAATAGATTAAGGAAAAAGAGAAGAACAAGTCAGCCCAAAGACAGTGTGCACAAAGGCCCCGGAGCAGAGGAAACATGACAGGAAGGAGGAAATGGCAGGTCCACTGTATACCATCACAGAAAGTGAAGGGAGGCTGGGTATGAGCTGAGGCTAAAATGGTTGAGTCACTATTCTCTATATCTGCATCACCAGCATCACCTGCAAACTTGTTACAATATAAAATCTAAGTCTCTACCCCAAGCTACTGTATTAAAATCTGTATTTAACAAGATCCTCAGGTGATTAATAGGCATCAATTTCGAGATGCATAGTCTATACCAAGAATCCACAAACTGTGGAATGCAGGCCAGATCCTCCCACTGCCTGTGTTTATATAGTTTTATTGGACCACCATTTTGCCTGTTCATTTACTAAGAATCTATAGATGTTTTCTTGCTGCAGTGATGGAATGGAGAGGTTGCCACAGAGATTGGCTAGCAAAGCTGAAAATGTTTACTCTCTGGCCCTTTACATAGAAGTTTTTTGACCCCTAGTTCATACTGTGCCATACCTCAAAGACAGCATTAAAGATTTGGCACTTATTCTAAGAGCAGAGGAAACCTGTGAAGACTTCCCTTTTGGAAGGCTTGCTCTGGCTGCACAGAGATAAAAGGCACACAGACAGTGGAGGGGTGCTCATTCTCAGCCTGAACTTGGATGACCCTCCACAATTTCCACCTTGCTGTTCTGGGCCTCCATCCTAAAGGAGAGTCCTTGGAGAAAGTTCTTGTGACTACTGAAGATGACCTCTTGGGGCTATCTCAGCCTGCAGGAGCACCCTCAAAGGATGAGGAGGTCCCAGGAACTTTGGCTCATCCTGAACTGAACTATTGGGGTGTTCCTGGATCAGCTCTGATAGCAGTTCCCCAGGTTCCTCCCTCACCTGATGGTGCAGATGGAGAGCATGTACTACATATTCCAGAAGATCTAGCAGAGTCTCCAGGAACATCATAAGCAGTCAAAAAACTTTCTGTGGACCATGGAGACCTAGAGCCAACCTCTGGGCTTCCAGCCCTGGAGTACCAGGTGAGCCGGATCTCCTCTGGTGAGACTGCTCACCAGGATTCCTGGGGGCCGGCCAGCCAGCCCTGAGGCTTTTCTGCACCCAGTGGTGAAGACCCTTCAGCACTCCAGTCTTCAGGGGTCACACTTCAAAGATGTCATGGCCACAAGGTTGTCAGACTGGCATAAGCAGCCCTCTGGAGCAGACGCTGCCCCAGTCCACCAGCTGGACATGCAGCCTTCTTGGGACTCTGAGCCCCAGTTTTGGAAGGATATTCTGACTGAGCAACTCTGGCAGATCTTTGCTGGGACCCACAAGAAGGTGGACCAGCTACAGCACAAGACGACAGAACAGGCACCAAGCCCAGAGAGCCAGGACCCAGGACCACATTATTGGGACTGGAGCCCTGTACCAAAGACACTTTGGTTCTCAGCCCACTTGTGCCCCCTCCCCCGGAGCTCGAGGGTTCCTAAGAAGGGGGCACAGAGCCAGGTACCAAAGCAGAGAGGATGCTCTCCTGTGTGGCCTAGGAGCCTATCCATTTTTGCAGCCCATATGCTGGGGCCCTGAGGACTTTGGGGACATGTGGAAAAGACCAGATGACTTGCCCTGGCAAACCAAGGAGTTGGCCATCCCACATAGAATGCAGAAGGTGTGGATGCTAAAACACAGGGAGCTGTTGCTGCCATGGCTGTGAGCAGCTTCATGTGACACGTGTTCACCTGTGACAAGGGTGGTGTCAAAGTGTGGAGCCTGGTTGGCCAGGTAGTATAAAACAGGTATCCTGAGAACCACCTGTGTGTACAGACCTAGTGGGACTATTTGCACACATGCCTGCTGTCCTCAAACAGCATGACTTTGCTGATGGGTGGCCACAACCTGTTTGGCATGGGTGTGTGGGACTTGACAGTGCCCTCCCTTCATGTAAGAGATGAGCTACCCTGTGCCGGTCTTATGTGCCAGGCCCTGGCCTCCCATCCCGAAGACAACTTGGCCTTCGTTGGCTTCACTGATGGCACAGTCAGGATCTGGGACCTGCAGGACCGGGGCATTGTCAGGGACCTGCTGGGCCACCTGAATGGAGCCAAAAGCATTGCTGTTAAAGACAGGGTGGGGAGCGGGGGATTTGGGTACCTGCCTGTGGTGCTGGGACCCAAGGACCACTGGGGAGCCCCAGGAATACAAATTTGAGTTTCAGATAATGAGCCTATCCCCTAGTCCCCAGGAGGAATGGGTGCTGGTAGGCACAGCCAATGGCCAGCAGTGGCTGCAGCCCACCTGAGGGGGGCAGAAGCACATGGTGGGGTGTAAGGATGGAACTATCTTGGGTCTCAAGTTCTCCCCTCTTGACCAGAGCATTGGGATGGATGACTTGGTCAACATCTATAGCATACCCGCAGGACCATGGTATTCTGGGTACCCAAACCTCCTCCATCCTATGCTGTGATGTGTCCCCCAGCAACCGCCTGATCATCACAGGGTCCAGTGACCATGCCTTGGTGTATCAGATCACCTACTGAGGGGCTTGGCACTGTGGTCCTGACTTGGGATCCATTTTTTGTCTTTTTTAAGGTGGAGGAGGTAGAGGCATAGTGGTGGGATGATGTGGTGGGTGGGCTGGGTTTCTTTCCCATTACACAACTGGGCCAGTGATATTTGTCACATGTAATAAAGTGATTAGAAAAAGTGAAAAACAAAACAAAACAAAAACCAGGCACAGACAGAACTTGCTCCAGAGGAGCTTAGAGTCAAGTGAGAACCCACTTTTGTTTCCCAAATTGGTTGTTGACTCCTTTCATGAGGAAAAGGATTATATTATCACCTAGTTGTTGTCGTTAACTCCTTCAGTGCCTGGCAGAGTGCTGTTTAGCCAGGGATTGGTGCTATTTAATGATTCAGCAAATGGCTTGACCTTATTATGGTTAATGCTTACCACTCTTAGAAACTTCTTTTGTGGATACTTCAGAAGTCAAAATACCATGATGCCTGATCTGCAGCAGTTTCCTTGACAGCTCAGCTCTATTTTTGACATGGAACCTAGGCCAGTACAGTAGATGGGTAACTCTTGGCTACCTTGTGAGTTTTAGGAGAGCAGGGGAGACAAGAATCTGATTCCAGTTTCCAGTATGGATAGGACTGCAGGAAGAAGCCTCTCTGAGCTTCAGATTCTCCCTCCATGATGTGAGGAAGCAGGGACTATTTATATTTGAGGTTTCCCAGAGCTTGAGCATCTTTTTGTCCTTAGAGTTGCACAAGGTCACAAAAAGGGAACACTAGACAAGTCTTTGGCTCATCTGACTTAACCACCTATACATTTTGTGTACAGAGAGCTCTTCACACATCATACACAAAGCATAGTTGATGAAAATATAGAAAAAAATACAACTCTACAGTCACAAAAGAGGTTTTGAATTATGCATTATTTTAGATTTTAAATACTTCTGCTCCCTTTCATTTGTACAGATAATTGAACATTGTTGGCTTATTCATAATGAAACCAACCTTTTCTACCAATTAGGCATGATTGTGTAGACTCTGGCCTTACTGGTTGATTAGCTTGCTTTTCATGTCATGAGCTGGCAGTATTTGAATATTCAGTGAAGAAAAGTTGGATGTATATAAACTCACCATGACAAATGGACATGCCATCACATCCACAATGCAACCAAAAGAAAGTGTTTTGAGAAAGTGTTGGGTAATGGTTTCTGGAAGAGGTTATAACTTGGTGTATAAAAAGAAGGAAAAGCCTTAAGGATAATAAATTACTTTGAGCACAGGTAGGTTTTTAGCAGTGTTGCCATCTCCTGGGCAATATGCCTGCTACAGAAGTGTTGTTTCAATGCATAAAAAAGCAGTTTGCAAGTCAAGCAGACTGTCTAATAGATAGTACTAAAGTAGGGAGGAATATTGTGAAGTCAACTTTATAATATTTTGTGAATATGGTTTCTTGGCATTACCTCCCACTGATTGTCATTGATGGCATTGAATTAAAACATTATTTAATCAAGTCATCCTATATTTGGTGCTGTGGAAAATATAGAGGCTGTGCCAGTTTCATGGGCATATGACTTGTGCACCCGTGCACAACCTCACAGTTAAAGCACCCAGTGTTTGGTTTAATGCTCTGATATTACCGTCTGGAAATTCTTAGTATATTTTGGACAAAGGATCATGCACTTTTGTTTTCACAGGGCTCTGCCAATTTTGCAGCTTGTTCTGTACAGAAGATGGTGGAGTCTGTTTCTTCCCTCAAGTTGCTTACAATATTGTGTCTTAGAATCATGTTGGGACAGTATTATAGGAAGTTGACTAATTTTTCTGAGCTTTGGTTTCTTCCCTTTGTATATAAAAATATTGCCAAGAATGTGGCCTAAGGAAAGAAATGGAAGACTTAAACTATTAAGGTGATTTTCCCAAAGTAAGCAGTCAAGTCAGGAGATTCAGACTTCCCCTCTTGAGTTTCAGTCCACTGAGAAGGGATTTCATGAGCAAAGCTTCCTGCTGAGTTCAAAATAGGATTCAGCCATGGACTAGTGGCATCATGTCTCCAGTTGCTAGGGAACTCAAGAACATCTGGATGTATTGGAAAAGTGCCCCAGGAGAAGGAGATCTGGGCAAGGCTGTGCCGGAAAGATTCATCAAAAATGGGAACCAGGATTTTCCACATAAAGTATCATGTCATCTGCAAAGAGAGAGAGTTTGACTTCTTCTTTGCCAATTTGAATACCTTTTATTTCTTTTTGTTGTCTGATTGCTGTTGCTAGGACTTCTAATACTATGTTGAACAATAGTGGCGAGAGTGGGCATATTTGTCATGTTCCTGATCTTAAGGGAAAGGCTCTCAGCTTTTCCCCATTGAAGATGGTATTTGCTGTGGGTTTTTCATAGATGGAGTTTATGAACTTGGGGAATGTTCCTTCTATCCCTATACTCTGAAGAGTTTTAATCAGGAAGGGATGCTGTATTTTGTCAAATGTTTTTTCTGCATCAATTGAGAAGACCTTATGGTTCTTCTCTCTCTTCTTATTAATGTGTTCTATCACATTGATTGATTTGCGAATGTTGAACCACCCTTGCATCCTGGGGATAAATCCCACTTGGTCGTGGTGGATGATCCTTTTATGGGTCCTATTAGCTAGGATTTTGTTGAGAATTTGGGGATCCATATTCATCGGGGATATCAGTCTGAAATTCTCCTTTATGATGGGGTCTTTGCCTGCTTTGGGGATTAAGGTAATGCTGGTCTCATAGAAGGAGTCTGGAAGCTTTCCTCCTGTTTCTATTTTTTGAAACAGCTTCAGGAGAATAGGTATTATTTCTTCTTTGAATGTTTGGTATAATTCTCCAGGGAATCCATCAAGCCCTGGACTCTTGTTTTTTGGGGGTTTTTGATCACTGCTTCATTCTTGTTACTGGTTATTGGCCTATTCAGGTTGTCAGTTTCTTCCTGTTTCAGTCTTGGCAGTTTATAGGTTTCCCGGAAGGCATCCATTTCTTCCAGGTTGCTCAATTTATTGGCATATAGTTGTTGATAATAATTTCTAATAATTGTTTCTATTTCCTTGGTGTTAGTCATGATCTCTCCCCTTTCATTCATAATTTTATTAATTTGGGTCGTTTCTCTTTTCTTTTGGATAAGTCTGGCCAGTGTTTTAT
>NC_138369.1:42539629-42566925 GCF_054177405.1 Leptonychotes weddellii | reverse complement strand
CACAATTCACAGCGCTTACCAGAGCACATACCCTCCCCAGTGTCTATCACCCAGCCTTCTAGACATTTCTTATGCATCTGTGTATACATAATTTAAAAATTTTACATAGAATTACTATATATACAACACATATTAAAAAAAAATGGGAACCAGGATGAATAGGCAAAGTAAAGGTCAGGTTCACATTACCATATTAAAAACTCCTGGGACCATATACATTTTAGAATTCAGAATTTTTCTTCTTTTGAAAGGTAACATGATGCATATTTCATTGATTATGTAAAATCTCCCCAGCATGTCTGGGCAGAGCTTTATAATCAAGTGTGTTAATTTTTCTGCAGTGAAATGTAGAATTGTTCACACCAAGTAAGAAAATTTAAAGACTATGAATAGTTTTATGTCAGTTCACATCAGGTTTTGCTGCCAAATGTAATCAGGTCAGGTTTTACCACAAATGGATTACAAACTCTTGGTTTTTAGAGAATTTGGATTTTAGAATTGTGGATAAGGAATCATAGACCTTTATCAAACAAGATTTAGGGAAATGGGTCCTTAGAATTTAGGAGAGAAGAAATAGGTCCAGCATTTCTCAAGTGAAGCCAGGCTAGGTCTAGTGTCCTGCTCCAATGGCTTGTCAGGAAGTCCCAGATTTCCTTCCCATGACAGCCAGAACACAAACATTATGCTGAAGTAAATGAAGACCTGAATGGACATCAGTTCTCAGCTTTTCTCCTCTTTTTCCTGTTGCTCCTGCTTGGCAGCTGCTGGAATACATGATCTCTCTGGTCATATTTTTGCAGTGGAAAATAGCATTTTCAGAACTGGCTGTCCCTAGGATTCGTCTGTCATATTTCCTCCGTGTTTCTTCTATGGCAATTGGCACAGTGGCTCACTCTTCACTGCTGAGATGGGTTTAAAAATCCTTGGCCAAATAGCCAGCCTCTTCATTAGCACCCTTCTGGTCCCCAGACCAAATAAACCCAATGAAATGGACTGATATTTATGTGGCATTTTCCCCAGGAAAATAGAAATAAGCCCTGTCCAGGTTTAGTATTAGTTTGTTCATTTATTTTCTGCTTTGCTTGGACCATAAAATCAACCCAATAGAAGCTGTAAAAGATGAAGCAAAGCTAATCCTATCCTTTTTTGTTCTGTAGGCAAATGGTTTTCAAAGTATAACCCCTGGACCAGCAGAAACAGCACCACCTGGCAAGCTGTTAAGAATGTAAATTCTCAGGCCCCATCCCAGACCTCTGAATCAAACTCTGGGGATGGGGCCTGACAGTCTATAATTCTGATGTTAGCTGAAATTTGAAAACCCTGTATTAGATAAATGCCTTTCTCCTTCACGTGTACAGAACTCCAATTTTGTTTAAGAGATATTACTAGTTAAAAATTCTCTCCACCCCACATCCCCTAGAGCTGAGATTGCTATGGGATTCGCTTCTTATCTGTGAGATATAACTTGGTGGTTGCAACATTTACACAGGGTTGGATAATTAAAACAACTCACAAGTGTGTGTGTGTGTGTGTGTATGCGTGTGTATATAATACATAAATATAGATCCTGTATGTAAATACAGATCATATATATATAGATTCTTGTTACATAGATATTGCCTATCTATATATCTATTCTATATATCAAATAGAGATTATATATTTAAAGATACATCTCTCTATATATAGATAGATATAGATATATCTTTAATGAAGACTTAAGATACAATATAGAAAGAGAAAGGAAGCATAAGTAAACATCAGGAGGGTATGAGATATTTAGGCATAGCTTCTCAGAGGAGGTACCTCTTCACCAGATCATAAACTACCCAGATACTTGTGAGATAGCTTGTTCTTAGGGAAGCTGAGGCACAAGTTTACCAAGGAGTTTTTTTTTATACAATACTGGTCAAGCAACAAAAACTAGGCTATAAAACCAGGTAAACCAGCTGCAGCCCATCAACCTACACATTTTCAATAAACAGTGTAGAGAAGCTTGTATAGCATGCCTCCTGGGGAGTTTTGGACTTTAAGCATAATATTGTAAGCCACTAGCTAATGCGTTTTATCCCTTTCTTGCCCAAGGGTCAACACCACAGTTCCTGGCATGATTATGGCCATCTGTGAGATAGGAATAGAATTATCACAGACCAACTACAAATTAATTCTCTCCCTACACAGTGGACTTTCTGGAAATAGTAGTATTTTCCTGTTATAAGGAGATGAATTCAGCTGGCATACCTCATGTTCCCTTCTCCTTTTTTCTTCCTGGAATGCAAACACAATGTCTGGGATAGAGAGCCATTCTGAGACTGAAGATGGAGTCCACACTAAGGAAGGCTGAAGAGAAAGATTCAGTGAGTCCGGATCCTGATGACATCTCTGAGACTCTTTCTAGACTTCTTATTAGATGAGAAAGATGGACCCTTGTTTATTTTAGCCACTGTATCTTGAGGTGTTGTTACTGTGGATAGAAGCCATCCTTAAGGAAACAGAGGTATAAGAGGCAACATGTACCATTGGTTTTTCTTGCTATATGAACATGGCCACTCTTATTCTCCCAACAACCCTATGATGTCAGAGTGTATATTTATATATATATAAGCCCATGTCAAAAACTTGCTTACCAGGTACTTGGCACATAGTTAGTACCAATAAAGATTAATAGTGCTTATTATCACCCCCAATGCTCTTGTTTACCACTGTGTGATGCTAGGAAAGTAACTCCTTATGTCTCAGTTTTCTCATCTGTATAATTGGATAGGCTATATATATATATACCTCCAGAGAACTACTGTGATGACCACTGTCTTTCCTTCTTCCCTTTCTTTCCTCCCTATACTTGTGAACAAAACAGGTAGGGGCTTGGAGCCTAATATATATATCTATATATATTTATATATTTACATGAAAATATGGGTTCCAAGAGATAAGTTACCCAAAGCCTTGTAGTTAGAAATTCAAAGCCAGAATTAACTCTCTTAGGGCACACTTCTATATTGGGTAAAGCAGTGACAAATATAAGTTTTGAGGGACCTGAAAGTCATGAAATTTCAAGGGCCCTCTTGGGGAGCTGTTAGGTAAAATGAAGGACACTTATCTTTACAGAAAGTCAGCTTTTGGTTTCAACCTCTATTGTTAAGAACAATCATTTTCTAACATCATGTATAATCCTATATGAAAACTTGATATACCAATGACCAAAATTTCAGACATTTCTTGGAGATCTTAAACCTATTTTTATTTTTCATGGCCACTCCTGGCTTTAATGCAAGCAAGCAGATGGTTTCTATATCACCATTTCTTTATACATTGGCTAAATTCCCTTAGTTTTGTGGAAATTAGCAGGGGTTGGACTTTAGGTGGTGATAAGTGGAAGTGTTACTGAGATGATGTACTTTTGCAGTATAACAGAGACTAGGAACGCTTTCTTTCAAGTCACCCTGCCTAGATAAACTTTAGCTCAATGATTTCCCAGCTCTATGAACTTATACCTCAGTCTTCTTATTTGAGAAAAATTGTGTAAAAATTCATGAAAATAAGCCCATGTCAAGAACTTGCTTACCAGGTACTTGGCACATAGTACCAATAAAAATTAATAGTGCTTATTATCACCTCCGATGCTCTTGTTTACCACTGTGTGATGTTAGGAAAGTAACTCCTTAGGTCTCAGTTTTCTCATCTGTATAATTGGATAGGTTAAATTGATCTCGTGGTATCTGGCTTAGAAATGGAAAATTCTATATTCTGCACATGCTTACATTGCATGTAATCCTGAGGTCACATACTATATATGTTTTGTTAATATTTATTTACTTAATCTATAGCATAATGCCTAGCACACAGCATCCATTCAGTAAATATTTGTTGAATGAATAATGTTTGCAAATATTTAGCTTCTTAAGAATGTGTCCAAAAAAACTGCACAACCAAAGTTGTAAGCAAACATTTCTCTGATGAATATGGCCCTGGTAAAAGAGACTACTTAGTTCCGTTATGCTGGAGATTGGAAAGATGGTATGGTTTCACTTGTGTTTACTGGCAGCATGATCTAAACCCTACAAATTTTCATCAGGAATCCAAGTTCAAAGTCTTGGGGACTGTGGGGAAAAGCAGTATAAATAGCTAGTATGCTTCCTTGTTACCTTTTTATATGATAACACATAGCCTCATGAATTTGTGACAATGTCAAACCTATTTTCATTTACTCATGGTCACTATTGGCTTTAATTCCAATTTCAAGTTTTTCTTACAATTTGGATGCAAATATGGGATTTTGCCAACCTCTGTCACCCTACAAATGGTCAAGATTAATCCAGCTGATCTAGTTAGGTAGGCTGACACTCTCTTCTTCCTTCCATGTTGTAGATGATGTGGCATTTACTAAAAATGGTGACTTTTAAGAGAAAAGAGACCTATTCTCCGGTTGAGGGTGGCAAGTAGTAAAGTTACCTTTAAAACCTTACAGCAGGTCCTCAAGTCCCCTTGCCATATCTGGAATATTCCATCAGTCTGTGTATAGAGCAGTTTTGAGGCAGAAAGCAAAGACAAATAATTGGTTTGTCCCCAGATGACATCCATGATCACTAGACCACAGTGAGTATGAAAGAGTGTCTAAATTGCCAGTCATATAATGTGTGGAAGGCTTTTTATCTCTGAGAAGCAGATAGTAAAAACTCATCAATAAAATTCTACAGTCAATTTTATTTTCCCTCTGGGAAAAATAATTGACATCATCATCATCATAAGCCCCAGAGAAGCCTCATTGTATCAAGGACAAACAGCCAGATATTGTGAAGCAGGTCACAAAAGTAACACCATCCACCTACAGAGATCAAGCAGGATGCAAATCTCCCATTTCATCTCTGGAAAGAAGAGCATGAAAGTAATGAGGTGGAAACAGACCCATATGACATCTTCCTCCCCCACTCACCACCACCTGCCCTTGTCTGGATCTCCACCAGAAACAATTTCCCATTTGTCTTCACGATTATTTAATTAACATTTCAAACATGAATTTGATCATGTACCCTCCTGCTTAAAACCTTCAATAATTTCTTACTCCCTTAACATACCTAGCATAAAATATAAACTTCTTCCCTTGGCCTTCATGGATGGATAAGCTGTAGAGTCTCATTCTTAAGAAGATACATATTTGCAAGCATTCACTCATTCAACAAATATTTGTTGAGTGGCTGCTGTGTGCCAGGCATTATGTTATGGACTGGGTGAATAAATATGAACAGCACCATGTTGATGGCTAAAGAGTCAAAAATTAATCTTTCTTTTCCTGCCAAATTGAGAGCTAGACACTGAGAAGTCAGAAAGTGCTTTGGGTGTGTGGTTATAGTGTGACTCTTCACTATGAATCCCAGATTACCATAAAATTTTCCACTTGAAGACAATGCTGCATCAACACAGCTCACCTCTTCTTCCCCCCAAGGAGGCTGCTGCTGTATAAGGTACAGTTTGGAGGAGTAGACTGAACTTATCATCCTAAGAGAAAGGGGGTCAGTCCAGATAAAGCTCTGTTCTTCATCTCAAATTTCTCATGGGGAGGAGTGAGTGGGATGGCGTGTGTGAGAGCCTGGATGTCCACATGGAACGATATCAGCAATGGGAGATCTGTCTTCCTCAACAGTATAGGGTCATAAAAACAAACAGGTGAGCTCAATATTTGAACAAAACCAGCATGGTTCAAAATGGCCTTGTTTGTTTCAACAAAGGCACATTTTAAGTCATGTGATCTTTACCTCACTGAAATCCTTCTTATGGGAGTAAATGTTCATACTATCACTTGGAAACAGTCCATTTTCTTTGAGCTGATGTATTTTGCTTCTTCCCCTCCAATAATAGAAAATAAAGCTTTGGCTATTTGGTTGAACTACATGAATTTGATATGATTCAACCATTTCTGACACACTCAAAAATGGAAATTTCATATAATTTAATAAACATACCCATGTTGTAAGAAAAGGAATGAGAATACTGATCAATTAATAAATGCTAATAGAGTATAGATATTAATAATAGATTATAAGCTATGGAAAATCCATGGAATGAAATCAAACCTGAGGGATCTGGTTTGAGTCTTTTAAATGCTCTGCTTGATTAGGGATTTTTTTTTTTTGTTGCAAGTGACAGGGGGCAGTAGGGGAAGAAAGGGAGTGTATCACGAGGACATGGATCTTTCAAGGAGACTAGGGTCTGTGGGGACAGGAAACAGGTTATATTTATCTGTAGTTGTCCATTAGTATTAGGCTCCAAGCCTCTACCTGTTTTGTTCACAAGTATAGGGAGGAAAGAAAGGGAAGAAGGAAAGAATTAAAGACAGTGGTCATCACAGTAGTTCTCTGGAGGTCCCTAAGACCCTTTCAGGGAGTCTGAGAGGTCAAAACTATTTTCGCAGTAATACTGAGATACCATATGTTTTTTCCACTGACATTCGCATTACTATTGCAAAAATAATGCTGCTTTAGTACAAATCAAGGCAGTGGGATCAAATCATAAGAGAAATCATATTCTTCAAACCATGCATTTATAATATTTTAAAAAATGCTAATTTCATTTAGGACTGTCCTTTATAAGGAAATAAAACCATTTTTATTATTCTGTGTAAAGAAATAGGAAATACACAGGAAATAGTTGCGTTGCAAACTAGGTATAGTATAATGGTTATCTCAAGGAAACATACTTTGGCAGTTGTTTGAGCTATGAGCAGAATTATCTGCTTTTTTCACTGAACACCATTTTTACTTGAAAGACCAACTGACAAACTGTTGGTATTTGGTCTTGGGCATTTGGCAGACATTTTCTCTAAAATGAATGAAGTGAGCTTGTCATTTCAAGAAAAACAACTGACAGTATTAGTTGCCAATGGCAAATCTGAGGGTCCATTCAACCATTTTTAGAATTTTGGAAAATTTATATTTGCCAACCTGAGCTTGAATGCTTAATGCCTTTTTTGTTTTTTCATTTTCATAGAAATGTGTTATGAATATAATGAGTTTATTGTTATTTAAAATAAATTAAATATCCTTTATGTTTTTCAGATTTAATTTCAAATATGGTCAATGTTAAAAGATACAGCTCTCAAAAACAAATGCTTTGTGGGGTCTTCAATAGATTTTAAGTACCTAAAGTATTGAGACTGAAAGAGGTTGAAAATTGTTTGTGAGGGCTAGTATTTTTCCTTTAAATAATTTGTTTTCCTTTAAATAAACTCTAAGACTCATGCTTTTTGCTCATCAACTTTCCCCCATTATTTCCAAACTTCTTTCTAAGTGATCTGTTGCTCTCTCTTTCTGTGTGTGTGTGTGTGTGTGTGTCTGTTTCTTTCCATTATGAACATTTAGGTCTGGAAAATATCTTTTCATGGTTAGATTAATGGCAATGCTTCTCAGGAAAAACCAGTGTCCCTTGTCCTAGGAGATTTTCTATATTCCCTGTCTTATAGCTCCTAAAATAGGTTCCTTCTCTTTTGCTGGTTTAATCTTATGTTTTCAGTGATTCAGCATGTAAGACTGTGAAATGGAAAAATGGTATTATAAACTTATATGCGATGAAGAAGCCAGAAAGAATAAATAAGGAAAAAAAAAAAAGCACTGTCAGTGAAAATAGAAACCACATACACAGAATAACAAATGCAAATGCTAGAGATCATTCTATTTTTGTAAAGTCTTGGATGTGTCCATTTTCCCCAAAATATCTGTTCTGTGTTCTGCTTGTTACTGATGTTGCCATGATTACTGCTGACAAGTGTGGCAGTACACAGACTTAATGACAGGATGATTACTTGTGTGGAAGAGACATCTAAGCCCACACCCTGAGGAAATTCACATGCACGGGCCCGCACACTGAGATACTCAGCAAATCACTACTGATGACTCTTAAATTATACTTTCTAAATGATATTATTAATAATGCTGTCAAATCAGCCAAATTGTAGAATATGTGATACAGAGAGGGCTCTGGGGACTGTTGTTTTCATAGAAAGTGGGGCTCAGATCACATAGAAACTTAGAAAATATTCCACTTGAAGGAGATTATCATTATAGTTTTCTCATGGGTAGCATTCTCCTGTCAGTTTTTAGCCGCTGATTCCCTCTGTTATTTGGGTAATTCCCTCTTATGTAAAGTGGAAAATACCACTAAAATCTTAACCTGAAACCTTAATGTATAGAACAGAGAGAACAGTTGCCTGGCTTAAAGAAAAGATGAGGAAACTTAAAAATCTCCCCTTTGGCTCCCCACTGAGCTTCTCTGCTCAGTTTGTGAGATTCTGCAGTTGTGAGAGTCCCAGTGAGATTCTGGGACTCTGGGGCACACAATTTGAGACCCATTACACTAAGGACTCTATAGCTCCATGTGCATGTGGAAGGCTTGTCAGAATCCGAGTAATTTATTTTAATTAGAGACCCAGCTGGCATCAAGTTCAGAATTAAGTGCTCCCCCGGGGTGCAGTTGGCAAAGATGATGGAGAAAGTGGCAACTCCCTATCACAGTTGGATTCATGAGCTGACCAGGAGCCACTGGGCACTTACTGACCACCACCCGAGTTTATCCACATCCTGGGCATTGTGAGGTGAACAAAATAGGGACAGACCAACATCTGTCTTTAAGGAGCAGAGAGTCAATTTGGAAAGGCACAGCATTAACTGAAAATCCAATAAAAGGCCAGATATAATAAGGTTTCAGAATTCAAGGATAGATGGTACGTGGCATGATTAGGCAGATCAGGAAGGACAGATGGGGAAGGATGTATCATTCATTTATCCATTCAGGTTTTTAGTATACGTTTATTCCATACCAGTCAGTCTGCTTGGTGATAAGGATATAAAGGTAAACATACATGGTTCTGATTCCTTCCTCCTTGGTGCTTGCTATCTAGTTGGCATTGGGTGGAGACAGGCATCAATAAAGTAATTGAAAAAATAAATGTGACATTTCAACTATCTTGAGGTGGACTTTGTCTGAGGGGAGGGTATGGTGTTCAGAGAAAGGTTCCCTGAGGAAGTGCTCACTGAGCTGAAATCAGAAAGATAAGTTGGTATTGAACAAGAGAGTAAGGGCAGGTTATGGTACAAAATACTTGACTATGGCTGTCCTTTACTTATGAAAGCCACAAATCAACAACCCTGACCTTGACTCTGACTTCTCATCTTGTTCTCTACTGTCTGCAAAATTCAGCCCCTCTTCTCTGCTTTATCGTTTGAGAATGACCATATAGAAAACCAGCTGCCTATGCCATACAGGGCCCTTTCTTTTAATTTTCTTTCTGTTGTCAATAATAATATCTCATGTCTCTGTAGTGCTTTATATTTACAAAGTACTTGTGCATGCACTATCATATTTTCCCCTCACCAGAACTTTATGCAGTGGATATTACCATCCCCGTGTTACAGATGGAAAAATGAGGCTTAAAACAGTTCATGACTTTCCCAAGGTCCCACAGCCAGGAAGTATTATTATATACGGAGACTAGAACTCAAACCTTCCATCTCCATATCCTTGACCTTCATAGCACATGGAAATATCATTATTACTCCAATTTCTCTCATAGGTAAACTGAGAACCCTGATCCCTGCCTCTCCTTTTCCACATATAAATCATTCACTGGGGCCTTTGATTCTATCATAATTACATTTTCTATTTTTAAATTGAGGTGAGAACACCTAAAATGAGGCCTACCCCCTTATCAAGCTTTAAAGCATACTACAGTATTGTTAAAAATAGGTACCATGTTGTACAGCAGATTTATAAAACATTTATCTTGTATAACTGAAATATTATAACTGTCAAACAACACCTCCTCAGTTCTCCCTTCGCCCAGCCCCTGGCAGCCACCATTCTATTCTCTGTTTCTATGAGTTTGATTATTTTAGATGCTGCATATGAGATCATGAAGTATTTGTCCTTCTGTGACTGACATATTCACTTAGCATAATGTCCTCCATATGTTGTCACATATGGCAGGATTTCTTTCTTTTTAAAGGCTGGATAGTATTCCATTGTATGTATACACCATGTTTTCTTTTTTCATCCACTCACTGATGAACATTTTTGTTGTTCCTGTATCTTGGATATTGTGAATATGCTGCAAACCTTATATCAGATAAGGGGCTAATATGCAAAATATGTAAGGAACTCCTATAACTCAATAGCAAAAATATCCAAATAATCTGATTAATGAAAAAACTTGAATAGACATTTCTGCAAAAGGGGGCATACAAAGGGCCAACAAGTATATGAAAAGGTGCTCAGTATCACTCATCAACAGGGAAATGCAAATCAAAACCATAATGAGATATCCCTCACACTTGTTAAGATAGCTATTATACTTCATCAAGATAAAAAGCTCTTGCACAGCTAAGGAAACAGTCAATAAACTAAAAGGCACCTTGTAATGGGAGAAGACATTTGCAAATGTCTCATCAGATAAAGGGCTAGTATCTAAAATCTATAAAGAACTTATCAAACTCAACACCCAAAAAACAAAAAGCCAGTCAAGAAATGGGCAGTAGACATGAACAGATATGTCTCCAAAGAAGACATCCAAATGGCCACCAGACACATGAAAAAATGCTCAACATCACTCGGCATCAGGGAAATACAAATCAAAACCACAATGAGATACCACCTCACACCAGTCAGAATGGCTAAAATTAACAACTCAGGAAACAACAGATGTTGGCAAGGATGCAGAGAAAGGGGAACCCTCTTACACTGTTGGTAGGAATGCAAACTGGTGCAGGCACTCTGGAAAACTGTATGGAGGTTCCTCAAAAAGTTAACAATAGAGCTACCCTATGACCCAGCAATTGCACTACTAGGGATTTATCCAAAGGATATAAACATAGCGATCCAAAGGGGCACATGCACCCCAATGTTTATAGCAGCAATGTCCACATTAGCCAGACTATGGAAAGAGTCCAGATGTCCATCGACAGATGAATAGATAAAGAAGAAGTTGTAACCTGTACCCCTGAAACAAATAATACATTATATGTTAATAAAAAAGAAGTTGTGTGTGTGTATATATATATATAATGGACTATTACTCAGCCATCAAAAGGGATGAAATGTCATTTTCAATGATGTGGATGGAACTAGGGGGTATTGTGCTGAGTGAAATAAGTCAGTCGAAGACAAATACCATATGATTTCACTCACATGGAATTTAAGAAACAAAACATGAACATAGGGGAAGGGAAGGAAAAATAAAATAAGACAAAAAGGACAGGGAGACAAACCATAAGAGACTCTTAACTATAGGAAACAAACTGAGGGTTGCTGGAGGGGAGGTGGGTGAGGGGATGGGGTAACTGGGTGATGGGCGTCAAGGAGGACACTTGAAATAGTGAGCACTGGGTGTTGTATGCAACTGATGAATCACTAAATTCTACCTCTGAAACTAAAGTATATGTTAATTAAATTGAATTTAAATAAAAATTTTAAAAAAAGATAAGTGTTGGTGAGGATGTGGAGAAATTGGAACACATGCACTGTCAGTGGGAATGGTGCAGTTGCTATAGAAAACAATATGGAGGTTTTGCAAAAAATTAAAAATAGAACTACCATATAATCCAGCAATTCCACTTCTGGGAATTTACCCCCCAAAATTGAAATAAATATTTAAAGAGACACCTGCATTCTCATAACTACTTTTTTAAACGGCTGGCCTTGGTAGGGAACAGCCAAGAAATGGCTTTGTTTTATGCCCAGCTCTGCCTTCAGATATCTTCTGTTGAATTCCTTTCTCTGTTCCCAGATGCTGTGTTAAGCATATTCCATTAGTTTTCTGGTTGCTTTCAGATATTTTAGCAATATCATTTTCAGCGATAGAAAATTCAAGAGTCCAGTCTGTCATCAATTCAGAGCTGATTTGCTCACTTGAGTTTACACTTGCCTTGCATTCCACTGACCAGCAATGGGGAAGGAAAGGCAGGCTGTTCTTTGCTCTCCTTTCTCCACCTTTTTCCCAACTCAGCCTGCTGCTTCTGGCTTCTCTGGAGTTGGGGATAAGAGGAAAGAAAGGTGGTAGGGAAAATTACAAATAATTTTGTTTGCATAATTCCAGTAGTACTATGAATATATATGTATATATATACATATATACCTCTGTATGTGTATGTATATATATATACATACACATATATACTGAATCATCTAGGTGACCTTCTTATAATTGAATTCAAACATATGCTGTCTAGTTAGGGTGACCGTTTCATTTCACTTTGCCCAGGATTTGTCCAGTTTTAGTGCTGAAAGTCCCACATCTTGGGAAAACCCCTCACTCTTGGACAAACTGGAATGGTTAGACTCCCTAAAGAGCACCTAGCAGATCCTTAAGAGTGCACCTCAGGAGCCCTGGTATTCTAAAAACACCTTAAAATGACACATAGCAAATAGATTCCTGATGTGAAAATCAAGAGAAGTTACTCCTCTTTTTACTAGCAGAGAGACCTTGGGTAAAGGGCTTAAATGAAGTCAATAATTATTTGCAAAGGAATGAATAGATGAATGTGCATATAGAGTTGTCCATTGCATCTATATTCATGTTTCTTCATAAAGGTGGTAAGGCCAGACCAACAGTAGGCATTGGTTGTTTGGTTAAACAAGATTAGTTGCTTTCAGTTTCACCATTGATAATTATGTCAGGAGATGTTTATTTTAAAATATTTAAAGTTTAAATGAAATTATTAATCTGTTCAATTATTCATTGAAATAATGAATATGGTGCATATTAGCATTATACAATATTCACTTAAAATGAAAATATTTTATTTAGCGTTCCCATGTTTTATTCAGGAACTTTGATCATTTTTATTAAGTTTAGAATTGATGTGAAAGATACCATGAATATTAGGAATTAAGAAACAAAATCAAATAAAGAAGAGAGACTATGTTGATAGAGTCAATCTGCTCAGAAGATGTGGATCATGAATTCAAGACTTCGCTAGTTTATTTTAATGCTTCCAGCATGTGCAGTGTAGAGATATATAATAAGAGCATTGACACAAATGAGGTGCAGTCAGTTTATTGGGAAAAGCATAGGCTTAAGGGTCAAAAGACTTGGATTTTCATCTTGGCTTTGCTACTTACCAGCCATGTGACCTTAGACAAGTTATCTTTGAGCCTCTGTTTTCTCACCTATCTTTCTATTTTATAGTGATTTTGGAAAAATTAAGATACTGAATATAAAATGACCAGGGACAGTGCATTGACCCTTGGTGACCAAGAGTAGGCTGATGGAGGTGAAGGAATGAAAGTGTGTGGCCTGGAAGAAGCAGCAGCTATGTTAGAGAGAGGTAGCAACTCTGGCAACCAAAAGGGAAGGATCAGGCAAATAAATCCTGACATCCCTCTCCTCCTGCCCTCTGCAATCTTGACAGTATCTCCCACAACCTAAATCCAATGGGAAGCAAAAAAATAAGGGAGCCAGTTGGTGCAGCCATGGATACCAGTCTTCTGAGCATGGAGAAAGATGAAGAAGAGCCAAGAGTAGATCAGGAGGAGCAAAGAGCAGACATAATAGCATCTGTCTGTAATAAAACTGCATATAGGTAGATATGAAAACTGGCTCTAACTTTGGAAAACTGTTTGTGATACTTTCTTATAAAGTTGAGAATATAGCTACCATATGACCCAGCAATCTGTTCCTGGAGACTTTATCCTAGAGTAATGAAAACTTCTGTTCATACAAACACCTATATGTGAATGTTCATGCCAGCTCAATTCATAATCACTCCAAACTGGGCACTGGCCAAATATTTTTCAACAGGTGAATGGATAAACAAACTGTGGTACATCCATAAAATGGAATATTATTCAGCACTAAGAAGGTATGACCTACTGATACATACAACATCCTGGATGCATCTGAAAAGTATACTGAGTGAGAGAAGCCAGTCTCAAAAGGTTACATATTATATGGTTCTAATTATACGACATTCTTGAAAACACAAAACTAACGTAATTAGGAACTGATTAGTGGTTATCAATTGTTATGAGTGAAGAAGGGTATAACTATAAAGGGAAAGCAGGGGGAAAATTTGGGGGGATGTTAGAATGGTTCTGTATATCGATTGTGATAGTAGTTATACAAACTTATTTGTGTGCTTAAAGCCATAGAACTGTACATTTAAAAAATTTAATTTTATTATATGTAAATTTAAATAAAAAGAACAATTTAAATATATGAGATATATTGTGGATAAAAGCAGCAATGAAAGATTTATTCTTGTAAACATACTGTCAGCCTGTTTGTCCCAAAGTTGAATCTTAAGATATTCCAATCCAAACTGATAGAATTGTAAATGCAGAAATGCCTTAAAATAGGACATTAAGAAGGGAGAGTTCTCTGTGACAGGGAAGGCAACAGGTATCAGAATCTAGCCAGTGGGCCTGAGGGTCAGAAAGCAACTGATCCAGATGGAACTAAAAGACATGGTAGCAAATAGGTGTCTGAGAAAAGAAAGCAAAGAGATTCAGGCATGGAGTCAAAGAGCCTGGAGACAAGGAACGAGACCATGGTTTGGCTGTATCACAAGGGTTCAAGGCGAGACCATCCAGCTCTTGGTAGCTGATTACTAAGCAGAGAGGCAGGGCAAGAATGAAAAAAGAAACAAAATAGTGTAGATTTTAAAGGCATAGGCAGTGGAATGACACAGCTGGACTGACTGGCTTTGCCACTTCTTGGCTTATGACCGGAAACAATTGTTCTAACTTCTCATATAAAGAAAGGGTTAAGAACATCTTGCCCATTTCACTGCTGTGAAGATTAAGTGAAGTCATCTGTAGTAGTTTCAGTAAGTTGCTTGCCCAGATGATAGAAGTACATTAAACAGAAGGTTGCAGGTCACATCAGGACCATGGAATTCATGAACTATGTATTTGGAGAGTCATTTTGTCTTGCTAAGCCTCAGCTTCTAAATCTGCAAATCTGTATAATAATGTCTACCCCCTGGAGGACAGTGTCTTATGGCTACATTTCATTCTTCTAATGGGTGGTATGGAGGAAGATCCGCTTTAAAATCCCATTGAACTTGAGCTCACTAAAAGGATAGCAGGGAAGAGGAAGGGAAGTCTGGGGATGAATGCTGGCACTGGGCATAGAAAGGAGCTTTGCCTTCTCCATGATTTATTGTGTTAGCATTCTGTAAGTTTACTTCTCAGTTTTTTTAAACAAACACTGCACCAACTGCCACCAGCATGTCCAGAATTAACATCCAGAACTAGAATCACCTCAGTTGTGTTAATTTTGTCATCCATGGAGCAAACATGAGAATAACTCTATGAGCTAATTATTTTGTAGGTAAGGAAAAGAAGGTTGATTATTCAGTTTGAATAACTTGCCTGGGGTCACACGTACAGCCAGAGTTGGAGGTGGGATTTAAACCCTGCAGGTCATTTCCAACATCCTTCCTTACATGTAACTACAAAGCTCTACTGCTATGGCCAAATAAGGGCACCACAGGAGGTACCTTGAGATTTTATCCCTAGTCGACTGTATATGATAATACTTACCAAAAAACTTGCATTCCTAATATCATTTTTCATTTTTTGATTGTTTCCTGAGATAAGTGAAATAGAATCTCATTTTACTAATGAGTTTATGTGATTTATCCAAGGTCACCTATTTAGCTAGCAGCAGAGCCAAGACTATAAACAGAATATTCTGACCCCTTTACCTATGCTTTATATTTCTCAGTTCTTTTTTTCAAAGCACTTTGTTATGTCTCAGGATCTTTGTGTTGTGTTTCTGTGGCTTCCAGCTGGGAGATGGTATACCTTCAGAGCAGATAGATGGAAAGGAGAAACTCAATCCTATGGAGGTGCATCTCCTCTCCACTCCAGAGATTCCCATCCATCAGTTTGTCATTGCAGAGACCCAGCTCATGCATGCCCAGCAAGGCTAAGGATATATAAATATAATGGAAATCAGTAAGGGGCCAATTTTCCCTATTGAAAAGGGAATTGCATTTCTCAGGCATGTGGGCAAAGAGAGGTTGATTAAACATAAAACATTTCCACAAAGGGGTAGCATAAAGGAGAACTCAACCCCTGCATGTTTGAGAAGGAATTCTCCTGCAACAAACACAATTGAGTGTCATCTGTGCTTCTGATAATTTCATCTGACTTCCAATCTTGTTACAGGATTGCTGATTTGAGCTACTTGAAGGCACTTACATGACCCATGTTTCATTATATGATATGTCACAAGATTCTGAAGTTTCCAGAACAGGATGTGGAATGTGAAATCATCCAAGAGGTAATGGGGTGGTTCACCCTATATTTGGTCATGTCACTGGATATTGACAGAGATCAATAGTTTCTTTTAAAGATGGCACACTTTGAGTACTGAATGCTGCTATGCCTGGATAACTATGGCTCAGGGTAGAAAGTATAAGTTTTGGTGACTAGAAGAGAATACACTAAACAAATGTCTCCATCATTTTTGCTCCATGCCTATTTGATATTCTTGCATTTTTCCCTAAGTTTTTGATCTCCAAAGAGCAAAGGGTCACAAATGAAAACAAATGCATTTGTATTTTGACATTATATTAGTCAGGGTTTTCCAGAAAAACAGAAGGAACAGGATGTGTATGTATGTATGTGTGTGTATATGTACATTCATATATGCATGTATGTGTGTGTGTATGTCTGTCTATCGTCTATCTATCTATCTATGGAGAGAGAGAGGGAGAGAGAGAGAGAGAAATTGATTGATTGATTTTAAGGAATTGGCTCATGTGATTGTGAAGGTTCAGTGAGTCCAAAATCTGCTAGATGGCCTGGGAGGCTGGAGACTTAAGGAAGAGTTGCAGTTCACTGGACATGGACAAGGCAGTCTTGCTCAGGGGACATCATTCTTAATGCCTTCAACTGATTGAATGAGGTCCACCTACATTATGGAGAGCAATCTGCTTTACTCATATTCTATCAACTTAAATGTTAAGCTCATATCAATAAAACACTCTCACAGAAACATCTGGAATAACATTTAACCAAAAATCTGGATTCCATGGTCTAGCCAAGTTGACACAAAAAATTAAACATCACAGACATCTTTTACCACACAGGCTCTCTTGCAGAGTACAGATTGGAATCACCAGGAAAAAAAGCAACTCTTGATTTTTCTCTCACTCCTGCCACCAGTACCCCTGTCCCCCCTCCCCCCCCACCAAGGAAAAGAAATATCATGAACATATACCACCGTGAGAATGAGTATATCAATGGTGAGTTTAAATGCTGTAATGCAATTCAGTAATTTAAAGTGGATAAAATGAAATGTTATTTATTCATGTTTTAATATGGATACATCTCAAAAATAGAACAATGAACCAAGGGGTGTGTGTGTGTGTGAGTGTGTATGTGTCTATAGCTTGCAGAGAGACGCAGAATATGATGTTTGTACAGTTTTAAAACACACACAAAGTAAATTTTATATATAACAATTTTATAGATAACAAAATTTTATAGATAAAAACACATATATCCATGTAAACTTTATACTCCAGAGAGTAAATACATCTCAGAAAGAAGGTAGGTGAATGAATGGTATAGGTGGATTTCTCAGGGAGCTTCAGCCACATTTCTGATGTTCCCTTTCTGTTTCTACAGATCTGATAGAATGCAAAATATTAAGAGTTGACAAAGTTTGGTAGTGGGTGCAAGAGTGTTAGTTTTATTATTTTGTATACTTTTTTATATGCTTGAAATATTTGGTAGTAAAATTGTTAAAGTGTCTCCTTTTTCTCTCAAGGGTCCTTGGCAAATGTAAGATGCCAAACCCACCCTCTATATCACTGCTTTATTTACCAAGGCCTCAGACACACGCAAGAGTTATAGTGTCTGTTCAGAGTGGGGTAGGAAGGAGAGGTAGAGCCCTTCTTCAGAGGAAAATTCCATCAGGCCTCTCTGTACTAATTTCTTCCTGTGGCTGGGCCCAGACTATTTAGTGCTCAGCAGTCAATCTTGAACATCCCAACAGGGACACACTATGTAAATGTTCTGAGAAGAAAGCTAGGAATGTATAAGTAGTTAACTCGTATCTCTTCATTCTGAGCCTTCTGAAGCCCAAATGGCTGCTGTGTATCCAGAAAAAAGCTCTATTTAATTTTACTAAGCAAAGTATTGTATCAGTGATTTTCTCTGTTAAATGACTGACACAACCCAACAAAACCTGGGTATATAATGTTAGCCCTAATTCAGTTAGTTATAATTCCATGCATGTGGAATTATAGGAATTACGCAGTTACTGGAAGATCAGAGATGTACCATCCTCTTTATAATGGACAGTTATGCTCATCTTTCTTACAATGATGAATTTTGAATTAATCTCTTGTAAAATAGATTTAGAAAGAAAACACTTTAAATTGGAAAGTTTAAAAGTGGATTTTTTTGGAGTGCAATCTGCAAATGTCAATTTGTTAGTCACATAAAACAGAAATATTTGCATGCCTTTAAGATGGAAATGAAAGGGCCTGGTTTCATTGAAAACAAATAATACTGAGGTAAAATTCTAACAGAAGACAAGCAGGTCATTTGGTATACTCCTTTAGCCATATAGGGTAGAAAGCAAAGTATCTACAAGAGCCTGCAGGTTACCATTGGCCTATTTGGGGTACAGGTAGAAGTTTTTCAAGTAGTAAATAAAGGAGGTTGACTTTAATCATGCTACTTGTTTATGTGCTTGGGGGCCATTGATAAGTAAAGGAATATTAACTTCTTATAATAATATGAATAACTGTCTACTATTCATTTATTTGATGAATATTTATTGAGTACCTACTATATGCAGAAACTCAGGGATTAGTGATAAGATGGTAAGTAAAAACAGAGTTCTCCCTGTTTTGACAGAGCTTGGGTTGTCACAAAGCAAATATAAATTAGATCTCTCAAAAGTTCTGTGAAGGAGAGGGGCATTAGGTCTGTCACTGAGGAAGTTTATTAGGGAGGTCATCGAAGGTTTTTCTGAGGAAGTGATGTATGAGCTACAGGCTCAAGTTTTGAGAGAATGGAAGAAAACCAGCATGGCAAGAGCATATACTTAGTTAACAACTATTGATTGAACATCTGTTATATACTGGACCTTTTTTTCTGGTTGTGTAGGACACATGAACAAGACACTAAGATGCCAGTCCTTGAAGAGCTTATATGTTTGGAAAAGAGAGAGTCAATGAAGAGTAAACATAATAATAATTAAGTTATATAGTACTTTAGAAGGTAATAAGGGAAAAGGATAGAGGTGGGTGAGGAGAATCATGAGTATCTACAGCTTGGGGCAACTTATACTTTTGAAGGGACTGATCAAGGTGAGCCTCATTATGAAGGTGACAATCTGAAGGGTGAGGGGGTGAGCTCCATAGATAGATACCCAGTGGAAAAGTGTTTCAGGTAGAGAGAACAGCCAGTATGAAAGGTGGGCATGTGCTTGGCATGTTCAGGAAAGCCAGGAGGCCAACATGGTCAGAGAAGAGTGGGTGAGATGGAAAGTTATAGGAAATAAGTCAAAGAATCTGAGTAGTGGTTAGATTATAGAGGGCCTTCAGGTCATTGTTGGACTTTGGCTTCTGTTCTGAGTGGAGCAGCTACTTGAGGGTTTTGAGCAGTCAGGACATGATCTGACTTCTAAAAAGGATCTCTGTTACTACTGTACTGGAAATAAAGATGTAGGGGCCAAGGGTGGAAACCAAGTTCATGAGGAGACTATTGCAGTGATTCCACAAAAAGATGGCCATGGCATGGGCCAGTTGAAGGCAGTGTAGGTAGTGAGAAGTGGTCATCCTTCACTTGTATTCTGAAGGTGAGTCAGTAGGCTTAGCTGATGGATATGGATGTCAGGTAAGAACAGTCAGATATTTCTGCAAGATTTCCAGTCTGAGTCAAGGGAGAGCAAGCTAGGGAAGGAAGGGACCAGGAGTTCATTGCTGGACATGCTGAGATAAGATTTACATTTTATATCCAAGTGGAGATGTCAGGTAGGCAATTGGGAGAGAACAACTGAAGATCATGAACATGGGCAAATCCTGCAAAGAAGAGCACAGAAATGGGCCTGAGGCTCACAGTAGAAGCTAGAGCAAGAGAAGAAGAATTTTTTTTTAATATTTGGAAAAAATAGTAGGTTTTGTGTAAAGATGAGAATGAGCATGGTGAGTCATGATACTAAACAGCCAGGGGGAGGCCAAGCATTTGGCCCTAGTTGAATATTCCAAAGAATTGCGTTTTTAATTAAGGCATTGAGAAACTATTGAGATTTTGAGTAGAATGTTGTGACAAGGTAGAATTTACTTTTTGAATGGATCCCTCTGGCTACAGAAGACAAAATGTCAAAGTAGTTGCAGGCAGACTGTTTGATTTGTTTTAACAGTGTGCTAGGCATTTCATATATCTTAAGTCATTTAATCCTCACCACATTCCAGTGAGGTAGGTGACATTCTTATACACCTTTACAGGTGAGGGCACCAAGGCTCATAGTGGTTCAGTGACTTGCCCAAAGTCAGATAGTAAATCAATGACAAAGCCACGCTTAGAATGCTGGCTGCTCAGTACCACTGTCCTGGTCTTTATGCTGTATGAGCTGTTGGTCATAGGCTTGTGTACTTTTTAAGTTGGAAGGCCTCTTAGAAACTGCCTAGCCCAGCCCCTCAAGTAAACTAAATTTGAGGTATTCAGAAGCAATAGTTTGCAAATGGAATCATAGTTTAAATGCACTAGGGGGAGGTTGCTATTTAAAGTCCTCTCCTGGGAAATCCTTTGTAAAGTCGAGAATCCTTTTGTAAAGCAAATAATCCACTTTCCAATTTAGCTGTTCTTCAAACATCAGCTAAATGTATAAAGCTAGAAAGTGCCAGAAAGTGTTCTTATTATTCATGGAGAGGAGCTGTGGCAAGGTGGCATGGAGAGATGTGGGAAGAGAAAGGTGCCTGGGAACTAGAAGAGTGGAATCCTTGGTTTTGTGTGTTGGAGGATACACCAGGTTCTAGATAGACTCAATGTTACAGTTCAAAGGTTTCCAATCACTTCAGCACTCAGGGGTCCTAGAAATTATTTAGTGAATCTGGGAGCCATTGTGGAGGACATTGTGCTACTATCTGCCCAATACTCATTTCTCCATCACAGAACTGTTCCTCTCCCATCCCATCCCCACCAGGTGATTCTGATGGGACTGTCAGTTACAAGGCTTCACCTGCCCTCTTGTCCCTGAATTGGGCACATGATTAGGTCTAGCCCGTCAGAGCCTCCCTGGACTTCTACCTGAGCTATTTTCCTTTGGATTATGAGCAGATAGCCAGCCACAGGAAGAGAGACTGTTTGAGGATAAATCCATACAGAGATGAGACAAGTGGAGGCAAAAATGGAGAATAATTAAAGCAGAGTCATGGTGACATTGCCTGAAGTTCTGGACCAGTCATACCTGAATCCAGTAAGATCATCTTCTTGTGATATTCCAGTTAAACAATGAATTCCCTTTGTTGTTCTAGGCCTCATCTTCTCACCTCTAAAATGGGGATAATAATACTACCTACTTCATAGCATGTAGCAAGGATTATATTAAATAATGGGTGTAAAACACTTCAAGTAGTGCCTGGCACATACCAGTTAACTATTGCTGCATAACAAACTATCCCAAAGTTAGTGACTTAAAACAACCACCAATTGAGCTTGTGATTCTGTGGGTTGGACATTTGGGCTGGGTTCTTCTGGGTGATTATTTTGATCTCAGCTCTGGTCACTCATGTATCTGTGGTCAGTTTCTGAGATGGCTCAGTTTGTCTCTACATGGTCCCATATCCTTCAGCAGCTTGCCCACATCCTTTCTCCCATGGTGCTTAGACCAAGCAGGTCATAAGGCCAGCCCACATCTGTGAAGTGGGGAAGTAGACTACTTATACACCTTAGTTCATGGGAAAATCTGCTGTCACATTACAAAGATTCTGAATAGAGGGAGAGCTAGGAATGATTATGGACACTTTTTCAATCTATAGTAAGTGTTTATAAATCTCACTATATGTTGCTTTTATTATTTTATTACTTATTATTATTATTGCCTATACTAGTTTAACTTCTTGTCACTTGCTGCAGACATGCTCATCCCTGCTGTTAGATGTTTGAAAAGACTATCAATAATAGCTCAGCAATCACCTAAATGTCTTTCTTGGACTTCTCATTGAAATGTAAATATAGTTTACTTCTAGAAATATGTAGTTTGCCTTCTAGAAATACCCCCAGATGACACTGTTTGTCATTACCAGAGTACTGCAAAAGTGAGAGGCTATAATTCCTCATGTTGTAAATAATACTTTTTCTGCTTAGCAAACCTTGGAAATTACTAGGCTTTAATGATCTAGTTTACACAATCCATCATTTGTTTGTGAGTTTCTCCTCAATGGTTTTCATTTTGTAATTATTTATATTTCTTCGTGGTTGGTTCATCTTTAATTGCCTTAGATTTGAGACAGAAAATATTGAGATCACTCAATTGTTATGAGGCCATAATATTTGTTCTTTTCAGAAATAAATACATTGTAGACTTCCATGCTTATTAATTTTTGATTGTAGAGAATAACTTATTATGCAAGGTGTGCAGTGAATATATTTAAATTTATTATTTAAACAAATTCCATCAAGAGTATTAATATCGATTTGATGATTTTCATTATTATGTCGCTAAGATACTGCCAAATTTTACTTTCTTTGGTTTCTAAATCCAGCTGAGGATTAGTATAAGCTTTTCCCTTTGTTATTGTAAAGGCAAGCAATGTAAAAAGGATGTGGATTTTTTGTTGTTGTTGTTAGATAGGTAGTGGTTTTATTCCAGAGTTAGAGGGATCTATAGTATACTTGTGAAATCAATATGTCAAGAGAAAATGTAAGCATTGCATTTTCCCATTGTAACCAGGAGGGAATAAACATCATTGTCAGCCAGTGGTAAATATGTGCTACTGTGTGTTCATAAGTTGTGGCACCATTATCATCCATACTTAGCAGAAACCTTTATTTATTTATGTTTTTTACTAGATTAGGTGTTACCTTTGTTTATATTAGATTGAATATCAATGTTCGTAATTGATAATTGAGTACCACCTCTCCATATTGGCATATGTATTAACTAGCTAAATACTAGATAATAAATTATCCAAAAATTCAGTGGCTTATAGAATAATAATTGATTATTTCTTACAACATAGATAAGTCAGGTGTTCTGTAGCAGTATGACTATGCAGTTCTGGCTTAAGTATCTCATGAGGTTGCATTCAGACATCAGCCAGGATTGAAGTCATTTGGTTTTATGGGGGCTGGAGGATCCAGTTCCAGTTTGGGCTTATTCATGTGACTGCTAAGTTGATGCTCGTTCTTGGTAAAAGGCCTCTGTTCCACTCCACTTGGGACTTTCTACAGGGCAACTCGAGTGGCCTTGTGATATAGCTTTCCCAGAGTAAGCAATCCAAGAGACCAAGGCAGAGGCCACAATACCTGGCCTCCATGACTTAACCTGCATAGCCACACATTACCAGTTCTGTATTCTATTGGTCACACAGGCCATCCCTGGTTTAGTGTGTAGGAAGAGTACAAAAGGGTGTGGAAATCAGAAAGCAGGGATCATTGGCTGCCATCTTGGAGGCTGGCCAATACAAACTGTTATCAAGTGAGAATAGAATATCTATTAGGCCAGTTTTCTCAATCATCAAATATTGGGTACATTTTATGGTATATGTGCTAGTTATGTCCTGCCCCATTCATAATCAGGAAGCCAGTGACTTAGATTTTCAGGGCCTCTGTATGCCTATAATTGTCTGAGTCCTTTAAATAACAACCCTGTATCTTCTCCAGAAGAATCCAAGCCTTTTCTGGTGCTCTTCCCATAGTCATGGTATCTTTCTCACAATATTTTTAGGGTCAAATAACCTTTCTTATGGAAGTTATAGAATAATTTTCAAAAAAGTATATTCACACACAATTTTACTTATCATTTTAGTGGATTTAGGAACATTCTCCACCCTCAAGCAAATCAATACTTATTTAGAGCAAGTTAAGATTTTTTTTTTCCGGAAGAGGTTAAAGGTTTCTAGTTCTTCCTATCCCATATTCTCTCCAGTACTTCATTTTCTAACTCTACCTGCCCCCACTACTTTTTGCTTTCAGCTTGCATACACTTCTCTCTCTTATCTCTCCTTTATCTTCCAAATTTTTACTTTGCAGATTGACTTAGCTTTTCTTGTAAATGACTTTCCTACCTTCAGTCTTCCTGCCCCTTCTCTACTAATTCATTGACAAATCAAATAACCAGTCTGATGCTGATGTTCTTTCCTGGAGAGTGGGAGGTCTTGAAGGTGCAGGGGAAGAGGAAGAAGAGCCAAAAGTGAGTATAGCCTTCTCTTTGACCTCTGGTGGAGAGGGAGGCCTAAAGACTTTGATGCTTTAATATTTTTGGCCTCTTCACACTTATATTTAGTAGCAGTTCAGAAAATAAAGTTTAATAAAATAAAGCAGTTCAGAAAAAAAGCAGTTCAGAAAATCTGCCAGAAAAATATTCAAAACACTCTGTTTAGAGAGACCTACCTCAATGAGTCCACTCAAGAGTAACCAAATCAAATGACTCAATGTAGTCTGGATTCTTCTGGTTATCCTGATAAGTTCTCATTTCATGTGTTCTTTGATGTATTCTTTTCATATGGATTTCTGTCCTAGTCAAAATGTGACAACAAATAAACAACAACAACAAAACATTGACTTTTGACTCTTGGTATATGTTGAAATCTCCATGAATCAAGCAACTTTGGGAGCTGGAAATAGCACACCACCTTGCTCAGCTGTGTAATACATACTAAAGGGCTGGGATAATCAGTTAATTGCATTTGAGGTTAACTTAAGGTGGTCTTTTATCCTTTTATACCCTAGTTCTTCAGGGTTAAGGGGGAAGGTTGACAATGTTGGAAAAGCAGAGAAAGTCTTGGTGGATAGGCAGAATTCTAAGATGGCTCCAAAGATCCCCACCCTTGGGTAATTCCCAAGCTATGACTCTAACATATGTTATACCATCTTTAGGTTATTTATGTGGCACAGGTGGCTTTAAGAAAGGGACATTTTCCTGGGCAGACTTAATCTAGTTAGGTGAGCTCTTAAAAGGGCTCTTCCTGGAGATAGAGATTTGAAATATAAAAGGATTTAATGTAGGCAGAGTCTCCACTGCTGGATTTGAAGATAAAGGGGACCACATGATATGATCTGAGGACACCCTAGAGGAGCTGTGAGTGTCCTCTTGGTGGCAGCCAGCAAGGAAATGGAGACCTTACTCCTTAACTGTGAAGAACTGAGTTCTGCCACAGCCATCTGAGTGTGGAGAGGACCTTGAGCTCCAGATGAAAATACAGCTACCCAACACCTTGATTTCAGTCCATCAGAATGTGAGCTGAGAACCCAGTCATGCCATGCCCCAAATTTCTGACTTGCAGAACAATGAGATAATAAATGAGTGTTGCTATAAAGCCACTGAGTTTGCTATGATTAGTTATATAGCAATGGAAAGTGGATACAAACCATAAATCTCTTTTATTTTGGCACCTGGGCGAGGTAAGGCAGCAGAAAGAGAGGCATTGCATGTGGCATTGAAGAGCTCCAGCACTGGAATCTTAGACCTAGCTTTGTGACCCAATCCTATCCAATTATAAGCTATGTGACTTTCACTGAATGTCTCATCCCTCTGAGCCTCATTTTCCTCTCCTGCAAAAGGAAAACCATTATTTGTCTCTCTCTGGAATTGTTGAGAAACTTAGATGAGGTAACAGACATAAAAAACTAAGAGTGGTAGCTGACACATGTAAGAGGTACATATGTACTAGCTATTATTACCCCGAGGGAAGTTACTAGAGCATTGATTTTGAGAGCTGGAGAATAGAAGTGATTATTAAACCACCAAGAATCATGCACTTTTGGCAATTCAACAATATATTTTCATATTTTATTCCATTTAATCATTACTACCCTGTGAGAAAGATGTTATTAACACCATTTCTTTCAAACTTTTTATTTTTAAGTAATTATAGACTTAGGAGAAGTTGTAATAATAGTACAGAGAGGTCCCATGTACCCTTAACCCAACTTATAATGACATCTTACATAATTCTATATATTACCAAAACCAGAAAACTGACATTAGTGAAATGCTATTAATTAGACCACAGACCTTATTCAAATCTCACCACTAATAATTTATTTTGTAGATAAGAAATATGAGGCTTATTTTGATTGCTGTTTTCAAGTTTCCCTTGAAAGTTGTGGTCATATTATATGAACTTTCATGTAAATCATTTGTCTCTATTGCCTGTTTGCACTCAGAGGCAGATTAGGAAAGAAAATGTAGTATTTACTTGACCCATCCCAACTGATTAAGATTCAACTGTGCTTTTAATTGCAAAGTCTTGTTTTTGATTAGAAATCTTATTTTTTTCTGCCAAGGAAAAAAAATGACAGCAGATTTTGATTGTTTGAAAGCCAGTTGACATAATCACAGACCTGCAGGTCGATGCCCAACAATTGTGCCCCAGTACTAACTCCCAGTGGCCACAGAGATTTGAGAAATAGTCTCAACTTTTCTTTCAGTTACCACTGAATGCAGAAGTTCTCACATGAAATAAAACAAAGTAACCTGGAAGTGAGCAGCTTAACCGCGAGAGTTTTCTGTGTCTGTGGGAGTTTTCAAGAGTTCAGTGAATTCTTTGTGGGGATTATATTCCCTTGCCCCTGTTTGCTTCAGGGATTCCATTCCCATACATATATTTTGCTGTGCTTCTCTGTGTAATTCAATATAAAACTCCTTGGATTCCAGGGAAACTCTAGCAGCCTAAAGTCTTTTGAGAACTTTCATAAGTTTTAGAGGGACAGTGGAGAGATTGACATTCCACACTTGCGCGTGAAACAATTTTAATCTTGGATATAAGAATTTCTCCTTCCTAAAACTCTCTTGAGCCAAATTTGTGCCAGTGGCTCTCTTGGGACATTCTCTAAGCCCAGTCTCAGCACTACCTTCCCCATTTTCTCTTTTTCTTGTTTATCTCTCCTGCCCTTGGGAGAAAAATCAACTTTTGCCCTTTCTCAGATATTCTGGTCCCAAATCCTTAGGCTCGCCCCACCTACTCAAGTTCTGATAAGTCATTTCTCCAACAATTTTTATTCTCTCTCCAAGAGGACATCTGGTACCAGGTGTTAAGATGAAATGCCACTTTGCTATTAAATACTATTAATTTTATTACACATTAATTATTCATTTAACTTTTTTTATTAGTATTTTT
>NC_138369.1:42511484-42539129 GCF_054177405.1 Leptonychotes weddellii | reverse complement strand
GCGGAGCAGACTTCTAAAAGTTCCGATTTTGTGCTCCGCGGCTCTATCACTTGCCAGAAGCGGCCGATGGAGGCCCCTCCCCCGCCGTGTATCCTCCCAAATATCACCTCGGATTCACTTCTCCGCATGTCCTACCTTCCAGAAAGTGGTTGCTTTTTTGTTCAGAGAGTTGTTGCTATTCTTTTCTTCGATCTCTTGTTGAGTTTGTAGGTGTTCAGAATGGTTTGATCCCTATCCAGCTGAATTCCTGAGAGGAGACAAAATCCAGGTTTCCTACTCCTCCCTATTCATTTAACTTTTTAACACCTTTCCTTATTCTCTGAATTCTCTGAAGTTCCTGAAGGTTCTTCATTACCTTTCCATTTCTCCTAGTTTTCTTACCAGAATATTCTAGATCAGGGTTACTGTGGATGCTATATCTTCCATTAATGAATAAACCAGTTCTTGCTGCATTTTGGGTTAAGATTTCTGTTTGTATCTAAGAGGTACTTCTACTTCACCTTTTAGGATAGACAGAACATTAACTTGGCACACACTATCACAAATGTTGCAAACCCAGTTTGGAACCACAAAGTTAAAGGGAATATCACTAAAAAATTGCCAAAGAAGGATTTATTTTAGGATCTCATCCACTTGCATTTTAGGGGTCAGTTCACCCTCCCAGTCTTGTCCTCCCCTCTCCCTGTTGACCCAATTGAGCCTCAAGTACTTAGTGCAGTGGTGTGCACAGGGTGGGCACTCAGCAAATATATGGTAAATGTATTAATGGAACAAAGTGTGCATTGTCGCAAATGGTCTGAATTGATAACCTTTTGAGAAACCATAAAATAGACATTGTTCTATCCCTTATAGCTCCCATACTGATTCCTGTATGATATAAGTCACTGATCAGCTTGTCCCTTGGAAAGCCAGGTTGTAATATAACTGGATATTTGTAACATATTTATTATTATGTCAGGGAGTAGTGGGTTCAATGGCTCAAGAAAAATACTACATCACTTAATATTATTTGTGTCACGATGCTGTCTGGAGAGTACTTTACCTATCCTTTTTATTCCAACCACAAATTTTGAGAAACAGCCTTCTTTTCCTCCTGCTCCTAAAATGCTTGTCAGCTAAATCTCCTGCATTGCCAGGAGTGAGTGGTATGTGTATGCTAGCCGGATCTCCTGTCACTTTTTATCATTGCAACGTCATCAGGTTTGATGGCAAGCTGAGGCTGGAGTGGGCATAGCTTCAACTCTGGTGTTGACTAAAGTGACAGTCTATCATGATTAGTGTTTGAGCACTGGGGATTTTTCCATATCAGAAGGGATTACAAAAAGAAATATAACTTTAAAGCCATCTCTGGGGAAAGAAACTGGATATATTCAGGGCTAGATAGGATGACGTCCCCTCTGTGGTGGGAGAGCTAGTGTGACAATCCTAGAAATCCCAGTCTTAAGTGTTTCCCACATATAGTCACCTGGGCACTTCCATATCTCTGGGTGGGGCTGGTTGGAGTGGACAGGAGGCAGTCTGTAAGATGTGGTTGGTTTCCCTCTCTTTCCCCTTTTCCATGTCTGAGGTATACATTAGTCATTCATTCTTCATTCATTCTTCATTCACCCAGTAACCATTTCTGCACTGCCCTGCACCAGGCCCAGTGCTACTCCACACTGGCACCATAGCAACTGAGAGGCACAGGGTGGTCCCTGTCCTCCTGTTGCTTATAGTCTAGACTGGAAGATTCAGAAATGGTTAGTTATAAAATAAGATGGTAAGTGCAGTGACAGAGCTTATGCTCAGTGAATTATGGGAGGCATTGAGGAAGCATGTGACACAACTTGTGGGAGATTTTATGGGGTTGCCGAATTTTAAAAGACAAGGAGTGGAGCAGGAGAATTGGAGGAAGTCGGTGGGAGGGAGGGAAAAGGAGAGGGAGTGTCTTCCAGGTGGAGGGCACAGCATGAGTAGAGGCCCAGGGAAGAGGAACATCATGGTATGCACGGAGTTACAAGCAGCATGGAGTTGCGCTACGAGGCAGAGAGTGGTTAAGGGATGAGACTAGAGAAAATAGAGGGCTTAGGCCATGGAGGCCCTTGTAGGTTATGCTTAGAAGTGTGGACTTTGTCTTAAGGGCTATGTGGAGCCCTTGAAATGGCCTTCAGCATTCTTTCCTTAACATGCCTATCTGATGGCAACAGGTATTCTTTTCTTTTTTTTTTTTTTTTTTTGGCGACTGAGCAGGGAGCCCGATGCAGGGCTTGATCCCAGGATCCCAGGATCATGACCTGAGCTGGAAGCAGATGTTTAATCAACTGAGCCACTCCGTCACCCCAGTATTCTTTTGTCTTAACCCACCTGGCTCACTCCAATCTCAATGGTCTCCTCTATGGTGCTGGGCATTTTTCATTGGTTGAAGGGGCTGACGTTATCTGTTGCTCAAGGATTTCAATCTTTCTGTGTTGCAGTCCTTAGACAGCCGGCTTGTGGGCTTGCTGCTTCACTTCTCATTTCAAAGCCACTTTGATCATCTGCTTGACTCATGTGGCTCCTACAGGACTGCAGGCAGAGTTCTACAGGCTCTAAGTTTCAGCTATTTTTCTAGCAAAACATGAGACTCCTCTTCCTCATCTTCTAAATTTTTCCCAGCATTGTTTATGTTAATTAAGACATGCCAAAGACTCCAGACTCCATCTGCATCTCCATCTCCTTCTTCTATAAGAAAACCTAGGAAGTTTTAACATCATTTTAGTAATGCATGAAAACTTCTAACTTATACCAACTTTCTCTGCCACTGTTATTGGGAACAAATATCAATATTTGAAAAATCATTTTGCATGCATGCCTTCATATTTTCACCACTAATGTTAATCGTCTTTCTAAGTGTAAAGTATGTCATGATGTTTATGTTTCTTACTTAATAGGTATAACATGATGGGGGAGTTAAAGGAAAATAAAACCTGAGAGCAAGTTCACTTTGTCCCTGGATGGCATCTCAACGCTTTTCATGCTGAAAAATGAAATGAACACATGTTTATTGAGCACCTTTGATATGCTAGGCATTGTGCTAGGTATTTTCATATACATTATCTTATACAGTCCCTCTAGTCACACGGTAAGAAAGATTTCATTATTTCTCATTCTTATATATAATGTAACTAAACCCAAATCCATTTGCACGAGGTGCAACAAAACCAATCACTGACACATCAGGTATACAACAAGGTAAGTGTTTATTCAAGAGGCAGCCAAATGAGGAGACAGGAGGGCAAGTTTCAAATCTGCCTCCCCGAAAGGGGAGAGAACAGATTTTTTATAATCATAGCAGTTGAGATGACGTACATATTGATGAAAAAGGGGGGGGCTTATGACTATTCATGAGGAACGATGGAGCATGTGCATTGAGCAAACGTATATGTAACATACATCCCATGATCACTTTGGGGTGGAGAGAACATCAGAATGAGGCAAAATTCAGGCCCTGACATCAGGAGGTTATCTTAGGACAAGGAGAGGGGGTTGTGGGCATGCTCCTAGGGCTGACATACACTAGATGGGGTCTTGGGCTTGTTATCTCAGGTAAGGAATATAGGGCCTTGCTTGTTCCTAGGCTGGAATCATTCCAGTTGACCTTGAGTCCAGGCTTCTGCAGAGACAGCTAGTTGATTTGTTAGTGGGGTCTGAAAAGGAACAATAGCTGATTAGGGAGAAACAGTTCTCTGAAAAACAAGCTTTAAATTTTCTGCTAGTTCCAACTAGCAGAAAACTAGTACTACTGAAAACTAGTTTCAGTAATACAACAGAGGATCAGAAAGGTCAGGTGAGTTTTCCTAGGACCCATAGCCAAAGACTAATGAAGGTGGATTGAGCCCAGGTCAGTCTGACTTCCTGAGCAGACTGTGGGGAGAATCTGGGGTTGGGAGATATGGGGATAACTTCAAGCAGTTATTTGTAGAAAAATAAATACGGCATCTAGTATCTGAACGAACAGTTGGTTTCATCTTTTTATTAACCTTGGTCAAATAGTAGTGGCCATCTGGAGAATGTGGTTGAACAGCAGTGCTGAGATTAATTAGCTAGATATGACATAGTGAAGTTAGATAGTGTCTACTCAAACGCCATATATTTGACACCCTAAGTTTATTGATAGAAAGGGTGTGATCACTGTGATACCAGGGAGGGGTATAATGGAATGCCACTGGATTGCAGGCAGAAGACAGGGGTCAATTTTCACCTGAAGGTGAAGGGGCTAGCAGAGCTACACCAACTATTTCTCCTTTGCCTTTCGAAGTTGCACGTGCTAATTCCTCAACACCTATTGCTATACTTACTAAAGGGCAAAATGCTTACAAATTTCCCAGTGAGTATCTTCATATGGACATTTTCTAAGGAAACATCCTTTGATAACATATGTCTTTTGGTGTTCTGTGTTTGACAGAATTGGATTAGCGTTCAGCCCAGATAGACTTAATGCACAAAGCATAATAATAGCAATTCTGCACGTATAAC
This sequence comes from Leptonychotes weddellii, assembly GCF_054177405.1. Taxonomy (NCBI): domain Eukaryota; kingdom Metazoa; phylum Chordata; class Mammalia; order Carnivora; family Phocidae; genus Leptonychotes; species Leptonychotes weddellii. The sequence goes on along the minus strand of NC_138369.1, from coordinate 42,534,635 downwards.
ACCCCCCGCCCCAGTCCTGTAAGTTGTCACCACTTGTGAGCCCCATTGCTCTTACCTACCAGGCCCCTTTTCTTTTCTTCTTAACCATGTGTTTGGTGGAGAGAGTTCTGCACATTTACAGGCTTGGAAGGCACAGTAAGAATGCTAATAGAGCCATCAACTCTCAGACACCACCTTCTTGAAATCTGACTGAGCAAGGTGAGCAGTGCAGCTCATACCTTGTGCCTCCTCCTACATGATTGCAATTAACATTTTATCTGCCCTGTGTCTCAAGTTAAAGCTTTGGCACCATTCCCTGGAGGGTGAGGAAGGACCTTAATTACAGAACAGGTACACTTACTGCTGCCTGCTCTATTCTGATGTCACCACCTCTGAGCTCCAGAGAGAGGTCAGGCAGATCCTAGGATATCATGTGGCTCAAATCGAATATTTTAATTTAGAGACTCAGTAAGTTGCTCCATCAATTAAAACTGGCTGTAGTTGCAGCCGACTTGCTGGGGCATAGCCAGGAGCTTTGACTCATTTCATTTCTTACTGACCCCGTCACACAGTGGAGGGACTGCCAACATTTCAATGGGCGGTGGAGAGCTGCCAGAAGCCAAAGGAAGATGAAGGATTGAGGAATACTTTAAAGGGTAGGATTGGCATTTGAAATGATAGCACATATGTCATGCTGGCTAAATGATGGTGCTTGGTGGGGGTCCAAGGAAAGAGGTGTGTATTATTTTATAGTTTGTTAGCAACTAATAAATCCCCCATCTCAGTGAATTATCATAGGACAGTTTGATTTTTGCTCAGGTAAATTGCAGTGCAACTAAGTGGAAATTCTTTTCCATTTCGTTTTTCAGGGGTCCAGACTCTTTCCATCTTATGACGCTATCAGTTCATTGTTCTAGTTCCAGGAGGGAACTAGAGTAACAGAAGAAGGTGCTGCCTTTCAGAGGATGAGGTTGGGGCCAACTCTTTCCTCCTTTGATCCTCAGTATAGGATTAATCCCAAACCTTAGGATGGGGTTGAGCCTGTAGAAATGTGCATGTGGGGGAGGAGGGCCGAGTGAGAAGGAGGTGGTGGGGCTGAGATTGCTCCACGCATGAGCACAGCTGTGGACAGTGAGGGTCAGGCACCATCAAAACCTATCTCCCTTCTCTCCCCAATCCGCAAGATATTTCTTTGGCTACTATGTGGTTAGGTTATAATGGCCTCATTCCCTGTTTGCAAAAGTAAAAACCTTGCAGTTAACGGTGCCCAGTCCATGGAGGCAGCTACAGTAGACCTGTGGGGAAAGTTCTTTCTGGCAAGGCAAGCATCCTGATAGCTTCAGAGAGAAGCTCTCAGCTTTAACGACAGGTAGGTCTTTGAAATCGATATCACACAATCAGCTCTTTTCAAAGGGGAACAGAGGCTAATGACTCATTTTTAATATTACTGGTCTCAGATGAAACATAATTTAGAATAAAGTATTGTTTTAGCAGTGACACTATCATCATTTAAAATAGATAGTGGCTATCATTTACATGTGCTGCCTGGTTATTATCTTGCTTATTTACAGAGAAAGTGGCTAGCTGTCAACCTGGCTTTCTTCCATAGTAAACCATGAATAATTTTTTGTTAAAGTTTGTACTTTGAATTTAAATATAACTGGACCACTATGGCCAGCTGCCACCATGAACACATGTATGATGGCATGTCTATATGAGCAAATCAGAGCTGCAAACAATGAAGGCTACATGGCAATACATTACTCTGCCTCTCCTCCACCATGTAGAATTAACTACTGCCAGGGAAATCGATTCATAACAAAATGTCTAATCGAAGAGTTAGGGCAGGATAATATAGAGTTGCCAAAGTGAAATTTGATGTGGAATTTAAATCTTGTCTCAGGCTTGAGACACCGTGGTTAGAAATGCAAATTGTTCCTTTCAAAACTCACTTGCATATGGAAAGAACAATTCCTGAGTTAATGGACACAATGGGAATTTTATCCTCCCACTGGCAACTTGAGGGGCATATTTATTACCAAGTTATTGGTCCCACAACTCCTCTCTTTGCTACCACTGCCATCCCCAGCAAGGAAGCTGTGTTTGGATTTTATCAAGCTCTTAAACTTGTACTTGTATTAATTTTGAATGATTCTAGTAGAGCGGATCACTAGTTGTGACAGGATTATTCATGAGCTAAATGATTCGGACTCATTTAGAAGAGCACCCAGGCTTCTAGCCCTGGTGGAAGGAAACAGAGTTGACAGGATGGCACCTCAGGGAAGCACATTGTTTGTTGTGCCTTTCTTCATGGAAGCTTTCTTCAGAGATCTGACAACGGACCCCTGCAGGGAGCTGGGCCTGAGGTGGCACTGGTTTGGCAGAGGCCCTTGCTGTAGGCATTGGTTATGTGTAGGATGAGGGGTGTGTGTGTGTGTGTGTGTGTGTGTGTGTGTGTGTGTGTATGTTCTTTACTATTCATTTCCAAGTGACTGATTTTGATAGCACAATATATACATGCTTGGAGTCTCTACAAAGCAGAGGACCCCTCCAAAATGTTTGGAAAAATTTTAGTGTGAGAAAGAAAGCATCCAAGTAACCATTTAAGAAAACCAAGAACTCTCCTGGATGTTCTCGTGCTTCTTTTCTGGTTTAATATTTGGATTGTCACTTGATTGGGTTGAAGTGTGTACAATAAATCTTAACAGTGCTTGAGGCCCTAAATGTCTTACTCAGATCTTGCCAATGGCCCAGCTCCATAGCGTGAACCTGGTTGGGTGATAGAGTGAGACCAGGGAGGAAGAAAGATAGGAGTGATCCCCTGATGGAGAAATTGAGTTAGAGCCCAGAGGCTAAGCTGCTGTGACTCCTTACGTAACATCTACCTTAGTTTGGGTAAAATCATAGCACTGTTGAAGGTAAAGGCCCCCAGACCAGGAGTTAGAGGTGCTTGGTCCGATTTCTGTCTTTGTCTGCCTTAAGACCTCAGACTACTCACTGTAGTCCTATGTAAATACTGTATCTTCCTCATTTGCAACTTGCCCTCTTTCCCTCTTTGGGTTGTGGTGAGGATGTATTGAGAGGGAAACCATGTAAGCACTTCGAGGACTAAAGAATGCTTGACAGCAGAGGTGATAAACCTCAGAAGTACAAACTAGACTCTCTGAATCCAGATCCTCCACTGCAGTAAATATATAAGACAAACGGTTTCATTCTTAGGCATTTATTGGAAAAATATTTTAACTGTCCTTATTATATACAAGTGGATATGACATCAGAATTGTACTGTGTCAGAGCAATTTCTTCTGAAATGATTTAGAAGATGAGGGCCGGATAGAGACTAGACTACATCTGTTCATCTGTTTTTTGTTGGATTTGTGTGGGGGGGTGGGGGATGTTGTCTCAAAGGATAATTGCAATTAATAGGGATCTGATCTCTTTCCTAATTAAACTACTGATTTGTGGAACAGGACAAGTAAAAACCTGGGCCATAACATGGTGACTAAGAGAAATAAATGGTTTCAAGCCTGTAGCATGAGAAATGGTCAGAACAAGCATGCACCCTCTGGTTATTACAACCCTTTATTATGATATATCTTTAAGGAACCTAGTGTTTTATGTAATGTAGAAGTTATTAACCCACCAGAAACAAGTCAAAATGCTGGGTCTTCCAACTTCCCTGGAAATTTAAATGGGAATCAATTAGGCAAACTTTTAAAATTATGCCTGAGTAACTTGTATCTTCCTCCTCCTTGTTATATATTGAAAACAAACTACAGAAAGAAGAAAGCTTAGAGGCAATCTAGTTCATCCCATTTGCACAGATGAAGATACTGTGGCCACTGAGATATGGAAGTTGAAAACATGAAGAGATCTTGACCTATGCAGCTGAGTTAAGTATTTCTCACATAGTAGATGCTCAATAAATGTTTGATGATAAGCCTTAGGGATGAGGAACACAAACAGGTAGGAAATAAGAGGCTTGGCCAGAGCTCACAGGGTTGCACCCCAGGTAAGGCAATATGAGTTCTATCCCTAGTTCTACCATCTATAGCTTATGCAAAGCATGTCATTTCCTGTACTCTGAGTTTTCTGTATTTTCATGGCAAATAATATTTTCTCTTCTAGCTGCCTTAAAGTAGTAATTTTGAGTAAGTGGGAAAAGAGGTGTACATGCACTTTGGAAAATGTCAACTAGTCTCCTCTATAGCTTGTAAACTTGTCTTGTAGATGAACTAGTAAGTTCAGACTGTCTTTGAGGGAAGACCCTGGAAGCAACAGGAAACAGCTAAATTCTACTGATGGTTGAAATAGGTGGCTGTTATTTATTTCTTCTCACCTCCCCTAGTGTATGAACTTGCTTTATCTAGGTCGGGGCTGTGCAGTGGAAATCAGTGTGTGCTATTTTGATCATTAGGGCATATCTCTTATGAGACTTTTAAGATACAATGATAGGCTTAGGTACAATTTCAATTTTCTAGGAGTTCAGAATCTAAGACTCTTAGAACAACACTGCCGGGAGCATAGGGCAACAATAATGAACCCATCAAAGAGAGAGAGGGATAATCCCTTGTATTTAAAAAGCTCTCAAGTTTAAAAAGTGTCCTTAAACATTTCTCTCTTTCTTCTTAGTGCTTCAGAAGTCAGAGACTAAAATCTTTTTGTTTGGAAGGCCAGACATAATAGAACAGTTAGTTGAGGAATGAATATTCATATTTTACCATAAAATTCAGCCAAATAACCAACTATCTTAGAGTATTTAGAAATATGAACTAATGAATTAAAATCTTATTGACTTTAACAGTTGTATACCTAACTGTCTCTGTTGTAATGGTGTAGAAGTCTCATAAAAAATAATCCATTAAATTTTCTCCCACTTGAAACTGGTCAGATAGTCATAGCTTTCCTTAAATCAATTAAAGTAAAAGTTAGATTATTGTAATGTGAACTTCACTCCAAGACAATTCCCTATAATTGATAATAGATTGAAAACACTTATTATTGTATCTTTTGTCTTTCCAGTATTAAGATATTCTCCTTGTTCCAGTTGGTCATGCCATGATCATAACAGGATTCTGTAGTTTAGAATTCAGTCCCATCTCCAAAGATAATTTCTTTATACAGAGAGGAAAATAATTCACTTGGCTACTGTATGTGTGAACACTTTCTATTAGGAATGGTTTTGCTGGGGCGCTGGGGTGGCTTATTCGTTGGGCATCTGCCTTTAGCTCAGGTCATGATCCCAGCGTCCTGGGATCAAGCCCCGCATTGGGCTCCCTGCTCAGCAGGGAGTCTGCTTCTCCCTCTCCAGCTCCCTCTGCTTGTGTTCCCTCTCTTGCTGTCTCTCTCTGTCAAATAAATGAATAGTTTTTTTGTTTTTTTTTTTTTTTTAAAGGAATGGTTTTGTTACAAGAAGGCTTTCTGAAGACTATGATTCCTAAAGTCTCATTTACACCACCATTTTATCAGACTAAGACCTTCCATGGACAGTCACCATAACTAAGTGTAGGAGATGTCCAATTTTTCCATAAGCTTGAGGTGATCTAAATATCAGGACTTAAAATTTAATTCTTATTACATATATTATCTTTTTTAAATGAAAACAAATGCTTGTTTTTACCAGCCCCACTCCAAGTTTGGAAGAAGTGTATTCTGTCTGATACTATCTGGAGTTTCCAACTGGCATCTTTCCCAAAAGGGAAATGGTCTCCTTAGGGCAGTGTTTGTCAAATTGAGGTTTCCCTGCAGTTAAAAATGTAGATTATTGGATTCTACCTCCGACCAACTAAATTAGAACCACTGGGCTTGAGACTCAAGGACCTAAATATATAACAGACTTCCCAGGTAATTCTTATGTATGCTAATGTTTGAAAACCAGCTACTGGCTTTGATTGAGCCTCACGTTACAGAGGAAATTGATCATGGGGAGGGGGAGAACATCCTCTGAGGGGCCAGAAGAGGATGCCTGAGGAGAGTCCTGTGCTTCTATATCCTTATACGGAGGACTTCTCTTCTTTCTAGAAAGGTCTCTTTGGTTTGCTACTCACCTTCTGGTCACTTTAGCATTTAGGCAGCCATCATCTGATTGGATGGATTTTCCCAGTGCTGCAGGGGCCTAAAGTGTGTGTGTGTGTGTGTGTGTGTGTGTGTGATGAAGGACTGCTTACAGCACTCACCTTCCCTCTGGTGTCAAAGAGCATCCCGTTTGCCAAGAATTACTTTTTTCTCAATCTCATTGAGGCTTTACAATTTGAACATTCTTCTCTTGTCTGAAGAAACACATTAAATGTGAGTCTGTGCCTTCCATAGGTGGGTGAATATGGGCTGTCTAATGTGTTAAAATCCTACATTAGCTTTGTTACACTACTTTTGACTCTCACCAAACACAAATCCATCAAAACTTACTCTTTTCCATCATCACTCACCCCATGGTGAACTAGGAAAGAATTTGCCCCCCTTAGTAATGTTTTGAATTTTTCTTATTCCCAACTTAGAAAATGTGCTGCTTGGTTACTCTGGTTGCCATGGCTACAGGTCTAACTTCCCTCCAGATCTGTCTTTTGGTGTCACATGTTCCCTATAGTTTGATCTGTAAGGGAGTTTTTCAGAAATTCATCTACTGGGTGTCATGAAGAAATAATACATTAGGACATAAAAGTGGGCCATTTGTAAGCTTAGTTTCAGAGAATAATCACTAGCATTCTTGATGGTATATTTAGAAAGAAAATACTGAAAAATAGATCTTCCTAAATTCTCCCATTGGTTGTCTATACTTTCCCTCCTTCTTTGCCTGAATATTTTCAGTGTTTCCTCATAGCCTTCATGGTCAACTTTTATCTAATGAATCTTAGTGAGTCTCATAAATATTTGCCAAAGGTTCTTATCTCCATTGACAGGTAAACTGGCTTCATTTTAATTTTTTCCTTTTCACTGAGGTGTTTTTTTTTTTTTTAAATATGAGAATTCAGATTGTCCTTGCAGTACTCCAGAATGCCCACAATTAACAAAACATTAGCTGTTTTTAAACTGTCATCTTTAGTCTCTTCTTTTGGGGCAGTCAAGTGGCCTAGATTGTTCCAAGGATTCCCCAGAAATTCAGTTAGAAGCAGTGATCATTCAGTGTTCTTTTATATTTGATGCAATCTGACCCTAATATGTTGATTCAAAAACATCTCAGGTGCCTAAAAGAATTTTTGCCTTGCAGGATTCCAACCCACTCGAACAATCAAATTTAGAAGTATCAAATGAATTGACACTGCACACATAAACCTTCCCACAGGCAAAGATTTTTCAGTAATTTAGATACCTGTTTTAAAAGACTACCACCTTTATTTTTTATCCATCTTTTTGGTGGCTTATTTTTAAGAAATCATCCACAGATTTGAAAACAAAAGACAAACTGAATGGCAAATTTTTGGGTAATTGGGGCTTGACATAATGTGGAAGGAGAATTTGTTCCTATCCTGGCCAGAGTGGATATGAAATTCTGGAGTTCTTTAAGGAGACGTTTCAGCAAAAGCACAATTAGAATGATTAGTGCAGTCATTTGAAAACAACTAAGATTTTTTTTTTAGCTCACCTTTTGTCTTTACAGATTTACCTATTCATGCACATGGGTAGAGCCAGGCTGACAGACTTGTCAAACTATGAAAGGCATGTGGTGTAAGGTTTTTTAATGCTTGATGAAGCATGAATCCAAATGGAACAACATGAATAAACTCATTCTTGGGATTTGTAAATAAATGCATTAAATGTCTTGAATATTTAATTCACTTGTTCCTAATAATATTTGTTGACATGGAAGATAATAAAGCGTAATGACTCCTAACCTCCTAAATGAGAATAATCCCTAGGAGCTGTCATTAATATGGAAAATTTTAGAAGGTTGTGTTTCAATGGCTAATAATAAATGTACTGTCTGCTTGAAATTGTGTTTGATGGATGTTACAACCTTCTCTTGGAAGAAAAATTAAAAAAAAAGAACAGCATTTGTGTACTCCTTACACACTGTATTCATTCACTTTTTGAATATCTTTTGCCCATTGTGTCCACTTTAGATTTTTTAGCATCAGAATATTAATTTTAATGACAACTATAAGGATATGATAGAGAAACTGTTTTTGAGAAAATAACTGAAAAATTCTACACACTTAAAAGTATCAAATGATGGGGCACCTGAGTGGCTCAGTGGGTTAAGCGTCTACCTTCAGCTCAGGGTATGATCTCAGGGTCCTGGGATCAAGCCCCGTATGGGGCTCCTGGCTCAGTGAGGAGTCCCCTTCTCCTTCTCCCTCTGCCTCTTTCCCTTACTCATATTCTCTCTCTCTCTGTCACATGAATAAATATAAAAAAAAAAAATTTAAAAAGTATCAAATGATTTCCTCTGAATTAATTGATCCAACAACAGAACCAATTGTCTTCCAAATATGATTTTCTAAAACCACCATTAAGAAGTTCAGCAATGGAGGGGTTGGTGCCTGGCTGGCTCAGTCAGTTAAGCATCTGCTTTCAGCTCAGGTCATGATCCCAGAGTCCTGGGATCAAACCCCACAATGGGCTCCCTGCTCGGCAGGGAGCCTGCTTCTCCCTCTCCCTCTGCTGCTCCTTGTGCTGTGCTCTCTCTCTCTCTCTCAAAATAAATAAATAAAATCTTAAAAAAAAAGAAATTCAGCAATAGGGGACACTTGGGTGTCTCAGTTGGTTAAGCATCTGCTTCTCCCTCTACCCCTCACCCCACCTGTTATCTCTCTCACTCTCTCTGTCTCTCTCTCAAATTAATTAATTAATCAATAAAGAAATTCAGCAATGGTATAAGACCTTAGCAGTCTACACGAGAAAAAAAATAACTGTCATTACAGAAATCAATAACTGGGTTTTCCCTTTGTCAATATAACTTTGTAGCCAAAGGAATTTATTATTACTGAGTTAAAACTGGGAGGGACCGAGACCTCCTTCACCCTCATTTTTTAAATAGCAACATGGAGGTCCAGTGTAGCTGACTGTAAGGTTCCTGGTCACAGAGATTTTGCAGAAACATGATTTCAGGGGGGAGAAATAAGAATAAAATAATTTGGCTTGTTGGATTTCTCTGAGTTCCTGCCATATCCTGAAGCTCTCTGAATCACAAGAGAAAGTAAATTACCTTGAATGTTATTTAATTTTATCATATTTCTTTGAAAATTGGACATCTGTACAGGTGATAAATTTCTGATTAGTCAAAACATTGCTTAACCTGAAGACCTGAGTTTAGACCATGATGGATGATAGAGAATTTCCCTTCATGCTTTGTTGTTTTGTCCAATATCTGCTTCCAGCAAGAACTTTCCTGCATTTCTCATTTACTAACATTTACAGTGTTATTCAGTTGTTTTGCTGGAGGGGTTTCTCTTTTTTCCTTTTTTCAGTGTGAGGAATTGTTGACCTTTTGAGTACACAGCATTTAATGAGGTCCCCCTCCTGCTAAATGAACTGAGACACAAATGCTGGCCATTCAGATGACTGGGAAGAGAATTGTGTAGCTAGGCTATCTGACTTAGACCCTGAACAATTGTGTCCTCTGAAGGAACTGGAATTAGTCCTATGTAACTTGCAGTGTCCTTAAATTTGAGCCTCCATTCTGCATTGTGTCAAGGTATACAGTCTCTTAATAGTCCCTGAGATGGTAGAGATGATTATATCTTAGAGCAATTCTTCATAAGTTATTTGGGAAGGTAAAGAGAAATATATAGAGAAAAAAAACCATAATTTGTTTGTGGTCTTTGAAATCCATACCCAGGAAATAGTCTTTGGAATCTATATAATTTTATTGCGGTATCATAAATTTTGCTGAATTTCACATCGCTCTAAAAGTACAAACCTGCCATAATGGTATATGTTATCACAAGGATTCAGATATACTCCAGGTCAAGTTATGGCTGCTAAAACTACCTCCACAGAAAGTTCTTGATTATTAACTTAGAAGGAAGTTTGTTCTTTTTCTTATTTTCAGAATAGAAATGGATTTCATTGTGTCTTATCCAAGGGAAAGAAGGATGTTCTCTATTTTAAAAATAGAACACTATTCACATCTTATAATATTTATCTAAGGGATTGGTTTAGTTGTTTCAGAGCTTCATACCTTTCCTGGCAGAATGAGACTAAATTGTGTCTATCATTTCTATATATTTTGTGTAATGTTCTAGCCTGGTGGCTATCTTGGATATTAAAAGCACCAAAGACTGTTGGCAGATTAAAGGCAAATAAATCTTAATTTATTCAATAAACATACTGATTGCCAAATATCTACCAACTGCTGAACTCTATAAGCAGGATCAAAGAGGGCATAGTTCCTTTCCTTAAAGAACGTGGCGTGGAGAATAAAATCAGCCAATGGTGAAAACAAAGGGTGATGAATGACAGTGGAAAGCATAGGGGCTATAGAGAAAAGGTATCATACTTTCTTGGTTAAGAGTTGGGAAGAAAGTGTCAGCAAAGGCTTCCTGGATGAAATGACAACTAAGTTGGATACTGAAAAGCAAACAGAAAGTAGTTAGCAAGAGAATGGGGAAGTTTCATGCAAAGGACCATCTGATAGAGAATCTATAGAAAAACAGTGTCTCAGCAAAATTGGAGGGCCAGTTGCCTTGAAGGAAACAGGAGAGGTAGGCAGGGGCTACATCTTGATGACCTTATTTCCCTTGTTAAAGAATTTGAACTGTATTTTTGGGGCAAGGGGAGACTCCTGATAAGGTTTAGGGTGGCATGATCAAATTGTATCTTAGAAAGATCACTCTGTTTAGAATGAATTGTAGGGGAGCAGGATGAGAGGCAGGGAGACTGTTGGAGATAAGAGATAATAGTGGTCTGTGTTGAAATAGGAATAGATTGGATGTGAGGGAAGAGTGAAGAAGGATGCCTAGGTATTGCCTAGGATATCAGGGTAAAAAGTAGGGCCAGAATCCGCCCTACTGGAAAGATAGTGGTCATGAATCTGGAGTTTGAAATTTGAGTTTTGATTTTGAAACTATTGTATGGTATTATTTAAGGAGAAGGAAATAATGAAAAGACTGTTACCTGATTAGATACATTGTGTGTATGTGTGTGTGTGTGTGTATGTGTGTGTGTCTTATTGTAGATGATAACCCCAGAACACACATGTTGTGGGCAGAAGATAGAGTAGCATAGACCCAAAATCTAGATGGTGAAGAAACCATCTGAGAGGAGCTGGTGGAAGTTGAAGACCAACCTTTGAAGATAAGGAGCAAAGTACATAGCTGTGAGGATTAGACTGGACCCCTGGTTATCGTCATCACTCTCGGTTCCCTTGGCTGTATTTCCTAGGCAAGAAGCCAAATGGGAGGTTGGTCAGGGTCCATGATTTTAGCCTAAGCACTAAAAAGTCACAGACATATGCATCATCATTGATTGGTAATGATAACATACCCACATTAATCACTAATGTATACTAATTAGTAGGGATATAGGATCAGTAAGACTTCCTGGATGGAATGGCATCTATGTGCGGTCTTGGAAGACAAGAGCAAATGTGGTTAAAAATGGGGAAAGAGGCATTCTAGGCAGAGGAACATTTGCAAAGGACCATTTTCTTAATGATAAAAGAATTTTCCCTATGTGCCTAGAAGTTATTTAAAAACATATTTAAGGGGCACCTGGGTGGCTCAGTTGTTGATCTGCCTTCGGCTCAGGTCATGATCTCAGGGTCCTGGGATCGAACCCCGCATCGGGCTACCTGCTCGGCGGGAAGCCTGCTTCTCCCTCTCCCACTCCCCCTGCTTGTGTTCCCTCTTTTGCTGTGTCTCTCTCTGTCAAATAAATAAATATAATCTTTAAAAAAAACATATTTAAGACATCACACACAAGATAGAGCCTTCAGAAATCAGTTCAAAAGTTGTAAAAAGTTACTGGGGAAAATCAAAGTTGCTAATAAATTTGAAAGGATCGTTTACATCATGTCACTCAATGGTTACCAGGAATAGTCCAGTGCATCAATGGGGAGCATGGGCTCTGAAAATGAACTGGCTAAGTTGGGACCCCAGCTTCCCACTTCATGGCTGTATATCCTCAGGCAAGTTTTTTTTTTTTTTTAACATTTTTTGGACCTCGATTTCCTTAGCTGTGAAAGCAAGATAACATAATACCTGACTTAAAGAGTCATGGTATAAAGTGCTCAGCAACTGCTTCATACATGTTAGACATTGTTGTTATGTTTTTATTTTTCCTGGATACATATCCATGTATCAGTTTGTTCAGAAACACTAGGAGAGGTTTTGGGAAAATATAATTTGCTGATTCCCCAACCCCAGGATTTTTCATTCATTAGATTAGAGGTAAAATACAGAAATAATGAACTTTCAAAAAACATGAACAATTTTGGGATCTAGTGCACATTGTGAATGAAGAAACTTGACCCAGAGAGGTTAAGTTACTTATGCAAGGTGAAACAGAAAACCAAGATGGAGGCAGATCCAGGAACCAGGTCTGCTCACAGCAAGTTCTGAAATACCCACCTCCTTGCCCACCCCAATCTACCTAAAACATTTTAAGTCAAACAAAATTATTATGTGTAGAACAGAGAGACTATATTAAAGCAGCCATGGTAAGAAAGAAATCAATTTACATCCATGAGAAAAAACAAGAAGCCAGAAAGAATTTAATCCCAGGTGGTATAAACATAGGTATATCTAAGGAGAACATCTGAGAGAGAGAGGCCAGAAGACTGAAGTATGGGAAAAAAAAGTCTCACTTGAGAAAATTTTGAAGACATCAGACTAAGGGGACACATTCATATTTGGGTAGGGTATGCAAGTGATCTGTCCAGGCAGCTGAGCACGATCAGCACATCCAAGTTAGAAATATTCAAGCAGAGTTTGGATGTGCCCCACCGACAGGGACTCAAAACAGGAATGCATGCACTGTGATGAGGGTTGAATTTAATAATGCCTGAAGTCTTCTTCATAATTCTTTGGTGGAGAAATGTGGGGAATGAGTCCAAAGACACTTAGGCAAACTTTTTGGTATTAAGAATTTATTATTTTGAAAAGTTTGATGGAATCTGGCCCATGAGAGGAAAAGAAATACCTTTTGCAATTCTCTGCATATATCTACGGATAATTCTAGAAACAAGAGAAACCAAGCAAAAAATGGCCAGATTTCATCAGTTTAGCCAGTTTCTAATGATTAATTACCATGGAGTGAGAAAAGTAATCTATGAGGGAAGCACCAAATTCTGATTTTTTCAGATATGGTTTTTGTTGACGTTTACAAGGTGTATGTGATATGTGTTAATTATTTTTTCTAAAGGGATAGCCTTTACCTCTGATTATGGATTATACAAAGGTCCCAACTGAATCTGGGGAGCAGTGCTCAGCTTCATGGACAGATGAAGGCTTAATTGCAGCCCTGCTTTGGTCCCACATTTGATGATGGCCCTTATGCTTGTTCGGGTGTTTCTCAGTGTGTGTGGATGGTGAAATCCTCATTCTGACCACTCCCAAGGCACCATGCCATCAGAACTGAAGCTGAAGGGCATTGTTAGTTTTTTTCCCCCCTCCTTTTGTTTTATTATGAAATATTATAAATGTTCAAAAAATTTCAGGGAATAACAAACTTCTATGTATTCACTACCCAGATTTAATATTTCATTATATTTACTTTACTCCCCCCTTTTTAATTCCTTAAATGAATAAAAAATTACAGATAATTGCTCACTTTGATGAGTACTTGCTGGCAATCAGAAATGAGAAACAAAACACAGTGAAAAGGGTAGCTTTTTCATCACCGAATTCAATTTCAGTGGAGGGAAGAAAGTACACATTTAGCGTACCTCCTATGTATTTGATGCTAGGCCGAATACTTCCACATACATTCTGTGGTGTGTTGGTGAGCTGGCTCTCAGAGGAAAAAAAAGAAAAACCGAAAACCCAGTTGCAGTATTTGCTGGTTTTGCAGTGTGAAAAGACAACCATTTATGACTGGTTTTGAGCCGCCAACAGTTAACAACTGGCTTGCAACATTCCTTAATATTTAACAATCTGCTCTTGTGAGCCAGGGCAAGCGGGCTCCAGCACACACCTGCGTGTATTCAGTCATTGAACAGATACTTGTGGGGACCATTGATGTGGTGTAAATGTTCTGAAAATAGCATCCTTTCTTGTAAAACAGCCTTTCTACTGGACTTGAGTCTTGAGAGATTGAGGTATTATTATCTTCCTTTTATGGATGTGGAAACTGAGGCCCTGAGAAGTTAGGTGTATATAGAGGCTTCTTTATACAGAAAGTTCTATTGATAACATGCCCTCATCCCCTTGGCATTTACTTTATCCATACATGCAGCCTAATTTATATTTGCTCATACCCGTGACTCTATATGTAGCCCACTTGAGCTTTCTCTGCCTGTAAACAGGGCAGGTAGAGGAATCTGGGGAATTAACATCCCCTGGGACCTGCCTTCATCCAGTGACTAATGGGAATTAGCAGATAAATTCCCCATCTCCCTCACCCTTTGAATGGCATAGCCTTGAAATGCATGTATCACACTGGGTTCTCCAGCAGGATTCAATGCACAGGGTTTAGCCCTCCTCATTAGTGACTAACTTGAAACACACCCTTTTTGACTGCCTTTCCTTTCATCCCTACATCCCTACCTGGGTTTCTACTCCCAGATATATTACTTGCCCTGGAATCCCTGCTTCAGGCTCTGCTTCTGGGGGAAATCCAAACTAAGATAGGTGCTTGGTCAGTCAGACTCCAGAGTTCTGCTTACTTTTTCCACCTACTACCCGGCTTCCTAGAGCTCATTCTTTGCCTTAATATTTCTGGTTCATGCTAAAATGCCAAGATCTCAGTGAGGGTGACAGCTCTAGGAGAGCTGTCTTCCTTCTCCCACTGGGGTTCCTAATCCATGCCCTTGGGGAAGAACCAGCTTCACCAGGACACTGTAGCTGAATACCACATTTATTCCTGGTCTAAGCATATATTCTGAGTCTGACTGTCTTAACTGCTGGACTGAGCTGACCTGGAAAACCAAGAAGCATGATTAAAAATATAATTTATTTCTCACCTGTAATTCCAGACCTTGGAGTCACCTTGAGGAGCCTGGTATGTCCCCATGCTAACCATCTTACCACCCCTTCCCACTGAGCCCTCCCAGCTCCACTCAGAAATCTAGAGCCAAAAGTGCCTTCTAAACAAAAGGGTTTCCAGCTGCATAATCCTTCCTTGAGTCTTATTATTTCAAAGTGGCTTTGTCATCTACTCTTGGATCAGCCCCTGTCTCTCCCCTATGACACTTATTGCTGTTTTAATTTCATACTATTTCTGTGCTTATTTAATATCTGTGTCCCCCACAACAGACCGAGAGTGTACCAAGGAGGATCTCTGTCTGGTTTTGTTCTCCAGGTATCTTTAACCTCTAACCTGGTATCTGGTACATTGTAAATGTTGAATCAACACTTCTGAATGAATACATAGAAGAAGGGGAAAAGTGAAGAATAACCCTGCTTGTTCTGTGTTCAGGGTGAACCTAGATGCTGACTCTACCCACGTCCTGGGTCTTCACGTCTCCCTGTGACCTCCTGCATTCAAATATATTTGAATATTAAAAAACATCAGCCTAGCTTGATATATCAGAGCAGGGACTCTGGAGTTATATGCCTTGGTTCAGGTCTTGGCTAAGCGATTGCTAAGCTGTGTGACCTTTGGCAACTTGCTGGATCTCTCTGTTCGTCAGTTTTCTCATTTGCAAAATGAGGACAAGAATACCCAGCTCTGAGAGTTGTTGTGAGGAGTAAAAGCCTTAATGTAAGTAAAGTGCTTGCAACAGTTACTGGCATATAGTAATAGCAACAGAGACAATATTCATTCAATAGCAAGTTCTCAGTTAACTTTTAACATTATCTTTTTTTAAAAAAGTGAATTGTGCATTTTCTCTAAAGAAAACCTTTCTGTGCTTTAGAATATGTTCTCAGCTCTGATCCTGGTGACTTGATCTGCCTCTACCAGCCTCTTGCCTTCACCTACTGCTTATCTCCTCTGTGCTGTCTGAGCTCCAGGCTCCCTGGCTGCTTTCCTTTTCCTCAAATATAGCAGAATTTTTTGTGTTTCTGGGCTCTTATCCACACTGTTTTCTCTGACTAGAATGCTTTCACCTTTGCCTCTTTGAGTTGCCTCTTTCAGGAGTCACCTCTTCCATGGAGCTTTCCCTGATCTAAAGAAGCTCAGTCCCTAGCTGCTCTAGTCTGGAGCACTTATTACTGAGTGTAATTATTTAACATAGTTGTTTAATTTCTCTCTTCTACCAGAACATCAACTCTATGAGTGTGCTGACCCCTGCACCCAGGATTGAGTGTCAGTACACGTGTAGAATCAATGAACATTGAGGCACAGCATTAGGTTGCAGATTCCAAGGTCTGACCTTGGCTCCCAAGTTGCTCCCACATAGCTGCTGTGTCTCCTCTTGTTCCTGTATTGTGCCTGCGCAGCTCTGACCTCATGCCCTCAAGGAAGCATCCTACCTCATAGCACTGGCCACACGATGTGGCTACTACTCTCAATTCCTCCCAGCTTCCAGGCTCTGTTGAAATCCTGTTAGTCTCTCACTTCAAACCCTCCAGTGGCTTCTCATTGCACTTATCTTTTTTTTTTAAAGATTTTATTTATTTGACAGAGAGAGAGACAGAGAGAGAGGTAACACAAGCAGGGGAAGTGGGAGAAGGAGAAGGAGGCTACCTACTGAGCAGGGAGCCCTATGTGGGGCTTGATCCCAGGACTCTGGGATCATGACCTGAGCCGAAGGCAGATGCTTAAGGACTGAGTCACCCAGGCGCCCCTCATCACACTTATCTTAACACGACAAGGTCTTTTTATTGTCTGTGTCTTTTGGTCTTCCTCTCCATCATTGTGCTCCAACCAGACTGATCTTTTGTTTCTCAAACATGCCATGCCTGTCTCCACGACAGGCCTTTGCACTTGCTGCTCCTGCCTGCAGTGCCCGTCCCTGACCTCAGACCCTAGCGGGCTCTTAACTTATCTCTCAGCTGGGTGAAACCTTCCTTACCCGTCATGTTACATGGTGTATTAACCTATGTTGTTACCTGTTTTATTTTCTTCATAGCTCTTACCATTATTTGAAATCATCTGCAAACCTACAAGCCTTCCTGCCTATCTCTTGTACCAGAACATACACTTGTTAGGGCAGGAAACTTTACTGTTCCTCTTATTCATCACTGTATAACTTGTGCCTAGTATAGCACCTGGCACATAGTAGGTTCTTAATAAATATGTGTTGAATGAATGAATGACAGAATGAATGAACTAGTGCCCTTGTCTGTTCTTCCTTGGAGACAGAGTGGCTTTCCCCAGAATCCCAGTTTTCTGAGTGGAGTTTGAGTTCCCCTGCCTGGCCCCTGATACTCCTGATAAAAACATAGCTACCATATTACTGGCTTAGGGGTCCTCATTGGGCTTTGCTGTCCTCCTTTCCTCTCCTTTCCTGGATGATGTCCTGGTTTGAGTCTCTCTCTAACCCTCTGAGACAATTTCAGAAGACAGCCAGTGTGGCTTTACATGCTGGCAATTTAGGTTTAAATCCAGCATCTTGCAGGATTTAAATCCAGGCCTTGACCGAGTCACCTTGCCTCTCTGAGCCAGAGCTTTCTTAACTATGAATAGATACTGTGGAGAGAAACAGCAAATACCATTGTTTCAGAGGGTCACTAGGAAAATTACATGAGATAATACATCAAAAGGGTTTGGCACAACAGTAAATTGTACACTAACAGCTGGACATTTTGACGGTCGGATACACTTTCGATTTGGCTTGTCTTCAAGTCCTGGCATCTTTTCTGCTCCATGAATTTTCACCCTCCTGACACCACAGCCTTGTCCCAGACAAGCCCCCATGCTTGGACTGACCAGTGAATTGATGACCATGCATCATTTTGAGTGAAAACCTTGCAGTTCTGCAGAAATTGTGAATGTGACCCAAACAAAGAAGCAGCTAGATTGTAGGACTTAGAGCTATAGCTCTGCATGTTGCCTCATTGAAGCAGAATTCTCTAACACAGTCTCCCTGGTGGAGAGGGGGGTCAGATGCTGGCCCATCACCATCACCGATGGCTGATGCCTCATAGCACAAACCCCATCTCTGGTGATGATACATGTGGAGTTTCTGTAGAAATGTTCTGATTAGCTAATAATATTCACTTTCTAGAACCCATACAGGGAAAAATAAACTGTTCAAAACTAATGACAAGGTCAAATAGTAAGTATGGATCTATTTACTTAGCAAGCAGACCACAAAGAAGATGAGACATTTTAACACCTAGTACCAGACTTTTCTAGAACTGAATACGGAGACATAGTCACCTGGGAACTGGGCTTCACTCGCTCCTTTAGAGGATGAATACTATGTCCTAGACTCTCCCACCTTCTGGTCTTGATGTAAGTAAAGCCAGGTATTCAACAGCTCTAGGTCCTTGCCTCTCTGATATCAACTGTCATCACTCACATTTCAGCCCTCACACAGTTCAAAGTGAAATTCTCACCACTTGCTTTTCCAGCAAGACCTGCATATAAGTTAGAAAGCCCTCTCAGAAGATGAAAGCAAGTATGGGAAAACAAAATAATAAAATGCCCAGACATAGTCATTAGGATTCGTGGAGGACAGTAAGTGGTTATTGCTTAGTGCATCTCTCTTGATTCATTAAGTTGGAATATAAACCTGTGATGTTAAGTAAGCTATTGCTAAGGAACCAACAATGACTCATCTTCCATGCAGGCTAAAATCTTTGGAGGAACTTGTGAGCATTTAGTAAAGCCATTTACCTATCATTGGCCTCTCTCTAATTCCTTGGTTATGAAGTGATGTCTTTCCAAACATCCCATGAAAAGAAATTAGAGACGATGCATTGTGTCAATAGGAAATAAATAACATGCATTCTGGAAACCCAACTTCACTGAGAATATCACTGCTCCATGCTAATTACTTTATTATGGATAAAAAGCTTTATGATTGAATATGTAAGATCGTCCTAAGTCATCATTAAATGTGAAAGTCTATTTCTCCCTTTAATGACTTAAAAAAATTCCCTAGAATGATGGAAAGCCTTGTTTGTGGCAATAACTTCAAACAAATGCATCATCTTACAAAGAAGTATATAAATTTTGTGTTTAAAAATGGATTATTGCAAATATTTCATTCTGTTTAGAGTTAATCTTGGTGGAAAGCCCTTCTGCAAAATCCTAACCTTCACAATTATGTTGATTATTTTCTTGTGGATTTCCTAAACCCTACAGATATACATATGTAAAGATGTTGCTGTATTAATTATTTGTTGGTATTTAACAAATTATCCCCAAAATCAATGACTTAAGGCAACCCACATTTATTATCTCACAACTCCTGCGGGTCAGAACTCTGGGCATGACTTAGCAGAACCCTCTCGGTTCCTAACAAGACTTTAATCAAGGTATTGGCTGAAATTGATGTCTTATCTTACCACTTGGCTCTGGGTGAATCTGTTTCCAAGCTCACTGATGTGATTGTCACCATGATTCCATTCTTCAAGGACTGCTAGACTGAAGGCCTTAGTTCCTCACTGGCTGTTGGACAGAAGACTCCCTTGATTTTCTGCCACATGGGCCTCTCCACAGGGTAGCTTGCAGCATGGTAGCTTGTATCATCAGAGAGCAAGCAAGATGGCAAGACAGGGAGTATAAGCAAGATGGAAGATATAGTCTTTTGTTAACTGATCTTGTAAGTGACATCCCATCACTTTTGCTATATTCTATTTGTTAGAGGCAAGTCACTGAGTCCATCTACATACAAAAGGCAGGGGTTTTCCAAGGGCATGAACACCAGATTCCAGGGCTCATTGATGGCCATCTCGGAGACTGCCTGCCACAAATGCCAAGGACAAAAATCTAAAATGGTTATGAATCTACAATTACTCTCTAGACACAAAGTAACAGCACTGAACCATACAGTGAAAGACCATATATTGCAGTGTTTTAATACACAGACCTAGATGACACACTGCAGTTCAAATTCTGACTCTGCAATGCCCTAATTATAAGAATTTGGGCAAAATTTTCAATTTCTGTCTGTAAAGTGGAGATAATTCCTACCTTACAGGGTAGGACAGTATAAATTTTTCAGTATATTGCTTACTACATAGTAAATTAGTAGTAGTACTAGTTATAGTATTTTGTGTGACTTATGTAGATCAAATTTTGTTTTTGCCATTGACTTGGTAATTGTATGAACTAGGACAAGTCACTTAATCTCATTGTGTCTGTTTCCTTTGAAAGCATTTTGCTACAAGTAACAGAAAACTATAGTGGCTCAAAGAAAAAAAAATCTTAAAAAACAAGAAATCAGGGAAGACAAACTGGAGTTTATAAAGTGGACTAACAATATTTTTGGGGACTGAAGCTTTGTTCTTTTCATTTTTCCCTACTTGAAATGTTGGCCTTTGTGCTCATGCTTGTTGCTTCAGGTTGTAAGACAGCTGATCCATCTCCATTCTCATCTCCATGTTTCATCAGGAAGAAGGAAAAGGGAATTCCCAAGATAATGTTAAGGTGAAGTGTTAGAATGACAGGTATGTGGTAGTCTTAGAGAGTAACCAGTTCCAGTTTAAGGATGAGGGGAGGAAGTCTCAAAATTTTTCCCCAAAAAATTAAAACAGGCTACCTGATACTATTAGAGTATATTGAGAGGAGATGTATGCTAGAAGATGAAGCAATGACATACTAATAGAAAAATCAGAAGCTAGATGGACAACAAAAAGAAAAAAAAAAGTGAAGTAATAGTTAATTCCAGAGACAGCAAAAAGTTATATAGGGAAGACAGGTGAAAGCATACAATGCTATAAGGTTTAACTATGAACATTGTTTACATAGCCATGCCACTGAATATTGGTTTAATATCCAAGAAGTAAAATACAACTATTCCAGAATAATAGGGGGAAAGTAACTGTGTCAGTTTGTGTGTGTGTGTTTTGTGGGGGTCATGTAAGAGATCTTCATTTTTAAAAAAATATTAAGCCAGCAAATAATAGAAAAACACTGTAAAATTAACAGATAAATGTGTCATATAGAAATGTGGAGGTAAATCTTGGAAGTTGCTAATGTTTTCATCTGGGGAGTGGGCATTGGGGTAAGAAGGGTTGAGTAGAGAATATTTATTCACCGTAGCTGCATCCCTACTGTAAGGAGAAAAAAAAGTCCGTGAAGCCTGATACAAATAGAAGTGGCAAGGGAATAGAATTGAAAAACTAGCTATACTTTATTTTTTGTAGTCTTGTCATGAAAGAATGAAAGCCATGTTTCCTTGCTTCCTTCTAAGGGCATCCCAGGAGAAAGTTAAATTATTTCTTTCCCTGGGAAAGGGAGGACTAAAAGAAATTCAGCCTCATTTTAAGGAGATATTTAGTGTTTCTAAGACTAGGGCAGGAAAGTAAAGGTGGCCAGTCCTGAGACTGAGGTAGCCTGGTGTCCCACCTTCATGCAGCACCCAAGGACAATGCAGGTCCTCAGACTCTGTGGCATCAAATGTTCAGTAGTTAATTTAAACATAAAGGGTATGAATGCTGGGGGAATTTGAGAACTACAACTTTGAATGAACCAAATGGCCTTGATCAGCAAACACTTCAGTGAAGGCCAAAAGCCCTTCCCCAAATTTCTTACACTAAATTAATCTCTTTGGGATTTCTGTACCACCTAGGTGGGGGAGGGAGCCCCTCTCATTATCATTATTGGATGTCTTGTCAACCCTAGCAAATGGTGTTTCAAATTAGGTTTAGATTTTTTGAAAGTATCTTTAATGTGAAATTTCTTGTTACAGAGAAAATTCCATTTCACTCTTGGAGAAGGACATGTCAATCCAGACATAAATATGTAAGGGGAGTATAGAAACAGAACCAAATGCTGGTTATATACGGATAGAGGTCATGTCTTTCTTGGTTGTCTGCCTTGATATATTTCTTGAATGAATGAAATACTATTTTTGACATTGAGTCCAAAAGGAGAGGACCCTTCATATAGCCAAATAAGCAGTAGCTATGTTGAAAGGGTTAAAAAGACACTAAAATGTCAGTAGAATAAAATGTTGGGCAGAATTTGGTCAATCAGTGACTGGAGGGGGTTCTGGAGGTAGGCTCAGGATTGAAGTTACTCTGTGCCCATCTTAGACATTTCTACCTTCTTCCACTGTCCTACATACAAAATAACTCCTATCTGGCATGACAAAAGATGGAAGTTGGACTTATTTCTGAAGGTTCCTTCACTCCAATCTTGTCCAGCCTCATTCCAAGCAATACAATCACTGGGCGTCTGGTGGATCATCAGTGACACACAATATAAGATCTACTACCTAGTGGTAGATGATGGGCTGCAATGTGTCTGTTTCATATTCAGTATGAAAGTTTATGTAGAATCCCATCTACTCTGGTGAAGAGTGGTGGAAGTTTGTGCAACATTCTAGTGCATTCTGTCACTCCTCCCAGTCAACAAGGGTTATGAAAGTCAATTAGTTAATTTCTTGTGGGCAATACAGATAATATAATTATTAAGAGCAGAACCCTGGAATAAACTACATTCAGATCTGAGATGTACCACGAATGATCTGTATAGCCTTGGGCATATAATTAAAGTTTTCTGAATCTCACTTTCTACATTTGTGAAATGGAGATAAAGTGGTAACTAAAACATGTAGCATACTAAACTCACAAGCATTATTTATACTATTAGTATTCTTTTTTTTTGCAGATATTAATCCAACTTTTATTTTATTTTTTTTGTAGTTTTTAGTTTTATTATGTTAGTCACCATACAATACATCATTAGTTTTTGATGTAGTGATCCACGATCCATTGTTTTCGTATAACACCCAGTGCTCCATGCAGTATGTGCCCTCCTCAATACCCATCACTGGGCCAACCAATCCCCCCCTCCCCCTCCCCTCTAGAACCCTGTCTGTCTCTCAGGTCCATAGTCTTTCATGGTTCATCTCTCCCTCCAATCCCCCCCCCATTTTTCCCTTCCTTCTCCTAATGTCCTCCATGTTATTCCTTATGTTCCACAAATAAGTGAAACCATATGATAATTGACTTTCTCTGCTTGACTTATTTCGCTTAGCAAAATCTCCTCCAGTCCCATCCATGTTGATGTAAA
>NC_138369.1:42471928-42510984 GCF_054177405.1 Leptonychotes weddellii | reverse complement strand
TGGGCGGAGTTGCCCTGTGCCCCTGTGGTGGGGGATGGGCTCAGTGGGAATCAGTCTTTAGGGCTTTTGTTCTCTGGCACCTTTCCCTGGCGGCTTTCCGCGTCTCTTCCGCGAGTCAGAGCAGAAGAGACGGTTTCCAACCCTCTGCCTCAGAGCAGAGAGACCTCAATCTGTTCTTCAGTGAGCTCTCCAGGCCACACTGTCTCCGTTTCTGTCTGTGCTGCTATAAACTGCAGCAGCCTGGGTTGTGCGCCCCTCCGCAGTGCTCCCAGTCCTGCCTCCAAGTCGGGGCACGTCTCTGCCCTTTGTGCTTCTAAAACCGCCAGCCGCTCCCAGTTCACGCCCGCAACTCCACTGCTCGGGGTTTCCACCCCGGGGGCTGCAGTTCTCCGTCGCGACCCCAGCGCACCAGGTTTCCGTCTCAGAGGCTGCAGTTCACGTGCGCGCGACTGTCGCTCTGGTTTCTGTCCAGGGGTGGCTGCAGTTCACGTGCGCGCGACCGTTGCTCGGGTTTCTATCGGGCGGGGGGGGGCTGCAGTTCGTGTGTGCGCGACTCAGCCACTTGGGGTTTCCACCCTGGAGGTTGCAGTTCACCGGCAGGACCCTGGTGCACCTGGTTTCCGTCTCGGAGGCTACAGTTAGTGTGCGGGCGACCGTCCCTCTGGTTTCTGTCCACTGGGGCTGCAGTTCGCGTGCGTGCGACCCCGCCGGTCTGGTTTTCCACCCTGGGGGCTGCCCTAAAGTTCTTTCCCAATGCTACTGGTCTGCAAGTCTGTGCCTTGTTCGCAGCGCGCGAGGCTGTCACTCACGGCGGTGTAGGATCCCCACATCCAGGCACCCTCCTGCTGCCTTTATCCTCTGATATCTGCCTGCAGAATCAGGGCTCTCCGCTTCGTACCTCAAAACCAACTGCCTGCAATATTCTGTTTGTAGAGATCCAGATCTTCTTACATCTCAGGCTCGTTTCGTGGGTGCTCAGAGTTGTCTCGTAGATATCCAGCTCAATTCCGGGGACCAGTTGAAATAGGGTCCCCTACTCCTCCGCCATCTTTCCCCTCCTCTATACTATTAGTATTCTTCATATGAACTTTTGTCTTTTGTCTCTCACCTGTCAGTGGATGGATGTTGGCTCAGCCCTTCTTTTCACTTTGTCTTTGAAACCCAATTTTTAGGAGAGGAAACGTGTACAAAAATAGAGTGGAATAAAAAGAAAAAAAACAAGTTGTAAAGCCCTAAGTTATTTGCTAAGTGAAAAAATAGAATGTTTCCAAAATTTTTCTACATCTAAATGTGGTTCCATCACCGCAACACTAGGCATGTAGTTCCCTATGGCTTTTGCCCACAATTCTTGGCTGTAACGGGCTATTGACTCAAGCTTAATTTAGGTTCCAGGATATGGTTTCTGTATGTGATGTACAGTCTGCAAGAAACATAGGACCATTTTTGTTTTAGGAAATGAAGATTAATAACCAGCAGCTGGCTCATTAATAACCTTGGGTGTGTGGGACAAAAACAAAATTTTAGATAAATTTGTAATCCCATAAATACTGGTGAAGCAGTAAACTTCTGATTCTAAATTAGTTAAGTTTCTAAGGCTATAAAACTCTTTTATTGCTGACTTCCTTTTCTAAAATATCCATCTGGGATCTTCAAAGAATAATGTCTACCATCTTCTTTTAAACCAATCTTATTATTACAGTATATGTAGAGTAAGAGTTTGTATTAATACTCTTCATCGTCTCCCTTAAAGGATCAGCATAAGCTGGTAACTACTGAAGTGGCACCATTTAATATTAGCACATGTTTGTACCATGTAGTTACCCTTTTCCAAGTCTGGGTAATCTCCTGGGGTGGAATATTTTCAGGTTGCACTTTCAGTTTTTCTCTTCTGTGTTCAAATCTGGTTTTAGTCTTGGAACATTACCTTTTCTGTACTTGAGAATCAGAAATAATTGCTTTTGCCTAGTGCTTTATAGTTTTCAAATCATTTTCCTGTCTTTTGTTCTTTGACCCAAAACCACTCTTTACAATAGGTATTATTAGCCCTTGATGAGGAAAACAAGATTTAAAGGTGTTAGGTCACTTGTTAAAAATTAACACGAACAGGAAGTGGTAGAGCTATAAGATCTTGAGGTTCCAAATTTCATGTTCTGTTCATTCTGATAGAGAAGGGAAGGCTTTGGGTGACAAAGATGACCTCTGCACACTAACAGTTGTGCTGTGGGCTGTTGCTCACAGGTAGTGGCTCTCATATCCCTTCTCTCTGATCCTTGTATTCTTTCCTTGGAGCACTTGCCAGTCCTTCTTGCCCTCCTCCTGCTGCCCTCTAGAAACAATTTTTTATCAATCATTTCCTAAGTTTGAGTCCCCCCTGCCCCAAACAGACCCAGACAAAAGATTTGGGTGCAAGCTGTTTATTATATGATTCCCAGGTAGCACAGTGAGGGAATGAGGAGGCAAGACAGGAAGGAAGGAAACTCAGTAATGGCTGTTTCAGTGAGTGAGTTACTACTGTGATATTCTACTAGATACACTTTTTAAAGATTTTATTTATTTATTTGAGAGAGACAGAGCATGAGCAGGGGGAGGGAGAAGAGTAGGGGGAGAGGGAGAAGCAGACTTCCCGCTGAGCCAGGAGCCTGACTCAGGGATCCCAGGACCTTGGGATCACGACCTGAGCCAAAGGCAGATGCTTAACCAACTGAGCTACCCAGGCATCCCTGCTAGATATAATTTTAAAAATGCAAATCAGAATGATCCCACTGAGGGGTGGCCACTCCTCTCCTTCACTGGTTGAAGTTTGCTTCTGGGGATGTTAACTTCCCATTTTGCCATGTATGGAATAACCATGCTCCTGTGGCCAGAAAAAGTTCTCAGGCAGAAATATAGGCAATTGAGATAGGAAGCCATCAGCATGTATCATTTTTGTCCACTGAAGTTAAGAGTTTTCACCTTTGCCTTGGTGGATATATGGATATAGGGGGACATCAACTGTGTCTGCTATAGCCATTTTATTTTTACTGTGAATTTTAGTCATATGGTAATCTTTCCTTCAAGGCATTTGTATCCTATCTCAGGTCTCTTGGTTGTAAGTGACAGAAAACTGAACTCTAACTGGCTTTACCCACAAAAGGAATTTGTTGGATCATATAAGAGGAAAGTCCAGATGAAGGTCTGTTTCAGGTGCTAAATGATGTAGGGGTTCATGCATCCAGTTGCCTTCATTTACTCTGTATGGTTGCTCTCTTTTCAAAAAGGCTCTTTCCTCAAAGTCAAAGGTGGCTGCCAGCAGCACCTGGTCTCTATTCTTCTAGGTTCAAAGCCAGTGGAAAAAGTGAACATTTTATTTAGAACACCTGGCAAAAGTTCTAAACTTCATTCTTACTGAATTGCTGTACATCACATGCCCACTCTTGAACCAATCATTATGTCCCAGGGTATGTGACACACAAGTTGTCTTAGATCTACATCATATGTCACACCACAAGTCCAGATTCTATGGACTCAATCTGGACAGAAGTAGATTCCCAAATGAAAGTTAAGGTTGTACCCGGCAGAAGGGATAACGGATGTGGAGAAGCCAGAGAATAAATATCCAGTGCAATCATGCAGGAGAATTAGATGTCAATATTTATCTCTAAATGCCATTTCTGGAAAGAGTTTTAGATGTCAAGGAGCACAAGTGGGACAGGGGTGTAATGGATAATATTCACTAAGATAGCTCATAGGATGGTGGACCTTGCTCCCTGCTTGTGTTTCTTGATTTTCTCAGCCAGTCTGTGGCTCCTAATATACGTGTTCAGGAAATCTCTTATGTAGTCTGCACCTATGCAATTCAGACACAATTTGGAGGGAATTCCTTGAGCATATACTATGTGCAAGGCTTATGTTCTCTGCCAATCATTTTTCCACTAGCAAGTGGTCTATCCCTAAGTTTCTCTTCCTTCATTCTCTGTTCTCGGTGAATCATGTTATGCCCTACAGTCTTTATCAGCCCCAAGAGAACACTGGCAAAGAATGCAACATTTTTCATTTCTGTACTCATCCATCCTTTCATCAGTCCAGCTAGCCAGTCATTCATCATTGTTTGAATGCCTTCTGTGTGCCACAAAGATTTTGATGTCGAGGAGCTGAAAATCTAGAAGGGGATATGTTGAGGGAGATAAGACACAATAAATGTATAAAAATATCTGTAATGTGAGCCAGAAATTGACCACTGTCTTTAGTTATAAATAAATAAATCCCCACTCGGTTCAGAGAAAGAAATGACCCATTTTCTGAATCAAGATGGAATCTGATGAACGAGGGGGAATAGTTAAAATTAAGTTATTATTTGCATTTTGGAATACTTGAAATACTTGGCATGATGAAAGTTCTTATTCCAGTAAGTTCACCATATCCACTTACAATGGCAAGTCTTGGGGTACCTGGTTGGCTCAGTTGTTAAGTGTCTTCCTTCAGCTCAGGTCATGACCCCAGGGTCCTGGGATAGAGCCCCACATTGGGCTCCCTGCTCCACAAGAAGCCTATTTCTCCCTCTCCCGCTCCCCCTGCTTGTGTTCCCCCTCTCACTGTGTCTCTTTCTGTCAAATAAATAAAATCTTTAAAAATAAATTAAAAAAATGGTAAGTCTTAGAATTCAGATTATTCCAAATTATGGCTAATGTTTAACCCCACCTCAAGGAATGTGATTTTTCTGTTTTACTAATGTGAAAATATCTAATTTAGTTCTTATTTTTGCCTGATATGGTCCCTGTAGGACAAATGCCAGTATTTATTCTCTAGCAAAGACTTGATGTATTGCATGTAAATGAGTCAGTGGAACAATGTAGCCCTTGGGCCTCTGCTAACGTGTCCATTCTGGAATAAATTAAACACAACATTAAGGTAAAGATAAGATTAGATTATAAGATAAGGGCTTAAGAGCCAGAAAGTTGAAAATTAAGAACACATCAGATCAATAGACCATATACCCTTTTGTAGCAGGGACTATGGCTTATTCCTTAATGTACCTTACCCCACTCTGGGTTCAAGGCCTGGCACATTAGTAGGTGTTCAGTAAAGGCATTTTGAGTTAATTCCTTGTCTATCTTTGGGGATTCCACCATTAATGAGGAATCATTTGTGCCACCAATAACCCCTACCCTTCTATAAACTCCTAGAAGGCAGGGACCATGTCTGCTTGCTCTATGCATCAGCACTCCTATGTGCTACTTGGCACACATAGAGGGTACAGATTATGGAATTGAAATGCCAAAGATAACTTTCAATGTTATCTAACATTCCCTAAGAACTAGAAGGTAATCTTGGTCATTTGGGCTATTAACGTTTTCAACTCTGTCTCTCAAACGAATACTCTTCAAGTGAGCCTCAGCTTTTCTGAACCATAAAATTAGAAGGTGGGCAGAAGGAAGATAATATCTATCAACTTCATAAGACAGTTGTATAGGTAGCATAAGTTACCATATGGACGTAACTAGCAGAGGGCTCGGCACATAGTGGGAGTTCAATAGACAACAGCTGAATCTATAAACATGAGCAAATCTTATTTTCATGTCTAGCTTCTGCCTGTGATTCACATGATTCAACAATACAAAGCCAGTGACTTTTAAACTCATTTTCAGTTTCTCTATCTTAAGCTGCTGCTGGTTTTGTAGCAACAGAGAATTGGACTAGCAGGGAATTTGTGGACTAGCAGGGAATTTGATTCTATGCAGGGAGTCAATGTGAGAAACACCTGGATCAGGTTGGATGTTTTGGGGTCAAAAAAGGTGATTATAGAAGATGCCTGTGGTGCCCCAGTCCAGATGCCCTTTGCCCAGATGGGGCATCCTTCCCTCACTGCAGAAAGGGTTGGCTGCTAACAGTTCACAGCTATATCCTTTGCTGGAGAATTGCCCTTGACAGACAGAGCTGCTTCACATGGAAAAGCCTGGGACATTACATTATTTCCACCTCCCCCACAGCCAGTGTCAGATGTAGGGATACAAAAGACCCTTTTGCTCAAGTGAAGATGACTCTGTGATGTTATTAACACTTCAGAGCTGCCCAGAGGATCAGGCTGGGGCTGCACTGTAGCTGAAACCTCACCTCTCCCGGCCTTCTCCTCCTGCTCTATTTTGTTTTCCTCCTCAAGAAGCATCCTGGTTTCAGACTCTTCTAGGGATGCCAACCTAAGGCAGAGATAACCTGAAGACAGAACAAAGAGATGCAAAGTTTTATGTGGGGTTTTAAATAAAATGCAATGTTCTGTTAATAATGGTAGCTGATGTACATATTTCACAGCATGCATAATGTTTTTCACATATCAACTTTCCCTCAAAATAGTTCTGTTATTAGTTTCCCTTTTTACAATGAGAAAAATAAGGCCCAGGTTGGTTAACAAGATTGAATAAGCTCATGAACGTAGGTCCTCGGGGGCCCCTTGCTTTGTATTTCTTCATACTTGTCAACCTTTCAGTCTGATTTTCTCTCCTGATGTACTTTTTCAATCGGATTCCTTGTTTTGTGGATGCAGAATCATTGACATTGCTTTGCAATTCACTTTTAACCACTGAAGCTTCTGGACCACCTTGGATTCCTTTAGACCAAAAAAACAAATATGAAACAACCCATTGGAGATATTTGACTCCATCTAAATGTCAGAATTGTATTGCTTTAGGCACAGGCTATTACAGAACTTCCAGACCAAAGATAAAAAGTTGCACTGTGTTCTGCAGTAAAGGTTATGATATTTCCTACAAAACTGAATAAAACAAAGTCTGCATATACAAATAAACAACTTCTCGGAGTTTACTTTTCAGACAAGATAGTGCCAAGAGAAACATGCTAAGTTACCACCATTCTGTGTCAGAGAAAGAGTAGCTAATGTTTTAAAATATTAGTCAGTGTTATTTAATATTATCACCAAGAAATTTTTAGTTTGGCTCTAAATATACACTGCAGTATAGTTTGCAGGATTTGGAAATAATAGTTTCCTGAGAGAGAGGAGAAATGTAATATGTATCTGTAGAGTAGATGCCTACAAAAATAATTTTATTTATACTATTAATGATTTCTAGATAATACTGCCTCTGACAAAATCATAGTAAATTGTATCATGTCTTTTTTGTAACAGTTCTGACATGTGGTCAAATTACCGCAAAAATGGAGATAAAGTATTTAGGAATATGTTTTAAATCATAACAACCTTAGAGAGCAAGCAAGCGAGTGCAAGAGGGAGAGAGATTGATTGGTCTAGGAAAGATGGTTAAAAGATTCTTTGCCAAAATGCTGTCCTTGCACTTACGTGATATTTATTTTTAGTTGTTATTTTGTCTGTAATGATTCGCCGCACCATAATAAAAGATAATTAGCTCCTGCTGTAGTACATAGGTTCTGAAATGTTATCTGTTACACTCTGTGGCAGAATAATAATTTGATATGTTAGCTGGTAAGGTTTTATTCTTAGTAAATAATTTTTTAAATCCATTGCCCTGCCAGGCAATGGATTGATTCAGGACATGGCAGTTTAGGCACATCTCAGGTAATACAAAAAGGGAAATCTTGGCTTTTGAGTTTTAAAACAGACTTTTCAAATACATTGCAGATAGAGAAGTTCAGAGAAGAAAGGCTTTTCAGTTGCAAGAAGCTGACCTTTGAAACTATGTCCAGAGAACTCAGGGCACATATTTTCAAACATAAACAATTAAGCACAGAAGAAGGTATGACTGGGCAGAGCCAGTTTTCCTGCCCTCTCGGACTAGATAATGAGCCCATAAGAGACATCTGGTTTGAACACAGCAGCAGAAATTTACTCAAAGAGACAAATAAAAATTTCACCTTCAGTGGAAGGAGATGGCTGAAACCCGTCATCATGAAGTCAGTCGGTGGAAAGGCAGACCCATGAAACAGAGATGTATCAGGGATGCAATTAAGAAACTGAAGGTCTCAGGAAAAGCCTGGAAAGGATGATTCTTGAAGCCGAGCAAGCAGAGTTTGATGTGAATCAAAAAAAATTCCTTGGGAGTAGGTTTGGCAAACAAGGCCTTGGGCTGACAGATGGGGTTGTCCTGGATTTAATCTCAGTCTGAGAAATTAAGGAGGTGGGTCTGAGCAAAGAATCACACAGAGCAGCCATGTTTGTGGACAGCAGTTTGTCACTGAGGTAGTGGAAGAAAAGAGAGAATTTACAATACGAACAGTCTCATAGCCTTTTTTTTTTTTTCATTGCTTGGAGAGACGTAAAGGCCAAGCAAACTCACATATAAACACTTGGGTAAAAGAAAAATTCCTGCTCACCTGAAACACACTCTTGATCCCTTCTCTATAGACGGTTCAAGAAAATATATCTCCTTCAAGGATGAGTAAGTAAGAAGGACCAGCAGAAAACTATAAAAAGATCCTATGAGGGAGAAAACAGGAGGGAGGAAGAAAACAGAGCACATGACAGTCAAAGATTGTAGATAGAGGTAGCCAGAGTAGTTCGCTAGCATGGCTCCTGAGAATGAGCCTGTCTCTCTTCTTCCTTCCATGTCGTCTGCAAGCCCCCTCCCCATCGAGTTCTGGCAAGGGGCTGGGAATGGGAATATGAGTTTGAGGACTCCAAGCTAGAGCATCGTGGGCTAAGGTTGGTGAGGTTCCCCTGTACTAGGAATGGTGAATGAGTTGTACTGTACATGTACAAGGCATGCTCAAGCAGAGAGGGTCACACACTCCTCATGGAGACCCTCTGGTTCCAGAGAAACACAAGAGAACTGCCAGGTGTTCCATCCCTCCTATAGGGGCACAGAGGCACAACGGACAAACTTTTTCCTGTTACTGTCTATTTTGGGTAAGTATGACTAGAGGCCAGAGGGAACAGTGATATTTCCAAGAATTCCAAAGCAAATAGATGATGGTCAATGTTAGTCAGGGTTTTTCAGAGAAATAGAACCACTAGGATGGAGAGAAAGGGTGGGGAGAGAAAGAGATATATTGATTGATTTTAAGGAATTGTCTCATGAGACTGTAGAAACTGGCAAGTCAAATTCTGCAGTGTAGGCTGGCAGGCTGGAGATCCAGGGAGGAGTTGATGTTGCATCTTGAGTCTGAAGGCAGTCTGGAGGCAAAATCCCCTCTTCCTTTCAGGAAGTCAGTCTTTTTTCTCTAATGGCCTCCGTCCTATAGAGGGTAATCTGTTTTACTCAAAGTCTATTGATTTAAATGTTAATTTCATCTAAAAATTACCTTCACTGTGACATCTAGATTGGAATTTGATCAAATATCCAAGTACCACATCTTACCAAGTTGGGACATAAAATTAACCATCAGGATCCCAAGCCACAGAACCAGATACTTTCACTTTGCATATTGTCTTTGGAGCTTCTGCAAATCCTTGGAGTGGGAGGGAGGGGAGACCTAGATTATCTCTGACCTAGTAGATGTGGTTCACAGGAAAAATTAAATTCAACTATTGGGGAAATAGTCACATGTCTAGAACACCCAGGTATGTGAATTGACATCTGTCTCAACTGACTCTCTGTGCTTCGTCCAAGCTGTCTCCAGCGTCTGAAATGGCATTCTCCATCATCTCTGCTTGGCAAGGCTCCTCTTGACCATCACTTCCTCAGGACCTCTCCTGAAGCTCTGACAGACTTGGTGTCACCCTCCTCGGTGCTGCTGACTCATGCCCGCCTCTGCTACTCAGACCACCACACATTCTCCTTCCCCAGAGGCTCTCTCTCCTAGAGTTCCACAGGACTGAGTCCATTTGTCTCCAGGGATAATTTGCTTGTTAAGCCTTTTTTTTTTTTCCTTCTGTCCCTTTCCTGTCTTATCTCCCTTTCCTCTCCTATTGATTCCTGACATCACCTCCCAAAGGAATTACATGCCCTCCAAACTGTATTTTTCAGGATCTGCTCTGAGAAAATGCAAAAACAGTGTCCCTCCTAAGAGCTTTCTTCTTTCTTTAGATCACATAGTAGCTACTTGATGAACAGTCAACATGGGAGATTAAAATCAGATATTTAGAAGATTATGCAACCTCAGATTATGAAAAAGACAGATTTTTTAAGGATTGCATATACATTTAGACCGGTTTTCTTATTGACATGGTTGACACCTGAGCTTGAAATTTGAGTGATCATCAGTCAGTTCTCTCTGCTGGTGTCAGAGACTTGCCCTCACTCTCCTGCCACAGAAGAGGTCAGGATGTAGGATTTTTACAGTGGAACTGGGCATAATCTATCCATAGCGTATGTTTAGATTCCTTCTTGGACATCTTGGACATTCCTTCTTTTGACAAAGTCCCCAAAACTACATATATGTCCTTTTTTACTCTATTGGTTCCATATTTATTGAATGTTGAAGGAGCTGGGGATTTAATGGCAAATGAAACAAGCAAATCCTTTCCTGCATGGAAGGGCACACTAAAAAGATAATGTTTAAACAAAGAATAAAGGAGGCATAGGATAGGCATGCACAAATCTGGGAGAAAGTTCCAGCAAAGGAAACAGCAAGTGCAAAGGCCCTAAACACACACACACACACACACACACACACACTCTCTGGATGTGTTCAGAAAGGAGACCAGTGAGGGTGGATCAGGATCAAGGAGGAGAGGGATAGCAGATGGGGCCTGAGAGGTGAGAAGGGGTCAGGAAGCAGGTCATGCAGGGCCTAGTAATGATTTCAATTTACTCCCATTGTGAGGGGAAACAGTTTTGAGCAAAGCAGTGACATGATCTGTTGTCTGGTTTCAAACGATCATTCCGGCAGCTGTGGAGGGTGTGGAAAGAGTGTAAAGAAAAGAAAGAAGCTGAGATGCCTTTGGCATGACTACATGTGTGATAGTTGGTTTTTAGTCTGTGGCTTCATTTAGATAGAAAAAGAAAAAAGAAAAATAAGCCAATGGATTCTTTGGGCAGTGGAAGTAGGGATAAGCTATTTAAGTATACTATCATATAATTTCTTTCTCAACTGGAAAGGAGCTTAATTGCAGAGGCAGCTGAAGACCATTGTTAACCAAACAACAAAACAATTCCAGTGGGGAGAGAGAGAGAGGAATCCCTCATCAATGAAAGGGTCACGTTCTCATGGGGAATTTCCTTGGAAGCCAGACTTGCTGCTCTGCTTTTTTTTTCAGAGCTATCCTATGTTGTTTTGTATGAAATGAGAGTTTGTTTCCTACCAGCATCTGGAAATTGAAGGACTCCATGCTGCGCAGTTAGAGAGCTGGTTTCTCAGGGTGGCTCTGCTGCAACCTTATTGGGTGACCTGGAGACACATCACAGTTGCTCTGGTCTCTGGTCTGCAAGTCTATAGAATGTGGGGGTGATGTTGCTCCTCTGCTGTGTTTCACCACTGGGTCTGAGGGCCCCCTGAGATGGTGCATCTGAAAGTGTCTTACAGCTGAGAAGCAGCACTCAATGCATGGGCATCATCATTAACTTTGCCCAAATGCTAAAGGAACAATGTTTGTCTTTGGAAGGGGGATGTGACAAGCTGACAAATGGAGAAAAACAAAGTGATAACTGTCAGATACTTGCTTTGTACAGCATTGGCAAGCACTGTTCTCTTACGAAGATTCAGAAACATCACATAATGAAATAAATCTTCATATAAAAGGCACCACGTACAAAGGCTTGGGGATCTTTGGGGCCATGTGCACAATTACATGGAGGGAGGGAGTGGCAGGGATTCTAAGTTGGACAGGTTTGTCCATCATGCCTGCGGTGGGCAGCACGAGCTGGGTGGTCAGTGGAAGACTGTCTGGAAGAGATGTAAGCTGAGTGAGACTTGAGTGGTGAGAAGACATGATGGAGCCTGGGGGATGGGTGCTCAAGGCAGAGGGACAGCTAGTGCCAAAGTGCCCACGTCAGCTTAGAAGCATTTACATTGACAAAATGTGCAAAGCAGTTCATTGTGAGATAGTAGTGTAGCATATTAATAGAGACTAATACCGGTAAGAGAGATTTAGTGTAGCAGGTGCTGATACTTGGCCCACTTCTAAGTTACCTGCAGGGAAGGTGGACAGTTCTCCCTAACCATATGAAAGCTTCTCACTTCAGCTGCCTGCATCTGTCTGCTTCTCTGCCTTCAGGCATTGCTCTTCATCAGCAGGAAAACCTGCTCTTTCACAGGGCAATCGGCAATGCTCCTGGGAACAGCCCTCAGCCAGGGCAAATGCCCCAGCCTCTCCATTCTCTGGTGGCACAATTTTGAGGTTTGTTCCCTGTTGGTTTCTCAGAGTGTCCTCAGAGGGACTGAGCCTCAGTTGCCCACATTCATTCACACATGCAATGTTTGTTTCCTGGAGCTGCCATAAAAAGGACCTCTTATTAAGATTCAGAAACATCACATAATGAAATCTTCATATAACAGGCACCACATGCCTGGTTGGCTTAAACAGCAGGAATGTGTCTCATAGTTCTGGAGGCTGGAAGTCCAAGATCAAAGTGTCAGCAGGGTTGGTTTCTTCTGAGGTTTCCTGTTTGGCTTGCTGATGGCTACCTTCTCCCTGTGGCCTCACATGGTCTTTCTTCTGTGTGTGTGTGTCTGTGTCCTGATCTCTTCTTATAAGGTTACCAGTCATTATTGGATCAAGACCTGCCCATATGACCTTGTTTTACATTAATTACTTCTTAAAAGACCCTCTAGCCAAATGCAGTCACTTTCTGAGGTACTGGGTGTTAGCACTCCAACTTAGGGTTTTAAGGGGGACACAGTTAATTGGTGTTGCTCTCCCACTGTCTCAGTCTCTCCCCTGCCTTATGGCCTCCCAGATGCAACACCTGTATCCAAGTCCTTGTCCTGAATCTGTTTTGGGGTAATCAAGCTAAAACAATAGGAAGTGATAAAAAAACAAACAAACAAACAACAATAAAAATCTGTGAATAACCATAGAGTACAAATTCACCTAAAAGTACTTAAATGTTTAAATTCATTTTAGAAAAATAACCCCAGTAAATAAGCAAAAAGTACTGTGCGGGCCATACAAAACACTTTCACAGTCCAATCTCACCTGTTTGTCTGTGCAGTCTCTGGACCAGATACTTTCTAGATTCAGCTGTTACTTTCTATGATTCAAGTCTATGTGTTGTGGAAGAAGGCAGTCCCTTCCAAATGAAGGAAATATACGTAATTGAAAATAAAGGGGAAAATGCTATCTGTAATATAATTCTGCATTCTAAGGCTTTAAGGAAGCTCTTACACCTTAATCTGGGAACATGACTCAGTGTTTCAATAACGCCAAGTTATGCCCATGCCCAAGTTTATGCATGGCGACTGTCACACTCTGTCAGGAAGGGCTGTGAGTGACATACTCTCACTCAGCACTTTTGAGGGCATTGTACCAGCTTTTCCCACTAGAGAGCATTGCAGCTACAGAAACAAGAGAAGAGGGTTTTATTTTGGCCTAAAACTATTGAATTAGGAAGCTTGCTGCTCAGAGGTTGTATTTCCAGTTGAGATCACAGACAACCCTCCTGTACTTTGGGGTGAATTACATCCATCATGGCCTTGTGCAGGGTGCTGGAACAGGCGACCGGATTCATAACCGATCACTGCAAGAGTGGGAGTATGATTTTCAGAGACAATAGGCAGGCTATGTTAGTAATATGTCTTCTTTCCCCAGTCTCTGCCCCCAGTGAGAGCTGGCCACAATGAGATGGGAAGATCACCAGAGCAAAGCTGAAGCTCAGGGTTTAAATTCTGGCTCTGGCCCTTTTTAGCACCTTGAATTTAAACAAGTTCTTTAAATGTGATGTTTCCCTGTTGTCTACTCTATAAAGCAGGAATAGTGAACTCAGCCCATAGACAAGTTTTGATAAATGAAAAGTGCAAGGATTTTGTAAATTTTAAAAGAGTAGCAACTGTATGGGGGGCTGTTATTATCAAGGCTGACTACATTCATCTATGTGTTTTAAAAAATCCTTGATAAAGGATATACATCCTAAAATTCTACTTAGATATTCATCTCTTTGGATTCTCTGTGAAGGCAATAGTGGGTTCTTATTGTTCATATTTATACATTTGTTATTTGACACATGCTAAGTGTTCAATACATAAATTAATGAATATTTGA
Source organism: Leptonychotes weddellii (assembly GCF_054177405.1). Classification (NCBI taxonomy): domain Eukaryota; kingdom Metazoa; phylum Chordata; class Mammalia; order Carnivora; family Phocidae; genus Leptonychotes; species Leptonychotes weddellii. The sequence goes on along the minus strand of NC_138369.1, from coordinate 42,496,940 downwards.
ATGAATGAATGAATGAATGAATGAATGAATGAATGAAACCATCCTAATTTAGGGCAAGGATTTTCAAAGTATGTTCCTTGGCACATTCCCATCAGAATCATCTGATTATTTTCTATACTAATAAACACTTACTGTGCACAAGACACTGTTCTAATTACTTTTCATAAGTTAACTCACTTAATCTTCACTCAATCCTATGAGATAGGTGCTATTATTATTATTATTCTCATTTTTCAGATAAGGAAACAAATGTTCAGAGTGCTTAAGTCACTTGCTCAAGATCACACAGCTAGTTAGTGGCAAAGATGAGATTTCAGCTGAGACACTCTAGCCCCAGAGTCAGTGCTCAAAGCCACTTCATTATGTTGCTTCCCTCTACCTAGAAAGAATGAGACACATCAGCATGTGCTGATACAAAATATAAGCCAACAAGTTATATTCTTTAGTGAAAAAAACAAAAGCAAGATACTGGTCAATATCTTTAACAAGCTATCATCTGTGTCCAGAGAAAAAAAGATTTAGATATTTGTGTATGCACAGACTCTCAAGAAGGAAAGAGAAGACATCAGGGCTAATGGATCAACTTGGAGAGGGGAGTTTGAGGATAGGGGTCAGAAGTGGGAAGGAGACATATATTTTGCTGCATGAGCATTTGTAGTGGTTCCAAACTTTTTAATTTACTTTAAATAATTTTTCTTTTTTTAAAAAAATTATTAATTTACTTTAGAGAGAGAGAGAGTATGTGGGGGGGGGCAAAGGGAGAGGGAGAGAGAGAATTCAAGCAGACTCCCCACCGGTGTAGAGCCTGATACGGTGCTTAATCCTATTACCCTGAGATCCTGACCTGAGACGAAATCAAGAGTCAGAGGCCCAACTTACTGAGCCACCCAGGCGCCCCTAAAAATTTTTTCTTTCAATCATGTAGCTTTAATTTGTATGTTTAGTTTTAATTATATACAAGTACTCCTGCCAATTCATGTATTAAACTTTAGTAAAGTGTATTTCCCCAGTAGTAGGGCTGACATTTTCTTCCTGCAGTCCTATTGGAATGTGCTCACACCCCACTTTAGAGACTCCTTCAACAGTCATATATAGCGATTTTCCAACATCTGTCCTGCTCCACTCCTATGAGGACCCCTGAGACCCATCCCAGATCCTCTAGATTAGAACGTCCGGAGTTATTTCTGGGTAACTTGCATGGTTTACAAAGACTAGGTAATTCTTTTGTACCCCTTGTCTGAGAATCATTATGCTAGCTCTGGGCAAGAGAATTTAACTCCATTAGAAGATTTAGGTGCTTTTCAACCAGCTTTGCCCCTTACCTTTCAACTACATGAATTCTGTTTGGCAGAAAACAGAAAGATGAGCACACATTGGGTCACAGCTCTCTCCAGGGTGGTTAACCACACTGTAGACTCCATGCAGCAGGGCTCATTCCATCCCTTCCTCATTTCCCTCTTCTGCATTATCAAAAAACAAAAAACATTCTATTATTGTTACAAGCTTAACCAAGAAGCTTGGTATACAACACTTGACCCTATTCATTCATTTTGTTGTCATTCTTTGATATCATAGCTTCTCTTTCTATCATTGCATGTGCCCTTCTTAATTTGTAAGCTCAACAGAGTACTACCTTTGGGCCCATGGTTATCCCTTAATTGTTTTCCTCCTTTCGCTCATTCAGATTTTTTATGACTACACTAGAAGACTGTTATTTCTGAGGCCATCCTATTGAACTTACAGTTTAGGGAGGATTTCTGGAACTGCTTGACACAACATGATGGTCAGTGGCCATACTTCCATACCTTTCAAGTCAGACCTGCCATATTTCAAGTGCTCGATAGTCACATTGAGCTACTGGTTACAATATTGGCTAGCATACATTACAGAATATTTCCTTCATCACAGAAAGTTACATTAGAGAGTGCCTCTCTAAAACCTTCCTATCCACCAATCTCTGCTTTAAGCAAGTTTAAATCTGCTTTTCTATAGCCAAATGAAATAAATTTTGACCTATTTGCTTTCTTTTCAAGTTATTTGGGGCAATAAATGACATGAGTCTTCCAAAGTGTATTCAACTTTCTCTCTCTGGTCACCTCCTTCTTATAGATTATAACATAATGTAGGGCTGCAGGTGCGATCTTTACTTTTATTTCCCTTTAAGAGTGAAAATTTTCAGAGAATTTGAAGACCTGAAATTTCAAACACGAACATTTATCTGTTGCATTTCCCGGGAAGCTACTTGAAGATGTACTTCGACAAAGTGGAAGAGTATAATAATCATTAGGGTTGTTCACAAATATCCCCTTCCCCCTCTTTTCTTGCATGTGGAAGGATTGCACTGATCTGCCTGCCCCCTTGTAAAGATAGAATTAAACATGTGACCTGCTTTGGCCAGTGAAATGTATGTGGAAGTGACTTGTGTCCGTTCCAAGTGGAATTTTTTATAGCCAGTGCATGATTGGCCAAATTCTTTTTTCCTCTGCCAGCCTGGGTCTTAGAATAAGGGTGATGTGGGGCAGAGCCACCACCAGCCTGTGGTGGATATGTACTCTCAGCGAGTAATGAAACTTGCAGTTCTCCACCATGGAGGTTGGGGTTGTTGTGACTTCAGCATATCCTGAGGGTTACACAGAAAGTACCAAGAAAAGGGAAGATCCAGGACACAGTGAGTCTAGCATTGTTTAAAACATTTAAAGCCAGATCTTAAAATGATAGCTGTGCAGTAAGCCTTTCAACTCGGGGCAGCAATTGGAGGGCCCAGAAAGTCAACAGAACATGTTGACATAAAGAGGATCTGAGAAGAAAACAGACATATGACAAAAGTAAGAAAGAAATGAGTAAAGATAATGAGAAACTCTAGGAAAAAAATTATTTTAAAAAATAGTAGTACACAAATTATCTCCATGGTGAATATTTTTTCCAAAGTATAAAAAAATCAACATAGATTATTGATATGTAATTTTAAGATCAACGTCTGGATACAGCAAGAAAGAAAATATGTAAAAGTTATCTAACTTAATTGCATGAAAGTGAAAACACAGAGGACAAAAGTTGGTGAAAAACAGAGGAGGAGAACCGAAGGAAAAAGGAGGGATATGTATGTCTTCATGTATCCTCGAGAGACTATTGATTGCCGATAATGCTAGGATATGATTTAAAATTAAAAAGTAACTGGTGGAAAGTCTAAAAAATGATGAAATATCTAAATAGTGAAGGGGAGGTAAGAGTAGTATAAGTTAGCTGAATCCTGTCCTATCATATGGCAGGTAATACATAATGATTAAATTTGATCTTAATTATCAAGTTCAAGTCATATGAAGATGAACTATTGAGAAAGAAAACAGCTAAGAGTTGGAAATGAGTGCCTTTGCCAAATAGGACTGAGGTTGTGAAGAGTGGACCAGGAACATTACTTCCAAGGAATGTATTACTTTGATTTTTTTTAATTAAAAAAAGAGAATCTTCACCTAGGCAAGTCACTAACTGATCTGCTGCTATTGTTTTAGTGAAATGAGATTCCCAAAGGTGTTTTCCTTTCCCACTTTCTACTCACAGACAGTATTCAGAATGCTTCATTCTTTTCCTCTCCCCCATGGGACAAAAAGTAAAGTAATTTGATTGTAAGAAGCCTTTCACCATTCACTCAACAGATATTTAAGAGCTCAGGCTCTTGGGGCGCCTGGGTGGCTCAGATGGTTAAGCGTCTGCCTTCGGCTCGGGTCATCATCCCGGAGTCCCGGGATCGAGCCCCGCATCGGGCTCCCTGCTCAGCGGGGAGCCTGCTTCTCCCTCCCACTCCCCCTGCTTGTGTCCCCTCTCTCTCTGTCTCTCTCTCTCTGTCAAATAAAAATAATAATAAATAAAATCTTTAAAAAAAAAAAAAAAAAGAGCTCAGGCTCTTGAGTCAAATTACCTGGACTTCAATCCTACCTGTTTCATTTCAGAGCTATATACCTCTGGACAAACCACTGTACCTCTATGAGCCTTTATAACATGGGGAAAAAGTAGTGGTAATAATACCCTTATGTGTGTTAAGATGATTAAAAGAATTCATTTAAAGTGATTGGAATAGTGCCTGGAAAATAAGGAGTACTCAGTAAATGCTGGCTGTCTTCATCACCATCACCATCATCCTCATCCTCATCCTCATCATCATGTGCCAAGCATTTTGCTGGGCCTTACAATTTCAAAAGTAAGTTATAGATGTTTGGTCTCTGTCCTTGCAGAACTTAGAATCTAGTGCAAGAAAGAGAAGTGATCAAGCAGATATAAAACAGGAAGGTAAGTGTTAGTGAGGGGCAATACCCGGGGTTGCTGATGGGTGTCACCCTTTTGGTCATGCACTGAATATTCCTATCATCCTTCTACCTCAGGTTCATGGCCACATGACTTTCTCTGACATCCAGTAAAACAAAAAAGCTATTTTTTAGCAACCTCCCACCAAGTGCTTGTGACACCTGTAAGACCTTCCAATCCCTTTATGTATATAATCTCATTTCCCGAATCTCCCAGGCATTATGAATTATACAAATGATGTTCTTCCAGACATAAGCACTGTTAAAAGTATTTGGAATTTCAAAATAAAGGGCAAGCCAAGGTGTGGCCCCTGTTAGAAGAAATAATATGGGTCTTTTTGGGTCTCTCATTACGTCCCATATCAGGATGAGTGTAGTCCAGTTATTTCCCAAGCCAGAAGGCTCTTGCTTTGCATTTGCTTCAAATCTATGCACTTTAAAAAATACCATGACATTTTGCTTTCAAGACAAAAGTCAAATGCCAAAAAAACCCCACCTCTACAAATGTGAGTATTGAAAACTTAATTTATAAATGCAAACAAGATCAGCTGCCAAGATGCCAACACAGTTACTAAGTTTGCAGACTTGGAAATTGTAGCAATATTCCTCATACCTGCTCAACACCTGGTGTGTTTGCTGCTTTATCAGAGACTGTGAGAGCTCTTCCAGAAAAAAAAAAAAGCCTCCATTGGCATCCTTTCCTGTCTGAATGCTTAAATGCAGCTGGTGGGCTTGAAGTGACAGTTCGGAAATTTATTAAGAGGGAAAACATGAAGTGAGATGGTGTATGGTACATCAGTTGTTCTGTGTGCTTGAAACACTTGTATCCTTTGGAAAACTGAGCCTCCCTCATTCCATGATATCAATCACAGTTTAAACTCTTCACCATGGCCCCATGGTGGTGAGTATCTGGTCCAGATCATTCCAGGCATAGTGACCCTTCTCCTTGGGAACAGCATAAGCACGTAAATAGTTGCTTCATAAGAAAGACTTCATCTTATTAGCTGTGGAACAGTGCTTCAAAGGTTGTAAACATTCAGCAAATACTTACAGAATGGATAAGAGTCTCAAATATTAGCCAAAAGACCATTTGTGAGTTTGTGTAAGGATGTTGGGAGAGAGAAGGGTCTTCATTCCCAAGGAGTTTCTAAGTGGGGGATACAGTTGGGAGTGTTGAAAGTCATCTTCCCCTCTTGGGAAAGACAGTCAGCAGAAAATCATGGAGGGAGACAGAGGCAAGGCAGGAGGGAGAGACCAAGCCCTATGCTGTTATAGCACCTGAACCTTACTCTTGCCCAAAAATGGCACCACACCTGCACTTCCCAGTTGTCTGACCCAATACACTTCCTTTTCATTTAAGCTATTTTTAATTACCTTGTGTTAAAAAAAATGGCTCGGCTATCCTTTTAATTCCCATCACATCCACCACCCAGAGCCTTCCAGTGATGCTGGAGGAAGGAACAGAGCCGAGAGGTGCGTGCAAATGGAGAAGGCAACCTGATAAACACACTTTTCCCCCAGTGATGCCAGTGTGAGCTCAGATGTCCACATGTGGTCCCTCACTCACAGTCCTCTGGAGTGGACACTCTGGCTCAATTTAAACATGTCTGTCTCTCCCTACCTTCCTTTTCCTTCTGATAGTAGTGTGTAGCTTTTAGCTCTTTAGCTCTTAACTTGGGTTGTTAGGACACAAATCTTGCTGATTTATGAGATGATAGTAACCATTCATAACAGAAAGCTAAACACGGGTTTGGGATTCAAGGACAGTCAGGTGATTGGGCAGTAATTCCATAGTTTCACTGTCCTCAGCACCCACTATGGTTTTAGGATTGAGCTTCCCTCCTGCCCCCAGTAGGCACTTCCCCCCTGGCTGTCAAGTCTTCATTTTCCTGGTCAGCCCTCTGGGAATGTGGGATTGCGGCTATCCTCTTAGCTGACCACCCCAGAAGAGCCTTAGATCTCAGGTAGCACTACCACCTTTTCAGATTCTGCCACCAGCAACCCAGAAATGAGAAGACCAAATCCTGCCAAAATCCCTAGTGCAGTCAGAGTGTGATGTCCGTGAAGCCTGTGTGCACACTGCAGCGGTCAGCTCAAGCCCTGGACCTCCTGTGTGTCCCAAGTTCTCCAGACCTTTGCTAGACCTTGCAGACTCATGTTCCCTGCTGGTGGTGAGTTTCTGCTCCTTCTGAGCACTTGACCTTCTCCAAATCTCTCCTCCTGTTGCCTGTTCTCCTTGACACCTACTCCTGGAACTCAGTCTCTTTACCTTGATTTTACCTTAAACCCATACACAAGGCTTGTGTACATTGCAGACTTGGCCAAGGGTTAGAGGCTCTGGAGGGTCCTTATACTAAAGCAACCACAAATACATTAAATACATTAAGTTAAATACCTAAAATGTCTGCTTTTAAAACTCTTGACTGTCATGTTGCTCACTAATGTTACTCTCTTCTTCAGTCTTCACTCTCTTCTCTCCTACCCCCACATCCTATTATTTCCTCTTAAGAGCAGTTTGTTCTCCATTCCATTTCATCAAGGCTCAGCAGCCTAAACACAGTCTCTCTTCCAACCAAAATTCTTATGCTTGCTATTTTGATGGTCATTTCTACCACTTCACTGACATGTACTTTAATCGATATACAGATGCACATTCATCCATTCTCTCTCTCCATATATGTGTGTGTGTGAGTGTGTGTATGTATATGTGTATATATGCACATATGTGCGTTGTGTATATATCTATATGTAGATATATCCAGTGTATGTACCTTGACTTCCTTTGGTCAAAATGTCTTCTTTTATAAAGTTAAGGATCTATTTAGCTCTAGTTATTTTTAGTATATATACTGTGTACATACATACTATAGTATATATATTAGGTGGTTAAAACAGTATTCATTTGCATGTTTGGCTTATGATTTTTTTCCATTGTTTTTAATGTTAAAATAGGGTGTCTTTGCTTTTTCAATGACTCTGAAATGTTAGAATAATTATAGAATTACCTTGATCTCTAAAACATAAAGTTTCTCTTTTCATCTCAGAGTTCACCAGAAGAATTAGCTACCTGAGCTAAACTAAACTAATAGAACATTACTTGATACCTAAAGTAGAAAAGCTGACCCTCTGTGTTCAAATGTCCCATGGAGTTTAAGTGATCTTTATGTCCATCACTGACCTGCCCCCTGTGGTCAGCTAAAAATGTACCTAATTTCATGGTCAGGTGGAGCTAGGTCATCCAGGACTTCGTGGATAGACCCAGAGGCTCATAATGCCCCTGAATGACATCATAAAATACTATACGATATACTGTGAGATAATAAGATTTTGGATAGGACATTACCTTTTAGAGCATCTAAGTATTGTCTGAAGTTGTCTGTCTAGATGAATCTGACTTGTTTTGCAGAAAATACATTAATTCTTAATTATATGTTAGTGTTAAAAAAAAATCCAGACATGAAGAATTATTTCACAACCATGACAGAGTTGAGCAAACTGTTTTTTTAATCTGATTTGATTTTTGTGAATTCCAGTTTTTGCATTTATAAAAATTATCTTGTCAGTAGGGCAGAGGGAAAAAGACCCTTTTAGGCTTTAATTGTAGTACTGGCTTCTTTAGCTATGTAACCTTGGAATCGCAGCTCAGTCTTTCAAAGCAACAGCTTCTCATTGCTTGCCTGAAAGGTTGGTCTTCAATCCTTGAGGATAATAATACTTACCTAGAAAGAATGATCTAAGGATTAATTAAAAATCCTAGGCATTCAAGTGGTAAACAAATGTTAGTGACTTTTATCCCTGTCCTTCTTCCCTAATCCTCCTCCTCCTACCTTATCCCATTGAAATCTAGAATGAGCACAAGCATGATTAGACTTTTCTGGGAATCCCCTAGCTCTGGCCCTGTCCTGGCAAACCTGTTGCATTCCTTTTTCCCGAAGGGCCGCTTTATCAGACAGGGGTCAGTCTAGGGAGCAGAACTTGCCAGCAATTCAGTGGCAAAAATAAAATAGAAGCAATTTATTAGAAGGCTGCTGGGAGGCTCAAAAGCCAAATGGGATGAGGCACCTCAGAGTTTAACAATTGCAGGAAGCCATTGTCACTTCGAAGCTTGAAGAACAAAGTAGGTAGTGTCACCAGAGCCTAGGAACCAGGGCTGCCCAGTGCCAACTGCAATCTTGGTGGTGACAAAGCCTCTCCCAGAGCTACTGCCTGTGACAGAGAGGGAAGAGGACAAATACCTTGGCTTCTCCAACCAGAGCCTCCCACTGGCTGAACCTAACGGGAAGCCACTTGCCAGGGAAGCTTGAGAAATGTTGTTTATAAAGTCAGCCCCAGAACAGTGGACAGAAGAGCAGGGTAAAGGAAGGAATGGATTAGAAGGCAAATGGGCAAAGACTGGAGGAGAGCCAGGTGGGGGAGTTTTCCCCTTTATTTATAGCCCTAGTTTTAGCCTCTGAGTCTGGTCAAAAAAATTCAATCAGAAGATTCTTCCCCAAGTCAACACCTTTTGTGAGACCCCTCCATAGGCACTTCCCATTACAAGTGTGTCAGTGTATGGTGCTACCTACCAGTAAGGGTACCCTAGCTAATTAACACACTTGCAGCATATCTTCTAGCACCTGTTTTCACTGAGGGGCGAAAGCTGGGACCTCAAAGGATTTGGGCTGCAGGATGGATTACTTTGATGGAGGGGATTAGCTAGGCACATGGGGATGCCACAGTCCTCGGTGCTGCAGGAAGAACACTGCATGTCTGAGGCTGAAGGAGAGGGTCCTGGGGGTGTAGTGATGGAGAGATGGTCCAGAAGCAAATATCATGCAATTTCTTAATCAGCTGGAAATGAGTCTGGGCTGTATAGGATAGTTAAAGAGGCAGAAAGGAATGCCCATCAGTGATTTAATTCATTCATCATCCTATTTGATTTAGGTTTCTTCATCAACTATTTGTTGAAGACCTACTATATGTTCTCAAGAGCTTCACACATAGAAATCAGCAACTCCATCTTAGCTGTTGTTGCTATTAATAATTATTATATTATTAACACTGTGCAGTGAAATCATAGAGAAAGGGCATCTACCTTCACCCTGGGTGTGTCAATAAAGGCTTCAAATGGTTCGGAGTCTAAGGAGTAGACCAGGCAACATGGAAAAAGGCCTTTCAAGCAGAGAGAACAGGAGAAAAAATGCTTGTAGATGTGGAAAAGATATAAAACCTGTCAAAACTATTCCTGCTTCCCCAAAACTTTGGGGCTCATTACTGACCCCAATTTTATGAAACCATAGTAGGATTGTCATGGCAGATAAATATAAATACAGGGCACTCAGTTAAGTCTGCTATTCACATAAACAACAAATAACATTTTAGGGTAAGTATGACCCATGAAATATTTGGGATATGCTTATATGAAAACATTATTTGTTGTTTATCAGAAATTCAAACATAACTGGGCATGTTTTATTTTATCTGGCAACCCTAAACCATAGGGTTGATCATAGACTACCTTATGCAGACAAAATATCATAAAAGAACAAAATTATGATTCTTAGCCCCAGGTATTTTTTCAAAAATAGCCCATCCAGATGACATCTTTAGAAGAGTGACTGACAAACTTTTTATGTAAAAAGCCAGGTTGTAAATATTTTAGGCTTCACGGTCCATATGGTCTCTATAGTTGTCATTCAACTCTGCCTTCACAGTATGAAAGTAGCTGTAGACAATGCATTGACCAATGAACGTGGGCTGTGATCTGATAAGACTTTATTTACAATAGACAGAGAGCCCATTGTCATAGTTTGCCAGCCTCTGTTTTAAGAAATTTTTTCCTTGTTGTGAAAAGCTGCTTAGAACTCAACAACAGAAAATAAATAACCCAGTTAAAAAAAGGACAAAAGACTTGAATAGGTATTTCTCCAAAGAAGATCTACAAATAACTAATAAAGACATGAAAAGATGTTCAACATCACTAACAATTAAGGAAATACAAACCAGAACCACAGCGAGATCCCACTTCATACCCATCATTTTAACTCTTAGCAAAAAAACCCCAAACAAACCAAAGAGCAATAATAATTGTTGTCAAGAATGTGAATAAATTAGAACTCTTGTGCACTGCTGGTGGGAATGTAAAATGGAGCAGCCGCTATGGAAAAAAATGTGGTTCCTCAAAAAAAAATTAAACACAGAATTACCATATGATTCAGAAATTCCACTTCTAGGTATTTATCCAAAAGAATTTAAAGCAAGGACTAGAACAGATATTTGTACAGCAATTTTCACAGCAGCATTATTCACAAAAACCAAAAGGTGGCCACACCCTAAACGGCCATTAATAGATGAATGGATAAACAAAATGTGGTATACACACACACACACACACACACACACAGGAATATTATTCAGCCTTAAAAATGAATGAAATTCAAAAAAAATGAATGAAATTATTTTACAACATAGATAAACCTTGAAAAGAGTATTGTAAGTGAAATAAACCAGACACAAAAAGAGAAATATTGTGGGATTCCACTTATATGAGATGCCTAAAGTAGTCAAATTCATAGACACAGAGAGTAGAATGATGGTTACCAGTGGTTTGGGTAGGGATGAATGGGAAGTTATTGTTTAATGCATGCAGAATTTCAGTTTGGGATGATGAAAAAGTTCTGGAAATAGTGGTGATGATTGCACAGCATTGTGAACATACCTAATGCTACTGGAGTATGCACTTAAAAATGGTTAAGGGGGTAAATTTTATGTTATGTATATTTTACCGCAATTAAAAAAAAAAAGCTACTTGCAGAGGTTTACCTGAATAATCATAAACATAAACCCTTAGACAACCAGTCAGACAGTATTCTGTTTACATTATAATATTCTAAACTAGAAGCAATGGCACAGATTATAGTTGCTTGTAAAATTCCAGTAAACCTAGATATAAATATGATGTAATGTTACAAAATGTAAAATGTTGTCTTTCCAGTACACAGACAAATTATGTATCAAAGTCTCACTGTAGAGCTTTCTCTCTCAAATGCTATGGGAGGAGATTGTGACATTGTACACTGACTATTGATGAGCCTGGACATTAAACTCCTATCCCTGTGCTGAGGTGAGAAACAATGACCAACAAGTCATAGTGTCTGGATCAAGACCCGTGATAGGTGCTAAGGAGAGAGAAGGTCGTAATTAAGCCTGGTCCTTGGTTTCAAGGGCTTTTGATATTGTGGAGGAAAACATACAAATGAATGCTTTTTTGAGAGGTAGAGACAAGCAGTTGCTAACTCATTATAGTGTTCTCTTACCCACTTTGCCTCTGGACCAAGCATACTTCTCCTTATCTAGCCATTGTCAATACTTAGAACATTTTTTGTTGATTTATTTTAGCCTCTGACTCTTTCCACAAGAGCATGAGAAAATGTAAATAGAAAATCAATGTCATAAAAGAGAGAAGCAGAGAGGTTCAGTGAAATAATATACCCCATCCCAAAGCAACTCATTATATGTATCTCCCAATTTCTTATTGTTTCCTTTTATTTTTATTTTTTATTTTTTTAAATTTTATTATGTTATGTTAGTCACCATACAATACATCATTGGTTTTTGATGAATGACAGCAGTGAGAAAGCTTCCTTGAGTTCTAGCAAGATTGATTTCCAGGGGTTTGAAATTATTCAGAATCACTGCTTTTGACTTTTGTCTATGGATGAAGCATTGTAGTTGGAATTTAGGGATATTACTATGTAAAAATGAACTTCATTTGTAATAACTTGTCAAAATAATATCTGCTTTTCGGATATGCTAGATGTTTAGGCCATTGACATAGTTTTATGTGGGCAGAGAAATGTTATTTTGGACTTAATGATATATTTGGCCAAAGTGCTCCCTATTATGTGATAATTGATGTAGATACATATTTTGAGGACAAACACAAACAGCATGCACACGCACACACACACACACAAGCCTTTAATGTGTGCTTCTTTTTCATGTATATGCACAGTTATGTAATGGATGTTTCTCAATATATTTGTTTACTTGATTTTACCATGATCTTATAATGAAAGCTTTCCTTTCTAAGAGTAATATTCAAAATATTAATTATTTTTTTCCATTAGAAACTCAGAATTACCTTCTGCTTTGCTTACTTGTTTCTTTATCCACTTTTCTTGTTTAGCTATCTTCTTTATTATCATTGCTGTGTCCTAGTGCAGGCCCCCAACTCTCTCCCCTGGATTCCTGCAGCCATTCTCCCTGCCTGCTGTTCTGCTTTCCCTCCAATGAGATTGACAATGGAGTGACCATTATACAATGCTAATCCACTCTTGCCACCCTCTGGCTCAATAATCTGTAAAGGCTCACTAATGTTTTCAGGTCAGGATCTGACTATTCTAGTTGCTCACCACATTTCCACATGTGTCTTCTATTCATGCAGAGAAATGACATTCATTTCCCAAATGTTCCATGGTCTCTTTTGCTCCATGCCTTCACTCACACTGTTCCATCTACCTGGAATACTTTTTCTATCTCTGTTCACCTGGTTAAATCCCAGAAGCACAGTGCAGTAGAAAGAGATATGACTTTGGATTTGGATACAAAAGCTGAACTATTTACCTTGTTGCTTAATATTGTGTGTCTCTGGTTCTTTCATCTGCAAAACAACTTACAAATACCTACCTTTTAGGGCTCTCATGGCAAATAATAAGATAATGTAAGAAAAATTACTTTGTGACTTAGCAGTCAGCACTTTATCAGTAATTGTTCTTATTATTCATAATACTATTATTCATAATATTGACACTAACATGATTTTTATTAAATACACTACTCAAGCATCACTTTTTTTGAAAGCATTTTTTGACATCCCCAAAAAGGATTAGTTTTCCCTCTGACTCGTTCAATGACTTGAAAACCCTTTCTCTGTTTCAGCTGTCATCCAGTTGTATTGGAATTGTTCGTTCACTCTTGCCTTGGTCTTATTTACTTGTGCATATCTGGATAAGTGAGTGAGTGAATAAGAGAATTCCCCAGGTTCTCCTGGCTTTTTCATAGCATCACCCAAAATAACTAGTAGTTGCTAGTGCAGACATAATCTCTAAGCCAACAAGATGTTTAGATATTTTGAGGCCAACAGTTTAGATAGTTTTAAATCAAACCAGGGAGACCATGTACGCATCATTGAAGGAATTATTTCAAAACTGCGGAGGAAGATGGTGCCATCCTCATTTGTTGGCTCCTCATCTAGTTCATTTCCCTCCCAGATAACTTTTATCAGTGATAAATATGACACTGTCAAGCCTCTGCTTTAAGAACATCAAGGACTCAGAAGGTCATATGCCCTCTTAATATTCTCACCTCTCAATTCTCATAATTCTTCACCCGATTTTCAATATTCCAGCCACACGGAGCTTCTTCCAGTTTCTTAGAACATCTGACCTTTGCACAAAGAGCATTTCCTTGGCTGGATGTTTCCTCACCACTTTACCCTCTGTGGTCTCACCTTAAACATCAGTTCTAGAAGGAGGTATTTTCTGATGTGCTAGGCTACTTTTGGATAGTCTCCCTCTCCCTCCCCCCACCACTGGCTACCCCATGAGGTCCTGTTGTACTTCCCCAATCACCACACTCATTGCAACTTATGGTACTTAATTGCGGGATGTCTGTTCTCTTGGCTAGATTGTAATATCATGAGGACTGGGATCAAGTCTGTCTGGTTCACCACTGGATCCTCTTAACTATAGTGATTTTATATATATATATATATATATATATATATATATAAAACTGGTCGAAGCATGTCTCTGAATAAAAACAGCAACAACAACAACAACAAGAGAAACTGGTGGTTTGGAAAGCAGTTGCTGGGAAATGTGCATCCCTAAGCTTGATAAACCTTGTTTTGAGATAAAAGAGAGTCCATTTCCAAATGCAGATGGTCAGCATACCTTTTCTCTCATCACTCATATCAGGACATTGGAGGGACTCTTCATTCACTCTTATACCCACCTAGTTCCCTAGAGAATAGGGCCAAGTTTTGTGGCCAAGGTGATGAATCGGTGAGAGTTTTGGCCCAGTGTAATTGTCATGTGACTATGGGGATGGCACAACTTTCTAATTCTGGTGATACATTCTATAGTACAACTGCAGATCTTAGTTTACCTTTTTCCTTTTTGAATTTTCTGTAACCCTTTCCATATTCACATATACCTGATGGTCAGAGCAAATAAATTAAGCTAAACCACTCTTTAAATTTACTTTTTCTAGCCTTAGATGATGATGATGATGATGAGTGTATGGGAGAGAGAGATCCTGACATAACAGATTTATTTCTTTTATCACATAGTTATATAGTTTATTTATTTTTACTATTCTTTATCCCAGAAAAAATTTAAGATGATTTTATATTAACACTATCCACTCTTCCTGATTACCACAGACAACCAGAAAGTACTTCATGTGATCCTTTAGAATTATTGGGACACTCTATATGTGATAAGACTTATTTTTTCTCAATTTTCACTTTGATGTTTCTAGTTACTATTTTCTGCTAACCAATTTTCATTCATCTAAAGTATCACAATTCTTCAGAAAATCAAGGCTCTTTCTACTCAGAGGATTCTTCCCTTCAGATTATTCTACTGATGCCGGAACAATCTTCCTAATTCATAGGCTTGCAGGTGGCTCTCAATAAACCTAAGGCTTTCAAGGCCTCTCAAATTCCTGTAGAATGAAGGCCAAATACCTTAACCTGGCATTTAGGATTCTCTAGCTGGATCATCCTGGAATCCTGCATTAATTTCAGTTTTTTGCCACAAACACTGATTGAGCACCAGCTCTATGTAAGGCTGTGTGCTAGGGTGCTTCACATGATACTATGACAAACATGACTATGGTTCCATATAGCTCACAAATTTTAAAGGGGTGATCAGATAAATATGATCCAAAGGAAGAAGGATAAATTATTTCTGATTCTGTGTGTATGTGTATAGGGGATGGTGATCAGAAAATTCAGAGCTGGGCATATAATAGCTGCATACTCAGTGTAATAAGTGCATGCACGAAAGATGCTATGATGCAAGTTGTTCTGTTGGGAAGTTTATATGATAGAAGGGATCGCATTGGGTCCAGGCTGGAGATCATGAAATCAAATACAATTGATCAAAGGAGACCCAGGGAGATATGAACCTTGGATGCCATGAGGGACTGTCAGTGAGAATAGGGAATAGGTAACCACAAAAGGAACTAATGGAGAATCAGCTGGAATGTCTGAGGAGTAGGAGGTTAAAGATGCGAATACAGTTTCCAGTCTAGTGTGAAGGTGCTCTCAGTATCAAAGAAAGGAAGATCAGGAGGGAGTTTAAGAGAAGAGCTTTAGACTACTCGACTTTGAGGACACAGTAGGATATTCCAAGGGAGATGTCCCATGGCTGTCTCAGAGGAGAGTGCAAAAATTTGTTGGAATGGAATTTAAGTAACAAATGGGAGTCTGGTACAGAAGGTGTTTTTGAGCCATAGGTAAGATTTTTAAAAGTAGAGAGTTTGGAAAGAGAATTATTTTCTTCTCACCTTTTGGGCCTCCTGCTCCAGGCCTGCTTTTTGTGTTCCAGAGGTCACCAGGAGCAACAACCCCTGGCTTGCTTTTGCTATGCACCCAACTCTGATGTCCTCTTCTTTACTTGACTAAGTGAATCTTATGTCTGTTGAGTTCTCCAAACATTTCTTTAGCATCATCTATGTACCAGGCACTTAGCTAGAGGTTACAGGTTACATAAATGGGTCCTCAATCCTCCAGGGGTTGTCTTTAAGTTCTTTGTCCAAGCCCCAACCCACTTTAACCTTTCTCTCCTCCAAATCTCTGCAGCATATCCTGCTACATGTCTGACATTTAGCATGAGTACTGATATTTGTATTTATCCATCTAGACAATGGGTTCCTGAAGAATAGACACTGTCATACTCTGGTTTGAGCTCCTTAAAGGCCTAACACAATGTTTTGCACACAGTTATTACTGTTCAAAGGCTATGCTTTTATTTACTGGTATTCTCCCCTGCCTCTGCCACCCAGCCCTTTATATCTAGTGGCACCATTTCTTACATCTTGACATTTTAGTTTGATGACTCAAGTCTGGATAAAAACATGACTTGTTATGACTCACAAATTATGGAGACAATTTTAATAGAGAGGCATTTCTGCTCACCTTGTCATTCAAAAGAGCTAAAGTGCTTTCTACATGCTAAATATATGAAGATGCTATCAACACCCCAGTGAAGAATGAAGTGATAATTAGTACTTAAGTAATTAATCACCCAGTTGAGTCCAAGGTGGGTAGTTTCGTGCAGTTGCTGTTAAATCATTTTTCTTTTGTTAAAGTGACAACATTTTAAGAAGAATTTGGGTTAAAGATTTCCATGGTTTTGGGATCATGGAGTCATAAATTTCAGAGGTTGGAGAGCAGGATATACTTGCCTAGCAAAGGATAAATTGCTCCTTGTCAAGGGCCAACTATGAGTAACTGGTAGAAGATCCAAGGTACTGTTTCAAAAAAGGGTCTAAGGTAGAGTCTGGGATCAAAGGGAAGTGTCATGGTGGAAAGTGTCCACTACAAGGAAAGGTAGTAAAAGCACATGCTTACCTTCTTGGGCCACATCCTCATTCTACAGATGAAGAAACTGAATCTTGGAAGAGGGACATTTTCAACAGATGGGCATTTTTTGAGGGCTACTATGCACTAGGCAATTTTCCATGTAATATGAGTGTCCCCTGTACCTGGATGCTGTATTGAGGCAAAGGAGCACACTTCAAATGCTATTAGCACAGTGCATGGGTGGAAATTGCACTTATATCTCTATGTTTTCTGGTATACTAGAAAGAAGGAAAATACACTCATGCATTTATTTTTAGTTTACCATCTCAGCAAACAAACTGAATGTTGATTTCTTAACCTAACTTTCTAAATATAGTTACCCTTCACACCTTTTAATTTTCACAAGTCTTGCATCCCCCCCTCGGGGATAGTTTCACTTACATTTTCAAATAAGAAGTCTCTGTTCAAGATGGAAGTCCCTAAAGTAGATGACTAATACTGATTCTTTGGTATTTCAGAATAAGCAGAGTCTAATTCATGAATTTGTTCATTTTTCCTCAGCTACAAAGCATTTAGTAGACATTGTCTTCAGTTATCTCACGTATTCACACCCCCAGAGTGATTTTAGTCTGGATATTAAATAGTCTGAAGCAGATGGTAGAAGAATCCCGGCTTTAAATTTAAATTTTAGATACTTTAGTAGACATGTTTCATGTATATAGTAATTTGATTAATGGAGCATCTGGAATTATCCATTATGTCCATGGAATTTAGGTAGCTCTGTTTTGTTGGATTGATGTTCAGCTATACCAAGGGAGGGAACTCCACAATAGGCCTATATTTGAGGCCAGACTCTGTCTTTCAGCTATTCTGTGACTTTTGGCAAGTCATATTTAACTTCTGTATCATTACTTATAAAATAAGGGCTACAGGTTTACTTTGTTTTATTGTGATTCATAGATACTGTGCTTTTTACAAACTGAAGTTTTATGGCAACCCTGCGTTGAGCAAGTCTATTAGCTCATTTTTCCAACAGCATTTGCTCACTTTTTATCTATCTCTGTGTCACATTTTGGTAGTGCTTGCAGTTTTTCAAACTTTTTCATTATTATTATATTTGTTGTGGTGATCTGTGATCAGTGATTATGATTCACTGAAAGCTTAGATGATGGCTAGCATTTTTTAGCAATAAAGTATTTTTAATTAATATATGTACATTTTTTAGACATAATGCTATTGCACACTTACTAGCCTACAGTATAGTGTAAACATAATTTTATATGCACTGGGGAACCAAAAATTTGTTTGACTCGTTTATTGCAGTGGTCTAGAACTTAACATGCAATATCTCCAAGGTATACCTATTATAATGAAGCCTACCTTTTAGGGATAGTGTGAAAATTAATTAAATATTGTAATGGAGTTTTTATCTAATGGCTTCTCATCTATTTTGGTTATCTATTGTTGTGTAACAAATTAATCTCACAACTTCGTAAATTAAGACAATACCATGTTAGTATCTTCTGTGATTCTGTGGGTTGACTGGGCAGTTCCCCTACTCCCTTCTGTGTTGACTGGGGTCCTCCGGGGGCTCTGTTGGTGTGGAACATTCAAGATGGCTCCTTCATATGGCTAGAAGTTGATGTTGCTGTCAGCTGGAGGCTTTGTTGGGCTGTTGACCATACCAACTGGATTCTTGATGTGGCTTTTCCATGTGACATGGCAGTTGGGTTCTGAGAGAAAATGTTCCCAGTACTCAAAGAAGAAGGAAGCAAAGCTGCTAGTTCTTCTGAGGATTGGACTTGAAGTCCCAAAACTTTGCTTTACCTATTCTCTTGGTCAGAGCTCTCAAAAGGTCAGCCCAGATCCAAGGGCATGGGAACTAGCTTAACCTCTCAAAGAATGACACTTCATCACATAAAGGATCAAATCTAAAATCCTCACCATGACTTATTAGGGTTGGTCCTCATCTCCCACCACCTCTGCCCTCTCTTCTAGTTTCCCTCCCCTCTTGCCACACAGATCACCTTGCTCTTCTTCAAATATGCAAATCCTGTTCCCATTTTGGGGTCCCAGCCCTGCTGTTCCTTTTTCCTGGAATGTTCTTACCCTAGTTTTTATCCTAGCCTGTGGATTTCATTTAAACAACAGTTTCTCAGAGGCCCTCTTCCCTCACTGTCTTGTCAAAAAATAACACATACCTCTCTCTCCTATTATATTACTTTAGTTTTCTTTATTTTTGCTCATATTCTTTTAGTTTCCTTCAAAAAGACTCTGGGACAGGAATGTATGAGGTACTTGAAGTATTTCTTTCCTTATCATTCACTACCTGACATTCTAGTTCTTTTTGCTTACTGCCTGTTTTTCTCACTAGAAATGGGCTCTGTGAGGGCAGGGACATTGTCTTATTTGCTAAATATTTCTAGTGTCTAGAACTATGTTTAAACATAGTAGATCTGTGTGCGTGTGTATAGACATACATATACATAAACATGCAGGAATTAAATGAATGAACATGAAAGTCTTTGTAAATTGTATAGAGTGTTATTTTTATTATTGGGCATAGATGTAATTCACTCTCTTTCTCTAGTTGGGTCATTCTTATTTATGAAACCATTTACTGAATGCATGCTATATGTAAGACCCTGTGCTAAGGATTAGTTGCTTATAAAATTAACATGGATTCATCATACTTGACTTATAATTTATTGGTCAGATCAAATGACAACAAGGTCTAGGTTACCCCTTCACAGAGAGTTTTACTTATCTATACTCCATAGATTGGTTTTTTAAACCATACCTGTCAACCTTGTAATTCCATACCAAAAATCACAACTTTGTAATTAAATGCCTGAATGTAGTTAGCTGTATGGATGATCCTGGACTGGGGGAGATAAAACTACCATATATTGGATGTCCACTCTTCTCCCTGTGTCTTCTATATCCTGTCTCATTTCATTAGCACCACCATCTTGTTAAACAGAATATATATGGCCTCCAGTTTTCAGATGAGGAAACCAAGATTCATAAAGCTTCATTTCTCCCATGCTCTAGTGCCTAGCACAAAGGTGTTTAACAAATATTTGTAAAATATTGAACAAAAGACAAGTTAACTAAATTGTTTTTAAAAATATCACCTGGAATGGGGTGCCTAGGTGGCTCAGTTGGTTGAACGTCCCATTCTTGATTTTGGCTGAGGTCATGATCTCAGGGTCCTGGGATTTAGCCCCCACCACTGGGCTCCATGCTCAGCAGGCAGTCTGCTGGAAATTCTCCCTCTGCCCTTTCCGCCACTCACATACTCTCTCTCTCTCTCTCAAATAAATGAATCTTAAAAAAAAATATATCACCTGGAAGTTGAATACACCTGAATTTGAACCCAGGCTGATGGGCTCCAAAGACCAAATGATTTCCACTATGCCGAAGCCAGACACCATTGTCTTAGTAGAATCAGTGTCAAGTCTAAGAATTTGAGAAGAAGAGAAATCTTAGATGTAAGAGTTACAGATCCATTTTGAAAGTGGGATTGAGGCAAGAAATAAGATAATTATTCTAATGGACATTTTATATTAGATGCTATAGTTGATTCATTGTGGAACATTTGTTCAACATCACATCCAAAATAAAACTTTACCTCTGATGTTTTGGCTCATGCTGCCTGGAAAATGCTAGGTGATCTACATCCTTTGAATATTAATGAAGCAAATTAGCTCCCAAAATGCCCTACTGTGTCTAAACTCCAGGAACCAACATGACTCATTAGACTCCTGTTGATTAGAAATGTTAAAGTGGGTTTTCTTTCTTTTCATTTTAATTAAATAAAGTTGACAGGCTTTCTTGATTCCCAGTTGTCCAGGACTCCCAGCCTGGAGTGAGAGGAAATAACACCCTCTTCTAAACAACCCTTGCTGGGCTGTGTTGGGTTTTATTCTTTTTGAAGGGCCCCAGGAAGCAATCAGTACACTTTAAGACAAATGAGATCCAAAGGTTTTGCTCTTGGGAGAAAAGATAGAAAAAAGATATTTCTAATATAATTGCAAGTGAGTGGGTATGGAGATTACAAATTAGGTCAGGCTGGTCTGCTGAGTGTCACAATACTGTGTAAGCAGTAAGCCCAATTGTAGTTCTCCACCATCCAGCTGAGCCATAACAAAAGACTGCAGTGATTCAAGGGCACTTAATTTTTTCATCTCAATGGGTTGATGCACAGCCACAGAGACACTGGGCAAGATCATAGTTGAGAACCTTATCATCCAAAGAAGATGTATACTTTGATTTCTGTTTTTTATTTTCTGTGTCACATAAAAGCATCTTAACCTTAAGTTGTACCATTCTTTGGTCAGTTTATAACCACATAAATACCTTCTGAGAGTGCAGTGAACAGGGGCAAGGAATAAAGACCTGGAACAGGACAGTTTTGTGATATGCAGGAAAAGAAAAGGAACTTGCCTTTCCCTTTAACTTCCTCCCTACACTGCATCATCTTCTCTTTTGTTAATGATGAGAGGCAGAGAGCTCTGTGCTCAATTGGACCAAAAGATCAGTTAATACAGCCTCCTGCCCTTAAGCCATTATTATTCCCATTGTAAAGATGACTTAACTATAGCAAAGAAGGTAAAAGGGACTTCCCTATTGTCACAAACAATTAATGGATTAGAATATATTGAGCATCTGAACCTGGTACTGTGTTAAACACTATGGAAACAGAAATAAGTAAGACATTACTATTATACCTAAGAACTACTGTCCCTACTCACTTGATGACCTGGGACATTCAATCCACCAGTTAACAATACTATTCAGTTCCTACTCTGGGCCAGGAAGTAGATTTCTAGATCAAATCACTTCCCTTCTTTAGGACTCTGTGTCTTCATTCCTTTTAACTTCGAAGTCTATCTAATCCTAGAAAAGAGCAGTGGGTATGGAGAGAAGAAACTGGGGGGAAGAAAGTCCTTTCTCAATCACCATGTATTTAGCCATCTGTAGCATATCCCATGCTGTAGGGGTTGAAATACAAAGACAGCTAAGCTATTTTCTCTCCTCAAGGACCTTGCAGTTTGCTATGGACTGAGTTGTGTTCCCCTCCTTCCCTCCCAAATTCATATGTTGAAGTCCTAACTTTCAGTGGGACTGATTTTGGAGATAGAATCTTTAAGAGGTAATTAAGGTTCAATGAGGTCTTCAGGGTGGGGCCCTAATCCAATAGGACCTGTGGCTTTATAAGAAGAGGAAGAAAGAGACTTCCCCCTCTCTGTGTATGAGGGGTAGCAACCTACAAGCCAGGAAGCAAGCCCTCATCAAAGCCAAACTTTTCTGGAAACTTGATCTTGGACTTCCAACCTCTAGCACTGAGAGAAACAAATTTCTCTTGTTTAAGCCACCCAGTCCGTGGTATTTTTTGTAACAGCCTGAGTAGGCCGCGTCTAAGAAGACAATCAAAATGGCACACCAAACCATTCAAGATAGAATATGTGGTAAAGCCCTAATCATGGTTCCTAGCTGTTTTGACTATGATAATTTTTATCTCATATAATTCCTTCATACATAATCTGATTTATACTTTAAAACATTTTTTTTAAAGATTTTATTTATTTGACAGAGAGAGACACAGCGAGAGAGGGAACAAAGCAGGGGGAGTGGGAGAGGGAGAAGCAGGCTTCCTGCAGAGCAGGGAGCCCAATGTGGGGCTCGATTCCAGGACCCTGGGACCATGACCTGAGCCGAAGGCAGATGCTTAATGACTGAGCCACCCAGGCACCCCTAAATCATTTTTGATTAAGGAAATATTTATGTGTGTGTGTGTGTGAATTTGGTAATTTTTTTCTGTAACTTTAAAACCCCTGATGAGTTCTCAGGCTCATGTCTTGGAACAGATGAAATATAAGTTGAAAGCAAGAAGAAAACTTGGCAGCAAAAACATGTTAGGAAAGCTCTTTATGTTTAAATAGTCTGAAATCAGAACAAGGAAGACATTCTGGACAAAGAATGGGAAAGAATCTCTATAAAAATAGTTCCAGCCATGGCCATGTCCACAACCTCTGCCCTTTCTCTCACCTCAAAATTTATGGGAGGTCGGACTCATAATCTCAAGAAGTGGTGTACTGGAAAACTGACTCTCTGGAGAAACAAACCCTGATTTGTGTTTTTTGCCCATTTCTGTGGTATAAATAGTCCCATGATGGCTGATTTCATGCTACACTTGATATCACTGACCATGGAATTGGGAAGATAGGAGCAGAACTGGCTCTCAAGAATCAATTGGAGGCAACTTCAGCACATTATTGTAAAGAACCTTAGAAGTTGCATTATTCCAAACTTTGATTTGTAGAATTTAACCATCCCTGGGGAGAACTCAAGGACTCCCCAAGGGCCAGTGAGATGGCCTAAACCTCCAAGCCACTGCCTCTCTCTCCCTATAGCCCTTCTATTTGCCTTAAGTCAGAGCAGGTCCACTTTAATGTACACATTGGGTGTCTGGGTAATACACAACTTGAACAAAGCTACTTAGTTATACTTCATGTCAAGGGGTAACAATTCAGTGTTTTCCACAATAAAGATTCCAAATATGTTAATATTTAGTGTATGATCACGAAAAGTTTTTTAAAAACTGGGAAAACTATTCCTTTGTATATTGGTTACAATATACATTTGCATATAAAGTGTTCTGAAAACTCCTGCAATAAATATCCTATCTCAGTTTTGTTGTAATTCAGTCTTTTCCAAACTTCTTTGATAGACAAATATTACCTTTTTAAACATTCTGCAGAGCACAATTCTACGTGATACTCTTTTGGGATATCTTTTCCCCATATTTCCTAAAGTTATCTTGGCTCTTGGTTGAAACCTCTACTCTATGGGTTAAAGAAAGGACCAGGCCCTTGGGAAGATTTCTGAGAATACTTAGGGGCATCTCCAGCTCTACATTCTTGCTTTGGTTGAATTCATATGTGTATGTATGTTTTTCTTCTACTTTTCTGTTTTTGATTCTATCCAAATATCAGTGTTCTCTGGAAAACTTCCTTTTCATCAGCTCCATCTTAGATGTAACAACTATACCTAACATGCATTATTCCAAGCAGAACCTGGAAGAAATAGGACTATTATATTTCATGGATTCTAAGATGCACTTTTTTTTTTTTTTTTACATTTTAACCTGTCTGAAAGTGAGATCAAACTTACAGTTAGAGTTGTAGTTTAATTAGAAGCATTTTTTTTCTTTTAGTGTTACATAAAATAATGGTGTATCTTAGAATCAATATCATCTTAGATCAATACACATGAGCTCTAAAAACCTGAAGATCTGAGTTTCATGAAACATTATAGGTGCCTCATTTGTATTTGTTAAATGAATGAATAAATGAAATGAATAGATGAATGAACAAAACTTTGTTGTTCATGTTTTTCCACATCAATAGAAATAAGGGTCTTAGTCTTGTTTCCTAATTTAAACAGACATTCACACACAAATACATACATAAGCAATTGTATGTGCATGTGCGCACACACAGAATGTTTTCTGAAATCTGCTCTACTAACAAATTAAGACTGAATGTTAGACTTAACTCTTCTTCAAACAGTCCATGGACCATTTCATCAACTCAAGTTCCAGATGTTCTTCTTTCTCCTCTTTCCTCTTTTCTCCTTTTGTCTTTAAAATATGATTGACATTAATTTGGGTCCTTTCTCTTTTCTTTTGGCTAAGTCTGGCCAGTGGTTTATCGATCTTATTAATTCTTTCAAAAACCAGCTTCTAGTTTCTTTGATCTGATCTACTGTGTTTCTGGTTTCTAATACATTGATCTCTGCTCTAACCTTAATTATTTCTCTCCTAATGCATGGCCTAGGCATCGTTTGTTGTTTTTTCTCTAGTTCTTTAAGGTGTAAAGTTAGTTGGTGAATTCAGGATTTTTCTATTTTTTTTGAGTGAGGCTAGGATGGCTATGTATTTCCCCCTTAGGACCGCCTTTGCAGTATCCCATAGGTTTTGGACAGATGTGTTTTTGTTCTCATTGATTTCCATGAATTGTTTAAGTTCTTCTTTGATTTCCTGGTTGACCCAAATATTCTTGAGCAGACTGGTCTTTAGCTTCCAGGTGTTTGAATTTCTTCCAAATTTTTTCTTGTGATTGAGTTCCAGTTT
>NC_138369.1:42403548-42471428 GCF_054177405.1 Leptonychotes weddellii | reverse complement strand
ATCAAATATGATCAGGCTGGTATATAGATCAGTGCCACACACTAGATTTTGGGTGTATTTTGGTGTTAGAAGAAAGTGCCTCCCAAAAATTTTAAAGAAAGAAAAACATATATGTACAAAAATAAGGGTTGATATGATGAAGGGATGGAATATGACTGTAAAGATGGAAATTATAAAAAATTTTATAAAAGTAATCAATAAGAAGTTGTTTGAAAAAAGAAAGAAGAGGATTTCAAAAAAAAAAGAAAAAAAAAGGGAGAGAATGTGATCAGGCAGGGGAGTAGAAAAAAACCATACACTAGAGATTTAGGGTATATTTTGATCTGTTAGAAGAAACTATCTCAAAATTTTAAAGAGAGAACAACTTATATATATATGCCAAAAATAGTGGTAACTACTATGAAGGAATAGAACATGACTCTAAAAATGAAAAATAAAAATGGTTTTTAAAAAAGGGATTGATAAGATGTTGTTTGGAAAAGTGAAAAAGAAAAATTCCAAAAAAAAAAAAAAGACAGTTTAAAAAAAAATTAACTTTGAAAGACTAAAGAATCATGGCAAAAAAGCCATGAATTCTATGTTCAGTATTCCCCTAGCGCTGGAGTTCTGCCGTTCTCATTGATCGGTAAACTTGGTCTTGGCTGGCTGTTCTCGCTGATCTGCTGGGGGAGGGGCCTGTTGCCGTGGTTCCCAAATGTCTTTGCTGGAGGTGGAATTGCCCCGCCCTTGCCGGTCCGGGCTAAGTAACCTGCTCGGGTTTGCTCTTGAGAGCTTTTGTTCCCTGCAAGCTTTCTGTACAGCTTTGGAGGCGGAGAGTGAAAATGGCGGCCTCCCAATCTCCGCCCCAGAGGAGCTGAGAACTCGGGGCCCTGCTCCTCAGCGCGCCCTCAGAGAAAAGCCGTCAGTCACTCCTGCCTCCCCAGTCTCCGGCTGCACTCCGTGCTCACCTGGCCTGTTACTGAGCATTTCTATCTCTGGCACCCGACCCCGTGTGGAGTCTCCAAACCCAGCAGATCCCTGCGGTGCGCTCCTGCACCGCTCCTCCCGGGGGAAGAAGGTGAGTCTCCCCGAATCTACTCCTTGTTGGGTCCCTGTTGGAGGAGCAGGGGCCCGACTGTGCCGCAGATCATAGTTTATGGCAACCCTGAGCTGAGAGCCTGCGCCTGGGCTCCGTGTCTGCAGCCGGCTTCCCTGCTCTGATACGTGGGAGCTCTGCCGCACTCAGGCACCCCCAGTCTTTCTGTGACCCTGAGGGTCCTGAGACCACACCGTCCCACGAGGGTTCCACCCCCGCTTAGCCACCGGAGTGACGTCCCTCAGCAGAACCGACTTCTAAAAGTTCCGATTTTGTGCCCCGCTGCTCTATCACTTGCCAGAAGTGGCCGACGGGGGCCCCTCCCCCGCCGTCTATCCTCCTGAATATTGCCTCAGATTCACTTCTCCGCACGACCTACCTTCCAGAAAATGGTCGCTTTCCTGTTCAGAGAGTTGCTGCTATTCTTTTCTTCAATCTCCTGTTTAGTTTGTAGGTGTTCAGAATGGTTTGATCCCTATCCAGCTGAATTCCTGAGACCAGATGCAATCCAGGTCTCCTACTCCTCAGCCATCTTGTTCTGCCCCGATCCTTGGCATTTTTTATCAAAAAATATTTTTCTTTTTTTTCTTATGTTATGTGAATCACAATACATTACATCATTAGTTTTTGATGTAGTCTTCCATGATTCATTGTTTGCCTATAACACCCAGTGCTCCATGCTGTATGTGCCCTCTTTAATACCCATCACCAGGCTAACCCATCCCCCCACCCTCCTCCCCTCTAGGACTCTCAGTTTGTTTCTCAGAGTCCATAGTCTCTCATGGTTCGTCTCCCCCTTCAATTTCCCCCCCCTTCATTTTTCTCTTCCTGCCCTCTTCTTCTTCTTTTTTTTTAACATATAATGTATTATTTGTTTGAGAGGTACAGGTCTGTGATTCAACAGTCTTACACAATTCTCCGCGTTCACCATAGCACATACCCTGCCCAATGTCTATCACCCAGCCACCCCATCCCTCCCACTCCCCACCAATCCAGCAACCCTCAGTTTCTTTCCTGAGATTAAGAATTCCTCATATCAGTGAGGTCATATGACACATGTCTTTCTCTGTTTGACTTATTTCGCTCAGCATAATACCCTCCAGATTCCACGTCATTGCAAATGGCAAGATTTCATTCCTTTTGATGGCTGCATAATATTCCATTGTAGATATATACCACATCTTTATCCATTCATCTGTCGATGGACATCTTGTCTCTTTCCATAGTATTTTTCAATTAAGATATGTATATATATTTTCAGACATAATGCTATTGCACACTTAATAGTATAGTGTAAACATAACTTTTATATGTATTGGGAAACCAAAAATTCATTTGACTTATGTTAGTGTGATATTCACTTTATTGTAGTAATCAGAACCAAACCTATAATATCTCTGAGGTATGCCTGAAATAAGCTTTCCTTTTTCTCCATGTCCTCACCAACACTTGTTATCTCTGTCTTTAATTTTATTTCCCTCTTTGTTCTCTCTTCTAGATCTTCTCCCAATCAGAATCAAAACAAATTCTTTTCCCTTTCTTATGAGGAGAAATGTACTCATCCAAGTTTTTCCCATCCATTCTCAGGGTAATGCCACCACTCCAGGGGCTTGACTGTACATTCTTAGAGTAAGATTCTTTCTCCTAGACTCCATTTAGAAGGGGAAGGAAGTAAAGTGTAGGTGTGGTTTTATTTTTATTGGTTACATACAGATCCCCTCCAAAAAATTCCAGGGTTGCTCCTATTACTTCAGTTTTATTTCCCCAATGATAGAGTGCTTACTATCTCCCAAAGCAAAGAGGTCCATTTACAGATAGTTCTAATAGTCAGACCTTGTCATATATATATCTATATATATAGATATATATATGACATATATCTATATATATATGTCACATATATATGTGATTTCATATATAAGAAGAGATTATATATATGACAGTTGTGAAGCATTTAAAGTCAAAGGTCACATTACCTATGAATTTTCTATTCCACATGACATCATTTCTTTCTTTGCTTTCTTGAATGTCAAGGCTCCCAGATTCTTTATCATGGATATCTGTCTCCTTAGGTATATTCTAGTTTGTCAGCCTTCAGCTGAGGGTGTGGCAGCCAGATCTGAGTGATACACTTTACATGTAGCTTAGCAACACATAAGACATTATATTCTTCATATAATTTATAATCCTACTTCATTTTATTTCCTTGTTCATTGCCTTAAGTCCTTATTACAATGCAGAAACATGGTTCTTATCTTTTTGTTCACCTTTTTATTACAGGTGTCTGGCAAATAGTGGATGCATAACACATGTGTTGACTGAATGAATGAATAAGCTGTTCCTTCTCCAGCATTCCTCATAGATGCCTCATAGCCATTCATGTATTTCATCTGTGAGTTCTCTTGGTATCCTCAAATGCTGTTTATTAGAAACCTAAACATAGGGCGCCTGGGTGGCTCAGTTGGTTAAGCGACTGCCTTCAGCTCGGGTCATGATCCTGGAGTCCCGGGATCGAGTTCCGCATCGGGCTCCCTGCTCAGCAGGGAGTCTGCTTCTCCCTCTCCCACTCCCCGTTTGTGTTCCCGCTCTCGCTGTGTCTTTCTCTGTCAAATAAATAAATAAAATCTTTAAAAAAAAAAAAAAGAAACCTAAACATAAAAAGTATTTTATTGGGGCGCCTGGGTGGCTCAGTTGGTTAAGCGACTGCCTTCGGCTCAGGTCATGATCCCGGAGTCCCGGGATCGAGTCCTGCATCGGGCTCCCTGCTCGGCAGGGAGTCTGCTTCTCCCTCTGACCCTCCTCCCTCTCATGCTCTCTCTGTCTCTCATTCTCTCTGTCTCAAATAAATAAATAAAATCTTTAAAAAAAAAAAAAGTATTTTATTTATTTTTTACAATTTTATTTATTTTAGAGAGAGATTGAAAGGGTGAGAGAGAGGGAGGGGGCAAAGGGGGAGGGAAAGGGACAAGCAAATTCTGTGCTGAGCATGGAGGCAAAGGCGGGGCTCTATCTCACCCTGAGTTTATGACCTAAGCCAAAACCAAGAGTTGGATATTTAACCAACTGAGCCACCCAGGTGCCCCCACAAAAATGTTTTAAAGACTCTTGTTCCAGTTTGAGGTTCATTTCTCTCATATCAATAGCTATTGGTATGTGATAGATAGAGCTAGAAAATGATGTATCAATATCTGTCCATATCTAATTTCTCTAGTCATTATCTTTCAATCATTCTTGCCTGACAGAAAAGGCAGAAGCAAAATAGAAATTGAGCGATTCTCTTTCTTTCCATCATCTACCATTTTTATTTATTTACTTATTTTAATATCTTTTTATTTTAGAGAGAGAGGTGCGCATGAGAGAGCATGAGCTGGGGGAGTGGCAGAGGGAGAGAATCTTAAGTGGACTCCATGCTGAGCATGGAGCCCGCCACAGGGCTCGATCTCAGGACACTGAGATCATGACCTGAGCTGAAACCAAGAGTCAGACGCTTAACTGACTGAGCCACCCACATGCCCCTCCGTCATCTATCATTTTTAAACCATCCTTTCTCTGGTCTGTGGAAGACTTAAAAGGGAACTCAAACTTGATTATGATGTTATGCCATGGAGTGGAGGGATTCTGTATCAAATGACCCAAACCTACATCACTGATTCAATTTGTATTTTTGGATACACACTGAATTTTCTTGTATCTTGAGCCTTTCCCCTTATTGTATGATTTAGTCATAATTAGAAGTTCTTGAGAGCAGGAGCCTTCTTTGTCCTCTTCACCATTCTGTTCAAATTTTGTGTTTGCTTTAGCAATAGATGTTGAAAATCCAGGAGAACTTGTGCGACGCTGAGCAGTGTTCTTGACCTGAAACCTTTAGAAGTGCCTTTATTCACAGGAAGTTGATTTATTTGGCTCAGCCCGCATGCCAAGAGCCAGCAAGGGGAAGATGAGATCCATGGAGGGAAAACACCCTAAGAATAGAGGTATGGGTGGGATTAGCTATTAGATTTCCATATAATCACATCACAGGCCATTATGTAGATGCTAAAAATTAGAAACTTAGCTTCTAACCATTTGGAGGAGTGTCCACAATGCAGTATTTGCCTCAGAAAGAAAGTATAGCAAAGTGCAAATGGTAAGATGCATAAAAAGAATCACATGGCAAAAAAATCCATGTGCGTGTTCATGTTTTTGTTACACACAGGAATAGGAAAGATACTCATTAGGCTATTAGTATCGATCAGACTGGGAGGTAAAGAATGAAAGAAAAGAAAAAGAGAAAGTAGTTTGATGGCTATAGTTTTTTCTTATGTAAGTTTGTATTATTTCCTTGGTTGTCATAAACATGTTAGGATATCCTTTTGGAAAGAGGAATTTTGTAAAAGATTAAAGGTAAAACAAATCTAAACCCCAATAACTCTTCAAAAGAAAAACCAAGGCAAAGTTGTAGAAAAGTAGAATTTCTAGGCATGTTCCCCTTCTTTCCAGGTTTTTCAGGGGCAGGGGAAGAGTTTTGACTTTTCTGACTTGAGCTTGAGTCCTGAGCATCATTGTATTTCACACATGATTGTAGATAGTCATGTGGTCAGGAAGGTCTCCTGAATGCTGAAAACATGTGAGCTGTCTTCTCCTTGTTGTTCACATTTCTCAAAGGGGGCCATCCTGAAAACAAATAAATAAAAGCTTTGTGTGTGCTGGTGAGTTGGGGGGAATGCCTGCCAGGTTCCCAGACCTCACTGCCACAGTGAGGTACTCACTGTGGAAAGTGACTGGTACTCACACGTGTGCAACCTGGACTCGTGGGGTCATCCTTGACTGATTGGGGGGGATAGCTCTGAGCATTTCCTTAGGGCTCTGTAGGGAAAAATGTGTGCTTTTCTAGACCCTGCACTGTCTAGACCCTGGAGGATACCCCTCCAGGTTATCTGATTTTATATGAAGTATTTTACAACACTCTAAATTACAAGTGACTGATAGTGATGCAAAATAATTATTGTCTATAGACAAGTAAATTCTGTTCTGTTGATAAGACTTTCTTTCCCACTGTGGAAAAAGCACGTTTGCCTCCATTTGTACATTCATTTTAATATTCCTCATCTGTGAATACATCTGTTCTTTGGATTTTCTTTTAAAGTGAGTAAAATATCTGTCTAGTTCTCTCATGGATTATGAGCTAAATATTTAACATGTGTTCATTTTTATATCTGAATGGAAATCATGCTTTACCCTACTTGAAGAATTATCTTTTAACAGTTTCTTGGAATGTCCCAAGAGATTAAATACCAGTAGCCTATGAGTATAACACAAATTTGTATTGCTTTTCCCCCTCCCCACTCTGTTACACTGCCTCTTGCCCCTCAATCCTGGCTCTTTAATATCACATTCCAAAGTAAACTACCTTATGTAAGCTTTTATTTTGGTTTCTGCTTTGGGGGATAAGGAGTGGGTTGGACAAGGAGCAAAGACATGGAAGATATTCTATAAATACTAGTTATTACTGGGATAAATTGGTAAAGTAAATTGGAATCTTGGAACTAACAATGTAAGCCATAGGAGCGCCTGGGTGGCTCAGTCGATTAAGTGTTCAACTCTTGGTTTCAGGTCAGGTCTTGATCTCAGGGTTGTGAGATCAAGCCTCGCATCGGGCTCCATGCTCTGTACACAGTCTAAGACTCTCTTTTCCTTTCCTCCTGCCCCTCCCCACTGCTCTTTCATGCTCTCTCTCTCTTTCTCCAATAAGTAAATAAATCTTAAAAACAAAACAAAACAATGTAAGCCATATATTGAAGATGGCAGAGCAACAAAATAAAAGAGCTTGGGTCTGTAACAATCATGGCACCATTATATGAGCCCTAGACTGTGTTTACATGAAAGAGAAGCAAACATCTGTCTTGTGAAGTAAGCCACGTTGAGTTTTCTGTCACTCAGGACTGGGCCTCATCCTAACTGATACATTCCCTTTTCCCCTAAAGCAGGCCTTGATAGCAATAGGATTATGCATCTAAATGAAAGAGGTGGAGCTGACATGAGGAGGCCACCCGTGAGTGATTAAGTGCTGGCTGCCATATATCTGACTGATTAAAACAATACAGAACTCCACACAGTGGGCTAAAATTCTGCTACAAACTGTCCTGGTTAAGAAGTGGCTTGAATGGATTCAGTAGGAGTAGGTAGTACTTAAAGTAGCAAAAGGGATGGTGTAGGAAGTTGAAGATACAAAGTGGCCAGAGGAATTACAAGAAGGTGGCAGAGAATATAAAGTAGGCAGTGGAGGGGGAGGGGGAGAAGACCATGTTAAAGGGGGCAGCAGGGCATGGAGGAAATGTGTGAAAGTTCTCAGAGTGCCCCTTCTCCCCCTGCCCACCCCCGAGGACAGCTGCAGGAGCCCTTCGAACTCTGATTTCCTAGAACCCCATGACAGTTTCCTCAGTGCCTCTGGATACTTGTGACTCCTTGTTTTCATCAGCCTCTAAGGGAGTTCTTATGTGGGTTCAATGAGATGAAATAGGAAAAGGCCCTGACAGGATGTCTGTTAACACCCCCTTCTTCTCCTTCCTTTCTCTGATGACACCTCTCTCCACACAAAGTTCAGTCCTCAGCAATTTGTACCACAGTTTCAATACTTGATTCCTAATGGTGATAATTAAGCCATTTAGCTTGTCTACAGACACCAACTGGCATATTAAGTCTTTTCTTCCTATACTTTAAAAAGAAATAATGATCCTTTCATATCAAACATTCATTACAATAACAGTTCCCAGGCCTGGTGTTAATTGTATCTCTTGTTATATAGTTACAGATCACACTGACTCTGGATCACACCATGTGATTATTTTTATTCATTAATAGCCAGCACTTAGGAAGAAATGGGTCCTACCTAGTCAATGTGGAAGGGGGTTTTTTGATACCCACAATAGGCATATCATCAGTAAGAGTCAGGAAAGAGAGCTCAGACTTTGTATAATTATAGGAGTTTATAATTCTCTAACATAACAATATTTGTCCATGTTGTTGAGGAAGTTCATTGCAAGGAGTTGTTCAGAAAAGGAAAGGTATAACCCTATA
The DNA here is from genome assembly GCF_054177405.1 of Leptonychotes weddellii. NCBI lineage: Eukaryota > Metazoa > Chordata > Mammalia > Carnivora > Phocidae > Leptonychotes > Leptonychotes weddellii. Next base: position 42,463,297 of record NC_138369.1, on the reverse strand, counting down.
TAGCCCAAGTCTTCAAAAGAGAAATACCTAGGGACTCAATCTAGAAAGTTCAGCTAGATGATTGAGAGAAGCATCTGAACAGCATGGTTTTCAGACATCATTACAAATGAATCACGTGTGTGTGTGTATATAAAATAACTTCTATAGAAGTCTTCTAGGGTCTAGACAATGAATGGACTAGTTTTAAAAAAAAAAGCACACATTTTTCCCTACAGAGCCCTAAGGAAAGTCCTCCCCCCAGTCAAGGATGACCCCAGGAGTCCAGGTTGCACATGTGTGAGTACCAGTCACTTTCCCGCAGGTGTCTCACACCACTGTGGCAGTGAGGCCTGGGAACCCAGAGGGATATGTGTGAGCATCAGGCTGCATTTCTGCAAAGCTGGCCCCAGCCCACAGGGACCTGTTTGCCTCAGCTGTGGCTAAAATAGAGGATTTGTATTTGTATACTTTCCATAGGAAAACTGAGGATCAGAGGGGTGAACTTAGTTGCCCAAGGTCCCACAGCTAATTCAGTAGGAGACTCTGGTTTCAAAATTCACACAGACTGTCTCCACAACCATCCTTCCTACTCTTACATTCTAGGTGGTTTTTTTTACTGAAAACCACATGTAAATGCAAACCATTGCTTAGGGGAGAGTTTAGGTGCCAGACTCTGGATTTGTCTGAAAGAATAAAAATCCCCAGTAGCACACCTATTATAATATCTGTGGCTTGGTCTGGACAAGAAATCAAGAATTTATTTAATGTCATTAGTATTGCCTGATCTCAGAACCCTGCAGTCTTCCCCATCTGTCCTCCTCCCCTACTACACACACACTTGGCCTTTACAGAAACAGCTTTGTAATATTTTTTCCTCACTTCTTTAAAGCCAGAATGAATTATAGAAGCGAGTATGGAGCCCTTTGGAAAAGTGGAAAAATTGTCTTCCACAGAATTGCTCTGGGAGCTTGTACGTCTTGGTGTAAAGGAAATGTGAAAGCAACTTGGCCTCCACTGTCACCAGCTGTACAGATTATCAGTTTGTGTGTGGTTTGTGTGCACCGGAGCTGTGATGGAGAGCATGGGTGCTTAGAAGACCCTTGGATACTTAATCACAGTTCTCTGGGGACTTACAGGCTAGGCCAGGAGACACATTTAAGCCTGATTATTTATTTCCGTGGTGTACCTTTCACGCAGATTATATATACATATGTTACTTTACTTGTGACTTCCCTTTTTTTCTGGTCTTATTTCTGTGTCTAAAAATCCTTTTCATCCCCCCAGTGAAAATCCTCCTGTGGCTTCCCTTAGCCAGGTTACTCTGACAATGAGAAATCAAGCAACGTTTATGAGCACCTCTCTCTCCTGCTTTGGTATAAGTAAATATGAGTGACTGTAGAATTTGTCTGGAAAAAGAAAAGTGCTACCCTGTAGTGTTGTGGCATGAAAAGTCTGCAGAATTTAGTGATGTTTTCTGTTTTTCTTGTCTCCTATATGAGCTCTGTGACCTTGGACAGGTGGTTGAGACTGCATCTCTACTGATTACAATGACTAAACAGAGTTGATAATCCCCACCTCACTCCAAAGGGCTCGGGGAGGGCAGAGTGAGACAATTGCACTGGAAAGTGCCTTGTAAACTATTAAGTGCTGTGCCACCCAAGATTCAGCAGATGCTAACATCTTTCTCTCTGACCTTCAATCTGAGAAAAGCCAAGGGTGTGAGTACATATAACTCAGCCAAGGCCACAATGCAGGGGCATAGGCTGATGGCATCTGAGTGTGTTGACATTATCCATGGCTAAACTTAGAGAAACATCATCTTGTTGTTTGTCTTTGGGAAATAGCACATGATAGTAAAGTTGTATGGTCACTTGCCATATCCTACACAAGTGTTTTCCATACATTCCTCATGTATTATGTCTGACTATCAGCACAAACAAAGCAGGGAGTGGATAGAATGTAGAACAATCAGGAAGCAGACCATAGTGAAGGACGCCATAGAACTTCTCTGTACTTGTTTATTCAGCTTACATTTGCAGAGTTCCTACTGCGTGCCAGATATTATGCTGGTGAAACATATATCTTGGTGTTTGTTATTGAGACTGAGGCTGACCACATATGGCAATGAAAAGAGAGGCAGCTGTGAGGCTAAATGGTAGGTAAATCCTGGAACTAGCATATGCTTCCTACCCTAGGCTGAGGGGCTCTGGCCTTAGCTTTGCAAATCAAAACCCAGGCCAAGAGCTTGGAGCTGCTTAAAGATCACTCCTCAGAGGTCGCTAAAAGCTGCTAAGTGAATGTTCCCACTTTCCATCTGTCTCTCTAATCACAGCCTCTGTGCTTCTTTTAGTCACAGCAAGTTCCCACGTGGAGGGCGTGGGAGCAGACAGGACCCTCCTCTGCCAGCTCTTTGTTAAATATGGTTCTCCAAAGGCTCCTCTCCAAACTCAGGAGGAACCTGGAGCTGCTGGCTTGGGCTCAAGCTCCCAACGGCAGCAACTCAAAGATGTCATGTGGTCTACACTAATTAGACCCGCCATAGCCATTACCAAGGAGAGACAGAGCATTTAGGCAATTAGTGATGATTTGGCTAGTGTCCACAATTGCCAGATGGCCTCTGCAAGTCCCCCACATTCTCAGAGAAATTACACATGAAAGCAAAGCTGATGTCCTATAAAAGCATGGACAGAGTGAACATTCTAGACATGTGGTAGGAAGAAAACATAATAGTAATAATCCTAATCATAAACATAGGCACTATTTATTGAATATCAGTGATGTGCTAGGCTTGAGGCTAAACATTTCATATGATTATCAGTTCAGTCATCACATCATCTCTATGGAGTAGGTGCTAAGATTATTTTCATTTTAGTTGAGAGAAAACTAAGGCTTTGAGAGGTTGTCTGAGGTCACCCAGCAAGAACACTTAAATGCCGGGATTCAAACTCAGTTCTTTCTGGCTGCAAAGTGCATTCTGGAATCGCATACACCATCTTGTGACAGCTTGATAGAAAGATCTTGAAATATGTCAGTTCCCCAGCTTGATTATGTCTCTCTTGTATATGCTCTTATGGCACATATTAAGCCTTTTTTTTTTATAGCCATAACTGTCATATGCTAACTGCTTATGTCCCCTAAGTGCAGTGAAGGTAGGACTTTGTTGTTTTTTTTCTTCACCACTTTATCTGCAACAATTTGCATTGTGTCTGGTATATAAAAAGTGATCAACAATTACTTGTTTATGAATTAAATCAGACAATCAGGCAAGAAAAAGAGGGTGAAAGAAAGAAGACATGACTCATGAGAATATGGACAGATCACTGAGTTTCATATATACAAATATATAACAGTGCTGTGCTGGTAAACCAGTTCTCTGTGGGGGAGAAAGCACCCTGATTTGTAGTGTTTTACAGGTGTACATACTCCCACAATGACCAATGTCAAGATATCAACATGATATCACTGTATGCAGAGTTGGGAAGAAATGCACAGTATTGGCTCTTGCCAGATTTAGCAGGACTTTCTCAAATTTTTTGGAGTCTAGAGAGAGTCATTGTCCTCCCTGATTTTCATTCTCCTCATCTACAGAATGAGGAGTCTGGACTAGTGTTTCTGCATTCTCTCTATCAGCTCTGACAGCCTCTGAGCCTGCATATGTTGTCTTTCATTATTTTGTCCTCCTACTGGGGTGATGGAGATCAGGGAGAGAAAAGATGGATGACTAAACCCCAAGAAGATAAAGTGAGCGCTCAAACCAATAGGAAGTTGTAGCACATTGGCTTCATGTTTGCCTTTTTTTTCCCCTTAGAAATATCTCCCATGCTTTCAAAATAGGGCACTTTTTACATCTAGTTGAAGGAATTAATCCATTTTCTTCACAAGTAAAATTCAGCTACATCTCACTAATTTCAAAAGTCAAGCATCGGTGGATTTTGGAAAGCTAGTACTTAGCATCAGGATATAGCTGAAGATAAACCACCCTGTGACAATGTGTTGGAGAGGTGTAGAGAGACTTATGGGTTCTATATTTGAGAGAGACACCTGGATGCAATGAGAGCATGGTGATATCTCTATTTTATGCTCTTCTGCTTACTTGACCATCTCCTCCCTTTTTTCACCATTTATTTGACAGTATACAAGCTCTAGATCCAAGGTAAATGTAAGATGTCACAGAATATCCTAGGGAGAATAGAAAACTGTTATTGTGATTGTAATCTGGATAGCTGTATTTCTGCCTCTGTAATATTTTCAGTGAATGGTCAGTTGGCCTTAACATCTCAGTTTCACAGGGCTCCTAAGTCACTATTCTGAGAGGTCATCTTGTGGAAAATTGAAAACCATAGATTTTTATAAAAAGAAAATTTTTTCATGTAAAGTCACTGTAATTTGGATAGTTCTGCATAGAAAGCCTATGTCAAGAGGTTTAGAGATTTAGGGACAGAGAATGAGCTGTACATGTTTGTTGTCTTCTGGGACTCAATAGCAAATGGATTATTCACAATGCTGGCAGTCACCCACACAGTCAGGCTAATTAGATATTTTGCCTTGAAGTTCCTCTTACCCCTTAGTCAATATGTATAAGGCACTCATTTCAAATTCAGATGTAGAAAGCATTTGTTAAACCACCAGTATTTGTCAGGCATGCTGGATGGTCGGGGAGAGGGAAAAAAATGAAGAAAACCAGGGGTTTTAATATGGTACCAGAGGATGGAGGTATGGATGAGTAGTTAAGGAGGAGTAAAATATGAATAGAAACAGAAATATGTAGAAGAAACACAAGACTTTGGGTCATGTGCTGGGGAAAGAAGGCTCTGGAGTCAGATCAAAAATATTTACTAGCCATGTGACCTTAAAGAAGCTACCTAACTCTGTAAGCTTCACTTTTCCTATATATAAAAAGGGATAAGAATAATCATGCCTATCTATTAAGTTGTTTTGCAGATTGTTGAGATGATGCATATGAAGAACGCACCATAGTCTCCAACATGTAGTGAACACTCAATAAATACCAGCTATTATGAGTTCTTTTCTTTGGAAGTAATATTTTGTGTGATATTAATAAGAATATTCATGGATGGGAGTGCGGACAGGGAAAGGCATTGCAGGCAGAGTGACAAAGATATGAAGGTGTGAAAGACCACACTGTATTTGGGGAGTATTTACTAGACCAAATTAATCCAACAAATACTGAAGGGTGGGAAGGGATGGAGTTTGAGAAAGAAGACTTGAACAGGTGTGGAAAGAACTGAGAGTCCTTGTAAAGAAGGCGACCTCAACCTGAAGGCCAAGGGCTCACTGGAACTTTTAAGGCAGTAGTCAAATCGGTGAATAGAGTTTGTTCAGGTGATACAATGAATTGGAAAGGGAAAGAATTTCGAGACAGGATGACCTACTAGGGGACTTTTGTCTTGAGACACATATTAGTTGACACCATGGGAGTTGGGGAAAGAGTCCCACAGATATATGTAGAATGAGGAGGACAATGGTGAAGGCTTAGGGAATCCCACATTTCAGGGATGGCAGAGAAACAAGTACTGACACTAAGGAAAGAGACAATAGGGAAGCTGGCAGAGCTAGGGGCAGAAAGAGAGGTTGGCTTCATGAAGATGTGGAAAAAGGACATCTCTGGGAGGATAGGGTAGTTTAGCAATGTCAAGCACAACTGAGATGCCAAGAACGCTGAGACTTGAAAAGAGCCAAGAGGTGAAGGAATTAGTGGTTCATTGATGGTCTAATTAGAGTGGTTTGCATAAACTCCTAGATGGCAGCTGAGAAGAGAAGGGGTGAAGAAATGGAGTGGTGAGTGTGTACAGTTTTTCAAGGAATTGGGAAGTAAGGGATAAATAGACAAAGGTAATAACCTAAGGTTTGGGGCAGGGGAACGTGGAAGTTAAATAACTTAGAAATATTGGGATGCCCCAACACTGTTGAAGGGGATGGGTTTGGTTGAGAAAAAGGAATTGAAATAACAGAGAGAGAAGAGATCCCTGCAGAGCCTAGAGAAGAGTAGATCAAAAACTGCAAGTGGAGCAATTGATTGAATAGGAGACCCTCTTCCTCTGGGTCAGGAGGGAGTAAAGGAAGCATGTATAGGAGGATTGCTAAAATTGGAGGTGGTGGCACATTGGCCTGTATTTTCTCCATGGAACAGTTAAAGTTGCTTGTGAATAGGAGGTGGAGGTAGAGCCTGGATGCTTGACTGGATTGGTAATCTTTGGAGCAGGTCCCATGGACAATGAGAAAGAATGTGAAAAAAGCCATCAAAAGGAATGAAATCTTGTCATTTGCAATGACCTGGATGGAACTGGAGGGTATTATGCTGAGCAAAATAAGTCAATCAGAGAAAGACATGTATCATATGACCTCACTGATATGAGGAATTCTTAATCTCAGGAAACAAATTGAGGGTTGCTGGAGTGGTGGGGGGTGGGAGGGATGGGGTGGCTGGGTGATAGACACTGGGGAGGGTATGTGCTATGGTGAGTGCTGTGAATTGTGTAAGACTGTTGAATCACAGACCTGTACCTCTCAAACAAATAATACATTATATGTTAAAAAAAAAAAAAAGAAGAAGAAGAAGATAGCAGGAAGGGAAAAATGAAGGTGGGGAAATCGGAGTGGGAGACGAACCATGAGAGACTATGGACTCTGAGAAACAAACTGAGGGTTCTAGAGGGGAGGAGGGGATGGGTTAGCCTGGTGATGGGTATTAAAGAGGGCACGTACTGAATGGAGCACTGGGTGTTACACGCAAACAATGAATCATGGAACACTACATCAAAAACTAATGATGTAATGTATGGTGATTAACACAACAAAATAAAAAAATGTTAAAAAAAAAGAATGTGAAAAAAGGCCAAAAAGATGTGAAAGCATCATTCAGATCAGAAAACATGATGTAGTAAAGACAGCACAGTTGTAATTTTCTCTAACCCTTGTGGAGAATCCTGGAAGCAGTTGCAGAGAAAATCTGTATGTAGGATGGATTCAGGGTTGGGGATTGGGAGGAAGTAGACAACAGAAGGGCTGTTGGGTAAAGGAATAGGAAATCTCCAAAGGATTATTACTGATACAGATATTAGTGGGGACCAGATTGGCAGGGAAGGAAGAGGGCTGGGAGGGGCTGAGAGGCTGGTATACTCAGGTATTAGGGAATAGAAATGTGAGAATGTGTCCTTTGTCATCTTCCCATCACTCTGTCAGGATACCATCATACAATCTGTGTCTGTCTTTCCATCAGCAGTGGATATAAGTAAGTGAGCAAAGCAACTGATACTAAATAATAGTACTCCAGAACATTCTATGCCAGTGGAGGTGACAGTGTTTATTCATTGGATAGCTCCTATGATGGCAACTGGAATGACTAGAGCTTTTTAGGGTGACTTAGAGTTTCTATGAGAATGGAACAATCCCTGCATCCAATAATCTTAAAATTTGATTTCTAGTAGCTCTGGAGACACCATATCTTTATTTTTCCTCTTCACTTCTTCCCCACATTAGAAGAATATCCAGAAATGTATGCAAGCAAAATGTTCGTTAGGTATCTTAAGCATGGTCAAAGGAAGAACTTATCAAAGTAACTTGGAAGGTTCCAGTCACACTAATTTACTTATGAATGTCTTACAGCTGATCTCAGAAATTCTTCCTGTAGTAAGTTCCAACATAAGGTTAGGCATTATCTTCTTGCTCTTCAAAGTCAGATATGCCTGGGTGAAGTTATATCTTCATGCCTTAGTGTGAATGAGTTCATCAGATAACTTGTGGAAGCTGAGGATTATAGCATTTAAATTCTTTGACTCTTATTAAAGAAATATAACTGTATTTGATAGGAAGACTTGAGAATAATGTTACTAACAAAATGCTCAGGTGCTGTTGAACTTGCCCTTTTTGGCAAGAGAGGGAGAAGTACTTTAACCTGACTACAGGAGGGGTAAAAGTCTTAATGAAGTTTAAATCTATACATGCTGTGTTTTTATCTTTAAAATTGACTATTAAAATGTTTTTGTGTAATCACAAGGAGTATAATGTTTTACTACAAGCTACTATTCACAAAACTTTTAAAAAATTGTTATTGGAAGATCCATTTTTTTTCATATGTTAAACTATGATATATGATTGTTTTAGAAACTTAAATTTGCTCTCTTAGGCTATAAATGAACTCAAAGCCTGTGGTGATTAACCCACAACTTTGAGAATAAACTCAACAAACTGTTGATTGATCTGCCACTCTATATATTGGCTATGTTTTGCTCTAAGGTAGCATTTTGTCTCTCTCACTCATCTTGGGAGTGGAAAGATCTGGGGAATAAGAATACATTGTTGCCCACAGTGGGTAGGTGATAAGCACTGAGATGAGAGGGACAGACTCCTTTCTATTTATTGCCTTAGATCTGGTAAGGGAAGCAAATATGTGGGGGAGAATATTGAATTGTTATACGCATTTGAACATCATCTTCTGCCCTAAAAATTCATCAGTGGCTCCCCATTATTCTTTGTATAAAGTCTAAACTCCTCACTATGGTCAGAATGGCTATTCATGATCTGGCCCATGCATATCTCTGCAATCTTCCTTTTTCACAATGTTCTAGCTGTATTTGTTCTCTTTCTATCCCTCAGATAGCCCACACATATACCTACCTCAGGATCTTTGAACATGCTCTTTCCCCTACTTCTGTCATGGTTTTCATTTTTCTTCCTTAGTTTTCAGCTCAGATGCTGCCACTTTGGAGCTGTGTTCCTGGACCTAACTACCTAAAACAGGTCCACCTCTATTTTCATCTCACCTAAAACCTTGCTTGACATCTCTATGACAATTTCTGCAAATTGGGATTACTTTGTTTCTTTGTTTACCCAGCTCAGGCTACGTGAAAAATTGACATATTCACCTTACCTTCATTCAAGTTGTAGACCCAGATGGGAGTAATGTTAACATAATAGTAGGAATCTTACCTATTTGTTTTTCCTTTCATTATTGTTACCCCGGCACAGAGCATGGCACACTGTAGGCATTCAATAAATATTTGGTAAATGAATAAATGATAATAATATTAACTTTTTATTGAATTATTTCTAGGTTCTAGACCACTTGTTAAACACAATGCATGTAGTCATGTCAACCAGTTCCATCAACAACTCCTCAGAGAAGGTCATTATTATTTCTACTTTCTAAATTAGTAGGAAGATTAAGTAATTTACCCAGTGACTTTTAAGGGGCTAAGCTGTGGTTTAAATTCCAACTGTTATGACATAAATTTGTGCTCTGAGCCATGACTTTTATTTCTCCTGACATTTTTTAAGAGTAACAGGTTGGGGGTCCAAATTCAAATTGCCCAGAATTCCTTTTAAACAAATGATAGTTGGCCAAGTTTTTAAACCCTGAAATCAATTCTCTAACTTCCCCAAATTTTCACCTCATTGTGGAGCCGCCAAGCTAGTCTCAGTACTGAACTTAATTATATAGGAAGTTTCCTGGGGCATCTCTTCCCCTCTGATTCGAATCTCATCTCTCTGTGGCCTCCCTTAAAGAGGTGCTAAGACATAAACAATCACTGTGAAGTATGTATTTTAATGGTATTTCAAATGCATGGGAGATGTGCAGAATTTGGGAAAACAGAATCTCAACCTCTGCAAAAGCTAGTCAAAGTGGTATTTAATCAGCCTAGATTTTTATTCCTCCCCAAGAACTCTGAGTCCCTGGAGCTCTTTTAATCTTGGCTCATTAAAAGTTAATATAATTTGGATTGGTGCTATTCATTTTGTGTCTGGACACCTCATTTACCCAGCTTAGGCTGGGTTTCTGGGCACAAAGCCTACCTAAAAAGTGTTTGAATCCACCTTACCTTCATTCAATTTGAAAACCCAGATGGAAGTAATCAATAGCTGATCGTTGATAAATGGTAATCGTTAAAAAGAATACAGATTCAAATGTCAGCCACAGAATGAATGCCAGCTATTTGTCGTTGGGTAATTCAGTAATGTCAGGAGGTAACAAAGAGAGATTACTATGCTGCAGTCATTACCCAGCCCAGGGGAGAAGTGTTAAACGTTAATACCTGAGCTGTGAAAGTATCAGAAACTTGATGTCCAGGCAAGCTTTTAAGGGGCAGGAGAAGTTTAATAAGCTCAAAATTTTCAGTCATGTGCAGAGCACTACTGATGTGCAGAATCTCCATTTTATGAATTAGACTTATTCTCTCTGACTCCTGTAGTGCTAAATTTGCATAGAATTATGATCTGGAGAGTGACAGGGTGGTTTGGGGTTAGGGGGAAAAAGAAAGTGGGAAAGCAATACTTTTAGACTGAAGAATGATCTCTTCATGTTGTAGACAGCTTCCTGAGTGGTTACACCATTGCCTTAGGGACACAGTTATTCGATTTGCCCATTAATTTTTCTCATTCACTTATTTATGCATGCATCCAAAACAATCCTACTACATGCAGACACTTGCTACATTAGGAAAGCAAAAAGGTGAAAAAGGCTAAAATATGGATCTCGCTTCTGGAGTGGTTATATTCTATGTAGGGGAAAAATAGGTATCAGCATAATAGTTTTTAAGATACAATGTGATAGCTTCTATGGTAAAAGTTCATGGAATTATCAGAACATAAATCTGAGAGTATGTTAGGTGAATGATAAGGGGGTGGAAGAAAGTGTCATTATGAAAAGATTTTTTATATTGATCTTGAATGATGAACCCTTCATAATTCACCAGATGAGGAAGGTAGGCAGAACAGTTTGGGAAAAGAGAAAAACTCTGTCTGGGTAAGAGCAACTATTTGCTTGAAAAACAGTGGTATGTGAGTTGACATAGTGGGAACTGAAATTGTGATAAGCAAGGAAATACTACCATGCAGAGAAGTGTTGTTTTTTGGTCTTCTGTCCTATGGCTCTTGCAGGTTTTAAAGAAATAGAGTCATCTATATGCTTCAGTGTTTTATACAGTGCATTCTCTGGAAGTACATAGTGAAAACATGGTAGAGTGGAAATATTTAAGTCTTTGAAGTGAGGACTTTCATAACAGTCCATGTAAGAGTTGTTGTGGGATAGAGAGGCAGGACCAGTATTTGTGTCATTCACTGCCATGGAGAACATGGAGGAAAAACAGGGGTAACAATGTAAATAAGGAGCTTGGAGAAAGAACATGTTGAGTATGAAAACACTTTCCTGCTGTGGCTGGAAGAATTGGAGGTATGGGGTTAGAGCTTAGTAGAGATGTCAGAGAGGAAGTTAAGGGTTTGAAATAACTATATGATGGGTGTTCTGATAGTTGGTAAAATTACGGGGATGAGGAATCATGAGTAGGTGAGAAGAAATCTGAGGATGAAAGCATGGTGAATATTGATATCTACAGGGATGAGCAGAGGAGAAGGCAGTAAAGGAGACTGGATGAAAATGGTCAGAAAGGTCAGAGGGCAACTCTGAGGGAAATCCAAGGAAATGCTTGTATCCTACAACTACATTAACAAACATCTCAGTGAAGAAGACCCTAAGTTGGTCATTATAATGAATACAATTTATTAACTCTTTGGTTTTGCCAATTTGTATTAATAGTTTTGAATTTTAGTTGAACATCTATTTTATGTTAATAGGAGATAATGAAACCTAATTATGGTGAAGCTAATAATTATTTCAGAAGAATGAGGATGGAAAAACCTACATCATTACCTAAGAGTTTTCTTTGCTCCTCATATAATGAGAAAACCTCATTATCATACTTATTAAGGTGGTGTGTTTTAATAACAAAAACATCTTAATTAATGGTTCCTATACTATATGTTATAATTAAGCTTGAGCTGAAACCAGAGAGAACACTTGTCTCAGTTTTACTGGTGGCCTCTTGGCACTGAGTCAGACATGTTTGTTGAGTTGCGTTTATACATATTTCATGGTTGGATAGGGATGCTGGTTAAGTAATGTCTCATCTCTCCATTTATTAATTCATTCAGCAAGTATTTAGTGAGACTCTAGGAATAGCTTTAGACTCTGGGAACAAAGCCGTAAAAAGTGGTCAACGTCTGTACTCTCATAGGGTTATGTTTGGATGATGGCAGGAGAGAGGAATGATCAATCAATCATATGTCACATACTGATAACTGCTTTGAAAAACTAAAGCAGAATAAGGGATAGAGATGACAGAGAACCTTGCATTTAAGAACCAATGTCCCTGGGTCTCACAGCCTGTCTGCCATGTCAGTGAAGACTAAGCCAGTGGGAATTCCCTGTGCGGATGAGCACTTGCTCTCAGCAGAAGCTTCTTTCATTCATGCAGTCTCCTCTGTTACTCTCCCATGTTGACTCTCATGGTCAGCAGCTGGTAGATCCCAGGAACTTACAAAGATCCTGCTGTGTCTCCTCAGGCTCTCTCATCTACAGAGCAATTCTTCTGATACTCTTCTGCTAGACAGTTCTTTATCTTTAAACACCCCAGAGAGTGAACATCTCCCCGTGGGCTTACAGTGGCACCCTCTGGCTTTTTTTCCTTGGCTAGCCAGCTTTTTGGTTTTGAATATTCATTTATGTTTTAATTTATCTTAGTTTGAACAATTGTAACAGTAATGCATAACATTGGGGAAACATTAAACAATAGTGTTGAAAAATGCATATGTTTTTCCTTTTATGTCCTTTGCCCCAGGTCCTCTTGTTTTCAATCTACTCCCTAGAGGGAATTACCTTTAACAGTTTCTTTTGTATTTTTCCATCTATGTGAGAGTAAGAGGTAGAGGCCCTATCCCCAAACCTACAATATTAAAATATCTAATTAATCTTTTCATATGAGGACACAGGTTTTACTAAGCTCCGGTGTCAACTGCTTCAGTGTTTTGGGTCTCTCAGTAGGGCATCAGGCTAGAAGAACAAACTCTGTATTAAGGCGAATACCACAAAATAGCAATGCAATGTGAAATAACAGACTTTGGTAAGAAACCCAAGACTTTTAAGATAAAGAACTGACGAGAATGTATAGTGGTAAAGTTGTAGTGGCAAGGTTTGTAGTGACAAAGTTGATTCTGATGTGGTGCAATTCCAGAACTAATTGTGACATCTGTGTTTTGCTTTGTGCTTTTCCCTGACCTCCATCCCTCACTGGTGATCCTCATCTCCTGACCTGGAATGACTACCCAGATTCTCAATTTCCTCTATGAAGAGTAAACTGTCTCTTCAGATTTTGTCTTGTTGAGTTCCAGGCTGCTGAGTGTCTAATTTGCATTAAATAGGCCTACTTTGCATATTTAAATTAGTTGTTTCTTTTTAAAAATAAGTTTTTATAAAGAAAACTTTATATAATCATGCACAGAAAACCAATATACATTTTTACAAGTGGAATACAGCTATAAAATTATATGCAATTAAAAACAAATTAATAGTATTAAATTATAGCTATGTTCTGTTGCCTGCCAAATCTCTGAGACTGAAATCCACTATTTCTTTGTGTTTATGTTGAGGTGGGGAGAGAGGTAATTTTCTTCAGGTATTTAGAATATTAAAAGAGAAATTAAAACAAACAAAATTAAAAAAATACCTTTCTCAATAAGGAATACACCACCCAGACCCTTCAAGGATTTTATAGGATGTACAGTTAAAGGAGTATAGTTCCAAATGGCCTCCAGCTATCAGCTCCTACAAAGTTTGTCTCAGCTGCAGAGAGCCATTCTACCCTAGTTCATGTCCTTGCCAGAGCACCATACATGGTGACTGAGTGAGTCAGGTGTATAAGGTCTGGCTATTTTGGCCTGAGGAGAAGTCATTCTGGCAGGCAGTATTTGCAGTAGAACTTTCTGTCAGGTTGGCTGGGGCTTTCTTGGGCTTCATTATGGTTTGCTCAATCTTAATTCACCCCCTTTCTTCCACATGTATTGATCTCTAATCCTGCACCCCAAATTACATTGCAGCATCTGCTTCTGGAGAATCCAACCACACTCAAGGATTTATTTTTTTATTTTTATTTTTATTTTTTTTTAGATTTTATTTATTTATTTGAGACAGAGAGAATGAGAGAGAGAGAGCACATGAGAGGGGGGAGGGTCAGAGGCAGAAGCAGGCTCCCTGCCGAGCAGGGAGCCCGATGCGGGACTCGATCCCGGGACTCCAGGATCATGACCTGAGCCGAAGGCAGTCGCTTAACCAACTGAGCCACCCAGGCGCCCCACACTCAAGGATTTAATGTTATTTAATATTGGGTCAGTTTGCCACTAAATATAGCCTAGTGCAACCAAGTGAACCTGAATTTGGAGTCAGACAAACCTAAAATCCAATGTCTCATTGCTTCTTATGAGTTTTTTAGCCTCCAGAAATTCCCAATTTTATTAAATCTAAAGTAAGAATAATAATTTCTCACTGGACTTCATACAGTGAAAGAACACATATAAGGAATTTAGAACAGAGATTGTCACAGAGAATATTCTAGATCTAGATTATGCACTAGATCAGTGCTGTTCAGTAAAAATATGAAACAAGTCACAAAATTTTAAATTTTTTAGTGGCTACATACAGAAAAGTAAAACACAGCTGAAATTAATTTTTTATATTTTTTCACCCAACATACCTAACATTTAATCATTTCAACATGTAATAAATATATGAATTATTAATGAGATATTTTATATTGGGGGTTATGGAGTCTTCTAAAACTGGTGTATATCTTACACTTGGAGCTCATCTGAATTTGGACAAGCCAAACTTCAAATACTCCATAAACACATATGGCTAGGGGCTACTGTATTGAACAACACAGTGTAGAATAAATCTTGAGTTTTATCTCTAATCCACTCTGAACCTTTAATGAAAGAGAGAATTACAGGGGCTAAACAGGTATACAAAATCTAGAAAGGGCCAGACTGGGATGAAGTCAGTGGGGGGGAATACCTTGACAGTGCTTACCTTCTCTCAGAAATACTTTTGGTCGATATCTGCAGAAGCTCCCAGCCAGTATACCAGGCAGAGAGTTGATGGAACATAAAGACCATTAATTCAGAGTAATCACCTCCCCCTTTAGCAGAAATATGATTCAGTGTTATTCATATAAAATTGCATTCTTCATCAAAGATCTTACTTATAGTAAAATGTGAAGAAGACTTATTCTCAAGAGATGGGAAGGGAATTAAGGAATTTAAAAGGGAGGTTGGATATGAGAAGATATGCTGAAATTTCAAGATACCTTACTGAGAATGCCAGGATTAAAACAATATTTTGTGTACTGTTCAGAAGAAGACAGGGAGAAATTAAAAGTTATTCAGAATAGAAAAGTTATTTTCATGATACAGAAGCAATATTCATTTGTTATAATCATTTGCACATTTACTGAATCAACAAATACTTATCAAGTAACTAATGAAAGTATGAAAGAGTTAACACTTATTGAGGATTTACTATGTATCACTCGCTGTTCTAAGTATAGTGCATGGATTGAATAAACCATATCATAGATATGATTATAATCCCAATATGACGTTTGAGGACACTGAGGTGCACAGGTTAGGCAAATGCCTAAGGTCACATAGCCAGTAGGGGAAAGAATCAAAACTCCATCCCAGGGTGTCTGATTCTAGAACTACACCTTTAACCACCATTAGGTGGTATGTGGAACACAAAGACGAATCAGAGTTAGTGCTTGCTTCTTTTTGTCCTGGAGGCCCAGGAGGAGGGATAAGCATATAAATAAACCTGATAGAAAACAGAAACTGGAAAAAAGTATGATAGAAAGAAAAAGGCCAATGAGAATTCAATGAAGCATATAGGAATATTTAGGACATCCCTCCTTATCTTACAGATGAGGAAAATCAAGTCCAGAAATAGATCATTAACATATCTAACTATTAGGGGACCGAATCCTTTTAGACCCAAGTTTTGTGTTACCTGGGAGTACATTGAATGGACCTTAGTGCAGTCTCTCCAAAGCAATGGCTATTTTAATAATACCAGAATGTATTTTGTTTCCCTTGGTCTGAGTGCTTCATGCACAAACTTTCTAGTTTGTCTACTTTGTCGAACACTATTTGATTAACATTTTCCTGAACCAAATCGTTTGCAGATCACTTCTGTGCACCCCCCAAAGTAATAATTCAGGAAGTAAATATTGTGAATTTGAGGAAAGAAAACTGTCACTCCTAACCACTGTATTCTGTTCGCTTGAGAATATGTGTGGATAAGAACTGAGGGATATGTCAGCTAAAAAATGAGGATTTACTGCTCTCAGATCGTCATCTTACATCTATGATGTATTTATTTTTTCAAGATATCTTGCTCGTGAAGATCACTCATTTACAAACCAAGCATAATTCCTCTGATTGTCTTGGTAAACATATCTGTAGATGTTGTATTGAAACAACTGGAGACCCCAAGGCCACGTTTTTCAACACACAAACACTCTATCACCCCGAATGACATTATGTCATCTGCAACTGTTCTTAGTGACATATTTGAATACTAAAGTGTCCCCAAGGTTTCTTATGGGGAAAAGGAGTTCCAAAATCAAAGACCATTGGGAACTGTGGTTAATAGGTTTATTTACTCCAGAACTTTTCAGGGACTTAAATATGCTAATGTAGATGCTTAACCTACAAGATTTGCCTAAAATATTTGATCAAAGCTTCACCCCACACCCCTCTTCATCTATTGAGCATTTCATAAATCTAGAGTGAGCCTAAATGTATTAATTTGAATCACATGAAATTGCCAATATTTGACCTCTTATCTTACAAAAATGGCCACCTTATATAGCTCTACTTAAATAGTTTGGAAATTGGGGACACCACCTAAAAGCTTAGTTCTGAGAGCTGTTTAGGAATTTGTACTATATTTTGGTTCCTGGTTCACAGTCCTGCCTAACCCTCACCATTGATTTCACTAAGCCTGTCCTTCGTAAGTGCTAATTCTACTTGCCAGAGTGTCTCTGATGGCCCTCCATGGTGGGCCTCTCATAAGCAAGTAGAACTGCTTGATAATTAATATTAGATTAATTTAATTACAGCCTCACACATGATCTGCTTTACCAGAGAAATTCCATCCTCAATGGTTGAGACAGTTGGGTAGAATCTCAATGCTCCATTGATATGTGCGCTTAATTTATAGGAAATTGACAATCTCAGTGGAAGGGCCCATAGAGATAACAATTTACAAAATACGCAAAATATATACAAAATATACAAAAAATAGTTTACAGAAGTAGTTTAAAAATCTAAACTCAAGTTATGTTGTCACGCAAAAGACTATGATTTTCCTGGGTATTTTCAGGTAAGAAAGAGTCTCGATTGGATCTTCAAATGTTGGAATTTGGGGAATTGTTTGACGGTCTCTGGATGACAGTACAAAATGCTTAAAATTGGAACTGCTAAAGGAAATCTGGCATGTGTGCTCCCCAGAGCTACCTCATATGCTGTGTGAGTCCTTGCAAATGGCATTGGGGGTCTCAGCAAGTTTACTGGGTGGCCAGACATTCTCATCAATCTGTCTGTGTTTGTACTACAAATTTCAGACTATATCTCCAGAGCCTTGCTCCATAGCTGGCACAGAGTAAGCACTCATTAAAAATTTGTCAAATTGAATCAAATCTTCCCTTCCCTGTTCACCTTCCTGTGGTTATGTCATTAAGCAAGAAATTAGTCAGAACAACCTGAATTGGTGAGGAGAAAACAAAATACATTACCCAAGTAAAAGGAGAGAGGTGTGTGTGTTGTCTGCATTCCCCAAATTACTTCCCTAATCACCATTTTACTTAGCAAGTGTTAGAAAAGAGTTAATTCCAAAGTTCCAATAGCTTAGCTATAAAAAACACTCCTCACTTTGCCCTGAGTTTTTAGATAGACTGTGCAGCAGTGAAGTCCTGCTCTCTGAGTCCTATGCAAGGGGGCCTTTCCTCGTGTCAAATGCATGTGTTAACGAAACAATTTCTCCTGACCTTGATTAAGAACCCCGCGACGCACTGAATAGATTTGCCTTAGAAACTACCTTGACACGGCTTACAAATCAATTACACTTGCAGAGTTTGGGCTTTTGTTTGGAAAAGGGTTTTCATTTTTTGCTCATTTTGTTCCTTCCTGGCACCAATCAGAACAGCATCCAGAAAACAATGCTACACCTAATTTGTTCCTGCAAATGAGAGCAATTAAAATACCTCAACGAAAATGATGGAGGTTCTCAGATGATTTACAGACCAAGAGTGGAATGTAATGACTCTGTTTATTCCTCTATCATCTGACTTGCCAGTGGCTCTGGAAGTTTAGTTATGAAGCACTTCCAGCCCAGTTTTAACTTGCACAGTTGGTCTTGGCTCCTTACCGAGACACACAGCTGTTGGTATGACCTCTGGTGCTGGAAGAAACGAACCAGCCACTGTCAGGTCATCTTTATCAAAAAACACATACATCCGGACTGCAAGGATCTACTCCTGAACTGCTGGCCTGGATCAGAAGGATATTTATGTATGTGCCCTAACTGTCCCTGTACAGAGAGAGATAGTATGTGTAGTAGAAAGGGCATGCTAAACTGTGTAGTTTGATTCTAATCTAATTTAATCTTGATCATTGCCTTTGGGTTCCTTGGACCTGTTACTTAATCTCTGTGAACCTCTGTTTCCTCAGGCATGGCCTGGGTCTTCTTGGGGGTTTGGCTTGTGAAGTTTTCTTTTCACCTCACCTCGCCCTCATGCCTGGCTCACCGTCCCTGCTATGGCCTTATTTTAGTGCCTCCAACAGGCCAAGGTCTTTCCTACCTCATGGCACATGCCTGTGCACTTCCTCTCACTTACAACTCACCTGCCACCTCCCCTCCCACCTACACTCTACCTATTCACGCATATACTCTTCAGGTCTCAGCTTGAATGCCACTTACGTACACAGGTCTGTTTTGACACCTCCCCACCCCCCCATCTAAATTACGTTTACTCTCGTTATATATTCCTGCATAGCTCTTTTGTATTATGTTGTCATGTCATTAATTACAGTTCACACACAAACGTGTGTTTTGTGTTGCCCAGCACTCTTTTCTCATCTATCTCCTGTCTTAATTCCTTTAAAGTGCTCATTAATTCCTTACATTTTATTGTTCCATTTATTATTGTCTACCCTCCTCCAGAATATAAGTTATAAGTGTCATGAATGTAGAGTTCTTGACTGTTTTGTTCACAACAGCATCCCCAGTGTGTGGCACGATGGCATTGGCATGACATCAGAACTCAAAACACCTGTAGGATGGGAAGATAATTGGGTAATGGTGGGTGAATATGCCCTTCTGCAGGGTAGTTGAAAAGATCAGAGAAGATGTATATAAAGCACCTAATGCAGTGAGAGGTACTCCTAGCACCTACTATTAAAAAAGGAGGTTATTGTCACTGACATAAATGAAGAGGCATATAACAAAGATAGGAAGGGTTTATTCTAAAAACTCTGAGTGTATTTCCAGATTATGAACACGGTCAGTGTCATATCCTATACCATCTCCCTCAATGGTTCTGCAAAATCCTTGCCATGACCCTTCATCTGTACCACCTCATTCCCGAAGCTGCACATCCTCTTTAGCATATTGGACAATGTGGAGTTTGTTGAGCAGCCCTAGTAGTTCATTCCACTGGGTCTTTGCACACCTGGATCCTCTGCCTGAAATAGCATAGCAGAAGGGCTGAGGCATACCCCCACCTCACACCCACAATTAGGGATGTCCTAATTACAGGTGAGTTTCGGAGATTCCCCACATCTAGTCATGGCCAAAACTTGGCTGCGTCAAGTTCTTAAATTGTCAGCGGCTATTACCGATAAGACCAGGTTATTGATATTTTTCTCCTTAATTTTCAAAGACATCCTCAATTGAGTTTGTGAAAGATCTCTGTACTAAGATGGAAGAATTGAGTCTACAATCTTAAATCTCTCTGAGATAGTGAACCATAAATTACAATCTCTTTCCCTTCTTTATGTTCTGAATTAAGAAAATGTAGAGAGGACAGTCAGGGATACAATGAAATACTATGTCTGAAATGGGGGTTCTGTGTTTGAGTTGGAACAAAAACCATTAAATGGGACTTTAGTTTTAATAATAAAAATATTATGTTCTCAGCCATATTTTTCCCAGTAGAAATAGACTAGTAGTCTTACTACATTAGTAGCACCTTAGTAATGTAAAATCACAAAATTCCTCTTGCAGAAGGAAATTTGAGGTTCAGAATAATTGATTGGTTAGTTCATGAGAGAGTTTTCACCCCTGGCCCATGCCATAGACTCCCTATACACAAAATTATCTTTATGATTAAGCATTAAAGTGGTAGCTAGACTCAGTGGTAATGAGATGCCATTCTGTGGCTTGATAAAGCTGGCTAGCAACTCAGATGTCCACAAGAGTTAGGCTGGTGATGAATGGGTGGTGCTGACCAGATTAAAGGAAAAAGGTCATTTTATACTCAACTTTAAAATAAAAAATAGTGCCCAGTCGATAATAAATGACAACAGACAGTTGACCTCAGGATTTGGGGATAATAGGGAATGGTAGAGTTTGTGGCCAGTTAGAACTGCATGCCTCATCTGAAAGAGGTACCTACTCTGAAGTTCGAGCAAATTGTTCCAAGAAGAGAAGCTTAATGTTAGAGCTTAACGTGTCTCAGTAACTAGAAATCTAGATTTTGGGGTGAGGTTTCCTAATTTTAATTATTGTTGACTAATCACAGTTATTTACAGTGCTTTATTTACAAATATCATGAATCCTCTGAATGCTCTGGTGCCAATGAAATCTTCCTAATTCCCTGTGCTGTTTATGTATAACCAAGTGTTGCATCCAGAACCTCTACTTGCGCACTCTGAACTTGAGTTCTTATAAAAGGCTAACTGCACCAACATGAGGGCCAAGTGAAGTGTGTTGTTCTTTTGAGCAAAGGCAGAGTGGACTGATGTTCAGGAGTTACTCCAACCCACTTCACTCCATGTACCCCTCACCGTCATTCCCTAGCACCCCAGAAGGCTAGACTAAATCACTGAGATCACTCTGTTAGTAGGCAGTTTCATTCTGCCAACTTGAGACTGGCTTTCCTGAAATGTGTCCGCCTGCTGTTGAACCATAGCTTAGATGCCTACTTGACACCTCCAATTCTTTAAGAATCTTCTTCAGCACCAGTGTTCTGAAAGGTCATGCCAAGGGGCCTGGTGTGGCACTCTTTTCATTCTTGGTCCTATGCATCCCATGGGCCCTGTCAGTCCAGAAACTCATAGTTTTTTGGTTCTTTTTTTTTTTTTTTAAGTTCAGTTAGGTACTGTATAGTACATCATTATTTTTTGATGTAGTGTTCAATGATTCATTTGTTACTTATAGTACCCAGTGTTCAACACAACATGTGCCCACCTTAATACCCATCACCCTGTTACCCCCTCCCCCCAACCTCCCCCCCTCTGAAACCTTCAGTTGTTTCCCGGGGTCCATAGTCTCTCATGGTTCATCTCCCTCTCTGATTTCTCCCCCTTCAGATTTCCCTCCCTTCCCCTATGGTCCTCTGTGCTATTGCTTATGTTCCACATACGAATAAAACCATATGATAATTGTCTTTCTCTGGTTGACTTACTTCACTTAGCATAATCCCTTTCAGTTCCATCCATGTCGATGCAAATGGTGGGTATTCATCCTTTCTGATGGCTGCGTAATATTCCATTGTATATATGGACCTCATCTGTTCATCCATTCTTCTGTTGAAGGGCATCTCGGGTCCTTCCTCTTTCTCATGAACTAACCAATCAATTATTGTGGACATTGCTCCTATGAACATTGGGGTGCATGTGCCCCTTCTTTTCACTACATCTGTATCTTTGGGGTAAATACCTGGTAGTGCAATTGCTGAGTTGTAGGGTAGCTCTATTTTTAACATCTTGAGGAACCTCCATACTCTTTTCCAGAGTGACTGTACCAGCTTGCATTCCCACCAACAGTGTGGGGTTGGCAAGACATGTTCAGGGTACTAAATGAGAAGAACATGCAGCCAAGAATACTTTATCCAGAAAGGCTGCAAATTTTTTTGGTTTTAATAATATCCTTACATTCTTTGATAATTCCAGTTCGTTTTTATTTTTTTCTCTCTTTCTAAACCTCTTATCAGTCAACTGTTGCTCTTCTTGGATGGATCCTCTCAATATTCTTTTTATTTTTTTTCATTCCAGTTTTCCATCTGTATTCCCATTTATTTTACTTTCTGAGAGACTTCACCATCTTTATCTTTCAGTCCTTCTAATGGAGTTTTACTAATATTGATTATTATATTTTTAATTTTCAAGAGTTTTCTTATTCTCTTGTTCCTTTTTAAAGATATCCTGATATTCTTACTTAATAAATATAATATCTTTTCTTCTCTCTAACAAGGTATTAGTTATCTTTTAAGGTTTTTTTCCCTCCTTATATTACCTTTCTACCTCGTGAGTCTTTTTCTGTGTTATTTTCAGTTACTGTCTTTCACATTACAGGCTTTCCTTAAACATATGGCAGGCTTTATATTAACCGTTAGGCAAAAACCAGAGTGTGAGTCTCATATGTGGGGGGAGTAGGGTGGGGAAACTTGAATGGTGGGCTTCTCTGTAGCGTGATTAGGCCGGGGACAAGCTGCTTCGTTAGGGGGCTCCAAAAGTCAGTCGGTCTTTTCTCTGTCACAGACAAGTCCCCTACAGAATATCCCACTACTTTCTCGCTTTGCTTTTTTCCAGTGGCGATTGGAGGTGGGAGATGTGGATGTGACTGGCCGTGCTCTTGGAGCTGAATTGCCAAGTGTTGCTGAGACTGTCATCATTCAATACGACTTTATTTAAACCGCTTGTTTTCAGTCCTGGGCTTCTTCATCAGCCTCCACGGGGCTTGCATCTCAGAGTTTAGAATACTTCTGATTCAATTTCTTCCTAGATAGAACTTCCAGATTTAGCCAAAGAACAGCAAAATAGAGATTGCCTAGTAAAATTTGAATTTCAGATAAACAAGGAGTGCTATTTTAGCATAAGTATGTCCCCTACAAATCTGAAATTCAGATTTAAATGTGCCTCTTGTATTTTATTTGGCAACCCCTTCCACATCATTAGATGAGAGGAATAGTAACCTGGCTGCATCAGTGTGTGAGGTGGCAGGGATCTGGGGAAGCCCATAGGTTTTTGTGTGTGTGAGTTTTTTTATATCAACTTTGCATCTGTCTTCCATCATCAGCCCTTTTCTTCAGCCCCACCCTCCTGGTATCTGGTGCTTCCAAGTCCTCAGTCCCTCTTGAAATTCTGCAAGGCAGCTTGGTTTCCTCTCAGTGACATGGCCCTCTACAAATTTTGGCATTCAGATTCCTCTGTGTGGCTACCATATTTGATTTCATCTAAGCTGAGACCTATTATATGATGTACCATCTATTATCTAATGAATAAGGAAGAAGGAAAAATGCTGCCAGTTGTAATTGCAAGATACCACCAATTGTATCTTCCTTTCAGAAATGTTAAAATATGAAAAAGATGCATGTTTTAGAATGAATAAAACATGGTAATTCTCCCACTGTTTCTCAGTCTTCCCCACACTATTTAACATCTCTTATTTACAGTTACCTCTTCTCCCATCTTGTTTGTCTTGTTTGTCCTCATATCCTTTTTGAAAATCCATTTTTTTGTCATTTTAGAGGAATTTCAGGGGATTGCAGAGATTTACACATGTGTTTATTCTTCCTTGTTCCTCTAGTCTTGTTTGATTCTGTGGAAATTTTAGATAAATCTGTTGCTTGGCATGAAGAGACACAAGCTCTGGCTGTGTGTTTCCTTCGATTCCTACCAGATGTTTTGGCAGCCTGGTGGAATGGACGGTGAACCAAGAGCCCTGCGCCCAGGCAGGCTCCAGCCTCACCCTGCCATTGCCAAGCCCCCTGCCAGAGAACACAGCTCGCCACAGCTGTCTCAGCCCAAAGAATAATTTATTCCCAGTGCTTTCTGCTGTGATGCTGTAACTATTTCAGGCAGAAGAGAACTTTTGAGACATGAGCGGCTCATTTCAAAGGGCAAGGGGTCAGGACATACGCCTGCATGCTAAGTCAAACAGTGGGAATGGCAGGAGCCATTTATTTTGCTTTATTCTATGCAGTTTTCAAAATCTTTCCTGACTTTGTTTTCTCTTTCTTTCATTTAACTATATGCCAGGGACTGTTGTGGGTACAATAGTGACCCAAACAGACGACAATCACCACTCTCATGAAGCTTGTATTTGGGAGGAGGGGTGGTAGAGAATAAGAGTCAAGTAAGGGATATGTTAGAAAGTGATCAGCGCTATGGGGAAAGGAGCATGCAAGGAGAGTCACCAGGTAGAGGGACAGGGGTGCAGGGTGGTTGCCATTTTAAATCGGGAGTTCTGGGAAATTCTCACCCAATAGGGGACCTCTAGGGAAAGTTCTGAACCAGGCCATTATGGGGGGGGGGAGTTGGAGGGAATATTCCAGGCAGAGGGAACAGCAAATACAACTGCGTGGAAGCAGGAGTGTGCTGGAAGTTTTAAGAAAAGCCAGGAGGCTGCTGTGGTTGGATGGAGTAAGCAAGGAGGAGAGCCACAGGAGATGGGGGAGGGGGCATCCCAATCAATGGGCTTTGTCATCATTGCAATGTCTTCCAGACTTCTACTTGATGTGACCTGAGAAGCCTCAGGTCCTTACTCCCACATTCCTTGCCTCCCAGATGAAGAGCCCTGGGCAGACAGAGGATGTGATCTAAACTGTATTTTATCAGGATCTTATCTAGGCCAATGAACTTTCACTTTTTAAAATTCCTCCTCATTTCTAGTTTCCTTTGAAAAACGCAGTCTGAAGTCACACCTGCTTTTGCCTGAGATCATCCTTTTCAAGCCAAATCTACTTCTTTCCTCAGCCATGACTCCAATTATGGGATCTAAATGCATACCCCTCTATTACCTCAAGGATTAAAACTAATAAAAAGCTCATATAGTGTTCTTACAGTTTAATTTTTAACTCAGGGATTTAATCTGACAAATTATCCTTTATCTCATTTGTGGTGACTGAGATTCACCAACTTTTCCTTGAACTAAAGGGTAAGTTTGTAAAATACTTCTTTAGGGAGGAGTGAGATATTATATTAGCTCCTGGGGTGAATTATTAACAGCAAATCTAATGTAATCATCTAGTAAGTGCCAAGTATAACCTCACCCCTCAGAGAAGTTTATCAATATGTGCAGACTATGTCCTTTACCAGCATTGCTGATATAATAAGAGAATATGTTAGAGTTCTCTCAAGGTCGAAAGAGAGCTCAAAGAATCCCTCTTGATCACATTCATTCAAGGCTAGAGTCATAAAACAAAAGACTGATAAAAAAATGTCTCGCTATCATTTGTTCTTAAGAAAAAGTGTCAAAGGGTCTAATTTAATCATTTCATGTTATTAAGTAGAAATTAGGTTTCCATGGAGGCAGTGGCTTTAGACTTGGCAGGATTCTGATCCTTATTTGCTAGCCTTTTCCCTCTATAGAATCAGACTGATAATAATAATACTTCTTTCTTCATTTCCAAAGATGCATAATCCTTGAGTTTAGGTTCCTACTGGGCAAATTGGGTGATGGCCTCTCAGGTCCAGGTGCTTCTGGAATGGAACTATCTTCTGGTTGAGGAGACATGAGACAAAATGAAATGACCACACTGCTCAGATTTATTATTGGCATTTCAGGAGTCTGGAATTATGATTCTAAAGCTTTGAAGGTATTGATTGTTTCACCTGCTCCGGAACAGCGGACACCTTCTTTCTCTCCCTGAGTCTGAGTTGGTTTTCTCATCTGTTGAGTGGGGATGATATCTCTCCCACAAGGATTAAATGAGAAGATTCATTCATTTTTCCAGCAGAAGCAGCAAGCATAGAAGGCATTCAATAAATACCAGTGCCCAGCTGTTCTGTTTCTGTATGAAAATCTCTGCCTGGACTCTCTTGTAGGTATGATCAAATGAACCATATATCCAAATGTGTTTCTAAAAGAAGTAACATCACTGATTGCAGAAAACTCCTTTGTCTGAAATAATTTCTAACAACTGGGCATTTCTGAAAATGTAGTAAGCTTTTTCAGAAGGGAGGAAGTTGGGCCCGATACTAAGTACCAAAGTCCAGCCTCTCTGGACATAGTTATAAAATGTCAGGGCTAGAAGGAATATCGTCCAACTCCTCATTCAATCCTTCTGTGCTACCTCAAGAGCTCAGCCATTCTTCTCTTGCACATGTCTATGAGGGAGATACTCCTCTAACAACTGCTACACTTTTAGAAATCTATAGTTTCCAGAAAGTGTCTCTTTTGCTTGAGCTGAACCCAAGTTCATCTTATAATTCCATTCATTTCTCCCTTCTGGGACAATATGGAACAATTTTGCTGTAATTTATGATTTTCATCTACCTTTCTATTTGAAGACAGGTTTCTCTTCCATAGTGAGTCTTCTCTTTTGATGTTGAACATTTCCTTTCTCATTGGTTCTTTAATCCCTGGTCCTTTGCCTTGACTTGAAATTCTTCCACCTTCCTGGTCACTCTCTGAGGTCAGCCTTTTTCTCTTCTAACTATTAGGTAGGGAAAGGGAGCTGCTAGAATTTAAATCAATCATTTATCCTCCTTGTTAATGTTTCTGGAGGATTCCTAGAGAACACTGCAAGATTATGGCAAGAAAGAACACTTGGGGGATTTCACTAGATTGTATTTATTTATACCATCCCAAATATCATGGGATCTTGGAGCTGTAGGAAACCTAGAGATAATATACCCCCAACACACTCATTTTCCAAGAGGGAAACATGCCCAGAGAGAGGAAGTGCCTTGCCTGGAACAACACAGACAACAGAGATGATGGTAGTAAAATTGGGAATCAAATCCCAAACCCATGTTCCCTGATTGCCAGCTTTTTACTCTTTCCATGCAGACACTTTGCTCCACCCACTTGGAACCAGGTTCTAGCAGGGGACACACCTTCCCTTGTAAATTTGACCAAATAGTGGTCCTCTCTAGTGGGGTTTTATCTCCATAAAGTACACAACTTCCACAAAGATGCACATGGAGCATCATGGAGGAGGGTGGCTTCTTAGATCAGCCCTACTAGCCCCAGAGTTCTATTGAGAGATGTGGCAGCTGAATCCCTTCTGCGTCTCTCACTTCCATAGAACAGAGGTTGGCAAACGATAGCCCTTAGGCCAAAAACAACATATAACCTGTTTTTATTGGAACATAAGCATACCTACTCATTGACATAATATCTATGGCTGCTTTTGCTTTATAATAGCAGAGTTGAGTAGTTGCCATGAAGACCATATAGCCTGCAAAGCAGAAAGTTTCTACTATGTGCCCCTTCACAGGAATAGTTTGTTGATCACTGCTGCAGAGAGTTTGGAATTCCAGCAGTGGCTCTAATCACAGTCCTTGCATTTTTGTCGATCCACCTGTGTAGCCTCTTTGCTTGATTCTGTCAAGATAGACCTGGGTAAGGCTGATTTAATTGCATTGTTTGCTTATTTGTTTGTTTATTCATTTATTTATTTATTTATTTTAGAGAGAGGGGAGGGGCAGACAGACAGGGAGAGAGGGACAATCTCCAGCAGACTCTCTGCTGAATGAGGAGCCAGACACAGGGCTCGATCCCAGAACCCTGAGATCTTGACATAAGCCAAAATCAAGAGTCAGAAGCTTAACTGACTGAGCCATCCAGACACCCCTAATTGCGTTAACTTAAATCCATAATGGAGTAAAACAGGCCACAAAGTCCTGCAGGCAAAAAAGGATATATACACTATGATATAATTTATGTACATAATGAAGAACTAGTAATCAACACTATATAATATGTATATTTAGTGAAAGTACACAAACTTGCACAGGAATGAAAATTATGAACTTTAGGGCAGTGGTTCCCTATAGGTGTGTTGATGTGCAGATAGGAAAGGATGGGTTTAGGCTTGTTTATAATTTTTAATTAAAAACAATATAGAGTTTTGAAGAAAATATAGTGATATATTAACATTGTTTATATATGGCTTTGGATATTGGGAATGTCATATTATTTTCTATACTTTGTTTTTTATATATTTATAATTAAAAGTAAAAACACAAAGGGCAGGCAGGGAGTCACTGGCTAAGTCCTTTAGCTTCTGTGAGATTTAGAGAACCTTTAGGAGGTTTTCCAAACTCTGCTAAAGTCTTTATTCCTCCTTGAGGAACATGGGGAAACAGGCATCACACCCACAGAGAAAAAAATCTCATTAAGAAATGTTCTGGGGGCGCCTGGGTGGCTCAGTCGTTAAGCATCTGCCTTCGGCTCAGGTCATGATCCCGGGGTCCTGGGATCGAGCCCCGCATCGGGCTCCCTGCTCAGTGGGGAGCCTGCTTCTCCCTCTCCCACTTCCTCTGCTTGTGTTCCCTCTCTCACTGTGTCTCTCTGTCAAATAAATAAATAAATAAATCTTTAAAAAGAAATGTTCTGTTTGTATGTATGCATATTTAATGCTCATATTTCAAATACACACTCAAGTACATCCTCTCATTAAGTGATTCAATACAGAGTGTGGAATTTCACTACCATTCCTCAACCTTAATAGTCAAGTAATTAGTAAATAGTAAAGACTGCTCAATGCATATGCTTTTGTCTCCTTTTATGCATTTACAAACAAATGAACATATCTTTTTTTTATCCCTAAAAACAGTCTCATACTATATGAATTATTCTAAGACCTGTATTTTTCTTGGAGATGTTTCTAATTCAGAACATAGAAGTCTGCCTGTTTCCATATGATGATTCAATAGCCTTTCACAATATGCATATATTATATTTAAATTTAACCACTTCTCTGCATGAACCATTCTATAATACATGTTATTTTCATCCTTCTGGGTGTGCCAGCATTTTGCCTTCCAGTGGTCAGGTAGAGTTATTCAGTTTGGGAATCTATCTATAAAGAGTGAAGAGACTTCTTAATTCAAACTTAATGAAAATTTGTCCATAGCATTGGACCCATAGTCTATACTGTGTGCTCTATAGACATCTATGTATGCACAGGAAGCTGCATATGGCAAACTAGTGAGCTGGAATAGCAGTCATTCTTTTATTAACTATCAATTTGTATTAACTAATGTGATTAATTTTGTAAATTATTTTTCATGCATTTATTTAATCAAATCTGGCTTTCCATGCTTTGACAGTGGTAGGTATATGATTTTGTCTTATTGTATCTCATTTTTGATTGGGATGTTTGAAAACTCCTTTCATGGAAGATCGTGTCATGCTGGGAGCCAGGAAAAAAAAAAAAAAAGAAAGAAAGAAAGAAAAAAAGAATGCTTCTTCGCTGTGCAGGACTAGACCACATTTGTATCAGAATTAAAAGTTCTGGGATGCCTGGTGGCTCAGATGGTTAACCGTCTGCCTTCAGCTCAGGTCATGAACCCAGGGTCCTGGGATTGAGTTCTGCATCGGGTTTCTTGCTCAGCAGGGAGCCTGCTTCTCCCTCTGCCTGCCACTCCCCCCACTTGTGTTCTCCCTCTCTCTCTCTGACAAATAGATAAATAAAATCTTTAAAAAAAGTATTAAAAGATCTCAGGGATGAAACCTCTGAAATATATTGCTATTTCATTACTTCGCACCTGACACTGTGTTGGTTACATAGCCAGAGGCAGTTGAAGTTGGATATATATATGTGTAATTACAAAACACCTTCTCTGTATTTGCAAGTTCTCCTTGTTTTTAGAAGACACTCAAAATCCATCTTAATTACCTTTCTTTTTCCCAAGAGAGTGCAAAATGTTTGATACTTCTAGCAAGTGTATCTGGAAAAAGTTATTTCAAAATAATGATACCAGTATTTCCTCACAGTGATAAGTGTGACTTTTTTGAATCTTTATTGTGGTTGAGGTATGATTGAAGAAAAGTCAAGAAATTCACAGTTAAATCAGATAGAAAGGCCAGCAGCTATTCCCATTTCTTTGTAAAGTGAAGCTCCAAGGGTATGAATTTAACAAACAGATGATCTTTCCCAAATTAATTGAGAATGAGGCTGGATTTAGTCCAGTTGTAGTTGTCTAGCAACTGAGCAACGTATTGGAAAGAGGATGAAGGTACTTTAGCCCCTGGGTACCACTTAAGGCGCTGAGTTTCTTTGAAGGATGTGAAAAAAACTTTGTTCTTTTGGAAGTTCCTACTTCAAGATGCCTATGATCCATACCATATGCCTTTCACCTTTTAAATCAGATTTAACATTGTAAGACAGCTTAATTGTCATCTCTTCCGTGAAGCTTTTCCTGACAATTTCCATATCTACTTCCTCTGTGCTCCCCTCACCCTATGAATTTCATTATCTTTGCACTCATCATCCTAGAATCACTAACTTGTTCATTTATCTTTCTTGTGTGTCTGCCCAACCTGATTGTAATTAGGCACTGACTCTTGTTTTCCTTTGTATCTCCCATGCATAACGCCATGTCTCATAGTCTGTAGATGCTCTGACATTATTTGTTGAATGGATGGATGGATGAAGAAATGAATGTATGAATAAATTAAAGAGTTAATTAGGCTTCAATGAAGAATCACTCCCTATATTCGCAGATGTATCAAGGACTCTATATGTAAATGTAATGGAATAACTCTAGTATATACTGTTGGAACAGACTTTGTGATAACCTTGTTTCAAGCCATTGTAAAGAGTTTTTTGAATTAAGTTACCTTCCCTCTTTCTTCTGTTCTCTGCCCTACAGGCTGCCTAAGCAGTTGTGACTGGTTCTTAAAGTGAGTTCAAATTATCTGGCAATTGGCCCCAACTTCCCATCCCAAGGCAGACAGGTCTGCCTGATTCTCCTTGCTTGTTGGACTTTGCCTATGGCTTATTCTTCTGTTTATTATTACTCAACTGCTACTTCTTTCATTTTAGTGTGAAGTATTCTTAATCTCAGGTTGGCACAGGGAATTTTTCTTGGCGAAATTCTGGATTCCCTGTGGCTGTTAACATGTTTAGTTATGACTGTAATAACACTAGAACTCCCCTGGATAATCCTAAAAAAGGACATTATACATCGGGCTGTTTCCTGAGGTAGGGAGCTATAAAGGGAACTCATTTCTTATATCCAGGTCTTCACATCCATGTTATTAGAAGTACTCTGTTTTGATCAGGTTTATTGCAGGAATCAGATGGCACACAAATTGTGTAGTTTGAAGACCATTTTAGAAAGGGACTATTTACAAAGTCTTGGTCAGCGCAAAGAGAAATCAAGAGAGATTGGGTACTACTCTAGGGTTAGAAATAGGATCATCTGAAGGGGAAATGGGAAAGAATGGTTCTCAAAATCTAAAGAAAAAAAAGTCAGAGAGAGAAGATGAGAGCTGTGTGGAGAGGGTTGCCTGAGAAGAGCAGTAGCCTTTGTTCAAGTTCATGGAGACTCTGCAGAGAGGCATCCCAGGGAATAAATGTTCTGAACGTTCTTCTCTTCCTCTAGTCTCCCACTGATGTGCTCCAATAGCTAAACCCAACTGGAAAATCAGGGGGCAAAGAAGCTTGAAGAAGTGGCCCATGCCAGCCAGCCTTTTGGGACATAGGGTGCAAATTGGAGAGAAGATCTGGATGGGCAAGAGGAAGAAACTTAGCACAACCACCCAGAAGGAATGCAGACATAACAGGCCCTGTGAATAGAGGCCATGTTGTATATAGCTTCACTCCAAAATAATTTGTTGGGGGGGGTATTATTGTAACATTTTCTTATGTATCTCCAACTGCTTCTGTAAACATTTCTTTATCTTATTCCTCATTGTCATTAGCCCCTTACTAATTTGCTCATTTAAAGGCTATAACATTCTCTAAAAACAAGCACAAACTTTCTTTGGCTTACTCTTACCTCCAGGATAAAGTCCATCTTTAATGGGGCATTTGAGAATCTTTAAACTCTGGTTCCAACTTTTCACTGTCTGGGTAGCTCTTATTCATCTTTCAGGACTTACTAACCTGAAACTTGACTAGATGCAAGTGGGATAAATCTATATTACACTAGTTAGGCAAAGAATGGAATTTACTGGACAGATTACTGTCCAGGAAGGGCAGGTCTCTGATCAGCTTCTGGGATTCCAACACCACAGAGTGGGGACAGTTTCTCTCTAGAACACCACCATCAATTTGACTTTGCTTCCAATCCCTATGCTCTATGTGTTTCAGGTCAGGTTCTCCAGAGAGACAGTCTGATTGGCCCAGCTCTGGTTAGATGGACACTGCTGGTCTTAAAAAATTTTTTAAATATTAGTTATGGTCAATAGAGATACAAAATAGCCATGTTGTCCCTCAGAATTTATTGGTGGATAGTGGTGATGGAGCAGTTAATAACTGGAGAAGAGATAACAGATTATAAATTGGAGAGACACTTTAAAAGGTTATCTAGTATAAAGACCTAATTTAATTATGATCATTTTTTTAAAGATGTATTCATTTATTTGAGAGAGAGAGAGAGCATCAAGTGGGAGGAGGGACAGAGGGAGAGTGAGAGAGAGGGAGAGAAGCAGACTTCCTGCTGAGCATGGAGGCTGATATCAGGCTCAATCTCACAACCCTGAGATCATGGCCTGAGCCAAAATCAAGAGTCTGACGCTTAACCAACTGAGCCACCCAGGCACCCCTATTTGTGATCTTTTTTAATGAAGTCTTTTCAGATTTCTCTAGAGGCTTCTATATCCTTGTTAAAATCTAATTATTTTTCTAAATATTTATCAGTTGCTCCCCTAAGATGTTGAATTCAAAGAAAGGGACCATTTCTTATTCATCTTTGTATGCCCAGTACCTAATACAATGAACAGAGAGGCACTCACTACTTTTGGTTAAACATTGAGTGAACATCGTTGTAGAAAAATAATGGACATTGGAATCGCAAGGCTGATGCTGAGTTACATCATTAATTTACTAGATCTTCTGAATTAAGCCAATCTTTAAATTATTTTAGCTCTGGTTTCTTTCTTTCCAGTAATAACCACATCTTAGAGTGATGAGGACCAAATGGGATGCTCATGAAGCAATAACCCATAAGTGAAGGCTTTAATCGGTTGAGAGCCTGCATTCTATTTGAGTAGACGCTTTTGAATGTTTTGAATCTTTCTGTTGCCTCTTGTGTGACATTGAGCAAGTCACTTAATCTTTCTGAGACTTTGTAAGATTAAAGATAATAATACCTAACTTCATAAAGTTATGATGAAGATTAAACTTGATAATCCATATATTATGCTTGGTGCTTGGTGATTGCTCATATATGTTACCTGTTACTATCAAGGCCAAATCCTAGGCAATAGAGGAAAGGAGATGAAGTCTGATTATATGTTCTTTTTAGCTGCCAACTGCTTCATCTCCACACTTAATGCCTGGCTACGATGTTGTCTTTCAAATGACCTTCCCCTTAAACAATTCAACTGGGGGATTTTCCAGCTCTCCCTTCCATTTTATCAACATGGACTCCCCTGATGGGTTTTTTCTTTCTTTAATCTTTCAAGGACTAAAGTTAACCAATAATCAATCCTTGATAATATTGTAAAGGATTCTTATGAATCCACATGGTCTCTCAAACAACTGTCATGTGTATTTTCCTGGGCACATTTTGCAGATTCAAAATAAACTCAACAGAATGCCTTCCATGGAGAGATGTGCCAGCGCTGGGCTTGGCTGGTGGGTGAGAGGTCTGGAGGCATGTGCGCCTCTCAGCATTTCACACATTATAACGGGGGGAGACCCTTGCAGTACCTCAAAGAGAAATGACCCTGCTAAAAAAAAGTAGTCTTTGAAACCTTGTCTTCCTTCTCTAAAGAAAAGAAGATTTTGGCATAGTCATATAGGTACAGAACAAAAAATCAGGATGTCTTCTTTTAAGTGGCAATACTATCTACCATCACTATGAGGATCACTCCCACTCTCAATGACTTTCCATCTGTGAAATGAAGCTAACCTCCATCCCATTTTTCTTACAGGACAATTTTGGAAACCAAAGAAATAGCATATGTGCAAAATTTTGTGGAGATCCTTGAAAATCAAGGATATGTTTCTAAAAGTCTCCACTTAATGTAGCTCAAAGCTTAGAAAGGCATTTTCAGGCTCTAAAAAATTAGTCCTTATATATTTACTCTCTGCTTTAAATGGATGCTCCAGACCATCATATTTCACTGTGTAGAAGAAACAAACTTTGTGACGTGGTTTAGGTTTAAACTGTTAAGTGACTTTTTTGAATTTGATCCAGGCTTATTAGGACCAGCAACAGGGAGACATCAATATTAAAAAGCCACCTCAAAAACTGTCTGGACTTTTAATAATATTGAAGAAAAAGGCGGCTTACTTCTAGATGTTAAAGAAGAAATATGTTTTTACATGTATGTTTATTATAGATTCATTTATATCTGAAGTTCTTAACACAAGATGCAACTTATAAACTATCATTCTATTCTAAACTAGCCATTTTTTACAATCTGCCACAATTTTCTAAAATGTATTTTATAGACTGATACCTAAACAACATGGAGGTTTATATTTCAGATGCATTTATACAAATACTACAGTAAAATTACTTGAGAGTGATTTCTTACCTCTTTGCATTAAAGGGCCAAGATAGCACTGAGGAGCTCTTTTATTTATGATTAAAAACTGTTGAGCTTTCTGTGTTAGCTGGTTTGTCAGTCAACTAAAGCTCTTTGTCTTTGCCAGGTTATAATAGATGGATCCCGTGGCTTTTCTATCTGCACAGGGAAGGAATTTAAAACTAGAAGAAACAAAGTACTTAAACATTCTAGAGATTTACTTCATGACTTCCTTTAATTAAAGTCAATTCCTTATTTAAAGAGGTACTCATATTTCCAATCCCATATCTTCTCTTTCTCTCAAAGAGAGCACTCCCACTATTGTTTCCACAACTGCAAATATTAGATGGGTTTCAAATTATTGCTTTATCATTATTTTTTGAAGTAATTCTTTCATGTGAATACTTAATTCAGAATCCCTCTGCATGTTAATATCCTTATTTGTAGGAAAGATCAGTGATCATAGGGGTATTTTTAGAATTCAGTGAGTTAAGTAGAAGTAAAGGAGTTAGAAAGCTCCCTGGCACAGAGTAAAAACTCAATCTGTGTTCCCCACACTGTGGTTGTTGCTGGAAGTGTCCCTGTCGCTGTTGCCTTGGTCCTCTAGGACCTTCTTGAATCATATTCTTGCAAGGACATGAAGATGAATGGGCTACTTTTGTTTCTTGTGCTCTGGTAGAATCCAGAAAGATTAGTCCAACTAGTAGGATGATCTCTGAGGAGATAAATATGAGATTTTATTTCAGAAGCTTCAATCTTTGAGAGCCTTTCCCTTGGGAGCAGAATATGAGTATTTGGAGTACTCCAAAGTAGAATAATGAATATTTGCTTTTCCTTTCATTTCTTACAATTTTACTGACCCAGAAGCAGTAGTGGATTCTTCTTTCATTCTGGTATTCCCTAGCTATTCTTGTGGGCACCTTGCCTGATTCAGTTATGCTTTATAAATTTTAAAATACAGTTGGAATCTCCATACTACTTTATCTTAGAGTCTAAGAAATATAAAAATGAAATATATAGTGGAAGCCTGTATTAGTTAGGATTAAATTCAGCTGCATATGAAAGAAGCTCAAATAGCAGCAGCTTAACTAAGAAAGGAGATCATTTTTTCCCTCTCACATAAAAAATGAGCAGTGGTTGACAGTCCAGGGCTGGGAGGGTAGCTCCACATTAATCCATGACCCAGGTGTATTCTCCCTTTCTGTTCTTCCATCCTTAGTGTGACTTCTATCCTCAAGGTTGCCTTACTGTTGTGAGATGGCCATTGTAGCTCCAGCCATCACGTTTATATTCTAGGCAGCAGAGTGGAAGAAAGGAGAGGAGCAAAGGTATTTATCTTCACTGAGTGAGCTCCCTTTAAAAACTTTGTGAGAAGCTGTACACTGCAACTTTTGCCTACTATGTCAAGGGAAGATGGGAAATACAGGTTTTATTTAGAACTAGTAAAAAATCATTTATAATATAGGGGTACATCTTTACCATCTCCATAAGCTGACCAGGTCAGAGCTATACTTACCATTGTATTCCATAGTGGTGGGTATAGGCTACAGAATCAGACCAATCTGGGTTGGGATCTTGGTCTACCTCTTACTCTTTGGATTGTCCTTGGGGAAATCATGGAATTTCTTTGAGCCTTAATTTTGTCATCTATCAATTGGAGATAATAATAGAGCTTACTTTATAAGGATTTAAAGAGATGACATATGTATATAAGTCTTTATCCAAGTAATAATTTTTAAATGAATACCAATAATTTTATTTATTTAACTGTCCCTTATGGATCAAACACTGTACCAGCTTAGAAAAATGTCATATCTTATCTTCACAACAAGTTTGCAAAGTGTTTTACAAATGAATGAATCAGAAACTCAGAAAGGCTAAATAACTTGACCAAGGTTATACAAAATGAAACATAAGCCTTCCCTCCCAATTTAAGAAGGAAAAAAAAAAAAGCGCAGATCTTTCTGACTCTAACAATTGTGATTTTTCTTCCAGATTAGATTGTTCTTTTTAGATCCAGGTACACACATTACATATAGGTTTATGTAATAACAAGCTGGGTTCTAATAGCATTTTGTTTTACTGATTGTATTTATTTGGCAAACATCAGGAGTTGCCAGAGATTGTAAATTGGAGTTTTAATTCCAGACTTTGGACTTGTTGTATCCTGAGAAAAAAACGGGACCCTGCTATAGAAGAAAAATAGAAGAGATTTTCTGCCTAAGACTTGTTTCAAAGTCTCCGTGTTTCTAGTTCTTTGTCACCAAGCTACATACGTAGACTTTGAATGAAATAATCAGGTTGGAGAGCTAGATCCTATTGTTCTCTGTCTTCCCATGTCAGTTCAATTTGTAAAATTGAAATGGGGCATCTGCTATGCTAGTTAGAAGGTTGAGCTGGACTAATGTAATACATTCCTGGAGGGTATGCACAATGCCCATATTATTTGCAGATGGTAAAAGTTGCCATGCTAGAGAAAATCAAGGATGCTGTCAGTGCAACAGAAGGTGCAACTGAATTCACACATGGGGGTTAGAGCAGGAAGAACATCTTCTAAGCTGAGATGTAAAGGATAAATCAGGATTTACCAAAGGAAGAGAAGCTGGAAGAGAATTCCAAGCAGGAGAGACAGCATGTGACTTTGACTCTGGGCTCTGATTTTTGGACATCTATTCTTTAATTATTCTTACCTTTACCTTTTAACTTTTGCATTGACTCTGCCAGGTATGGCTTTCAGTCTTGCCAGCTGAAAGCCCATCATGAAACATAGATGCCACCAGCTTAAACAACATGGCACTGGGATTATGTCCTCATAAAGCCAATGTTAACAAACCATTCTGCAGAATTGTTCTAAAACCGAGATGGCACCTAGGCTTCATATCCTATGCCAATGCTAATAGTTTATGGTAGCAGCCTGGACAGATCAAAAGGATACTGAGGATTAGTGGAAAGAGTACCATGATTAATTAGTGATGCTTCCCTAGGTTCAGAAAGAGAGTTCTGATGCACAGGAATTCACATCTTGGGTCCAAAACTCTCTTTCCCCCTTTCCAATATGTTTGAATGGAACGAGGAAAAATGTCAAAGAAGAAGCAGGGCACAGGCCAGAAAGGACAGATGATTACACCTCCTGTCTCTTGTCTGTAGCATTTCCAACCTCAGCATACAAAATTTGGCTTTTGATAATAATGAAAAGCTGGCTCCAAGTTCCCTGGGTCATCTTGGTGGTCCCTACATTTGCAAGTCCCTTCAAATACCCAGCTGCTGTTCCTAACATGCCTGCCAACTATAAAATGCCTAATGTAAGGGGTTGCCCCAAACAGGAATGGTTGGGGAGAGGCAGGAATATGTCTGTGGTCACAGACTTGAGTTTGCTACTGGCCTGCATGGACTTGAGCCTATGACCTCATCCTCATAAACATTTCCTGCTAACCTATAAGTAACAAGCCACAGACAACAGTCTCCTTTGCAAAAATTTTTAAAAATGATTACTTTATTTCCGTGCTTAAAACTTTTCATTGGTCCCATTGACTGCTTGCCAATCATTCTAGACCATACTGTATCCTATATTCCAGATGCATAAAAAACCCAACGTTGCTTTTCTTTGTGCCACCCTATTTTACTGTCTTTGCCTTTGTCTATTCAGACCTTTGCAGTTGGAACCTTCTTCAGCTCTGCTTTGTCCATTTAGCTAACTCTTATCCAAATTCCAGATCTGGCTGGAATATAACCATCTCTGCAACCCTTGCGCATCCATCCCACCTGGTTCATCTCTCTCACCAATGCTATGTCTGGGTTTTATATACTTTTATTACTGCACATGTCATATTGATTGTAAATAAATCATATGCCTTAGCAGACAGTGAGCTTCCTGAGGGTAGGGACTGGATCTCCCTCCTCTTCTGACAGACATTTAAGCCAGAGTCTGGTCACCTCAGATATTGAATTCAACTTAATCTTTAAAAGAACAAAATACTAAATGCTCTTTACATCCACACTTTTCACTGGGCTCTGTATGTATCTGGAGGAGTGAGGAAATGCCTGGCTAATCAAAGATAGAGATATATGCCTGTTTCATTTGTTTATCTTTGAATTCTCCTATTTCATAGATTATAGTCAGGACAAGGAAGATCAGAATTAAAAATTAGACATTTTGAGTTACTCCACTGCAATTTGGAGAGATGGGAGACTATGTATTTTTTCCTTGGAATTTTTTTTTAAAGATTTTTTTTTTTATTTGACAGAGACACAGCCAGAGAGGGAACACAAGCAGGGGGGAGTGGGAGCCCGATGCGGGGCTCGATCCCAGGACCCTGGGATCATGACCTGAGCTGAAGACAGATGCTTAACGACTGAGCCACCCAGGAATTTTTAACCAAAGAGATTTTATTTTTATTTATCACAACAGGGTTCCAGGCAACATCTTGCCTAGTCATATTAATTGAATTATTCAGATGCTCGTGAGTTAATATTGTCTTATCTCATGTTTCCAGCTCATTAACTAATAACCAAAAATGCAAGTAATTAAGGCATTTAGAAAATGCCATTAACTGCCACTGAATTTTGTCTCCCTTCTGAGTTTGTTGAGTAGTTGGGTAGAAAACACTCAACCTTTGGCTCACATTACCTTCCTAGGGAATGACCATCATCCTCTTGGCTTCTTCCCAAATGTACTGGGCTAGTTTTCTACACTGCAGATTCTTGAGGCTTTTATTCTTGTGCCGTTTGGAAACATGCTGTCAGTCAAAGCAGAAGGAGTAAGATTGTGAGCTCCCAATTGTCCAGATATGCTTATTACTTTGCTTGCTCTCTCAAAGTTTGATAAAGACGAATGTTAGTGTATCCCAAGTGCCCCCAAGACCCCACCAGTCTCTGTTATAAAATAAAGTTAAACTCCTTTTTTTTAAATTTTTTATTGTTAAATACCAGAATTAAGAAGTGAGCCACCATTATGTTTGCAGAATGCTCTGTCTTTAGAACACTTGATTTCCTTAGGTGTCTCTGCACATCCACAGAGAACGCTTAAGTATTTCATACATTTATCCCATTGGTTATCCTTGCCATTGTTAAGCTCTAGATCTCTGCCCTCCTCTGCTGCTGGTTGCATCTTACTGTCTCAGATGGGTCCACTCAGGCTTGGGATTCTTTCTGTAACTAGGCCTGGGCCTGAGCACAGCCTTTTTCTTTAAGTCACCATAGAAACAGCTAATACAGGCTGATATGAAACCTTTGAAATAGTAGGACACAAGTGTGGCACAAAGACTAGAAATAGATACCAGATGTAGGAAATCTCAGAGTTCATAGGCCAAATCCCCCTCTGGAAAACATATGGGGAGTGTATGATCTGTTATGAGCTGAATTATGTTCCCAGAAAGATATGTCAAAGTCTTAACCCCCACTACCTCAGAATGTGACCTTACTTGGAAATAGGGTCTTATAGATGTGGTCAGTTCAGAGGAGGTGATGCAGGAGTGACACAGGCTCTTTAGTCCAACATGATTGGTGTCCTTATAAGAGAGAAGATCCAGAGAAGAGAATGTATGTGAAGATAGAGGCAGAAATTAAGGTGGTGTAGCTGCAAGCCAAGGAACACTAAGGACTGATGGCCACCGCCAGAAGCTAGGAAGAGGCAAGGAAGGATTCTCTAACACAGGCTTTTAGAGGAAGCAGGTCCTTGCCAACAGCTTGATTTTGTCCTTCTGGCCTCTGGAACTGTGATACAATAAATTTCTCTTTTTTTAAGCCACCCAGTTTACGGTACTTTTTTATAGCATCTCTAGGAAACTAATACCAGGTCCCTCCTGCTAGCTCCCAGCATGGTATCATAATAGGAGAACCAGGGCACCTGGGTGGCTCAGTCAGTTAAATGTCCGACTCTCAATTTTGGCTTAGGTCATGATCTCAAGGTCATGAGATCAAGACCCATATCAGGTTCCACACTGAACGTGGAGCCTACTTAAGATTCTCTCTCCCTCTCTCTCTGCCCCTCCCTACCCCTACTCTCTCTCTCAAAATAATAATAATAATAATTAATAATAATAATTGCAGAACCCAGCTCGTCTCTCTAAATCAGCAGCTGCCCTTACCCATCTGAAGTCCCAGATTAAATTCTGAGGTTCTTCCTGTCTAGCCTCAAATCTGCTCTATCCTAGGATGACTGCTGCTTGGGATGTCCATTTTTTTTTTTTCAGGAAAATATATTAACAAAGCTTTGGTTGACTCTCTTCCAGGAGCCCCTTTGTGATGACCAGCACCAGGCAGAAAATATAAGACAACAGGGTAATACTACAGCAGTTGAGGTGGGTTTTGGCATTATCAATCCAATTCCTTTTAGAGTCCCTCTGGCTAATTTGCTGACACAATCTATCATTCTTCTCTTTTTATTATTTTTGCATAAATAGGAATATACGTATCTTCTTTTATTTTTTTTAAAGATTTTATTTATTTATTTGATAGGGAGAGACACAGCGAGAGAGAGAACACAAGCAGGGGGAGTGGGAGAGGGAGAAGCAGGCTTCCCGCCGAGCAGGGAGCCCGATGTGGGGCTCAATCCCAGGACCCTAGGATCATGACCTGAGCCGAAGGCAGACGCTTAACGACTGAGACACATATCTTCTAAGAATAGACACTCATTTTGGGAACAGAGCATGAATTAGGAAGTGAATGTGTCCTTACAGAAAACATAATCTGTAAAAACTTAACAGAATGAAATAAAAAATTTTACAATCTATTTCAGAGAAGCTTAGATTGTCTCTTCACTCTATTTCTTCATTCTAAAACTCATTGCTTTACCTCTGCATAGCTAAAAGCCACATCAGAGTGATTTTCCTAAAATAAAGGTACAGTTTTTATTTCAAGGTAAATTTAAATTTCCACCTACAAGGTAATATGAAAAATATTAGAAGAGTTGAAATGCCCATCCCCATTTATATACCCCACCTTCCTGCTTCTAGTTATGAATTTTTTCAAGAAAAATAAATAGAGATATATAGAGTAGTAGAGATAAAGATAGAGGTAGAGGTAGAAGAGGAGAGGAAGACAGAGACAGAGAGAATTCTTTTTTTTTTAAAAAAAGATTTTATTTATTTATTTCACAGAGAGAGATAGCGAGAGCAGGAACACAAGCAGGGGGAGTGGGAGAGGGAGAAGCAGGCTTCTGCCTGAGCAGGGAGCCCAATGTGAAACTCGATCCCAGGACCCTCAGATCATGACCTGAGCCGAAGGAGGCAGACGCTTAATGAGACAGAGAGAATTCTTAACCCCCAACATCCAGCCTTGGCTAGACCTCCCCATTACCTCAAGATTTTTTTCATTTTAGGATTTCAGTTCTTCCTACTCTCTCTTCCTCCATGAGTAATTGCTCCTTGAATTATTCTTCTATATGGCACTTAGAGCTGGAAATTCCATAAGTAAAAGGAGAAATAGCTCAAGAGGGATGAGACGTAGAGGGTACAGTGAGAGCACTACCGTGAGGACACAGCTTCCCAGCACATTGCCAATCTCCAGGGCACTCCCATGATTGATCTGTGATGCCCACCACATGGGTGGGTATGGAAGGAGGTAGGGATGAACCTGTAGCATGGATTTTCTGTTCTTCATGGTCCACCTAATCTGACACTTGTGCTGTAGCTGTCCTTCTTTAGGTTAAACCCTCTATGTCAAGAATCAGCAGATTTGGCTCACCATTATTTTTGTAAATAAAATTTTATTGAATGCAGCCATGCTCACTCATTTACATACTGTCTGTGGCTGCTTTTATACTACAAAGGCAGAGCTGAGTAGTTGCCATAGGGACCGTATAACCCACAAAGCCAAAAATATTTACTATCTAACCCTTCACAGAAAAGGTTTGCTAATCATTACTCTATATGGTGCCAATCATGGGCAATGCCCTTCTTCTTGGATCTGCTAAGTGGACTGATTATATCCTTCAACATAGAGTATTTCATGTTCTAGTCAGAACTCTGCCAGTAACAGATAATTGAAATCAATATCAAACAATCTCCAACAATCTAAAGTGAAAACAAACAATCTAGGGTGAAATAGAATTTTGGCTCTAGCTGCAAGGTTCAGGGATAACTGACTTTAGGTATAGTTGGATCTTAAGAGGCAAGTATGTCATCAGAAGTAATCTCCCTATCTTCATCTTTCAGTCTTGCTTTTCTCTCAGGCACCCAGGAGTCCCAGATTTATAGTTGACCTATTACCCCAGTAGGGCAATGGCATCTCCTTGCCAATCAGTCCAGCAAAAGCACCAGCACTGAGTATAAAAGAGCCATCATTTGACATTCTCAGATGACTACTATGGCCAAAGGGAATGAAATTTGGAACCATGGGTCTATCTATCCCTGTAGCTGGACCTGGAGTCAGTTCCATCCAAATTATAAGACTGGTTATGAGGGAGAGCTAGTTCTCCAAAGTAAAATCAATGTTTCCCCCCAGATTAAGGGTGAATGAATTTATAGTAAAGAAACACCCACTATTCCTGGATAATGGGATTTCTACAAGAAGGAAGAGAAATAAGAGAGGCAGAGAACCCATTCTTTTAGATTCTGGTCCATCTAGACCTGGACTGGCCCTTCTGGATCCCTTCTGATAGATTCTGATCTGATCTGTGACTGCCAGTCATTGCATGACAATCTGAGGGAGCATTCAGGGATGCCCTGGCTCTAGATGGTGGCCAGGAAGGAAAGCTTGGTGGCCTCTGGGTGACTATATATTCTCCTAATTATGAATATTTGCAAAGGCAGCATTACCAGCTCAGAGCATTGTATATTGTGACCTCATCCCAAGAGATTTTCCAACAGAGCTGCACCCATATCCAGCTGTAATTACTAGTGATGATGCATCATAGCAACAGACCAAACCTTGACTAATACCTGCCAGGGAGATATGGTTGGTACATTTCTTTTCTCCCCAAAGTAAGCCCAAAACAATAAAAAGTGGTTGTTAATTTATTAGCTTTGGTTGAGAAATGATCATTGTTGACCATGAACAAGGGAATGACACAGTGTGCCCATTTCAAAAGTTTATTTCCTTTTCCACCCTAAATTTAAGTTGTCAATGCTTTCATCTATAAATACTTTCAATAGAAACAAAAGCCACAATTTCCTGTCCCTTTGCCTTCTATTTATTTTAAATAATAATGTCCTAAGTTGGTACAGCCCATTCACTGTATAAAATCTGTTCCTCCACAAGTGAAACTGGGCCACCTCTTTCCACCTATCCACACATGTTATATAAGGGGCATCAGGGCA
Source organism: Leptonychotes weddellii (assembly GCF_054177405.1). Lineage (NCBI taxonomy): Eukaryota > Metazoa > Chordata > Mammalia > Carnivora > Phocidae > Leptonychotes > Leptonychotes weddellii. Next base: position 42,419,557 of record NC_138369.1, on the reverse strand, counting down.
TCAGTATTTTTTAAACTCCCTGGGCATTTCTAGATACTGCTGATTTAGATAGTCTTCTTGTTGGCACCTCTGAATCTTCTAAGCCCTACACTGATCACAGAGTTAGCTACCATTTTCTCTCTGTTTTCATTGTGCTTTTGTTATGACTTCCTGAGCAATTTTGCAATAGCTGACTTACTTACTTGCTTTTTTTCACTAAACTTTGCTCCCTATAGGCATAGACTCTTTCTTGTTTATTTTTGTATTTTTAGCACTTAATGGAGCACCTGGAACAAGATAGCTATTTGATAAATCATAGCTGAATGGAATAATCTCACACCATCCTCTCAAAGATGCTATAAAGTAGGTATTATTGTAATCATTCCTGTTTTGTCAGGTCAGAAACTGAGGCTCACAGACATTAAGTGCTATACGCAGAGTTTGACTTGAACCCTGAGCTTTTGACTCCAAGGCCATGTTCCTTTCCGGAACATCATTCTTAATGGAAAGTATTGATACAATTGCTGCTATTTATGGCTAAATGATATGAAATAGCAGGTTAAAAATGGTCAAAATTTGGCAATTTCATAGGCTTCAACCTAACACTTTTGTTGTGGCCTTTATACAGGGTTTGACTTTTTGTTAAAAGAGATCAACACCCTGTCAGAGCAAATGGGCTAGAAATCTCAATGGCCTTAACTGGTCAGAACAAATGTACCTAAAAGGTTGTTGATCAGAAACTCGGACCCACTGGCCCCTCATAGTACAGACTTCAGTAAAGTGTTTCATGGGATGACATCAGTCTAATGGCTGTATGGACGTTAACCATCAGATTGGGGCTTTTCTTTATCAACTCATGGAGTCATGAGTTGGAAGTCAATCCATCAACTCATGGAGCAGTGGAATCATGAAGACTCCAATTTCACATGGAGTCAGATCATTGCACAAAGGGTTAAAAGACCTGAATTTAGGGGTGCCTGGGTGGCCCGGTAGTTAAGCGTCTGCCTTCAGCTCAGGTCATGATCCCAGGGTCCTGGGATCAAGCCCCACATCGGGCTCCCTGCTCAGCGGGAAGCCTGCTTCTCCCTCTCCCACTCCCCCTGCTTGTATTCCCTCTCTCGCTGTCTCTCTCTCTCTGTCAAATAAATAAGTAAAATCTTAAAAAAAAAAAAAAGACCTGAATTTAAATCTCAGTTAAGCTACCACCTTGCTATGTGAACTTATGAAAGTCTTTCATCTCTGTGAGCTTTACTTTCTGTATCTGCAAAATGGAGAGAATAATTCCTATCATATCAAATGACTCTAAGGTTAAAAAAATATGTATTACCCACAAAAGGCATCACAAACTATAATGTAGTATACAGTCATGATAATTTTACTGTGGGTCTTCCCCACCTAGAAGGGAAAGCCTAGCAGGCTCACTAAACACAGCATTAAAATATAAATACTTGAATGAACAACCTAGATGTCTTTAATGATAATACATGAGCATCCTCTTTTTAATGTAAGGTCCCCTCTGGCATGAATAGATTGTTACAGCCAGTTCATTTTCCATGTTTCCAGCAGATTAACTGCTTGTCTGAACTCCTGAAATAGGAATGATGAGCCTCCGTGGAGTTGAAGGGGCTTCCTGATTAACTCATCTGTTTTCGTCTCTTGTAATGAGAAATTACCACTGTGCCCAGAGTGTTCTGCTTCTCTGAAGGCTTGCAGTTCTCACTTTCTACACAGTGGCAGGTGGGCACACAGGCCAACAGTCTGATTGAGAAATTCACTACCTAAGACCTAGAGGAAGAAAGGACATTGGCAGTTAAACCATATTAAAAATAATACGTGAATAGTGTCATCTGCCTGTTTGTGTATTTTGGGTACTTCTGAATTTAATTTTGATAGTATATCTATATGGTTCTCAAAGTGGGGATGCCAGAACATCACCATCATCATCATCATCTGAGAACTTGCTAGAAATACAAATTCTTGAGTACTTCCTAGACTTACTAAATGAGAAACATTGGAGGTGGGCCCCAGCAACCTGTATTTAAGTATTTTCTAGGTGATGCTGATGCATTAAAGTCTGAGTTGCATGACATATCTTTACTGGACAAATTCATGCCCCTTCAGTAAGACAGGGACAAAAATAGTAACATAGGGGTATTTATAGTTAATCTCTCTTTCCCTGGGTATTTACTTATTTGCCAATGATGCTCAGTTCTGTTTATAGGACTTTATTGAGTTAATAGATGTGTGGGTGGAGAAAATTAGGCAAAACCATGAGAATATGAAGTAATATAAATTTTAAAGAGACATGTTGCCATCTTTAGTTGAAAAGTTCTGGGAAGTACAGGTGGCGCAAAAAAGGACCAAGACCACTAAATGAACTGGTCCTTCTTTTAGGAAAAGACCAAAAAAAAAAAGGAGGGCAAATGTGCATGTCCCTAGTTGTTTAAGCCATCAGTCTAGAGTCACATTTTAAACTCATTTTCTTTTCTTCAATGGCCACATCCAGTCCATTAGCAAATCTTCTCAACTCTGTCTCCAAAATGTATCCTAAGCTCATTCACATCTCCAAATCTATGCCGCCACTGCCACATCAAAGGCATTATCATCTTTCTCCTGGACCATGTCTTGCCTCCTAACTGGTCCCTCAGCTTCGACCCTTGTCAATCTACTTTGCACACATTCAGAATTTCCCTAAACATAATTTAGATCAGTCACTCCTTTACCTCTCTTACTCTCTAATGGCTGTCCTTTGCATTTTGAATAAAAGCCACACTTCTATCCATGACCCATAAGGCTCAGCCTGATAAGGACATTAACCACCTATTCTCATTTTAATTCCCCTTTCCCCCACAGTCTGTTCCAATAGCTATTTTTTTTTATTGTCATTTCCTCAAACATCCCAGCCTCTTTCTTGTGTACAGATATTTGCGCATATTATTAACTCTGGTTGGGATGCTGTTCCTTCCACTCTTTCAAAGCCAGTGTTCCTTCTGCTTTAGGTCTTCTCTTAACTGGAAGCTCTTCAGAAGGACCTTTATTGGCGAATCTGTCTCAAATGAGTTTCCCCAAACTCACTCAGTACTTACTCTACATTCACTCCTTTTTTGTTTCATGCATAGTATTTTTCACAGTTTGAAACTATTTATTTGTTTGTTTCTCAGAGTATGAGGTTCTCATAGATTGAAATCATGTGTGTCTTATTTGATTTTATTTTTGCCCCTACTGCAGTGATGGGCACATAGTGATTGCTCAGTAAATGTTTGTTGAATCAGTGAACTGGAGCATCTCTTGTGCTATGTGACTCTTTAGACAGATAGATGGATATTTAGAAAGATTTGCTTTGTGCTCTGTAATATAATTCTGTTATAGTTGCTCTTCAAGAAACCTTGGGGAAAAATTATTGGTTTTAAATGAAGTGGGCTATGAATATATGCAGTTCATACTGGCTTGTGAGAGCAGATTGTGAGCATTTCTTCTTAATTCCATAACCTTATATGTATAGCTTGAGATCTGTAATGGTGGGAGTATTTATACCATGGCAACTGACAAAAACTAAAAATCAGAGATTTGTTTTCCCTCAGACAACTAGTTCTTAAAAATCTCCCAGCATATTATTGATAGATATATGTTTCAGGTTGTGATCCCTGGAAACAGGCCCTTAATTGAGAATTTGTATGAAAGTGATTGATTTGAAATTATGCCACGGATAAGGGGATAGGAGGGGAATAAGGAAATAGGACCAGTAAGGGAAGTAGACCAAAAAAGGATTTGATATCAAGAAAAGTCCTATGGAGCTTTACTTTGGCTCAAGCCCACAGAGCATCTCTGAAAACAAAGTTGTCCATTCAGGAACTAGGGATCTGGATTATTTGTACTGTCATTTATCGGTCATTGGTTAAGGACTGGCCCTTTGGGGAGCATGCATTCTTAGGCATTGTCTGTTACTGTGTGCAAAGGGAGAGCAAGTTCTGACAGTCTGAGGGCAGGGCTAGAACAAAGAGACACACAGGTGCTGGCTGTTGGGAATGAGAGCACCCAAAAGTGGTAAAGGGAACCTGGGCCTATGCTCAGCTTGCTGACAGCCCTGCTACAAGAGTGCCTCCCAATCTTTAACATAATTACCCAGGAATACAGAGGTCTGGAGAATCAGTAGGTCTGGGGCTGGGTCTAAGATTCTGATTGTCTAACAAGCTCCCAGGTGATCCCACTGATGCTTCTCATGAATCACACTTTGAGGAGCAAAGTGCAACAAGATGCTTTAAATTATTTTGTACAGGAAGATCCAGTTTTATTTGGCTTATTCAAGTTAGTTTTCATGGAAACATGGTTTATAGAAGAGTTTGAAATAGAACCACCTGCTGGGGCGCCTGGGTGGCTCAGTCGATTAAGCGTCTGCCTTCGGCTCAGGTCATGATCTCAGTGTCCTGGGATCGAGCCCCGCATCGGGCTCCCTGCTCCACGGGAAGCCTGCTTCTCCCTCTCCCATTCCCCCTACTTGTGTTCCCTCTCTCGCGTGTCTCTCTCTGTCAAATAAATAAATAAAATCTTTAAAAAAAAAAAAAAAAGAAATAGAACCACATGAGAGATACCTGATCCCACCATTGAATTTCCCCAAACAGTTTATCAATGAGGTAAAACCCTTAATTATAGTACTTTAGATTTGCAAGGGACATTTTTGGATCCCCAGTACTTCAGAGAAGATAAGTAAACACCAAGTAAGTGCCTAACACTTTTTGACCATGTCATAGTGTTTGTAGCCACATCTATTGCCCAGATACCAATGATTTTTGTTCTCTGTATCTTTTGGCTTCAAGTTCATTCATCCTTTGAACAAGCATTTAATGATACCTATTTATTTGCAAGTCACTATGGGTGTTTTGCTGGGGACATAAAAATGAATGTGGTAAAAAAAAAAAATAGACATGTACTTTTGCCCTCTGTGGCATCATAGTCTAGAGTGTTGACTTATAGAAATAACTGGAAACTGGTTTCAAATTGATCAAACAACAGCAATGTTTTACTTGGTCAGTGACAGAGCTTGAATTACCCCTGAGTTGCATTTTTCTTACACAACCGACTTAAAGATATGAGGGGGCTGCCTATGGCACAAACTCAACGAAGAAGTAAAGTAGAAAAATATTTTTAAGCCTCATCACTGGAAATGTGAAGGCATAAGTGCTTCTTTCATGCCAACTATACTCTTTATTTTTATATTCCTCAATGAATGCTAATAAGACATACCAGTGCAGACCGCCTTAGGCAGAAATAAATATTATGCACTTGCAGTAATTAATTTATGGCAAAGTGTAGTCAGTAGGGTAAAGTGAATTTGTGAAATTCTCAGAGTACTTGACAGCTTGTTATTGAAACAGAAATAAAATGTAGTCAATAAATGGTAAAATGCTGAAGAAAGTGTTTCGTTATCACCATAAGGGTTATATTAAGTAATTTGGGATACTTTGCTTTCCTACTCAACCCAGAGGTTATTATGCATTCATATTATTGCAACATCAGTGCAGTATTTTCTAAACCAAGCAAATAAGGAATTGAGCAGAAGAAAACTTTATGGAAGTATTCTTTGACAATACCTTTTTTCTAACAGTATGCACATGAGCTTCTAGATATGTTAGCCCTTACATGGGTCTGCATGGAGCCCCAACTCAAGTATTTTGGAAGTATTTTGGTTCAAATAATTTTGAGGCAGCTACAATTCATAAAATATTTGTTCATAGACATGGGAATGGTTTGTCAGGTAGACGTTGTTAACATGACGATGTTGAGTATTTACAGAATCCCCTGCCCTTAGGGGTGCAATTTTGTTGGTGGTAATCTCTCTGTTTAAGTTGATTCCTGAGAAGCAGAGCCTGAGATGGGGAATCTTGTGCATGTAGTTTATTGAGGGAGTGCACTTAAGAGGAATGAAGGAAAAATCTGGGCAAAAATATGATTTCAGGATAAGTCTAGCCTCAGCTGGATCCCCAAAGAAGCTCTGGAATGTGAATCATGTTACAGAGTCGGCCCACCATGAGGAAGGGACCCAGCCTTTTGTACCCCCAAGTCAGTTACTCAGGGAGCAACTCTATTTGGGGAGAAATGGACTATCTCTAAGTGCGGTGGCTCCTTTTGGCCAAGGACAGTTCTTGTATTGGAGATTTGGAGAAGGGGGCAACTGAGATCTAATACACACAGGCAGCTGGGGGATGGTGCATTTTCCAATAAAGGGAATTTGGGTGGGGCACAGACTTGACCCATTATACTCACCTGGGAAATGAAGAAAGGAGAGAAAAAAATGACAAGTTGATTTATGAACTAAGTGGTCTGACAGAATAGAAAAATAATGCCCTTGCACTGATTAGCAGGTCTTGGCCACAAGGGCATTTTGGCTCCTGGTTATTATTACTAAACTTTTCCTTCTGAAGTAAGTTAAAAGTTAATCCAGTAATGACCCCACATTTTTTTTTTATCCGTTCTTAGCATAAAATATGCCCATAGGAAGTAAATTGGTTGTTACAACATTGGGGGAAGCTTACCAGGGAAGGCTCATGCCTTGAATGACAGAATCTGGGGGAAACAGTAGAGCAAGTAGACTAATCCTTGGTCATGAGGTAGTACTACTGTGATGAGTGTATCACTTCCTTTCTCTATGGAAATCTTCTGCAGACCCAAATTGACTCCTCCTGTGTTCCTCAGATATCACCTCGATAGCAGTCAGAGCATTTGAAGCCCTGGTCCCTGAGGGGTAACTAACACTGGCATCTGGCATCAGCCACGGTCATCCTGTAGAAGAACCTGGATGATGAAAATATCCTGCCTGGAAGCATGGGTGCAAGCTCAAGGGGAAACAAAGATTGAAAATACTTTTTTCTTTGCTCACTATCTCATTATTACATAGGCAATTTTTTCCATTTGTCAAAATCACCTGGGGTTCCAGAGTCTCTCTTTGATTAGCCTGAAGATACAGGTCAAAGGGACTTGGGAAAAGTGTCTCCACCCCAATTCCTCTAGTTAGGTTTCAGGGCAACTGGAACACTAGGTGTGATACCTTATGTGAACTGATCCTTTCCTTCTTCCCTCTCTTCATTTTCTCTTTTTTTCCCTTCTACTCACTTTGTTTCTTCCTCCCTCCTTCATTCTTTTCTCTTTAAATTACTTTACCTTTCTCCATTCTTCTTGCTGTCTCTGCCTTCCTTCCTTCTCCTCTCTTCTTTCTTCCCTACTTTCCACCCTTAATCTCCTTCCCTTTTCCCCTCCCCATTTCATATGTTAAATTCCCCCCTGCCAGTTTCCTTCTCCCCTCTTCCCTAATCCATTCTTCTGTGTCCCTCCTCATCTCCCTTCCTTCTGTTCATTTCCCTCTTCCGATCCACATGTGTTCTCTCATTTTTCTTTCTATCCCTCTCTTCTTTAATTTTCACAGCATGTCTATTGGTTCCCAGGTAGCCAGGATGCTTGCTGTATTCAAACTGCCTTCAGAGGCTCTAGACTGGGACAGGGTTTGTTATAGTTAATTTGGTGAAAGTGATAGAACCAAATGATCTAAGTATTTATGTTTAATAATTTGGGGATAGCACTAAGAGTGTAAGAGGCAGGTACTTCAACAGGGCTTTGCCCTTCTTCTAAACTACTTAACACAGGCTTAGCTCTATTGGGCCCTCGCCTGCCAGGGGCCCAGTGTTTTGGATCTACCATGCTTAAGAATTCTTTTCCAGATCCCCCAATTTGCAGTTCATGGCATTCTTTGTAGAGCTCAAAAAATGCTGTTATAAGTTCACTATCCCCACCAGCCAGCTTTGAGCAAGATCTGTCTCAACTGCCTTTCTCTCATTATACATCCCATCTGTCTCCGATGCTCCTTTGGCAGTCAAAGAGCTTGGTGCATTATGCATCTCAGAATATTAGAAAGATAATATAACCACCAGGCTATCAAAATCAGAAGACCAGAAATAATGGGAGCATCTCTTTCAAGGACTTTTCCCTTAGTTATTTTTTTTTATGTTATGTTAATCACCATACATTACACCATTAGTTTTTGATGTAGTGTTCCATGATTCATTGTTTGCATATAACATCCAGTGCTCCATTCAGTACATGCCCTCCTTAATACCCATCCAGGCTAACCCATCCCCCCACCCCCCTCCCCTCTAGGACTCTCAGTTTGTTTCTCAGAGTTCATAGTCTCTCATGGTTCGTCTCCCCCTCCGATTCCCCCCCCTTCATTTTTCCCTTCCTGCTATCTTCTTCTTCTTCTTCTTCTTTTTTTAACATATAATGTATTATTTATTTCAGAGGTACAGGTCTGTGATTCAACAGTCTTACACAATTCACAGCGCTCACCATAGCACGTACCCTCCCCTTAGTTCTAATGTTGACGAGGACAGTGGTACTGGGTGGAGAATTTTAAATGGGAAGAAAAATATACAATCACAGGCATATACACTTGCAACCTCATGCTGTTCTAAGGATTGGCTTTGTCAGCTTGGTTAAGAAGAATGGAAGTATTAAACATCTTTTGGCAAGAGTCTCCCAGAATCATTAACTGATTTTGTGATTCAACAAAGGCCTATAAATTGCTAAAGAGAGATGCAGTTTATGTATAAATAGATGAAAGTAGAAGATACTATATCTTTTATGGGTGGCTTAATGATATCCATGGGGTGATATGTTAGCCATAAAAGTGACTAGATAGAAGGAATTAATGCAAGTCATTTTTTCACATTGTTGATTTGCTAATCTGACTACATGAGTAGTTATTTTTACACCAGAATGTTAGTTGGTTATCCTAGCAAAGCATCAATCTATGCTGCATTTGCTCATTAGATTATTCTAATTATTAGAAATATTCAAGCTAATTAATGCACAGAAGGCTCACCAGTAGGCAGGAAAGAGTTAACTAACTCTATGGAACATTTACAGATGTAGTGAAAGACTAGGATTTCAGAGAAGCAGGACAGCAGAAAATCTAACAGGGAGGGTTGCTAAAATCAAGGAGGGGTGCTTATCAAGACCTCTTTACCCCCAAACCCTAAAAATCTAGCATAATTATATGGTTGCAAAAACCTCTCTTAATTTGGGAAATTCCCATTTCACCTGGACCTTACTTTCAGGTGTTTGCTATGATTCAGAGATTTATCACAGAATTCAAGAATAGAAAGTGTATGTACTTTGGTCTTCTACAGTACAGGAATGTCACTGAGAGCCACAGCAGTTTCATTCTTTATTTTTCCTCTGGAGCCACAGGGTCTCTGTCTCTGTTTTCCATATTTACTTTCAAAAGAGGAAAGGCTTATTCTGCTTCATTGGCACATTAGCCGTCACAATTCCTCTGAAGATGGTGCCTTTGGCCACTGAATCCACATCTTACATCAAATCTCCTGCCATAGCCAAATGGTCCAGTCAGTGTTAACCCAAGTGCCCAGTGTCAGGAGAAAACATCTGATTGGCTCCACTTGTGTCATATGACTGCATCCGGTCCAATCAGCTATGTCCAAGAGGATGAGTCACATGGCACACATCTGGCTGTGTTCATTTATTTGGTGGAGGGGAGAGTTATTATCAAAGCATGGATATGGCTGGGGACATCAAAAGATGCCTGCCACGTTATTCCAGTATTTCAAAAGTTGAGATGAGGAACACCAGCAGAATGATGATCATGGAATGGAACTGTAAAAGTTGAATGGATCTGTAATCATATCCTAGTTTAAAAGTAATGTTCTCAGAGGTCTTAAGCTCTCTATGAAAATATGAAGGTTATACACAAATTTTAATTTATAGAAATTTAACATGATCTTCAAGATAAGGTCCCCAAGGCAAAAACATTTCTACTTGACACTAAAACATCCAGTTTAAAATAAACAAATCTACATGATGGCTTCAAATGGACATCTGTTGTTGCTTCTTTGAATTAAGTGTGTTTTTTAAAAATCATATTGAGGGGCGCCTGCGTGGCTCAGTCGTTAAGCGTCTGCCTTCGGCTCAGGTCATGATCTCAGGGTTCTGGGATCGAGCCCCACATCGGGCTCCTTGCTTGGCGGGAAGCCTGCTTCTCCCTCTCTCACTCCCCCTGCTTGTGTTCCCTCTCTCGCTGTGCCTCTGTCAAATAAATAAATAAAATCTTAAAATAAATAAATAAATAAATAAAAATCATATTGAAATATGAACACTATTGCCAATTACTGGATTCTTTTAATTAAAAAATGTTATTTTCTCTCAGTATGTAAGTTAAATTATCTTATTTCCTAGCTCTCCACTTTCCCCTTGAAGGAAATGTATCTAATTCTCTGCCTTTCAGGTTAACTTCTTGCTGTTCCAATAACTTCTTAAATAACAGAAGTGACCTGCAGTAAGCCCTGAGATATGAAATATGAGCTTTATAAATAAGATCTATACCTCTGTCATTGCTGCTATTCATTCAAGTGCATAAACCCATAACTCTTCCTTCTCTGACCCAAATCATTCAGTCACCAAGTCCTGCCAATTTCTCTTTTTCGATGTCTATCAAATCCACCTCTTTCAATATTTCTTTCCTTCAATCTTTTGTATACACTGTGGCTCCAAGAATACTTCCAAGGCACTGCTTTGCTTTTGTCTATTCTTTCTCCTAACAAACTTTTAATGATTCACTGTTGTTTTCAGAACCAAGTCTATTCTCACCACCCTCCCATTCCAGAATCTTCCTTCGTACCTCCTAACCCAAAGATAACAGAAAGCTGGGAAAGGAGAATGAAAAATAAGAGGCAAAGCCTGGTGTGGACTTTTGTGGCTAGTTCAGGTAGTGAAGCTAAATTCCCCCAGCCAAATGCGAAAAAATCCTTCTGTCTTTGCCTGGTTTTGGTTGTTACACATCCTCAGTATTATTTTCTTCTTTATCAACATACTGGTCCCTGAAATGATGTCAGCCTCCCAGTAGCTTCTGAATGAGTCTTACACTGTTTTGTCTCCTTATCCATAATATATCACATATTAGGGGGTGAATCAGAGGCAAGAGTGCAAGAGTTGATTTAAAGCTTTTCTGCTTCTTCTCTTAACATACCTGGTTCTATAATAAATGTTAGTTTGTATGTGCTCATAAAGGTATTTTATGGAGGGGGTGCTTTGCAGTTATTTCATTATTTTCCCAAGTATAAAGAAGATAAATTTTCATCTTTGTTGTTATAAAGTCCTATGCGTACATTTAAAGTTTTTTTTAAAGAAAGAAAAGGTAAATATACAGAGATAAATTAATATATAATAGAAAAGAATTAGAGTCAGAAATTGCCCCTGGCATCTGCTTATGGTAGGGAATATATCTGTTTGCTCTGGAGTTATCTCCCCCAGCTATTTCCCAACCCTTCCTCTTGTTTGGGGGTATGTATACTCACTTTGAAAACAACATGTTTCTGGAAGTCCCAGTTCTGCTTTCTTGACTTCCTAGTTTACAACTCTTGTAGAGCTGATAGTGTCTGCTACGGACCCATTCAAAAAATATCTATTTTGAGCATCTACTATGTGTAAATACTCTTCTAGGTACCAAAAACAAAAATGAAGATGGTCAGGAAAGAGTTTTTAACAGCTTGTTTAAATAGCTTCAGTGCTTCTGTGAAAATTGGAGTAGGAATAAAACACTAGCCAGAAATGAAAGAGTCTGAAACATAACATGTAATCAATACATGACCAGGGCCTTCAGCCCTGGAATGGAATTTGTTTACTAGTGTCAATGTTAGGTAGAGAGGCTGTTGTCCAGTTGTCACTGTAAAGTATAACAATCATTTACTGGGTCCCTACTTTTCCTAATGTCAGCTAGATGCTAGAGATACAACTAGGAGCAAGACATAACCTTTCCTTTCCAATGCTCACAGACTCTTAGATTGCTTGGAGGGAGGAGGAATAGAGCACATATATTAACAAATAAATGTGTGGTCCAAGGTAGTCTCATCCCTTTTCTGCCTTTCCATTCTTCTCCATCCTTACTTTTGGTGGAGGTGGAATATTTTTAGCATAAGAATCCATGGAGTTTAACATTTGAGAGGTGATCAATATTTGTACTATTTCTAATCTGATTAATAATTAATATTATCAAAACAAATAACAGCTGACATTTATTGAGCACTATTTGCCAGGAACTCTTCTGAATGCTTTGTGTATGGTACCTCATTTATCCTCACAACTACTCTAGGAAGTATGTACTATTATCCTATATATAGTTAAGGAAGCTAAGACACAGAAATGTTAAATACCTTGTTCAATAATTCAAAACAGAGTTGATCTTGTAAATGTGAGGCTCAACCATTGCCAGCCTCCGATGCCTGAGGCCAGAGGTCTTGCTGCTTTGAAACACAGAGAGTGAGGGGTGGTTTGATGAAACCAGGAACTTGGGGAGGGCAGAGGGGGTGGATTCAAGAAGGGAAATTAAGGGAGAAGGACTTAGGGGTACCTATTGAAAGTGGGTACTGTCTGGTCTGAAAAAGATTCCATGGGAGCAGTAAGAAAATCCTTCGATTTAGATGACAAGTACATATGAACTTGGCTGGAACTAAGAATTATTTATTTATGGTAGGGATTACTGGGTTATTGTGAGACAAAAGTCATGTATATATCATCCAGCATCATAGGTTCTGAAAAAGAATTTTTTGGGAAGAGGTATAAAAGGAAATAGTTTTGCTGATTGGCAGTTTGGAGATGGGAAAGGCTTCTTGGTGGAGGTTGAGTCTTAGAAAGTAAGCAGGTATTTACCAACTCACCCCCTCCACCCCCCCAAAAAAGAGGATGAAGAAGAGCCTTCCTGGCAAAACAGTTAGAAAGGACAATGGCATATAGGTAGGAAATGGTCTTCAGGGGAATCACGAGAAGTTTAACTTGGCTAGAGTTACCTTGCTGTGATGATGCCACTGGAGATGTTGCCATGAACTGACAACTTTGTAAGTCATATTTAGAATAGGATCTAGGAAACTGTTGAGGATGTCTTAGCAGAGGAGTAACCTGGTCAGGTGTGGTTTATAAGATTCACTCTGGCATGATACAGAGGATGGCTGGGTGAAAGATACATGCTTCAGCATTGCTCCCAAACCCACTATCTCTATAGAAATGCTAACTGTAGCTTGTATATCCCTTTAAACATAACCCGAGTATATCAAAGGAGAAAAAAGATATCTAACACGTGTTTTTGTGACTTTGAACTTCTCAGGAAAATGACAAACTGTATATTGCTCATGGAGCAGATGGAAGATCACTTGTAGTTTATATTTACATCTGTGAGAAATCTTAAGCATTGAGTGGGTTAGCAGTACTTCTGTTGTGTGTGCTATAAAAATTCATTGGTCAAATCAAGTCTCAATGCTGATTATGAAAATAAAATGTACTACTCTATTTCACCTTTTTATTATTTAATTAACAAATATAAAGTTAATGTTTACTATGTGCTGAATGGATCTTGTACTGTGGGAGATGCCAAGAACAATACAACTACTAACACTATTACTAATAATATGGTAGTGGCCAACATTTATTGAGTGGTAACTTGAATTAGGCATTTTTGTAAATGCTTTACCTGGATTATCTAGTTTAAGCCTCACAAAAACACCAAAAGATAGATATCATTATTATTTTTGTTATACTGATGAGGAAACATATCCAGAGAGATGCAGTATGAGATTACATAGCTAGTTAGAGGTAAAGCTGGGAATTCAAGTTTGTCTGATACCAGAACTTAAGCTTTTATTTTTAAATTTTTTATTTTTTTAAAGATTTTATTTATTTATTTGAGAGAGAAAGAGAGAAATCAAGAAAGAGCAAGCAGGGGAAGGGACAGAGGCAGAGAGAGAAGCAGGCTCTCCCTGAGTAGGTAGCTCGAAGCAGGGCTCCATCCCAGGACCCTGGGATCAGGACCTGAGTTGAAGGTAGATGCTTAACAGACTGAGCCACTCAGGCACCCCAGAACTTAAGCTTTAAATGTGATACTCAAGGAATTTAGATTCTAAATGGGGATATGAGCCAACAAAATGGAGAACAATAAAAATGTCACAAGACAGATACAAAATAAGTATAATTGGGTCCAGAAAAGCACAGTGACCACATTTATTTTGGTAAGGTCTGGGAAACCTTTGTGGGGAGTAAGTACTGTGTCTGGGATTAGGGTTCTTTTAGAAGAAACCCTGAGTTAAGGACTAAAATATAAGTAATTTCGGTGTGGGGAATTGAGAAGAGGAGGGAAGCAATAAAGAACATGTTCTAGCACAGGTCACCACTGTAGACAACTAAGGCTTATTTCCACTGTGGACTCCAGGAGATTGTATAGAATTTGATTCCAAGTTGTACCACCCACAAGGTGAGGACACTGAGGTATTTATGCTCCTGTTTCAATCTTTCAATGACTAAAGGCAGCTCCTGGCTTTGTTAGGTCCCTGGAATTTCCAGCCAGCCCCAGGCACATGCCCTCAAGGGAGTGAGTATCCTGCGGTTGCAGTTAAGATGAGGCTGGAATGTACTGGAGTGCTGAATGCAGAATGTAAGTGGACCAGACACCAACAGCATCAGCTACAGAGTTTGAACTGTGGCCACTCCATGATGAAAAGGAGGCAGGAGATGTAGTCTTTATTTTGGTCATCTGTGTGCTCAGTTAAAAATCTGGGGTACTACTTCTGAGAAAGAGGAAAGGAATAGGTATAGGGAAACAACTCACAGTCTCTACCTTATTGCCCAGAGAGTGGTTCAAAGGAGTTGTAATCTACACAAGAAAGACCAGGGAAGGTTTTCCTGAAGAGTGTTAGCTGAGTTTAGAAAGCTGAGATCAACCAAAGGGGTGTGTGTGTGTGTGTGTGTGTGTGTGTGTCATGGTAGCAGCACTGGCCTTGAGGTAGAGAAGAATGTGGTAACTTGGAAGATCTGAGGAAAGTTGTATGGCAGAAGTGCAGGAGAGAAGAGGGTAAAATGAGGTTAGGGAGAGAAGAGGGTAAAATGAGGTTGGAGAATAGGGAGGTGGGGTGCCAAGCAGGGCCAAGTTAACATGAACTAGACTGTAAACCTGATTGCACTTAAATATCCCCCTCAAATAATGTGTGAATTTGACCTAGTTGACTATCAGCATTATCAGAAGATCATTAAGGAATGCCTCTAGTTTTAGGAACTTCAGGTGTTATAGCAGATGGTAGGTAAGATATATGGGTGCAGTCTGCCACTCAGTGCCTCTGAAATCATACCAAGTGAGTGGCTACCCCGTATTATTAGGATGCCTTGGGTTATAAAGATACTGTGACTCAAATTGCCTTTAGTAGAAAGTAAGTTTATCTCCCAGACAGAGGTATATGACCAGGCTCCAGTGATGAGGGATTTGGCTGTTTCCTGCTGTTCTCTTGATTCTTTCCTCCTCTGTATCAATTTTGCCCTCAGCTTGGCTCTCTTCATGGTCATAAGATGGATGCCATATGCAACTAGGGCAAGGTGCTGCTTTGTTCTAGTGGGAGAGAGATAATTCATCTCCCTAACTATAGGATAAATTTCCTTCCCTCAATCTTATTAGACTTCCTTACATGTTGAGCCCATCTCTGAACCAATGACGATTACCAAGTGAATTTCCACAGCAGACTGGTGCAAGCTTGAAATCTAATCACCATCAAAGAGGACAGGAATACCACAATTGGCTTAGATTAATCAAGGATGACTTCTGGAGATGTGGATGGAGTTATAGTCATGGGAGCAGAGTACATACCTGAAAAAAAATAATGATTTTGAAAGGAAGAAGGGAAGAAAAAATCATGCTGGGCTGATCACCAAGAATATCTACTCCACTACAAATTCCATCTGTTCTTCAAAATAACCACAAAATACAGGACCAATAATTGATACATTTCAAAGCATAGCTTTTCTTGAAAATATTCACCTGAGGCAACACAGTATTTCTGTTAAAAGCGGAGACTCTGGATCTAAACACTTGAGTCCAGATCCATGGTTCACCATTTACCAGATGTATTAACTTAAGAAACTTAAATTCTTGGTTTTTATTATCTGTATACTAGAGAAACAAAAAAATCATCTCTACCACAAAGAGTTCTATGGATGT
>NC_138369.1:42396440-42403448 GCF_054177405.1 Leptonychotes weddellii | reverse complement strand
TAGACCAGGGATATGAAGAGTTAGAGAAGGCTCCAAACACCTATCTTTCACTGCCCAGAAATCATTATAGGACATTGGGGCTCAGGGAACGAGAAGAACTTGCTTCATAAGGATGTTTCCATTGCTAATGCCAAAACACACCCAGCCATTGTATAGTTTTGCAAATCTCTCTCCTGAGAGAATGAGAAGATAATTTTCAAGGCAGCTAAATCCACATAACCACTAAAATGGAAATGAAATTAATGGAATAGTTTTTATATTCCCTCTCATACTCATCTATAATAAATCACATGAAGCTGCAGTGTTTCTGCATTTATCACATAAACAGTCCCTTTCCTCCCAATGGCTGTACTTCTGTCTTTAAATACTAGAGAAATAGATTAATTGTCTGGTGTCTGGGAAAAGGCAGTACTTGCTCATAAGTAGCTATCAAAGGATAATGACTGTTCTGTCCAACTAGCACTTACCTCTAGGACTCTTGGGCAGTGGAAGAAGGTTCAGATAACAGAAGTACAGGAACAGACTCATCCTTCCTCCCCACCCCATCTCTTTTGGTCCATCCACTAGATGCAAGCACACTGTTCTGTTGTCAACATTGTAAAGAAAACCACATCGAAAGAACATCCCTCCCTTTGTCTTTGCTTGCATAACTTATATTGAAAACTGAAAGCTGATACATCAGGCAACTCAGGGGCTCTTGAACAAAAGTACATGAGTCCTGAAGTAAATAAACGGAAAAACTCTCTAAGAATGCTAAATATTCTTTGCGCTGATGTACTACCTCTTACCTTCAACCTAAAAAGCACTTTGTATGTATGAATGTCATGGCCATTCCCCAACCAGAGGGCCAGGGTAAACTCAAACACAGAGGATAAAAGATTTCTCTTGTCCTTAGTCTTTGAAAATGGTGATGAGTTCCCAAGACTATGCTTTTTTATCTTAGGTGCATATGCTTCCTGTGGTTGTGGCCTGGTAATACATGAAACCTCAGGAAAAAGATCTATTTTAGTGGAGCATTTTTTCTACCTGAGCGTTAGTGGATCAATTAGGAATACATTGAGTTGCAAATAACAAAAGCAGTGGCTTAAACAAATAATATAATTTGCTTATATAAAAAGATCCCTAGCATTAGTTGTTGCCTTTAGAGACTCAGATTTTGTCTTAAATAAAAATGAGATTTTTAAGACCTAGTAGCCATTCTTTTTTTTTTTTTAAGATTTTATTTATTTATTTGACAGAGAGAGAAACAGTGAGAGAAGGAACACAAGCAGGGGGAGTGGGACAGGGAGAAGCAGGCTCCCCGTCGAGCAGGGAGCCCAATGTGGGGCTCGATCCCAGGACCCCAGGATCACAACCCGAGCCAAAGGCAGACGCTTAACGACTGAGCCACCCAGGCGCCCCCCTAGTAGCCATTCTTTTACCATCTTTTGCATATCAGTTTGTGTCCTTTTTCTTGCACCTAGTGTTGCAATACAGCTGCTGTACTTCAAGGGACAAGGCTGCCTCCAATGTGGTTGGGCAGTGTTAGTTGCTTCTATCTCCTTTTGAAGCAAAGAAAAATCTTTCCATGATCCTCTCCTTAAAGATTCCATTTACCCTCAGTTGCTGGAATTGGACAATATTTTGTCCTTACATGTAGGGACAATTCCACATCAGAATTCACAATTGCCTCAATCAGCTTAGACTAGTTATAATCTTGTCCTTGAGGCTTATCATGTTGTCATCTTGAACAAAATTATGATTCTGTTGGCAAGGAGAAAAATACCTTTTTATTACTCAATTAATGAGGTTAACCATAGTAAATATCAGGAATATCTTGTAATAGTAAAACAAACAAGATATATTGCATTAAAAATGAAAAATTTGCATTGAATTTTAAGACAATATTTGAAGACACCATAGGCTTTCAGAATGTACTTCAAGCCTGCCATAGTGAATAACTGACTACCCATGCCCCTCATTCAGTTCCCTTTCCACAGAGTAACAGGGAGATCTTTGGAACGTACAATCTGAATATGTTGGTCCCTTGCTTAAAAGCTGTCAGTCGCATCTCAACAGTGTTGGTACTGTCGGTGCATAAGAGTCTAAAGCTCTTCTGGAGCCATTGAAAATCTCTCAAATTCTGATCCCAGACTCCTCCCTAACTGCATTTTTCCCCTCCTCTCATCTGCTTTTGAAACTCCTGCTATACTTGTCCCACTCTTCAATAGAGCTAAGCAAACTTGCCTTTGAACCTGGTACATGCTTCTTCCTCTGGATATCTCTACTCCCACCTTCCATATGTCTTTTCCACTGCTAACTTCCAGCCATCCTTCCAGCTGTTTCTTCCTCTGAGAAGCCTTCCTTGATGGACCTGATAGATTCAATGACTACTTTTTGTTCCTCCTGCACACTCTCATTGCATTTAGAGTTATCAGAATTGCTATAGGTTATTCAGAATATAGAACTTTTCTATATTGTTCACCTTGTACTGTTTGATCCTGACTGTCTAGCATATTGCCTAGCACTCAGTAGGAATTCCATAAATATCTTGAGTTTTAGTTGGTTTCTACTTATTTGAAATTTGTTGAAGACCCTCTAACTCACTTATTGACAGCACACTAATTATATAACGGGAAGCTCCATCCCTTCCCAAGGAATTTGAACAAACAGACAAAACTCAGATATTAAGGGAAAAAATAGGATATCAGAAGCAGAGAGGCATTTGACCTGTTGCTAAATATGACACCAGTGCCCATTTCATCAGGAAGATTTAGCAGGTGAGAATTTTATCACAGCCACTCTTAAGAGAACTGCCTTTTTCTTCAATAAGTAAGGCTTTTATTTTGTTTTTGACTTGTTTTGTAAAGATGTCTATCATCTCATATTTAAGGACTTATTGTTGTTTGTTTTGTTTTCCTCCAAGCTTACAAATGAGAGTGTGGGGCCTAGAATACTCATTAAGCTGGCTTTCCTTCCCTAAACTTTCTGATCCTTCTTGGTGGGTCTTATTACCATCTATGTCAGGCAAGCTGGAACCATGCAGTGGAAAAGATGGTACCTGGGAGCCAGGTTTATTATTGATACGTCCAGATTCATGGTTCATATTTCAGAAGGAAGACAGGCAAGGAAAGAGGCATCTGAGGTTCTGGACCCAGCCATATCTGAACCTAGATGCTCCCTTGAGCTCCCAGGTTTATAAATCAGTAAATGTCCTTTTGTTTAGGCTTCTTTGAATTGAGATTTGGTCATTCATAAATGAATAGCAAATGCAGGATTTGGAATCAGAAGTATAATGGTTGATTGGCTAAAAGTATTAGCATAATCCCTGTGGCCAACAGTAGGTGAAGTTTTTCCCACCTAAACTACAGAATATTCTATTATCAGAGAAGAGGTAAAGCATGACAAGAGACAAAATAAAAAAACAAAGGTATCTACTTTGTCCATATCATATGGCCCTTCATCACTGCACCATTAGATAAATTTATGAATTGCATTTATTTCTGAGATTGGAGCTTCCTTCAGGATGGTGGAGTAAACAACTTCTGAAAATTAATTCCCCAAATGTCACTTATCAAGACTAGTCTACTGAAAGCTAATTGGTTAAAAGTTAATTTTAAATTTTAATTTAAATTCAAAAACATATGAACAAATCAAAATTAGCCAATATACATCATACAATAAATTAGGATTAAAGGACAATTCCCATATCAACACTGAGATTTTAGTTCCAAATGATAAAATGTATGTTTCTAAATATTATATTTAATAGCCAAAGTTGAACATTTTTGTTAAAACTGTAGAATGTTTTGTTAAATTTTATTAAATTACAATGAGTATACTGACAAAACAAAACACTGGCAAGGATGTGAAACAGCAGGAACACTCATTCATTGCTGGTGGGAATGCGAAATGGTACTTTTGAGGACAGTTTGGTGGTTTCTTAGAAAACTAAACATACTATATGATCTATCATTTATACTTCTTAATTTTTAGCCAAAGGAGTTGAAAACTTATATCCACACAGAAATTGGCACACAGATGTTTAGAGCACCTTTTTCATAATTGCCAAAACTTGGAAGCAACCAAGATGTCCTTCAGTAGGCGAATAAGTAGATAATGGAATGTCTGAAATGACTCAGTTGGTTAAGCATCTGCCTTCAGCTCAGGTCATGATCTCTGGGACTGAGCCCTGCATCATCAGGCCCTGTGCTTAGTGGGGAATATGCTTCTCCCTCTCCCCCTGTTCCTCCCCAGCTCATGCTCTCTCTCTCTTTCAAATAAATAAATAAATAAATAAATAAATAAATAAAATCTTAAAAAAAAAAGAAGTAATGAATGTTAAAAAGCCTAGTACTGTACTTGGTGGTCAGAAATCAATAAAATTAAGTATTACTGTTATTATTATTAGAATTAATATCTATCCTTAGTGTAGACTATCACACTGAGTAGCATCATCTATGTCTTTTAAAAAAATATATCTTATTTATAAGATCAGATAAATTAATTTTCATTGGAATGAATAAGTTACATAAGCACAAAATTTCTTCTCCTTTCCTCCATTTTTATAAATGACATCATCATCTACCCATTTATACGAGCTATAAATGTGGGCATCATCCTTAACATTTCCTTTTTCCTCACCTCCCTAATTCAGTTAATTTACCAAGTTCTGTCAATTCTACTTTATGAATATCTTTCCACCTCACTGCTAACACCTGTTCCACACCACCATCTTTTCCCTGGAACCATTGCAATAGCCTCTCAATTGGTCTCCCCAGTAACCACGCTTCTTCTCCATCTCCTATTTCACACAAGAGCCAAAGTGATTCTTTTTTAAAAATGCAGACATTAGGGGTGCCTGGGTGGCTCAGTTGTTAAGCATCTGCCTTCAGCTCAGGTCATGATACCAGGGTCCTGGAATCCAGCCCCGCATTGGGCTCCCTGCTCAGCGGGAAGCCTGCTTCTCCCTCTCCCACTCCCCCTGTTTGTGTTCCCTCTCTCGCTGTCTCTCTCTGTCAAATAAATAAATAAAATCTTAAAAAAAAAATGCAGACATGAATAAGCTTCTTTCTAGATTACATCCTTAAGTGGCTTTCCATTTCCTTTTTTTACCAAGGGCTACAAAACTCTTTATGAGCATGGGCAACTCTTCTACATAAAATTACATTCTAGGTCCACAGTGATGAGAGACTCATCTAGTGTTTCTCTAATTTGCTTTCCCTGGGCTTTGATACATTTGGCCAAAGTTCCTGCTGTACATTTTGCTTGCCACCTGAGGTCATTCTCCCCTCTTCCAAATGAAACTGCAATCAAAATAAAGTAAACACAAAGGCCAATCCTGCCACCTCCCCAAGGTGTTCCAAGAGCTCTCACTTTTGCAGAAAATAGAGATGGGATTATTTGCTTTCACTTGTCAAAAGCCCAAAATTGCTAGTGCGTCACCATAACTCAGAAGGTTGTAAACCTCAGTGTGATCGCACTATGTGCCCATTTGAAAACTTTTATCGGCTTCTCTCTATTTTTAAGACATCGGATAGACTCCAACACAAGACAAATTAAAAATGATTGTTGTTACTCTTGGTTCCATCAGTCAACCCTCTGAATGTGATTCTAGGAGAGACAGGGGTTTCTATTCCCAGATGAGTCCGATTTGTCACAGCATGCAGTTCCATCCTCCTTGGTAAGCCTGCAAACATTTGTGACTGTAAGCTTTTATTTTCCCTTAGGTTAGCATGATTTTTTAAATCAACATTGTTGAGGTATAATTAGCATACAAAAGATTGTGCAACCTTTTAATATGCAGTACAATGAATTTTGACAAATGTATACACTCATGTAACCACCACCACAATAAAATATGGGACATTTCCATTACTCCCAAATGTTCCCTGAGTGCCTTTGTTGTCACCCTTTCCATCCTCTGCTGAAGATAATCACTAATCTGCTTTCTGTTACTAGAGATTAATCTTACTTGTTCTAAAATTTCACATGAGTAGAATCATACAGTATCTGCTCTTTTGGGTCTGGCCTCCTCCTCTCAACATCATGTTTTTAAAAGTTTATCAATATTGTATATATTAGTGTGTGTATATATATGTGTGTGTGTGTGTGTGTGTATATATTTGCATAGTATTCTATAAAGACAGTACAATCTGTTTATCTGTTCTCCTGTTGATGCACATTTGAGTATATCCAGTTTTTTGGCTCTTATGAATATAGCTTCGGTAAACATTTGTACACAGGCCTTTTCTGTGGATATGTGTTTTTGTTTCTCTTCAGTAAACACTTCCCCTGCTTAACAGAGTTTTTAAATTTTCCATGATGGTCTTACAATTAAACAAATTCAGTATTTTTATTATGATATTATTTTTTTTAAATCATAAGATATTTTTAAAATTTTTTATTGTTATGTTAATCACCATACATTACATCATTAGTTTTTGATGTAGTGTTCCATGATTCACTGTTTGTGTATAATACCCAGTGCTCCATGCAGAACGTGCCCTATTTAATACCCATCACCAGGCTAACCCATCCTCCCACCCCCTCCCCTCTAGAACCCTCAGTTTGTTTTTCAGAGTCCATCGTCTCTCATGGTTCGTCTCCCCCTCCGATTTCCCCACTTTCATTCTTCCCCTCCTGCTATCTTCTTTTTTTTTTCCCCATATATTGCATTATTTGTCTCAGAGGTACAGATCTGTGATTCAACAGTGTTGCACAATTCACAGCGCTCCACATAGCACATACCCTCCCCAGTGTCTATCATCCAGCCACCCCATCCCTCCCACCCACCACCACTCCAGCAACCCTCAGTTTGTTTCCTGAGATTAAGAATTCCTCATATCAGTGAGGTCATATGATACATGTCTTTCTCTGATTGACTTATTTCACTCAGCATAACACCCTCCAGTTCCATCCACGTCATTGCAAATGGCAAGATCTCATTCCTTTTGATGGCTGCATAATATTCCATTGTATATATATACCACCTCTTCTTTATCCATTCATCTGTCGATGGACATCTTG
>NC_138369.1:42371447-42395940 GCF_054177405.1 Leptonychotes weddellii | reverse complement strand
GTGGTTCCCAAATGTCCTTGCTAGAGGTGGAATTGCCCCGCCCTTGCCAGTCCAGGCTAAGTAATCTGCTCAGGTTTGCTCTCAGGAGCTTTTGTTCCCTGCAAGCTTTCCGTACAGTTTTGGAGGACAAGAGTGAAAATGGCGGCCTCCCAATCTCCACACCAGAGGAGCCGAGAACTCGGGGCCCACTCTTCAGTGCACCCCCAGAGAAAAGCAGTCAATCACTCCCATCTCTCCAGTCTCCAGCCGCACTCCATGCTCACCTGGCCTGTGACTGAGCGTTTCTATCTCTGGCACTGGACTCCATGTGGAGTCTCCAAACCCAGCAGATCCCTGTGGTGCATTCCCATGCTGCTCCTGCCAGGGGAGGAAGGGGAGTCTCCCCGTATTTGCTGCTTGTTGGGTCCCTGCTGGGGGAGCAATGGCCTGACTGTGCCACAGATCACAGTTTATGGCAACCCCGAGCTGAGAGCCCATGCCTCGGCTCCGTCTTTGCAGCTGGCTTCCCTGCTCCAATACCTGGGAGCTCTGCTTCACTCAGGCACCCTCGGTCTTTCTGTGACCCCCGAGGGTCCTGAGACCACACTGTCCCATGAGGGTTCCACCCCCACTTAGCCACTGGAGCAATGTCCCTCAGCGGAGCCGACTTCTAAAAGTTCCAATTTTGTGCTCCGCAGCTCTATCACTTGCCAGAAGTGGCCGACGGAGGCCCCCTCCCCCACCGTCTTCCTCCCGAATATCACCTCGGATTCACTTCTCTGCACGTCCTACCTTCCAGAAAGTGGTCGCTTTTCTGATGAGAGAGTTGTTGCTATTTTTTTCTTTGATCTCCTGTTGAGTTTGTAGGTGTTCAGAATGGTTTGATCCCTATCCAGCTGAATTCCTGAGACCAGACGAAATCCAGGTCTCCTACTCCTCCACCATCTTCTCATTATGATATTCTAAAGATCTTGTTAGCAGTACTCCCTTTTAAAACTATCAATTTAGAACAAAATTTTAAGAAATATTAGAACTTCGGTACGTTTAGGTGCATCAGGTCCTTTGAGGCATAATTAAATAACTCACATATTTATTAAAGTGGCAAGTAATCTTAATCATATCAGCAAATATTTATCCTATAATATCTACCAATTGAAATATATAGTATGAATAATGTCTATGGGATACACAGAAGGAAAGTCATCTCTACCATGAAAGGCATTACAGTCTAGATGGAAATACTGAATCAATGTTAATCAGTCAGAAACTTCGAAATGATGATGAAATACTGAGCTGAGTGGTACATACTAGCATTGAATCAGGATGTCAGAGAGGTTGAATGTTGGATAGTGGTTACCTGGGATGCAGGTGTAGATTTCAAAATAGGATCAT
Source organism: Leptonychotes weddellii (assembly GCF_054177405.1). NCBI lineage: Eukaryota > Metazoa > Chordata > Mammalia > Carnivora > Phocidae > Leptonychotes > Leptonychotes weddellii. Next base: position 42,394,569 of record NC_138369.1, on the reverse strand, counting down.
CATAGAGGAGGAGACATCGTAGACTCTCTCTCCAAAGCAAAGAGGATTTATTTATCTGTTTGGTCAGAATTAAGCTCAACTGTGTGGGCCTTTAGCCTTGTGGTTACCATGTGACAAAAAGGCAAATGCCCACATTTATTTTACTCTTAATCTATGCAGTTGATAAATGGACATGGGGGTCCTAGGAGGTGGGCCCATCTCTCATTCTGTGTGTCTTGCAAGAATAATTGCACATTCTTGGATTTGGGGAGATGTTGTAATAGAACATGTTTTTCTCTGGAGGTTCCAACTTGGTCTTTATCAGAGACACTCAATGACAGATGCTGACTTAGGTAATAATATCTGATTTGGGTTTCTGATTTGCCTTCTATTTTGCCTTTGTCTTCATCTGGATCCCCATTTTTGAGGGGAAATGTTTGTAAGGTAGAATTAAAGTCCTTTGCTGTAATATCATTAATAGGCTACCAAAATATTCACTTAAATGCTGAAATTAACTAAGATAAATATTTTTAATGAGAAGTTGGAACATACTGTACATGTTTCAAACTATGGAAGGTTTAGTTCCACGTTTACTGTTAACTGAGACAGGGTTACAAAGTAACAAATAAGGGAAAAATAAACAAAGTTTGAAAAATCTTATGGAATATCTTCAGTCGTAGATATTGGCAGCAAATTGCAGACTCCCTGCCTTGAATTTCTACAATTAGTTTTATTATTTATTAAAGAGAAAATGAGGGGCAGGTAGGAGCATGAGAAGTGGGAAGGTTTAAGGAATTTCATCCCCTGCCTTTTTTGATCTCTTTCTAATTGAGAAGGTCATGCTGTATCTTTTCAAATGAACAAGTGGTTCAAAACAGAACAGTAGGGATATTGTCTCTAGTTAGCAATTTCAATCTGAAAGAAAGATAGCAAATGTCTTTCGCTTCCTCCTTCCACTTCAGTTCATTGTTAATGGCTTATCCAGAGACCTGAGGGAGAAGGTTAAAAGTGGCCTCCTGTAGAAGAAAAAAAAAAGCATTAAAATTGATTAGTGATGCCTGCCACCAGGCTCAGTGTGGAAAAAGTATTGAGATCAATTAGTGAGGTCTGCCACTGGTGAAAGAATAGATAATTGTGACGGTGTTATCACCCTTATCTGAGTCCTCCATCCTAGATGACAACTTTGCTCTGGAGTCCCAGAAATCATCTCCCTTTGAAGAACTTCTCAAGAAGCAAGAAGTGGTGATCATTTATTTTCTGAGAGTGTCAGAAAATTTAAATGCTGATGGAATTTGGGGGAACCTCTGAGGAAAGTGCATCACAATGCTAGGCAGGTATGACATTAGTTTCATGTCTTGCACTCTCTTTCACTGCTGGAGATATTTTGATTTCTCTCTTATGTGCCTCAAGAGCAGCAACAATATTTGGTTCAAAAAGAAACTTTTTATTCAAAGGCCGCACACTGTAATGGATAAAAACTTGGAAAATGCTTGAAGGAAATTAGCAGCACAAGTTGCTTACTCACTTTCAGCCTATTAAAATCATCCTACACCTTGTAAACCAGAGGATGTTTTCCTCCCAAGCGTCTGCATTTGTGTTGCTCCAGTTCTTAGAAATAATCCAAGAAAAGTAAACACCCAGTCTGGGGAGACACCAGAAAAGTTTCAACCTGGATGCAAAATTCTGTTACCTTCTTTTATTATTCTGTTTCCTTTTGAAGCCCATGGATCATACCACATGGTTTCTTCTGCAGAACAGTTGAGAATTACCAGTAATTGGAACTATTTACATTCAATGCCATCATGACAGAAGCAGCTTTATTATATTACAGGGGGATGATTAATATATGACAGAGATTAAAGATTGCATTGCAGCAGGTAGGCTTCTTGTCTGATCTGTCATTTCACTGATTACAAAGGCATGCAAATTATATAAACAGAAAAATGACTTTCTTTTATGCTAATTTTAGCTCAGCCCACCTGTGCATTAACTCATTTTCAATTAACTGATGAAAAATGGATTATAATATGTTCCTTAAGATAGTTAAGATCTGCCCTGTTGGCCTACTGGTTCTGACATCAAATACTATTGTCTTATATCCTTATTTCAACTGTAGCTATAGTCCCATATTTGTTTTTCTTTTAGCCTATTCTTTTTAATTCCTGAAAAGATAAAATTCAAGCAAGTGACTTACATGAGCTGTAGTGATTTAGGAGGTGTCGTGTACCTGTGATTTGGGTAAAGTAGGTTTATCTTTCCTGACAAACTAAGCAAATGAAAGTAATATTGTTGCCTACTTGACTGTTGTAATATTTAGGCTTCCGAGGTTTGTGCCTGTGTGTCAAGAATCTTTAATACCTAATATGGTTAGTTGCACATACTATCAATACCTTCCTATGCCTCTATTATAGATCAAATGTACATGCAATAATGATAAAACATTTTAGATTTATTTCCATTGGAGCAAGAATGGAAAAAAAAGTGCCAACTCAACTCCTAACTTCAAGCGATTGCTGGTGGGTTTCTGGAGTTCTATATGACCCAAGTCCAGACTCATACTGCAATAAGCAAGTAAAAAATGCTGGTGACTTGTGAGAGAGATTACCATCCTTAAATTAGAATTTTCAGTCTTCTGTAGGCCACAAGCATCTGAGGCAAGGCTCTGTAACCCCTTTTCATGGCCTCAGTTCCAGGCACACAGTAGCTGCTCCATTTGATGGCTAAGGACATTGGGTCTGGAGTCAGACTGGGTTCAACAGCTGTCTCTGTCACTTAAGTGGAGTGACCTTTGCAACGTCTTTTTGTTTGGTTTCGTTTGGTTTTTGTTTTTACCTGACCATGGTTCAGTTTTCTCTTCTACAGAAAGGTTATAAAATGGGTTCTTAATTTATGGGGTTATAATGAGGGTAAAAATGAAATAATGAAACGATAAGCATCTGTAGAGTTTAGCATAGTACCTGGGACATAGTAAGTGCTTGATCAGTGCATGCTTGAACTCGTATAGGAAGAAAAAGTGTTGATGTATCTCTAATTCAGTGCTCATTTTCTATTAAGAACAAGGAAACTGAGAGCAAGAAAAAAAATAATCCTGCTTGTTATAAAGTGTTTAAGATGGAAAAATCCTTAACCATTAAGATTTAGGTCAGAGCCTCATTATTTCAGGTTGTTAGTAAATGTGAGGTCGTTTCAGAGTTTGGAGCAAGAACAATAAGAGAGGCCAACAGGGTTACAAATAAGAACTGGCTTCTCTGGTAACAGTATTTTCCATGATCATGCTTGTCTTTTATCCTCCCATACATATTTACAGATGTGATACCAATGCAATGCAAGTATTTTTCCCCCTTCTTGGACAACAGTAGGTAGGGCAAGCGTGCAGTAGGGCTAAAACTACAAGTTCAGGGGCTGTCCCTACTGCCCCCTCTCCCATAGCTTACTGACTCCCTTTCACCAATAGGATCCTGCCTCATGCCATGCACTGAGCTTCTGTTTTATATACATCATCTTTGTCCTCTCTGCAACCCTGAAGTGGGTACTAGTATCCTCCTCTTACAAATAGAGAAGCTAAGGCCTAGGATGAGAAGCCAGTTTCCCTATTCAAGGACCTATTCCCGCCAAGTTCCAAATGGGTGATGCTTCTTGCCATAGACATCCTGAACCAGCAGGTAGTCAGAACTCCTGGTCTGTCGAAGTGGGAATCTCACAGCAGGTGTCATATCACCTGGCTCTACCAGTCTTGGCTTTGAAGACGGTAGCTCTTTGCCTGTTAAAGTGTCCTGTGCATCAATTTTTTTTTTTCATCTAGAAATAGGGATTAAGTGGGTCAGGTGACATTTTAAATCAAGCTATGAACATTTGAGTACAGAACAGTTTTTAGAAGCTTGGTTCTGTGGTTTGATGTTGGACTTAAGTCAGGGCTTTGCAAACTGTTAGGTGCAGAAGAATCACCTGGGGGGCTTACTAATGTCCACATTGATTAAGAGGCAGCAGGGCCTAGGAGTTCGTGCAATTCTAAAAAGCTTCCAGGTGATGCTGATCCTGGTAAATAAGTGATACACTGCGAGTGTCAAGGCTTTAGGTGAGGCTCTCTCAAAGTGCTTTCTGCAGATGACTTATACCAGCATATCAGACATGAAGACAGTGAGTGTCACTGGGTTTGGTTTGAGACTATTTAATAAGCATCCAGGTGATTCAACTATATACTAAAGGTCGTGGCATTAACAACACCATGTTTTCCAAACTAGCCCCATCATTAGGATCACTTGTTGCTGAAAAGGCACAGACTCCAAGGCTCCTCCTTCTACTCAGATTTTAAAGATTTGGCTTTCCTCATCTTGATCCTTACAACATCACAGTTTTTGGTTCAGTGAGATTAAGCATTTTTCCCAGAATCAAAACTAGTGAAGAGGAGTCTTGAGCATTATGTGTTGACTAATGGAGAAGAGACGGGAGAAGAAATAAAGAGTGAATGAGAGAATGGGAAGAGAACCTGAGAGCCTCCATCAGGAGGCACCTGAGGGCAGCCCGAGGCTACTCCATCCACTGCGCCTGCGCTAGAAACTTGTTTACCCTGTGGAGGACAGCAGTGACCTTCCCACGGTGTGTCCCAGCTTCAGGAACACAAGAGACAGCTTTCAGACAGGTAAGATGTACATCCCAGTGGAGACAGCCATATAGACTCATAACTAGCTCAAGAGCTTCACTGAGGGATCACAGATTTCTAGAGTTTCTAGTGTTTGTCATACCAGTAACCCCTGCCTTGGGTTCTTATTGGCCTAAAAGAAATGAAAAATCTGCACAAAATGACATAACTGAAAATCATGTTATGAAAATAGAACTTTCACAGTAATCCCCCATGCTTCTGTATCAATGTTTTTAGTCACTTATAATCCTTTTTGCCAGTTTTTACATGCACACATATACTTTCCTAATTTTGGTAAAACTGTTATTTCCAAGAAGAGTTCACCTTTTTGCAGGCTAGTGAGCTCCAACAGATAGAAGTTAGTGGAAGTGAGATTTTTGTGGACAGATTAAAGGATAATGGTTTAAAAAATCAACATGGGGATTAATTAGACAAGACATGGTAAAAATCTATCCTCTTTTATGCTAATCCCAATCAATTATTGGCTCCCTAGACAACTGTGTGGAAAGGGTTGTGAGCTGACAGCATGATTTAGAGGTAAGAGTGCCCTGGTTGTTTCATAACGTCTGTCCTGGGCTCCCCAGAGATGACTTGAAACATGTTTCCTAAGTTAGATGCTCTCTAACTCAATTCCATATAGCACCAGTATTACATTCACAAATACCATATAGCACCTACTTTTTCATCTTGAGGTTGGCTGGTGGTATGAAAATGCAAAAACGTGCTGAGCAATGCCCAGTCCTTTGTTGTTAAGTTCTCTCCTACATCATTTTCATGGCCCAGGTGTGTAAGCCAGGGGTGAAAATAAAACTTCTATAAATGTCCAGATAGTAAGTATTTTAGGCATTTGGGGCCATATGGTGTCTGTTGCAACTACTTAACTCACTTTGTAGAAGGAAAGCAGCTGTAGGCAATATGATGTAGACAAATGATGGTCCTGGCTGTGCTCCAATAAACATTTATGTACAAAAACTAGTGGTGGGCCAGATAAGGCCCATGTACCACAGTTTGCTGACCGCTGACATAGAGGATTCTTAGGCAATTGCTACTTTATGGACAGTTTAGACGGTAGGATTAGGAAATGATAGAGTTGATTAAGGAGTAATTAAATGCTATGTGAGTGTTCTGCTGAGACATCCTCAAGCTCTCCTATTTGGCCTACAGTGCAAGTATGCATATGTCACCACAGATTTATATTGCATTGTGAGATTGCCATGTGGTTTTCTAGATAGGGTATATTGTAATAAGGCAGTAGTAGAGTGTTCTGGCCTTGGCTCTGCTGATTGTTTGCATCAGACAACAACAATGGTTATCTGGTGGGCACTGAGTGAAGACAGCAAATGGCATAGCCAACTATCCCATTCACTATTAAAATATTCAGCTTGTCAGTCAACATTGTTTTTGACCTTGCCTTATTATGGATTTTTCTCTCCATAGCATTCTTATTTGAATCTGAATATTTGCATGTATTTAAAACAGAATGGAATTCCTATTATTTACATATTCTTTTTGTGGTATTGGTAGTTTTATTCCTATATTCCTTATTCCCTAAGGCAGTTTAAACCTATGGTGCTTAGAGTGTTTTGGGGGAGGGATTGAAGGGTGAGGGGTTTGATGACTGTAGTGGCTATTTTTATTGCTTGTTAAGTTCTCAAAATTGACTTTAAGGAATAATTTTTAACCAACTTCTTAAAAGGATCTTGGTGGCTGAGTCTTTTGTGTGTTAGGTATAATACGAATTGTTTACGATTTTTTTTTCACAATTGTGTTTAATAGTTCTCTGGGGGGTGAGGGAAAAACTCTCTAAAGGCCTGATAGATGAGGGAAGCCATTTTAGGTTTCTAAGTCAACCTGACTGTTGATAAACTTTGTTCAAACCAAAGGCCTGATTTATGGCCTGCCACACATGCATGCATTGTACATCTGCTTTGTGAATGAGTAGCCTAAAGGAAAAACCATCTTGTCCTTGAGATATTGATTAATGCTCCTACTCCCTGCATTCCTTTATGATAAAACTCATGATTCCTGCCTGTCTGCTAATCTGTAATATTTTAGGCTTTTGCAAGATAGAAAACGTATATAACCCTGTAAAAACTGCTCATTCTCCTTAATACCTTCTTCCTTGTGAAGAGTGTATTTTTCGGGCAGCTGTCCTAACTTAGGCTGGAATAAAACTATCTTTCTTCCTTTTAGAGATTCTAAAAGGTTTGTTCAATTTGCATTGATATGGGTGAATATGCACTAGATCCTGGGTGAATGTCCATTAATAGGCCTGAGGATTTGATGAGGAAGGACTTGTCATTCCTGGTTTCTTGTTAATATTATAAATAAAACTTGGTTTGTCATGCTTTAGGGCCTGGCTCTAGTGAAGTGATGGTTATGGAGTTTAAGAACTGCGGTAAAACAGAGGCAGGTTCTAACACAGACAGCCTTCCAAAGGGGAAGGGATGAATGAGGTCATGCTTCTTGCCTGGTTGTTGTTTTACAACCCTTTTGGGAATTTCCTGGATATAATCTGAAACTGGCCTCCCCTATGCAGAAAGCAGGAAGAGACCCAAGGAGACAAGTCACTCCAGATTGGTAGGTGGTCTTTTTAATAAACAAAGGAAACTTACATCTGAGGCTTGTCTTGAGCAGCAGGATGAAGGGATCCCTGCACCCTCATGCCACATCTTAGAATTTTACAAAGAGGCACCAGCTGGGTTCAGTCCATATACTGTGCAGGTGTTTTCAATACCACATCACCGTCTCAAGGCTTTGTCCTGGGAGCAGCCTCTGGGAACGGGAAAGGCAAGTGGAACCCACATTCCTAGGACAGGGGAATGAGGAACCACTGAATGCCTAGCTCCAGCTCACAGACAGTCATGTCTTTTCATAGACCTCCCCCAGCACTGTTCTTACTTCGAGTTCTCCACAGACCCCCAGGGTACCTCCCAGAGGACCCAAGTGAGATTGAAGTCTCCATTTGTTACCTTCTTGAATCCACAGCATCTAGAAGAAAGTCCAGTTTGTCTGTTAATAACCATGTCCTTCATTGCTTTTATCCTGACTCTTCCACTTACCCGTCCAACCTCCTCTCCCTACACAGCCCCACTTTGCTCTGATCATCCTACTATCTTTGACCATCCCTAAGGATGATTCAAATCTTCACATGAATCAAACCCCCAATTCTGATTTCTTCCAATTCTTCCATTCTCTGATGTCCATGAGATTCTGGGACTCAGGGATCTTTCCAAAGTTCTAAGTCCCCTTTCTTGCTGGCCCATGCAACATTCAGATTCAACATCAATTTTAGAGCTATTTGTATTTTAGAGAGACTTCAGAGATCTAGAAATTTAGAGAAAACTCTATTTTAAAATTTGACATTTTCCTATGTATTCTTAATTTTATGAATCCTAAAATTAATAAAGAGCTTTATTCTCCTTTTGGACAACACAGGGACCTTAGGAAGTTTAAATTCTAATCACCTTTGCAGGACTTACATACTATTACTGTTCAGTATTAAAATCTTACCTGTTTTATTTTTTTTTAAAGATCTTATTTATTTGACAGAGAGAGAGACAGCCAGAGAGGGAACACAAGCGGGGAGATCGGGAGAGAGAGAAGCAGGCTTCCCGCAGAGCAGGGAGCCCAATGCGGGGCTCGATCCTAGGACTCTGGGATCATGTCCTGAGCCGAAGGCAGACACTTAATGATTTAGCCACCCAGGTGCCCAAAATCTTACCTGTTTTAAAATTTCAAGGCACTATTATTCATTTACACAGTCATTGCTTGCTTAGATTCATCCACATAGTCATCGGTTTACCCGGCTCACCATTCATTACTTACATCTCAAAACTTTCTGGTATAATATTTATTTTTTCTAAAAGTATGTATTTTAGAAATTCTTTTAAGAAGGCTTGTTGTGGTGAACTCTATATTTTGGTTTATCTGAAAATAGCATTTTTATCTTGAGCGAGATTTTTGCTGGAGACATAATTCCAATTGACAGCAGTTTATTTTTAGACCTTTGACCATGTTACTCTACTATAGACTGGTTTCATTCTTGCCGTAGAGAAGTCTTCAGTTAGTGCAATTATTACTCTTTTTTTAGGTGATCTTTTTTTTCTCTCTAGCTGTTTTTTTTTCTTTACTGTTCTATAGTTTCACTATAAAATGTTTATGGATTTGTCATTGATTTTTCTCAAAACTCTTTGTCCTTCCCGAATCAGTAAATCCATGTTTTTTCAATTGCGAAAAATTCTCAACCTTTATCTATCTTGGTGAATAGTCCATGTGCATTTGAAAAAATAATCTGCTAAGTGTGCAATGTTCTGTCATGTTCGCTAGGTCAGGTTGGCTGATAGTGTTGTTCGACTCTTCTGAATTACTACTGATTTTTCTGTCTACTTTGTTTACTGATCATTGAGAGAGAAGTGTTCATCTTCAACTATAATTGTAGATGTATCTATTTCTCCTTTTAGTTGTGTCAGTTTTTGATATATGTATATTGAAATTCTGTTATTGGGTGCATACACATTTAGGATTTTTATGTCCTTTTCATAAACCGATCCTTTTTATCATTATGAAAAACCCTGCTTTTTATCTGACAATATACCTTAACCCGTAGTTTAATCTATCTCATGCAGATAATCCAGTTTTATCATCATTAATGTTTGCCTACTCTTCTTCCAACCATTTACTTTTAACCTATCTTGCATCTTTATATTTAAAGTGCATTTCTTTTATTATTATTATTATGTTCAGTTAGCCAACATTTCTGATAGACAGCATGAGGTTGGGACTTGATATTGGTTGGGACAACCTATCCACTGTTTAGAGTGGCCCAAAGAGTGTGACCAGTATACTAGCTTGATATAATCTCCTCATTTTGGTGATTAGGAACTTGGCTTGGAGAGAAAAAGGCACTTGGTCAGGATACATACCAAGCTGTCACAGACAGGAGCATAAAATTCAGCTACCTGATACTCTACTCAGCCATTGTCTTGTTGCCACACTGACTTTATCTCATCGTTTGCAATGAAATTGAGGGGGTTCCTCAGATATCCTGCTTTTGGTTTGATTTCCAGAGAAGCATTTCAAGTAAAGGTCAGTAGGATGAGCACCATTGTTCTGGAGTAGTTGAAAGCTTTTAGCTTTGCCTGCTTCAGTGACTTGCTCATAATATGCAGTCCTTAGTGCCAAGTGACTTCTTGTAAACCTTCAAAGATTTTAGACAACTCTAAAACCTTTGTAATGTGCAACTGGGCAGTTCAAAAGCCAAGGGTTCTTTTGAAAGGGTGAGAAAATTCTACCCATGTGCACACTCGCTCTTTGACCTCTTTTGATGTCCCCCCTTTGAGAATATAGATCTTTTTTGCATTCCAGCTCTCCATACTGATAGGGCTACAGTAATTTCCCTTGACAAAGCCATGCCTCATCACATCCATTTAAATCTACAAAAGCACTTTAACAATTTTTCCTGAACATGTGGGGTCTGCTATTTGGTTTGGTTAAAAAAAAAAAAATGATAGTGATGGAAATAAAGAATATTTTTTCCCTTTGGAAGTTGGAATTGTAGATATTCAGGAATCAAGGGAGCTCATTTTATATTTTACTTAAATCTGCATGACTATACTGAGCTATAAATGAATATCATCAATTATGCATAGACATGGGTTTCAATTGATAGACTGTAAAGTCTTGAAAAGAGCCAATCATGGAATGAGAGACACTTGATTTCTACTTTTTTCTAACCAACCACTTTACCTTTGCAAGTCATTTAACTTCTCTGGGTCTCAGTACCTACATCAGTTAAATAAAATGTTTGGGATTTCCAGTCTCTGAGATTTCCTTTAGGGTTGTTTCAGTGCCATTTAAATAAAGCCCAACATTTCTTTTTCTTTTGCATAGTAATTTCTGTAATGTATGTGTATATATCTGTAAATTTTGCTCCATGCTGAGATTATGAATTTCGCAGAATCTCCTCTATGATTTTTTTTCCTTTGTGCTTAGCAAGTTTTCTCCCCTAAATTCAATGCATTCATTTCATGACTTTATACTCTTTAACTACCTTTACTTTGGGAATTTGTGTGTGTGTGTGTGTGTGAGAGAGAGAGAGAGAGAGAGAGAGAGAGAGAGATCGCATATAGATTAGTCTGCATGATGTTCAGAAAACATACTTATTGAGTTTTGTTATTTGGGGGGGTTGGTGTGTCATTGACCTTTCCCAATGAAGCTGACAGTGGTAGCCAATTTTCTGTGCATTGCATGAGGGTTCAGTGCCATAGATAAAGTGTGATGATGGGACATTGCCCACCTGAAATGGGATTTGCTAAAGGAAAAAATATTTCATGTACTTCAAAACAATGGCTTCACTTATCATTTTGAAGGTCAATCATGGTGGGGTTTGGAGTAACTGGTTTGAAAGTTGATTGTGTCACAAATTTGCTTTAGATCAAGGAATAGAGACTTGGGAAAATTTGCTGAGCCATGCCTTTTTTATATGCAAATGAAATAACAGAATCTAATTTTGCATGGTTGCTCTAAGGTTAAATGACTTAGAGTATGGTAAAGCATATCTTATGTCTGGTATATAGCCAGTGCTCCATTCCTTTCCTTTTACACCTTAAAAAAAAAAAATCACCCATGACTCTGATCATCAATTATAATGATCAGCAAAGCCTTCTTTTTCTTTTTACATGACTTATTGCTTCAGAATGATCTGGTTCCTTCTTCTGAAGTGGTATCATAGCGTTCATTAAGTATAAGAAAGGGAAATCCTCTTGGAATTTTTCAACTAAAGAGAATTTGTAGAAAGCATTGGGGATAGCATGCATCTCAACTGTAATAAATATAACTCACCATCACAGGAACTAGAAATAATCAGGTGACCTCTTTATGTTGTCTTCTTGACCAACCATTCTGTCATATTTACTTTTTGAGACTGCTCTTTTCTGCTCTTTGCAGATCTTAGACACAATTAACTTTATCTCCTTGACCCACATTCTCCTCTTGACTCCCATGACACAATTTCCTGGTTTTCTCCCACCTTATTGATGTCCGCATCACTTCCCCCTCCTTCTTCTTATTCCTCTTCTTCCTCCTCCTCTTCCTGTGTTCTTTTCCTCTGCCAGACTCTTGAATATTGATGTCTTAAGGGTTTGTCTAGTCCCTCTTATTGTCTGACACAGTTTCCCTAAAAGGTTTGACTTAATGTTTTGCCCACTGCCTCTCAAATTTTTTTCTACAGTCCTTAGTCCCTGAGCTCCAGACTAGTATCTCCAACCTCCTACTTGTTATGTGTACTTGAAAGTCTTGAAAGTCTTATAGGCCCCTCACATTTAACATGGACAAAGTAGAATTCTTGGTCCCACAACCCTGTTTTCCCCTTGAAGTTTTTCAAGCCAAGTTTCAAGCTAGGTCCTCAAGCCAAGTAGCTAAGAATCATTTTTCCTTACTCCTTCCTTCTGTTCACCATCTACATGTAAGTCCTCAGCAATTCCTGTCTTGATGCAAATGTGTAATGTGAAGCCTTTTACTGCTTTCTTTCTCTGTTCTAGTTATTCATCTGGACAAAATTATCATCTGTCACCTAGAGTTACTATGGCCCCCATACTTGTCTCCCTACTGCTCTTCTTGTCCTTTTAGCTATCTGTTCTCCATACTTCCTTTACCAGAGTTACAATTTAAGAATGAAAACCTTATCCTATCACTCTTATGGTTAAAACTCTTCAGTGGTCTCCTATTGCGTTGAGAATAGTAATTTTCTTATTCTTGCACACAAGGTCCAACCTGATAAGATTTCTGCTGACTTCTATAACCTCAAATAAATGGTTTCCCTCTTTTCCTCACTATTATACTTTGGTCACAATATAGGGTTTCATTTTGATTTTTTTTTTTTAAATAAGCCATGCTCTTTAAAGTATCAGGGCATTTGTATTTGACAGTGTCTCTGTCTTGAATGCTGTCTCCATGGGTCTTTGCCGAGTTGTCTCTTTACATCATATGAGACCATTCCAGAAAACTCTGAATACTGAAAGGATAAATCAAAAACTAATAAAATGGTTATCTAGAGGAGTAGTGTGAGGGCATAAAGGCATAAATGAAACTATTACAAGTTTATTTTTAGTATTTTTACTTTGAAACATATAAATTTAAAAACAGAATTCTGGGGCGCCTGGGTGGCTCAGTTGGTTAGGCGACTGCCTTCGGCTCAGGTCATGATCCTGGAGTCCCGGGATCGAGTCCTGCATCGGGCTCCCTGCTCGGCAGGGAGTCTACTTCTCCCTCTGGCCCTCCCCCCTCTCATGTGCTCTCTCTCATTCTCTCTCTCTCTCTCAAATAAATAAATAAAATCTTTAAAAAAAAACAGAATTCTGTCAGTGAAAAATGTAATTCCTAAAATTAAAAACAAGCAAAAGCTACTAACAATAAATGATGGGAAAATGGGGGAAAAAAGCAATGATAAAGGTTTCCACTTCTGAACGTGATGTAATAAGGAGGACCAGATTCACCATGTCACTTCAAATAACAAGACAAAAGACAAAGAAAACAGACAAAACTTAGAAAATGATGGTTTTCAGTAATTGCACAACAGACAGGGCAAAACTGTGATCCCTGAAGAGAAAAAATTGAGGTGAGCCCATAAGCAATTTCCAAACAACATCATAGGAGATAGAAATCTGGAAGCCCAAAGAAGCAAGTATTTGTAAAGGCAGAAAACCAGAGAAGATGGTGCTAAACAGTGAGAGAGCACTGGTAATTTGCAGAGGCATCCCTTCTGATCTTTGGCTGAGTGCTGGTCTTTTTTTTTTTTTTTTTTTTAAATGAAGTCTAGTTGACATACAACATTAAATTAATTCCAGGAGTACAACATAGTGATTCAACAATTATATACATTACAAAATGCTCACCATAATAAGTGTATTACGGTATTGAGTATATTTCCTATGCTTTACTTTTCATCTCCATGACTTATTTCATAACTGGAAGTTTGTCCTCTTAATCCTGTTAACCTATTTTGCCCATCCCATAACCCCTCGCCCCTTTGGCAACCACCAGTTTGTTCTCTGCATTTATGAGTCTGTTTCTCTCTTTTTTGTTGTTGGTGTTCGTTTGATTCTTAGTTTTGGTTTTTAGACTCCACATGCAAGTGAAGTCATATGGTATTCATCTTTCTCTCTTGGCATGCATGACAGAAAATTATGGAAGGTCAGGGAGAGAACTGCTGGGCAGAGGCAGGATCCATGACTCTTATAGCTCCTTCCAAGTTGGGAATATTTTCTGTCATAGCAACCAGTTTGGAAAGCCACTCAGGACAAGGGGCATTGTTTTGAGTCTTTAGGTTATAACTTTAATAGAACGGTATAACTTAGCCCTAGATGAAAGGCTGCCTTAGATCTGCCCTAACAAAGGGTTGAGGTAAACCTTAACAGATTAAACTATTTCAAAATAACTGAGAACTAGAAAGCTGTTCATTTTAAGGAATAAAGCTAGGTCAATTAACTACCAACATAAAATACCCAATGTTCAGCATCCAATCAAAAATACAAAGCATACAAAATAGCAAGAAAATATAACCTATAACCATGAGAAAAATCTCTTAACAAAAACAAAAAATCCAGATGCAGCAGATATTGCAGATGATTACAGCTAACTGTAAAAAAACCTACACAGATAAAATGATTTTTATTAGATGACTTTAGAATAAATTAGTTTAACTACACATTGTTAGTAGGATATTTTTGAAGGTCTCTAAACAAAACACCAAACTGGAACATATGAGCAAATAAATCTAAGTAAATATAAAACTGATAATATAGCTACAAAGAGAGACTCTTATCCTTAGTGAGATATAGTCTAAAGGCCATAACTGCAAGGTAGTTTAAACAGCACAGAGCAGTTTTGTTTTTAGGAATAATGTTGGTTTTGCTATCTTGAAACCATTATATTTAAATTACAGGGTAAAATAAATAATTATGTTATTATAATTAGAAACCATGATTTCCAATGCAAGAGAAAAGAGGTACAATTATAAAATTAAAAAAATGTAGGGCTTAATTTGACTTGGAAGTTTTAGTATGTACCCATAATTTTTTAAAGATAATTTTGCTATCTCGGCATTGAAAAAGCCTGAAAGCAATAACTTTCCAGGACCAGTGAACACCCCTGGCATTTAGATTTTATTCTTTAAATACCATTTCTCACTAAAATAATTAAGGCCTTTTTAGAGAAATAGCTGATTTCTGATGGAGAGAATGCACTGGGTGTCCCTGGGATGTCATAGATGTACTAGAAAGAAAAAAAAAATCAAAGACTATTGTCACTGAAAAAAGACAAGGAGTCAGTTTGAGGGGATCTTAGTATTCACAGTAAGAAAAGTATAATTTATTATAGCATAATTAATATTATAAAATTACATGAGGCCATAGTCATTCTCAAAAAAAAAAAAAAATCCAAATGAAAGCCAAATAATGACAACAATAAAAAATTCATTAGAGATATAAAGGTAAAGAGGTATTTATTCTGCCTTTCCTCTGCAAGCTACATGTCAGGAAGATCAAATAGCTCCATTTGATAAAAGAAGGCTCTCCTTAGAAGACTGTTTGGCTAATAAATCTAGAAGAAATAAAAGAATTAGAAAAATGACCTTTTTAAATTACCTAATGGAATAATTGAGTCAGTCAAGGATCATTGGTTAAACTATTTCACCAATGAAAGATTGATAAGGAATTTGATCTGTGTGTTGTGCCACACTATGTCTGGGTACTACCTGATGGTTGCAAGTCAGGAACTGTCACTCTTTGAAGGCAGGATCAGGCTGTCACCACCTTAGCCCAGGAGGGTTAGGGGTCATCCAGATGTTATGTGCTTTTTGACATGACATAATATGAAGTGCACGATGTACCCTGTTAAGTAGTCTTATCAAAAATATCTAACGTGTGGGGCGCCTGGGTGGCTCAGTTGTTAAGCGTCTGCCTTCAGCTCAGGTCATGATCCCAGGGTCCTGGGATCGAGCCCCGCATCGGGCTCCGTGCTCGGTGGAAAGCCTGCTTCTCCCTCTCCCATTCCCCCTGCTTGTGTTCCCTCTCTGGCTGTCTTTCTCTCTGTCAAATAAATAAAACCTTTAAAAAAATATATATCTAACGTGAATATAATCAAGGCTTTATGCCTAGCTTCAAGTTTATATGAAATATAGGGAAAAAAGAACAGGTTATACAACACCATGATAAAACCTTTAAGCAAATCCAGAACTAGCTCAGTATCCTGAACTAGTGAATAACATGGGGAAAAAAGAGCGGTGGAGGGTGGGGGGAGGTTCTTCTAGATTATAAAAGATAGAACTTACTGTAAAGATGGGACCTTATTAAAATCCTGTTTTGAACAAACCAGTTCTAATAGGCTTTTGGAGAATAACTGGATTGCATATGGTGGGGAATTTGACGTTAAGAAATGATCATTTGTGTTTAGTGTGTTCATGGTACTGTTTGTGTAGGAAAAACCTCTTATTTTTCGAAGATTACTTAAGAGCTGAAATAGGTCTATAAATTACTTTAAAATAAAAACATATTAATAGCATACATGATAAAATGTTCTCTCTACTTTGCTGAGTCTTTAAAAAGTCTCTTAATAAAAATTTGGAAAAATCTATTATTTTCCATAATCACCCTAGCCAGTTATCCACCATATCACCTCTTTTTTCCCATGGCACTAATCAAGTTTGTGGAATATTTTATTTTCTGAGGATTCTTACTTCCCCCACTAAAATGTTGATTTGATCAGAGCAGGGCCTTTCTCTATTAATACTCACAGTGGAGTCCTGAGAATGGGTCCTGACATATAGTAGGTCTTTTTTTTTCAGTTAGTGAGAATAGAAGAAAGAATTATAACTGGATAAGTAAGTTAGAGGAAGATTATGGAATGCCATGAAGGGTAATATACAAGAATTAAATTGTAGTAATCAGGAAATGAAATGCTTCTGGAGACTTCTCAGCAGCTCAGTAACATGATCTAAGTTATAACATGATCCAAGTTATAACATGATATTTCCACCCTTGTGAAGGGACTTTGCAATCCTTGATGATCCAGGTGCTTTGTATAGTAAATATGGTGGACAGGCATCAAGTCTTCATGAATTTCTACCATGGCTTTGTGACTGACATGTAATATTTTATGGGGCCATTTAGCATTGTGTAGTGATTGATATACACATAACCTATGTAAATACTAAACTGAAGGGGAATTTTAAATATCTGATTGAAAAGCTGATGTAAGAAACAAATTGTATCTCAACATGAGAACTCCAGGTAGAGTTTCTGAAATTGTTCGCAGGTAATACTACTCCCTTGAAGCCCTTTCTTATTTTTGTGTAGTTGTGAAATACCACATACTTTACTCCCTCAAAGATACTTTCATTTCTCTTCAGGAATTCTTCTGGGCATCTGTAACTAATTACTCTACTTCTGAATGAGTGCAAATTGTCTTCCTGACCCTTTCATTTCTCTGTACCCCACTTCATCCACCATCTTTCCTTGAGAAGGCAACTATGTTCACATTACTAGGGAAAGGAAGGTTTCTGGAATGGGGTTGGTTTTTGTTCTACAATGTCTGTGACCTCAATAGGGAAGGCTCAGTGGCTTGTGGCTAGAACCATCTACAAGTTTTCTCAGTTACATACCTGAACTGGGATGACTCTGGACAGATAAGCTCAGTTGGGACTATTAACCACAGTGCCTACATACAGACTCTTCAGGTGACTTTGGCTTCCCCACAGCATGGTAATATGTGGGTAGTTGGGCTTCTTAATTAAGCTCAAGACTCCAATACTTAGTGTTCCTGTGACCAAGGTAGAAGCTGTATAGCCTCATATTAGAAGTCATATGCTGTTACACCTCTTGTACTTAATTAGTTAAAGCAGCCACAAGTCTGCCCAGATTCAAGGGGAAGGGACTTAGACTCCACCTCTCAATGGGAGGACTGTCAAATAATTTGCAGCCATATTTTAAGTCTGCCATGACTGGAAATACTATCCATTCAGAAATACTTCACTAGAGGAACTATTTAAAATAATCATGCTTGTTCTCAGTCTCATGCACATGTGCTGTGAGGCAGAACAAACTCTGCAGGGCTATCTTGAGCACGTCTTCATCGTTTTACTTCTTGTTCTGCTGGTTCCTTCTCACACAGTGTGTGATAGTATATAAATATGTTTTCATATCCCAGCTAACAAACCTTGCAAATGTAGATACCCCAAATTCTATAAAATTGAAGAGTTAAATGATTAGTGGATCATTCATAAAATGAGCAATGGATAATGATTCCTCCCAGCTCTAAACTTCAATGTTTCTGAACTCATTTTCTTTGGACATATTTAGAGTTGATTTTATCAGATCACATAGCCTGGTACTTGGACTGTCCATGGCCCAATCATGACAGTTCTGGGCTGTTGGCCTCAAGAAGCATGAACAGCAAACAGGGACTTTTCAAATTGTTCTGACACTCAGCCTAGTAAATTAATTATTGAACAGTCACTACCAAATGCTGTTGACATGTGTGCAGTTTGACAAGTCTGCTATAACATCCCTCCCTTTCAGGAAAGTAATTCTGTAAGGAAATTGCCTGCAATAGAAGTTATGGGACTCAGCTGGGTGACAGCCATATCAGGGCAATCAATACAAGAACAAAAAAATATATCTATGAAATGATTTATTCATGTACAGGATTAGTATTTTTTTGTAAATGCCACTTTACTTCTGTCTACTTTCCAGCCAAGACTGAGTGTTAGCTCACTGACACTGAACTCAAGGTGGCATTTCTCATTTCAATTATTTCTTAGAGTGTCTTCCTCCTCCTCTTTCTCCTACCTCTTGTCAAGAATTGCAGGAAACATAATGAAATACTCCATCAACTATGGAGCCTACGGTCTGGAAAGGCAGAAGAGCATTTTATTGAGATTGCTGGATGTAGAATACATCCTAATTTGAAAGCCAGCATGAGGCTTTGAGGAGGATCATGGCCTCAGACAAAAAAAAAAAAAAAGTGGTATCAAGATAATTTAACCTTAAAAGAAATCTGAATTTCTATTTAACAAATTAGCTGTTTAGCTAGCTATAAGTTGGAAACTTTCAAGATAAGACTCCAAGGGATGCTTATCCTACTAGGTAACACTTGTTGAGTACTTAGGCTGGATATTGTTAAATAATCTCTTGTTTTCTGAAGAACTGGCACCCATTTCTAATCATTTATGTTTATGGAATCTCTTAAAGTTTTGCTCTTGATTGCTTCTCTTACATAATGTGTAAGCATCTAGGAAAATTCATGGAGTGGAGGAAAGCAATAAGAATAACTATTTGGTGTTTTTTAGACTGGCAACAACTTGTTGGACAGTTTCTAGATTGGCCATTTTGAGTTGAACAATGAGTATGTAATAGTCTTGAAGGACTGGCTAAAGGAATCAAGCATAAAGACAAGTAGATGCCACTTATCTTTGGAAACATGTAATACTTTCCAGTTGTTGCCACTTGATCTATTTCCCAGAGACTTCTAACATTACAGCTTTTATCTTGTTTTGGAATGGATAATAATTGCTCATTTTGCTATGGAATACACCAAACATATTCTTTAAATCTTAAATAACTAAAGATAGTATATTTAATTAATAAAGAATGAATAAAAATTTGGACTGGTCAAGGTCAAGGCATTTTGTTAATCTCAGTCTGAACTCACAAAAATTCAGTTGAAGGCAAGAGTGACCAAGAGATACAAGAGTAGATAGTGTTATTATGGAAAGTTTTTTCAGGGATCAGGTTTTAGGTAGTGACCTAGGATCCAAGGAGTGAGGGGTTAGGAGGAGAGAATCATTCCTCCTTTTCTCCCTTCCTTTCTATTCTCCTCTTTTCCCTTCCCCCCTGTGGTAGACAGAATAATGAACCATCAAAAGTGTTCATATCCTAATCCTCAGACCTGTGAATAAATTACCTTACATGGCAAAAGGGACTTTGCACATGCAGTTTAATTACAGCTCTTGAATTGCTGTGGAGAGTATCTTGACTTATCTTGCAATGTAATAACAAGGGTCTTTATAAGAGAGGGGCGAGAGGGTCGGAGTTAGAGAAGGGGAGGTTGCAGTTTTACCATTGCTGGAAGGAGACTAGGAGCCAAAGAATGAAGACAGTATCTAAAACTAAAAATGGCAAGGAACAGCTTCTACCCTTGAGCCTCCAGAAGAAATGCAAACATGCTGGCACCTTGATATTAACCATGTAAGACCCATTTTTGGACTTCTGACCTACAGAACTCCAAGATAATAAATCTCTTAAGCCCCTGAGTTTGTACTAATTTGGTACTTCAGAAATCAGAAATTAATACAACTTCTGTCCCCTTCCTTCTCTCTCAGCCACAACTTCCCTTAATCTCCTCCTCCTTCTCACTTAGTCTTTTCCCCTTCCCTCCACCAATATTTCTCAAAATACACAATAATGAAAAAACAGGGCTTATGCCTATGTGGGTTATATGTGAAGGGGGGGCTATAAAAAAAGGGCAGAAAATGTTAAATACCTTATGCAGTTCCTTTGAAGGGAGCAGAGGAAATGAGGTTGTGTTTACATGGTAATTGGGGATGGTCTTGTTAAGAAGGTGACCTTTATACAGAGATGCCAAAATTGAAAAGGAGCTACATGCAATGGAGTTGTGTGTGGGTGGGGGTGAGTACCTTCTGTCCAGATAGTAAGGCCAGTAGGAGGCAGGGAAGAGTAGGCAAAGCAGTTCAGGTTGCTTTCTAAGAATAAGACTTGTCAAACCATAATCATTCTTTTAACCTCACTGAGTAAAAAATCAATACCTTTCATATGCAGGATTTCAAGCTCTCATCTAACGTTTAGTTCAAGCTGCCAAAATTCTTGTTCTTGAAGACATGGAGGGGTTTGATTAATTGGTTTGGCTCCAAGTTCCATTCTATGTGGGATAATAATGTCTAGTAATGTAACACTCTAAAAGTAGCAGAGAGCTCTGGCTTGGATGGCTTGGATGGCTTGGCTGGCTTGGCTGGCTTGGCATTGGAGCTGGTTATTAAGGAGAATGTAGCTGCTACACATGACGTCTCCTCTCATGTACTCTGCACAATTAGGGACTCAGTGGATGGTGCAGTTGATTATCTTTATATGTTCTTTTCACCTTTAAATTTTAGTTCTCATTTGCCTTTGAAGTTTTTAATAGCACAGCCTCCAGAAATCTCACCTTCTGTTGATAAGAGCTCTTGTTCCATTTATGGCTCCAGCCAAAGATACTGATGCCAATTATCCTTTTCTCCCACTGTGCTCTTAACTCCAGCCCTCCCTAATAGAGAGTGGAAGATTGAGGGGTTATCATGGTAATTGAAGTCACAGAATGCTTTCCTTTGTATTATCCAGGTAGATAACCAACAGGTACGTTTTGGCTTGAATTACCTGGATAATTGCCTTAACAATAATGTCTTTGAGGCTTTGACTTATTCTTAAAATAGATAGGTATAGCATTTATAAATGATAAAAGGAAAAACTGGGATAACATTTGAAAGTAAATCAAGTCATTGACTATATAACTTTGTTATTACTAATTGCTTTGTTTCTCTTAGCACCACAATCTTGAAATTATTCTCATTTTTAAATTGTAAGTCTTACCACCCACTTTACTCCTTGACTACCTGTTTCTTCCAACTGCTTTCTCAAAGGTCCCTGATAATCTCCTACTAATTAAATTCAATAACTTCCTGCTCCTCACTATTTTTTATTTCTCTTGGAGGTAGACATCCGTGTCTTAAAATATTTTCCACAATAACTTCTCTGATACTTTACTCTCATTATTTGATTATTTTTTGTGGGTTTCTTCTTCCTCT
The DNA here is from genome assembly GCF_054177405.1 of Leptonychotes weddellii. Lineage (NCBI taxonomy): Eukaryota > Metazoa > Chordata > Mammalia > Carnivora > Phocidae > Leptonychotes > Leptonychotes weddellii. Next base: position 42,373,099 of record NC_138369.1, on the reverse strand, counting down.
CCAAATGTTGCTTCTCTTGGTCTTTCATACTTACGTACAAAGATGCCACCGGGATCTGCCCTTGGTCATGTTTTCTATGTTTTTATATTTTTGACTTGGTAATCTCATAACATATCATTTTTTTGTGTGTACCTTCTCTCCAAGGCTAGATTCTATACTGAGCTGCATTTCCTTCTAGATTGATTTTGGGCAGAGTCACTGGAAGTGATTCCAGGAGTTTTCCAATGTGAGTCAGACAGAGGTATATATTTATTATAACACTGTGGTCACTACCAATGGATACATCATTATATTTGCAGAGGCGGGCTCAGCCTTACCCAGCCCATCCTTAGTGGAATATGTTTTCTCCTTCCCTTTCCCTGCTTTACTTTTCTACTTGCTTTGGGCTACAGGCTTAGAAGGTATGAAGGAAGTCATGACATGCTCCTTTATTTGCTCTTTTCCTGTATCCTCTCTAATGAATGAAAGAAATTGGTGTTTGAAGAAAATGGGACATAGACTTTGTGGACATGGTCCCATGGGGAATTGGTGGCTCAGTCATCTAGTGGGTTTCTAGCTGTGCACTGTTTCAGCTGAGTGCTTTCTTCAAACAGACCATACCTCTTCTTTCCCTGGCGCACTAAGTGTGTTCTTTATTTTTTTCTGGTGATTTTGCAATCACTGACCATCCAAACACCTAAGCTCTGTATTCTGGAGCTGCTTTTGCTTCTGATTAGAATACTATTGAAATAGTATAGCTATGTGATAATAAAGGTCTGTTGACATAGAACTGAAGTCCTGGCTGTGGGAATGGGGAGGGAGGGACAATACAGAAAATAAATGATGAATTTAATGAGACTTGAGAGTTCTTTATGAAGAAAGGGTGAAGGAGAGGGTGGAGTTGGATAGCAATAATAGTTAACATTCATCGAACCCTCACTTAGCTGCTGGGCATTATTCCAAGTTTTACCCATATTATCTCCATTAAGGAGTTGTAAATAGGTTAATGTTGAAGTTTGACTGGAACATGTCAGTGCCACTCAAAGGAAAGTCCACAGATGGGTGTAGGCCCACAAACTGCACTTATCCATGGCACAGTGAGCATAGAAACTATAAGGATAAGAATTAGAAGCTTTTATGGAAAATTGAGTGACTTTATATAATAAAAAAATTGGGGCTTCTATGTTTTATGCTTTTGCTTTTGTATTTCACATAATTCATTTCCAGGGGACATCTAGAGGCTGTTTCAAGCCTTCTTCCCCCACTAAATTGAGTTAGTTTGTTTAGTCTATGTAGAAGTCGTAATACTAGTGATACTACTTCTTGGGTCTCATTTATTTTTTATTTTATTTTTTTAAAGATTTTATTTATTTATTTGACAGAGAGAGACACAGCGAGAGAGGGAACATAAGCAGGGAGAGTGGGGGAGGGAGAAGCAGGCTTCCTGCCGAGCAGGGAGCCCGATGTGGGGACTCGATCCCAGGATCCTGGGATCATGACCTGAGCTGAAGGCAGACGCTTAACAACTGAGCCACCCAGGCGCCCTTCGGGTCCCCTTTAAATAGTTTTTTTTTTTTAAATTCTAACTTTAAAAAATTTTTTTATTGTTATGTTAATCACCATACATTGCATCATTAGTTTTTGATGTAGTGTTCCATGATTCATTGTTTGTG
>NC_138369.1:42334602-42370947 GCF_054177405.1 Leptonychotes weddellii | reverse complement strand
CCAAAGAAGACATCCAAATGGCCAAAAGACATATGAAAAAGAATTTGTTTACTTTTAAAATAGATCAGAGACACGGAAAGTGTGTGAGGCTTGAGGTTGGAAGACCCCAGTTGTTGTCTGAGAATTTTTAAAGGTAGCTGTGTAGCCTTGGACAAGCTCTGCAGACCCTGAGTGGGGAAGTGACCCTTGTTTGGAGCTTTGAGTTACACAGGGAGCTTCCGAAGAGAAGTATGGGGGCCAGAGTGGTAGATGAATGGGTAGGGACAGCATGGAAACCTGCTCTCCTGTTTCTCAGTGCATGGCTTGTTTGAGTATTTGCACATAATATCTAGAGCAGTAAAATCAAGGTTATCCTGGACTTTATTTTTTTATTAACAGAGCTGCAGTTTGATTAATTTGCAAAGGCTATGGGGGTGGGCATTGGGTATTAACTCTTAGCACATGAGTAGTTGTTCTTGCTTTTGGACATGTGACAACCTCCTAAAAGGGGCTACCCTGTCCCCCATCCTGTGAATTCTCTTAGCTCCCACCTGTAGAGAATCACTGCTATGAACAAGGGGGCTAGGGAGAGGTCCCTGGACTTATTTCAAAAAGCCCTTGAGGCTCCTGGACTGGGTGCACTATTTGTGTGTGTTATCAGGAGCCTCCCCATACTTGGGATGCCCAACTCCCACAGCGGATTAGTTTCCCTTCAGAGAAGCTGTGGGCAGGGGATGTTGACGTGCCTACCAAGACACACACTGTCTCTGTAGCCCCCAGCCTCTGCCCCCACACAGCAGTTGCCACTGAAGTCCTCTAAGTACAGGTATTAGAACCCAGGAGGCTTCTCTACCTGCGACTTCATTTTAAGCAATCTCCTCAAAGGGCCCAGTGCATTTTCTGGAGATGTGAATGACTCAACCAGTTCAACAACCTAGGGCTCACATTTGGTCCTGCAACTTTGGCGTAATTCACCTTTGTCCTGTGTTTCCTGCCATCTGATTACTTCTTTCATCCTGGTGATTCTGAGTTCTGGCTCTTAACTAAATTTTGGCACAAATTTTGTCTCAAGGTCACCCACTATTTCTCTATGGCTGAATCTCTTATATGGGTATTCTATATCCTATAAATGGGATTCCTAGGCCTTCAGATTTTATACAGATTTGCACATCATAGCCTGGGAGTTCTATGCTTTTTGAAACTCCTTATTGAGAAGTGAATGCAAGCTCCCATGTAGACCAAGGCTTCCCAAATTATCTATGGGGTAGGGTCATTTGTATTGTTTTTAAATTTTGAATCCATTGCAGACTTATATACTTCTAAAATGCAACAAAATAAATTTTTAAAAATGCAACTAAAAAGATACAAAGTACAAGCTCCTTTTTTATAGTATTAGATTCAACAAGTATAAAATGTGCTCTCAAGTCATTATTACAGTTTCTGAATGCTTTCTTTTCAGTTTCAGTACTTACCTTGCTGTGGACCAGTAACAAGCAACTCACAGACCAGCTCTGTTGTCCATCCACAGTTTGAGTAGCTCTGAGTAAGAGCATATGTAGGAAGGTTCTCAGCCCAGTGTATATTGTCCTTTTTATGGTGGAGGATGAAGATGGTATGTAGCTGTGATTATATTCTCAAAGTTGTGAGTGCCTCCATCCTACCCATGCCCTCCCAAGACGTAGGACCATGTTTGGAAAGTCTGTTCTATACAACTCCCATGTAGAAAGATATTCTTGTTCATAGATATCTAATCAGAGCTTGAGGAGACTTCTTTTTTTTAACAATGAAGATGAAAGACTTTTACCACCCAGGACAGTCTTGATGTTAAGTTACCCATCACAGTATCTTTGGAGAACCTGAGATTTTCCTAGCCAAACTGGAATTGCCTTAAATTAACTTAGGACAAATGGCATAGATAAATGCATTGGAGCATCAGTTTAATAGCCATGTAAGTGAGGCAAGCAGGAATGCAGGTCCAGCAGACGATAGAAGTCATTCTATGTTCTCCCAACATGTCAGTGTAAGAAAAGAAGGTTCAAAAGTGTACTCACTGTTTGTAAAGAGGTCTGTGTAGAAACCAGGAACTTTAAAATGAACATAAGGAAGCCAATGACTTAAACTAAGTGCTTAGGATAACAACCTAAATACTACATGAAATGAGGGGCAAAAGAGAGGGATGGGGAGAAGAAAGGAGAAGGAAGAATCTAAAACTGGCAGAGCGGATGGCTTCAGAAGAGATGGATTTGAGGAGTCAGTGCTAATCTTTAGGTTCAGGTCTGTTTGCATGCTTAACAACATCAAAATCACTTAAATTCCTTTGTTACTCTATGGAGCACTTTCATGATGTGTAAATTAATGTATCATAGCATTGACTACTTAAAGTGCATTTGCTCATTGTCTGAAATTACATCAGTCAACAAGATTGCACCTGACTTTGTATATAATTGAGAGAGATTTACTTTTGAGACTAGAATTATGTGGACCAATTAGATGGAAAAATAATACCATTATTTGAAAAAACTCACACAAAAGAAGCTACCCAAAAGATGAAGCTATATGATGAGGTTGTGGGGACTCATCAGAGAGAATTTTCTAGGTTGACACATTGTAGAAGAGTTGATTTAATCAGCCTTACTACTTGGCAAAACTTATTAGTACTGGAATATATGATATCTACCTTGTGAGTACCCTCACCAAAATGATAAATTATTTCTCTAATTGAGAACCAGTTTGATACAATTGATGCAGTAAAATGCTATAATAGATTGAAAGGGGTTAAGTATTATAGTTGCCCATTTTTATGGGGTATCAAAATTATCTGGGCTACTTGTCAGTAATCTAGATTCCAAGTAATATAGGGTCCTAAATCCAGATATTCTGAGCCATCAGATCTGGGGGAACATAAACTGCCTTCATAAACAACCCAGGTGAGTAAAACACAGGTGGCTTCTAGAACACATTTTCAAGATCCATACAATTTCCTTAGTGCATGAATGAGGAAGTGGGGACTCTTTAGCTCTATGACCTTGATGAGGTCATTTAAATTCTAAGAGGCAGAACCAAGACTGAAACTCAGGGATCTGATCCCACCCACCTACTGCCTCAGAACTATCTGGGTCTATGGCTGAATTGTATCCCTGTACAATACCTTGGAAGTCAACACATCTTTCTCAGTTTACAACTAGAAGGGTTTTGCCAAAACCAGGGGTGACTCAAACAAGTTCCCGTTGAGAATGCTTCTCAAATTCTACCTTAGTGGTACCATATCCAGTGACTGCCTTGTATCTCCATAATCTCAGACACAGCCTGAGGACATTGGGGGCAGATATTCTCTCTTTTTGCTCCAGTTGGGGAATCTGGAAATTACAGATGGGGCAGAAAAACTAGAGTTCATACCCAGTCTAGTTATCAACATGTGAAGGAAGGCTCAGAACCAAGGCAGTTGTCTCTTGCATCATTCCAACAGTAATTCTCTGACACCAATCAGGTGTCCACTGGCTCCATTCAATTCTAACACTAACCCCCAGAGATAGCACAGACTCACAAGTTGAAGGTTGAGTCCCACAAGACTGCCCCTACTTCAGATGCTAGCCCTAAAGCCCAGGTATCGCCACACCACCTTCACCTCCGCTTGGCCCACTACAAATTGGGAAGTTCCCATGACCTCCCTTCAGGTTCTGTAATTCCTTAGAACAGCTAACAGAATCAGGAAAGAGCTCTACTTACCATTATAGTTTAGGATGGGGAGACGTGAGGAGGCAGAGGTCCCATGCCCTCTGCAGGTATGCCACCATCCCAGCATATCAATGTATTCACCAACCTGGATGCTCTCTGAACCTCAGTATTTCAGAGTTTTTATCAAGGTTACATTACGTAGGCATGATGGGTGAACTCATGGGTCATGTGATGGAACTCAATCTCCAGCCCCTCTCCCTGGACAGAGATTGGGGGATGGGGCTGAAAGTACAACCCTCTAATCACCTTTGATCTTTCTGGTGACCAGCCCCCAATCTGAGGCTATCTGGGGGTGTCTTGCTGTGGGTCCTCTCATTTGCATAAACTCACGTATGGTCTAATACTTTCCATAAGTAACAAAAGACACTCCTACCACTCCAGAAATCCCAAGGGTTTTAGATGCTCTATATTAGGAACTGTGACAAGTCCAAGACAGGTTTTGTTTTGTTTTTTTCTTACATCTTTCAAGTTTTAAATAAAGACTGTCATCAGAGAAGACCATTCGTCTTACTGACTAATCTGCAACATTGTGAAAGGAGACATTTACTATCTGAGTTTGGACTGCAATATATAGGAATATTAGAAATGATTATGCAGTTTGCATTTCTTACATTAAAGAAGACAAATAAGATGGCTTTACAGATTATTTTGTAACTGCCTAAATGCTGTTAGGATGTGTTAGGAAGAAAAGATTTATATAGGATGGTACATTACCTTGTTAGGAAAATTAGGCTGCAGTAATAAATAATATCCACTGGCACTTTACAGTTTATAATGTACTTTCATGAGCATTATAAACTGCTAACATTTATTAAACACATCTTTGGTTCAAACTCTGTGCTAAGTGCTTACATGCTTGATAACTCTGGCTTTTAGGCTTCATTACTCTATTAAGTAAGCACTGTTACAATCTCCATTTTGCTAGTGAGGAAACTGAGGTGTACATGAGGTTAAATAACTTGTTCAAAGTCACAACTTAACATTAGCATCAGAACTTGAAACCTGGTTTATCTGAGCTTAGAGCCCTGCACTATAATTAATAATCTCTATACTGTAACCTCAAAGTAGAGGAGAGAATCCTGGACTGATAGCCAGGATGGCCTGGTTTCTAGTCACAGACCTGCTATTTGACCTTGGGCAGTTCACTTTGTTAACCTCTGATTTCCCCTTTGACCTCGTTGAGTGGGAGGCAAATTGAAGTAGATGCTCTCTGACATTTCAAGTTTCACCATTTTTGGCTTCTGCTCATGTTTAGTCCCTAGCATTTAGATAAGTGACGTTTTATGAATCTGGGAGTTTAGAGTGTGAGGGCCAGCTTCCTTGAGAAATTCTAGGGCCAGTACCCTTATTTCCTTTTATGCTCTAATTCCTGGTTCCAACATACTTAATGCCAACATATTTATTTTCTCTGAGTATAAATGGAGACCATTTCACAGAGCCATATGGACAATGTAAATGCAGATTTAAAGATAAACAGAGTCCTGGAAAAATGCCTTCACAATCTCTAGGCTTAATATTGCTTTTATTTTTTTCACAAATGATTGAAATCTGGGAGAATTGGCAGTCTGTTTTTCCCTCCTCACATTGTAGAGCATGGACTTATTCATACAGATCTCAGGTTTTGCTTTCTGGCTCTCTTATTTACAACAAGGTTGGTCTTAGTCAAGTGATATGACTATTCAGAACCTCAATTTCTTTATGTGTCAGATGACAATAACACCTACTTCATGGGATTACCATGAAGGGGGATAAAAGGAAAGAGCCTGAGAACTGCTTGCTAAATAATTTTCTTTGTGGATGTAAATTGAGTTTGGACCTTTTCGGAGCCCCCTTCCCTGCCCTCTTTCCCCTTTCTCTGCCTGAGCTTGGCAGGCAGCCCACTGAGCTGGAAAGTGTCCTGCTCTTTCTCCTGCCTGCTTTATTTTCAGAAATTCCCCAACACATCTCAGCAGCATTCCGTTTGTATATGGAATATTTTGGGGTTACACAGAGAATTCCTCTCAGTTCACAGACAGGCTTTATCTCCCCTGTGGAATTTTTCCCAGAGCCTTGCAGTGGCCTCAGGAATAATACAAAATTCTCAGGGCCTTGATTAAAGTTGGCCCTGAATTTTTTATCCTTATAGTCAGTGTGACCAGAGTAGAGCCTCAAGTACAGGACACACATCTCTGTGGACCTCTGGGACCCTGGCTTCCTAATGGTGTATCTGTTTACCGTGGCAGATAGGAGGGATCCAGGACTTTGAGAGCTTCCTGATGCTTCCTGGAGACACAGTATGGTCTAGTAAGCATTTGGACTCTAAAGACAGACTCCCAGGGTTCAAGCCCAGGCTCTGCTGCTGACTGGCTTGATTACCTTGGGCAACTTAACTTTCCCGTGCCTCAGTTTCCTCTTCTGTACTATGGGGATAGTAGTAGCTATCTCATAAGGTCATCGTGAGAATGTCCGACACATTAAACACCATGTGTTTTTGCTATTACTTTTAATATTTGCATTAATATAATGAATGAAGCCTATTTCCCTATTGCTCTTGATATATTACCATAGTAAGGTAACATTGTCAAGAATCAGGAAACAGCGACAACATTAAAGATTGTGATACTCTGCTTAAATCCGTTTCTCAAAGGGTGGTGTTAAAAAAGATTTTGGATGACATGAGGACAGGCTTTATTTTTCTAAACAATTTTGAGCTTATTTTAATATATTTGGGAAAATGTGAAGAACATGCCAAGTTCGTGAGTATATGGGTTTGCTTGGGATGAGGCCAAGGCCTGGTGGTGGGAGGACAAAACTCATTATACGTGAGGGACCAGGAAAGTTTCCTTTGGAGAATTTCAGCATAGGAGATGTTGTGAATCTGAACACGTGGCTATAAGTGCTTGCAGATCTTGAATGCAAGTTGCAAAGGAGGCATGAATTGTCAATGACTTGTAATGAGATGAGATTACAGGTAAGAATTGGTATTTTAAAATAATTTTGAAAAACACTTTGAGAAGAAAAATGTCTTCATATGACTTGATAATAATAAACATAGGATTTTTTTTTTTTCTTTTTCCTTGCATAGTGTTTCAATGATGATGAACAGTGATTCTTCCCCCAGGCCTGGTTCTTGATTTACTTAATGGTGAACGTGCCTTGGTAGAATCCCCTTGATTGCTGCTAAAAGGCTGTTCCTGAGTAGAAATTACCATTCAAAGGGGGAAATAATGCAGCCGTGACTGACTGATGACAGAAGAGGGCTTCGGGGCAGAGAGCCCTCTATGTTGATTGCTTGACTTCTACTCCTTTCTCTGTGGTGGCCCAGTTCGGGCTTGCCCTTCTGTGCTGGAGGAAACAGCCACTGAGAACATTGCATCAGTTTTCTCCTTTGAGAGCTGTGACATAAATAAGGAAGATATGAGCAAATCTGGGTTCTATTTCCAGTTCTGTCTCTTTCTTTCTTTCTTTTTTTTTTTAAAGATTTTTTTTTTTTTAAGATTTTATTCATTTATTTCAGAGAGAGAGAATGAGAGAGAGCACATGAGAGGGGGGAGGGTCAGAGGGAGAAGCAGACTCTCTGCCTAGCAGGGAGCCCGATGCGGGACTCGATCCTGGGACTCCAGGATCATGACCTGAGCCGAAGGCAGTCGCTTAACCAACTGAGCCACCCAAGCGCCCTTTTTTTTTTTAAAGATTTTATTTATTTATTTGAGAGAACGAGATAGAGAGAGAGAGCATGAGAGGGTGGAGGGTCAGAGGGAGAAGCAGACTCCCCGCTGAGCAAGGAGCCCGATGCGGGACTCGATCCTGGGACTCCAGGATCATGACCTGAGCCGAAGGCAGTCGCTTAACCAACTGAGCCACCCAGGCGCCCTGTTCTGTCTCTTTCTAAATGTCTGACGTTAGGTAAGTTATTTGTACTGCCAAGGCTTCAGGGCTTAAGTAGGGTAGTAAAGGCAACCAGAGTTCAAAGTTGTCCACTGGTTGGTTCCAGTTTGGATGATGGAGACTCTTTTTTTTTTGTACGCACCATGTTTTAAATATGAGGAAATTTCACATGGAACATCTGGAAGTCCTGCTTCTGTTTGAAATTTGGAGGATCCAATGGCCTTTATCTCCTATTCCTACATGGTGGAAATCCACTGAAAGTGAGTCAATGGTGCCCCTTGAGATGTGACTTCCTCATGGTTTCCACCAGTTCTGTTGGCTTACACCAGCCTCCTGTGTTCATTTGCAGCACCTGCCTTGCCTCTGAAGTGTGTTTGTAACTTCCAGAATTCTCTTTTGGTGGTTCACTTGTCTTCATTTCTACTTTCTTGGCTGCTTCAAGAATAGGGTTTGCCAGATAAGCAGTTTCTGGATAAGTCAAGAGCTTTTAATAACTTTTCAGAATTTTCCATATATATGATTTTGATCATAATTATGACTGTGAAACTTATGGTAAGTTTAGTTACATTTTGTTTACTCTTTTAAATCTGGAATGAATCCCCAAATCATAAAAATTGATTTGCTCTTTTAAAATGGTTTTGGGGCACCTGGGTGACTCAGTCGGTTAAGTGTCTGCCTTTGGCTCAGGTCATGATCCCAGGGTCCTGGGATGGAAACCCACATCTGGCTCACTGCTCAGCAGGGAGCCTGCTTCTCCCTTTCCCCCCTGCTCATGCTCTCTCTCTTATTATCTCTCTCTCAAATAAATAAAAGAAATCTTTAAAAAAAATAAAATAAATAAAATGATTGGTTTTGATATAACTTGGAAATAAGATCCAAGCTTCCTTTATTCTCTTAAATTATCAAGGGAATCAGAAATAACTTTAAACAAGGGCAAAAAACCCCTGGTGTTCACTGTTATTTGCTAATGTATTATCTCCCCATCTTTAAGGAGGCCAAAGAAATGCAGTCTTTGGGGAAAAAGACATTGGGTAGAAGAAAAACTTAACAGATAAGAAAAAATAATATAAGAAGACATAATATAAGAATTAAATCCCACTGATTTAATAATGGGATATTACTATATATAATAACATAAGCTTTTTAAAATTATAATATGAAGTAGAAATGGAACCCACCATACTTTCAACGCTAATTCCAAGGTTCTGAAATTTTGCCAGTATGCCATATTTTACAAAGTTTTTTTCAGAAATTATTTAACTGTGTTAGGATTTAGAAGGAGAGAGTTTAATATCTGATGAACTCTCTATGTGATACAACTTTTTCTTATCTTCAAGTGTGACTTCTATAACCCAGCATGACATTCTTGGGGGGTCTGTACAGCTTGGTGGGAAAAATAACTGGATTGGTGTCAAATAGAATCCCCCTCTATGTTCTGGCTCTAATACTTCCTAGGGTCACAAAAAAAAAAAGTCCATTCTTGAGGCACTCAGAGCCTCAGCTTCCTCCTTTGTAAAAACAATAATCGGGCTTATTCACTGATGGGAAGGCTGCTAAGACCAAATGACACAATCTTTCTAAATCAGTATAGCATCTGGCATAAACATATAAATATTTTTGTTTTGTTTTTGGTACAGAAAATAATTAGTACTTGAATATTCCTTGAATCTTGATAAATCTTGAGAAGTCATCTTGTCTTAGATGTTTTGACTATTGTCTTTTTTATTTTTTTAAGAGCAACACATGATACCTACTAAAAATGGGTTAGTGCTGTTTCTTTTCCCTCTATTAGTACATCATCAAGATTTATGAGCAGATGTGTGTTACATTTATCCTGATATCTGAACTATATTTTATCATTTAACAGTTCCACGTATTCTAGAGTGAAAGGTTTTCGCCGGCTCCCACTGCCAGTGTTACCTATTTTTGTTTGTTTGTTTACAAGATTGTGTGTTAACTAACCTGATCCCACACAGCTCTCATGGCATTGATTGGTATGGTCAGGTGGGGAGAGACTTGCAGAGCGCTGGTTTTGTTGAGGTTGTTGGTGAGGGTGCCTGTGGAATTGCAAGTTCTTAGGCAGTTGTATGATACCTTGTTAGCAAAAGAGCCACTTGCCTGGGTCTTCCACCTCTCATTTGGTTGTTTTTGGTGTCCAATAATATGGGATTATCTCCAATCTTCTGGGTTGGTAGAAGGCCTGAGCCCTTGTTAAATCAGTGTGCTATAGCATGAAAGCTGTTCACATCCTAAATGTAAAGTGTCAGAAGTCCTAAAAAAAAAAAAAAAAAGAAAGAAAGAAAATCAAATGTGTTGCTCCCTTTGAGATTTAAGGCACAACACTTCACAGTAGAGGATGCAGAGAAAGGAAACCCGGTTCCAAAGAGAAATACACCAAAGCACATAAAATTCACTAGAGAGTAAATCAATGCTTTTAACTCCAGCCTTTTAAGTTACTGCTGGGTATTGTTCTCAACTTGATTCATAACTTGCTTAAAGAAGAAGAAGAAGAAAAAAAAGAGTGAAACATTTATAAAGACAGAAGGAATTAATCCCTTATTGGTTTGGATTCAAAAGAAACCCACATGTTTAAATAATTCCAGTTTTTATAGAATTACTGAAGATTTCTTTTTCTTTATTCCTTTATTGTTTGAAACTTTTTTTTTACATGTCATTGTAGTTGTATTTACTTTAGGCATCATATAGCCAGCTATTATTTTGTCTTAATAAAAGGATGTAGCCATTCAACATTATTGTGATACATTGTCTTATTTTCTCCATATTCTTTTATGTCTTTTTTTTTTACACTTGCTTTGATTAATAATACTTTTTATTTCCTGCTAATTTGGAATTTCAACTATATATTTACATTTTGTTAGTGGTTACCTTAATAGTTTAACAATTGTATTTATGCCAATCTCAGACTTCCTATATTTTTCCAATGCCTAATTTCAAAAATATTTAGACATATAGTACAGTTGAAAGAATTTTACAATGAATACCTGTATATATGCTCTACTGAGATTGTGTAATTAACTTTTTCCCATGTTTAATTTATGAATTAAGACGTTGGTTTTCCAAAACTTCTTTGCACTAGTACCAGAACATTTTAATTAACTAAAAAAGTGCATTCAAACTTTATAAAGCCCTTCCAGAAATAGAGGTGGTTGACTAGATCACTAAGGTCTCTTTACTCTGTTCCCCAAATATATCTTAAATACCTATCACTTCTCAATCAACAAGATCCCCCTAATCCTCTCCCACTCCTCACCAACATAACTTGACTCCATTAGTGAAATATTAGTTGAATTACTACTCCGAGTCTCCCAACAGTTCTTCAGACTGTGTCCACTGTTTTTACTGAAGTGAAAATCTGATAATAACTCCCCTTGGCTTAAAATTCTGGAGTGAATGTTCATGGTTCTTGGGCATGGTCTTCAACGTAATTTTAGCTCTTGCTTACCCTTCCAGCTTTATGGCCCACTATTCTGTTCTTCTACCCCACCAGCCCATTTACCATCTGGCTTTTACTGTACCCATTCTGAATGTAGTTCATGCCTGTCAACCTGATGTGGCCTCCTGATCCTTTGGAACTCTGCACATTCTGTTTCCTTTTGCCTTGACCATTCCCACTCAAACTAGTTGTTCTCATTTACCATTCATGTCTTAGCTTGGACATTGATTGCTTTGGGATGACTTTCCTAGGTTTTCTTTTCAATGTGTTTCTGCATATCCTTGCTTATGGCACTTTTCAAATTGTAGAATGTTTCCCTCTTGACTTTTCTGTTACCAACGTTTATCATTCTGCTAATAATAAATTTATAACAGCAACTACTACTAGCATTTACTGAATGCTTTTTTCATATGAGGCACTGTTTTAAGAGCTTCACATGTTAGTATTAAATGAATTAAATCAACCAGTATATGTGGTAGTATTATTAAAAATTATTGCAACAGTGGTTATGTGGCAGATCCTGTTAATACTATTTGGACAGATGGGACAGGCACAGAGAGGTTAAGCTGATTGCCTAAGATCTTGGAGCTGGAAGTGGTAACATCAGTATTCAAGCCCAGGCAGCTGGATCTCAGGACCCACATTTTTAACCTTTGAAGGCTGGGATCTCATACCTTATTCTCACTTCTTGAGCACCTAGCATAGATCATAGCACAAGGTGGGTACTCAATTAATAGTTGTTGAGGAAAGAAAAAAATGATTGATGTAACTGGGCCCTGTGTCAAAGTCATCCAGCGTTTGTGCATAAGTGAAGAAATTACTGCATATAATGCCTGATTGTCTCATGCTACCAGGCTGCTAGGTAAAACTTTCTCAAGCACCACATAATATAGTTTTCCCTTACTTCCTCTCCAAAGCATATATTACCCCATAGGAAACCAAGCAACTCTAACTGCTTGGTGGCAATACTCCCTCTACCAAAGTATGCTCTTATTTGTGAATCAGTGAAACCAAATTTGATTAAATGACACTGAAAGGGGATCCCTTGGAAGGTCATTGCATAGTGCATAGAGTCAGTGGGAAGAAGAGGTTTGCAAAATGGACCAGAACCAAGATATACCTAGAAAACAGATATGCATATGATCCCTCTAAGTAAACAGTCTTCATTAATTCACTTAAAATGCTATTGCTGGCATCTCCTCCATTAATCTTTGTCTACTAGAGGACACTCACGGTGATCTCATCACAAGAGTTTTGAATCTCCTATCGCCAGCTGCCATCACCTTGGAAATATTTTTACTGTGGCTGGGTATTTGTTGTTTCTTTAATATGCCAAGTCCTTGTTGGAGACATCTGACTAGGTACCCTAATTCTTGGGTCTTTACCATGAACTGGCCCATCCCTCCCATGTCCCAACTCCTATCTGTCTCTCTTTTGGGATTCTCCAAATTTAGAAAAGTAACTTGGATAACTGGTAGTCCCCTTTATTCCCACCAAAAATACATAGGTAGAGGGCGCCTGGGTGGCTCAGTCGTTAAGTGTCTGCCTTCGGCTCAGGTCATGATCTCAGGGTCCTGGGATCGAGCCCCGCATCGGGGTCCCTGCTCGGCAGGAAGCCTGCTTCTCCCTCTCCCTCTCCCACTCCCCCTGCTTGTGTTCCCTCTCTCACTGTGTCTCTCTCTGTCAAATAAATAAATAAAATCTTAAAAAAAAAATAGAGACTGTGCATTCTCTAAAATTAGAAGAAAGTGATGTTTTAAGAAATCTTAGCACTGCTACCAATTCTTACTCATTGTCTTTTAAAGTTAAGGTATTTAGTCTGAAATAGGCTCAGTATTGATATCTTCTGTACTAAGTGATCATATTATATTCATTTACCTGTCACGTTTATTAAGCAGCTACTATGTGTTGGATACTACTCTAGGTAGATAATGAGAGGAAAGATGGTGCCCCACCTTTCAAAGAACTTATAAATCCCATTAAAACACTAGCAGTCAGAAGTCAAAAAGGCTAATCAGAAAACAGAAATTCAGAGTGCAGAGGGCTCTGAAATGCGGAAGGATAATGCAGTAAGGTACAATTCATTATTCCTTGTTTAGGAAGATTGGGAGACAAGTTATTAGATTTAGTTTGACAAAGACTTTACAAGCTCATTTTTAGCTTCTTTGTCTCAAGGGAGCTAGCTCACTATCTTCTCAGCAGGCTGAAAGCCATCTCAGCAGATGGTCCTGGGCTGTGTGTGCCAGCCACGGAGCATTTGCCTGGCATGCTTGCATGTGGCCTGTTCTTGTCCAAGCAGCAGGCTATCAGTGCAGATTGTTTTCCAGTGCTCTCCGATAGAGGATGGGGAGGGAGGAGGAATCCATGGGAGGAGATCCAGAAGTGGTTTTCTTTCACTTATGATCCTTTGCAAGCAGGCTCACTGCTTGACAGGGTCCAGAGACAGAATTGGGGGACTGACAGAATCCTAGAAACTCACAGCAGTTGGAAGGCGCAGAATAGTACCTACTAGGCGACCTCATTGGCAACTGATCTTCTGAATGTTCTTACATCTCTAATCATTTCACTCCTGTCTGAAGACCAGCTAAACATTTAAATCCAGAAAAACACTGGTCAGTTACTGTTCGTGCCTGCCTGCTCAGCATGACCATATGTTTCAGTTCCCCAGTTTGTCTCCAGGGGCATGTGCTATAGAACTTACTGTAACAATACATTGAACTACTATTTTTTTTTCCCCTATAGCATCATCATTTGCCTCTGGGCCAGGTTCCAGTCATGACCTTTAATGTGTAATTTGAGCTCTTCCTTGAACTACTCTGAATTTCAGTGTCCATATCTATAAAATTGGGAGAAAAAATAATGTTCTCTTTGACAGTTGAGGAGATGGAAAATAAGGGTGCATAAAAACATTTGTAAACTACAGTGGCTTTTCAAATATTCATGTTGTAGTTATTATATGACAAAGGTGATATTTAGAAACCTCAGATATCACTAAAGGAAAAAGTTTAAGTAGATGAAAAGAACACGGAACTCTATGCATGGATTTAAACTAGTGTTATCTATAATATGGGAATGGTGATATGTAGGCTGCAAGGCTTATATATGAGGATTAATGAAGTTCAAGATAAGACTGACTGTAAATCTCTACTCCCACTCTTTGTGGCTCTAGATAAGTCCATTAACCTTTCTGAGCCTCGATCCCTTCATTTCAACAAGAAGGATAATACCTATTTTTCATCACTCTTGAAAGTGCTAAATAAGATGATTTATAGAATGCATCTGGCCCAAAGTAGACTTTGGATGAATGTGAGCTATGTGTATCTTTCATTGTTATTTACAAGAGGATAAGCATTTCCAGAGTTTTCTGATTGTTCATGGGGAAAGGGGTGACACAAAATCTCAACTTTCTCCTCCCCCAATTTTAGGGGAATAATCTGTTCTTAGTAAAGTTATTACAGAAAGAAATAACAGCTTATTATTAATGGAATCTTTTTAGGTAAATTCTATGAAGAAAGAACAATTAGATAGAAAACATCAGTTGGTGGTCTATTTTGCCACTATTCTTCCAAGTCTACTTTCAAACTCTTCCCAACTAGCTGATAAATTTTCTTGGTGTTTTTGAGTATTAGCCTAAGATATTTGTGGTTGCAAGACCCCTCAACAAGCCACATCCAGCCCTCAGTTCTAGCATTTTCCTTAGGTTGCCATTAATACCTTCATTGTTTTTTGTAAACAAATCCGAGGCAGTTCAATGACCATTTTCTTCCATCACTTTAATACAAAATGAGAGACAGCAGGCTTCCAATGAGCTTCCCCCACCCCCCATACCTGCCATTGCCATCTCCTGTATTTTAGTGCTCAGTCTCCATTTTTGGAATCAATTTCTCAAACCTTCTGGGACACCATCTTCCTCACTGTGCCCACCTTCCTTGTACAGGCTTTGACCCTAATGACTTTTGTAAACATAGAGAACAGCAAGAGAGCAGGCAGGCAGGCAGGCTGGATTCTAGCTTCTTTATATGTTAGTATTTTAAAGCACTGCACTACTAGGGATTTGACTATATGTGTGTATCTGGCTCTTCCAGTCTCTTTTTACTTCCATGCTGTGATTGGGGTGGAGATACCTTAAGTATCTTCTTTCCCTTTCTTTCTTGTAGTTGGTTTTTGAATTTATGCCATTTGTGAGTCATTTCTTTGGAGTCTACTATTACCCTCTTCTTTGAAATGTGAACATCACTTACAAGGGCCTCCTTTTTATAGTGTGTGATTTTTCATGTCCCAGATCTTAGGATATTGCAGCCTCCTTTTTATAACACTCAGTGACTTCTCACTTTCAGCAGTGTTTTCAAACTTATCATTTATTTTATTTTAGAGGCAGATGTTCTTTTTCAAATGACATCATAGGAGAAGGCCAATTTAAATCATATAAAGGGCTCTTCCTTATAGCAAGGCAGTCATTAAGAGCATTCTATGAGAACCACCAGTCTATATCTGAGAATTTTCTGGTTTTAAATTGGTCCTGAGGGGCACCTGGGTGGCTCAGTTGGTTAAGCGACTGCCTTCGGCTCAGGTCATGATCTTGGAGTCCCTGGATCAAGTCCCACATCGGGCTCCCTGCTCAGCGAGGAGCCTGCTTCTCCCTCTAACCCTCCCCCCCTCATGTACTCTCTCTCTCTCATTCTTGCTCTCTCAAATAAATAAATAAATCTTTAAAAAAAATAAATAAATAAAATAAATAAATTGGTCCTGAGTTGGAACGGATTTTATCTTATTCTTTGATTCACAACACTCTTATTATTAATCTGTGCATGATCTGCTTTTATATCTATATTGTGATTTTTAATAATAGAATAAGCACCCGCAAACTTACCATCCCAAGCAAAAGCTAACCCTTTAACCTACATTAACCATATGACGTCCACCCCACTATATCCACTTGTCATTTTAAAACTGAAAAACCAGGGATGCCTGGGTGGCTCAGTTGGTTAACCATTTGCCTTCGGCTCAGGTCATGATCCCAGGGTCCTGGGATTGGGTTCCTCATCGGGCTCCTTGCTTAGTGGGGAGTCTGCTTCTTCCTCTGTCTGCTGCTCCCCCTGTTTGTGCTCTCTCTCTCTCTCTGACAAATAAATAAATCTTAAAAAAAAAAAAACCCTGAAAGACCACCATCCTGAATCTTGGGCTCATCAGTCCTTTCCTTTATTTTTTGGTAGCTTTAATGCCTCTCTACACATCTATAAAATATACTTTTATAAGTTTATAAAACTATAACATATACTTTTAACTGGTTTTAACATTATAAAAAAGTATAAATTTTTTCCACTTAATATTATGTTGCTAAGTTTCATCCAACTTGTCATATACCCTTTAAGTTCATTTTTTTGACTGCAGCATAATATTCTATTGGGTGAATATGCCACGGTTTATTCACCTATTATGGGTGTTTGATGTAGTTCTTTTTTCCCTTTAAGTAGATAAACAGTTTGTAATGTCTCCTCTTATAAGTGTGAAAGGAAGCATTGAGTATTTAGGTGTGAAATTGCTAGGTCATAAAATATATGACTATTCTACTTTGTATAATGTAGTGTTTCTTAAAGTTGGCATTATTGGCATTAGGCCAGACATTTCTTTGTTGTGGGGGCTGTCTTGTGCAATGTAGGATGTTCAGCAGCATCCTTGGCCTATACCTACTGCATGCTGGTAGAATCTGCACCCGAGAAATAACCTCAGACACCGCCAGATATGCCTTGGGGACAGTGGGTAAAAATCATTCCTGGTTGAGAAACACTGCTTAAGAAGATGAAGCTAAGCTAGCTTTTCAAATCAATTATACCATTTGCTATGCTCACCAGGAATGTTAAGGAGATCCAATGTCTCTATACTCTCTGCGACACTTGGTATCTTCAGACTTCTGAAATTTTACCAGTATTGTTTAGCATGGCAACTTAACCACAGCCATCTATTCTCCTTTCCAGCTATTCCCCTAATCCTATGCTCTAACCAACTCACCTGTTCTTCACCGATTAAACTGGCCTAATATACTTACTTGTTTATTAATCCTGCAAATTTTAGCAGCAACTTCATGCCAAAGTATGAAGATAGGTGCTAGGCACAAGATAACATGGTAGTAGAAACAGGTGTGGTTCCTGCTCTCATGAAGCTCACACTCCAGTGAAGGAAACAGACATGAATGAAATTGCCATCCTGTTCAGTGGAAAGGGGCAGGAACATAGTAGCACTGATAACCTATAATCAGGAGATTTGACCAAGTCAGCAAAGTCAGGAATACATAAGGAAGTAGAAAGGACTCCTATTTCTGGAGGCCATAGAGTGCGGGGATTGTGGTGTGAGGTGAGGCAGGAAATACAGGTGAGGGTCAAACCATGCAAGGCCTTGCTGACCATATTAACTATTTGGATGTCAGATTCATTTGGATAAAAAACGTGGAAACTTATTTGTGTTAGTCTGCTAGGGCTGCCAAAACAAATACCGCAGAGTAGGTGGCTTGAACAACAGACATTTATTTTCTTACAGTTCTGGAGGCTGAAAGTCCAAGATCAAGGTGCCATCAAGACTGGCTTGGTTTGCAGATGGCTGCCTTCTTGCTGTGTCCACATATAGCCTTTCCTCTGTGTATGTGCATTCCTGGTGTCTTTTCCTCCTCTTATATGGATACCAGTCATATTCCTCTTATTATATAGAAACCCACCTTTATGACTTCATTTAACCTTAATTACCTCTGTAAAGGCCCTACTGTCAAATACAGTCATATTGAGGGTTAAGACTTCAATTTATGTGTTTGGGAGGGTCACAATTCAGTCCACAACACCTTTGAAACGTTTGAAAAAGGCAAACAAATTGATTAGTCCATTTTAAAATGAGATGATTTCACTACAGTATGGATTGGAAGGCAACTTGAAAGTTTAGTGTAGCAAGGACCAGGATGGTGCTAGGGATTCAGAGAGGTGTTATCATCAGACACTGGTTTAGAAACTAAAATGGGGACCTGACATTTTGTTGGGGAGAGTACCAGGAAAAGGGGGATGATGACAGATCCTGGGTTTCAGCTTTGGTAACTACCTTATGGCATTGACATTCCATGAGTCTGGGCCTGGCAGGGAGGAACTGAGAAAGGGCCAGGAACAGGTGTGTGGAGCATGTGTCTGTGATTTGGTTCAAGGAGTGTGCTCTGCCTAGAATGCTTTTTTCCTCTTAATCTATCTTTTCTTGTCCATCTCATTAACTTTTACTCCTCTCTCAAGGCACACATTAAATATTGCTTCTTTTTTTCTAACCCTTCTTAGATTTTCATCTCTTTACTTACCTCCTCCCCACCTTTACACTTACGACTGTATGTATTTATTACTTGCCTTATCCCAAATGGGGACAGAAGGCATAGCCTTGATGATGTCAGAGTACAGATAGTCTGTTTTTGGATCTCAGTTCCTCTCCATGTGGGAAGCTCTTCCAATCCAGGAAGTGTGTTTGGTTCATCCTTTTGGTCTAATAGTTTATTAGTGTCTGTTACAAGGAGGTGAATCAAATGAATCGTTCGGACAATTTTCTCAGCAAAGGGAGAAAATTGATACCAGAAAGAGAAAAGGATGCTCAATGGAGAAATGAGCCCCAGTCACAACCTTCTTTGCTGACATTTATGTATGTTCTGGAGTTAGCCCTGGTTTGGGCCTTGTCCTTCTCCCTTCTGTTAGAGGTGGGTGGGTTTAGTGCCTGGAAGGCTTCACCACGGTGTGTATGGATCCTTTATTCCTACTCAAATCTATCTGCCTCTACCTCTTTCATTCATGTGTTCATTTATCCATCCATTCATTCATTTACTCATTAATTCATTCAATAATTCAACCATCCATTAAGTATTAAATAAGAGGCCTACTTCTAGGTTCTGGAAATAGAGCAGAGAAAAAAACAAATGAAAATGTCTGCCCTCATGGGAAAAACCTGCCCTAAACCTGAGCAAAGTCTTGTCAGTGATGCCCAGTTGGAGGATAGGTGAGGTCGTTGGCTTCTTTTTTCTTGGCAAAATTTTAGAGGAAATAGAGAATATGAAGAGAAAAAGTGGTGGTGGTGACTCTGGAAGGAAAAGAAAATGCAGATTTCTGGGATGGAGAGAGGGGAAAAAATTGAGTGTCTTTGGAAGTCATTGTACAGAGAGGCAAGAACCTGCTACCTGCCCATTATATGACTTTAGTTAGATGACTTTTTCCTTTTTTTCTGGTATTTGAGATTCTAATCTGTAAACAAAACAAAACAACAAAACAAAACAAAAACAGGCAGGTAAGTCCAGATGATTGCTAAGGCACTTTACCCTTTATAATTCTGCATATCCCATCTGTGGACACAGCGTGAAGTAAAAAAAAAGAGAATGAGCTTACTATGTATATAAACCCATGCATTAGGAAACAATAGGGCTTAGAAATCCTACATATTCACCATTTACATTAAATTTAAAAGTTTACTTTCAAATAGGTAAACAGCCAGTTTGGTGCTTTGATTAGTCCTATATTCCTAGTCCTTCTCAGCCAGAGTAAAAGTCAGATGAAAATTGATCAACTATCTAATGGTAAAACAATTAAGTTTTTTTAAAACATACTGCTGCAGTGATGCAATAGAGAGGAGGTATTTGAAATCCACTGCAGCATAAAACTAAATGAAGTAAGTGCCCATTTTTTATTTGAACCCATGTAAAGGCTGCTATTTAAGATATTAATTTTTAAATAAAGGGCTGCTGTCAGGGTCCTGAAATAAATAGCATATGTTCAGAGGTAAAAGGAAGTCCCAAATTAGACAAATTTAAATAATCTAGAATCCTCAAAGAAGACATAAATATGCATTTGCTTATATTCTCTG
Source organism: Leptonychotes weddellii (assembly GCF_054177405.1). Classification (NCBI taxonomy): domain Eukaryota; kingdom Metazoa; phylum Chordata; class Mammalia; order Carnivora; family Phocidae; genus Leptonychotes; species Leptonychotes weddellii. Next base: position 42,351,047 of record NC_138369.1, on the reverse strand, counting down.
GGAAGTGAGATAAATGCCTCCAAGCTCTAATTCAAGAATGTTGACATTCTCTATCCATTCATGTTAATTCAAATGTAATTTAATACTTTGCCCCTCATAGTATAAATCTCCCCATCTGTTTATTTTAGTCACTAATGTTGGTTTCAAAATCATTCCTTCAAAAACAAATACACCAGGTAGCATGCTCTATAATAATTTAGGGGGGAAAAACCTCTCTGTGAGGAAAATATAATAGAAATAATACACCCTGTAAATCTGTTTCTCAGTGATAACATAAGTTGTGATGGGAACCTTCATCCTAGCACTTCATTAAAATAGTTCTTCTTTACCTGACATGACTTATTATGGGCTGGTGCATTTCCCCAAACCCTGACTTTCTCATCCCCAGAAACACTATTATTTCAGGGTAGATTACAGTACTTCACAGATAAACCCCATGGGGAGTAAGGTTAAAGTTATTTTGTGAAAAGTGATGAGGAAGATCTAGGTTCTTGCAGATAACAGAATTTATTTATGCTGATTAGGCAGAAAGGAAATTAACACAGAGCATTAAGTAGCTTACATCATTTCCAGGACGAGGACCTAAGATTAGATCTATATAACCGAGATCGCATGACCAGGAGAAATGCTCAATCATAGCATGGAATGTTCTGAATGAAAGCCCTCTCCTGCCCTTTATGTTACTTGGTACCAGTGATACTGGGGACTTGTTCCTGAGCTGCCCTTAGAAGAACCATACACCTTCCCCATCATGTTTGACAGAGGCTCCACTCTCCCTGCATGCTGTCACCTCATCATATTGATCATAATTAGATTCTGAGTTTCATGGAGGTATCTCAACCTGGCTGATCATAGGTCACCTACAGAACTCACTGCAAAGGCATCTTGAAAATTCATTCCCTATAGACAGGAAGTCGTGCCAGCAAGGGGCTATAGTGAGAGCTATGGGAGCCTACCTGCACTAAGTAGCTTTAGCATGATGTTTACCTATTTTTAGGTAATTAGAAAAAAAAATGGACAAATTTAAATCTAGAATTTTCAAAGAAGATTAAAGTATGCATTTTCCCATATTCTCTGAGAAATGAGATCTTCTTCCATCTAAGGTCCTCTTTTGAAAATCAGAAAGTTGGTCCAGGTAAAAGGAAGACCTTTGACAAGGTTAAACTTTATGCTACTTGATATACCTTGAAAACATTTTTCAAATACACTAATAGGGAAAGTACTCAGAACTTACAGGTTCTAGGTCCAGATATTTATTTTCTAACTAGTAATACTTGATGTTCATCCATTCAACAAATATTTGAGATCTTTTGCCAGCCACCATCATTAGATATATACAGATGAACATAACACAGTCCTTGTTTACTGGAGAAGAAAGTAAATAAATACATAATTACAGACCAGAGTGGTACATGTTAAAATATAGGGTAAGCATGGTAGAGTGAGAGCTTGTAAGAGGTAAATTTTGCATCATCTTTGGGTTCTGGGACAACTTCCCAGTCATGTTGGAAGCTCTATCTAAGCTGAAATTCAGATGCCAAGCTTGAATAGGAGTTAAGCAAAGTTGGCTTTGGTGTGTGCTATTTCCTCTCTTCAGAACACTCCCAGGGAACAGAAGAGTTCCAAGAGATTAGAAACAGTATTATAGAGGCCCTCTATTAAGAAGAAGTAGAAAGTGTTTGGGGGAAAAGCCAGCACTTCCATGTGGGTGGTGTGAAGTGGGCTAAGGGATCAAGAGATTTGTCTGGAAAGACAGTAGGGTCTGTTCAAGAGGGACCTTGTATATCAGGTTCTAGAGTATACACTATACCAACTATTTAACTTCTCCCAAACCGAATGTTTGTATTAGAGCTCTCTCAAATCAACAAATTTAAAACCACAAAACAAAACTGAGAGAGAACCAGTGAGAGAGAGATTGAGAGGATTTACTAACTTGTGAGCTAGGGAAGATAGCCCACAGGATCTTAGGAATAAATTCTGTAAGCAATAGTAAGTGAGCTTTGGAGACTGGAAATGGGATTGAAGATACTCAGGGCATGGATTCATATCTCTTTGTGTCTGTCTCTCTCTACCTATTGATCTCTCACTCTCACTGGTCTTTATTTGGTTTCACTTTTAATGATAGGCTTTTCTCATGTGGCACATTAAAAGGCATCCAACCCATCTTGGAAATTACATCTTCAAGCTTAGAAATCTTATAGGAAAGGGAACCTCATCTCTTTAAGTCAACCCCAGGGAAGCACTCTGATTGACCCAACTTGAGTTATATGCCTATTGGGTTCAATCACTGTTACCAAGGGAATGACCAACACTAATTGGCTATACCTGGATTACGTTTTTCCTGGGGATGGGTGCGTGCTCCATGAAAAAACCCTATTTGATTGTTTCTCTCTCAGTGAGTAACATGGCTGTTGAAAGTTCTGTATTTATATTCTTGTAGCTTATTATCCCCAGCAGACAGTAATAAGTTACATATATTATATATATAATATTAATATAGTATTAATATATAATATATAGTATATATTAGTAAGCTATATATATGTTTTCAAAATATTTGCTGTGGAAGGATTATACACTTCCTGACCCATTGGTATCAAATTTGGCCATATGATTTGTAGTACTTCGCTCTGTGGGAAAATTATATTTCTTTACTTCATTAACATCATATTTGGAGCAAGGAAGAAATCTTGGTCGTTGAAAGCCACTGAAACTGAGAAGTTTGTTACAGTAGCATAACTGAACCAGACTGTTACACACAACTTTCTTCAAATATTTACATATTAAACCTATGGGAGAACTCTATTGGCTCTGTTGCCCAGACCTTGAACCAACTGCCATCACTGGAGGGGACAGAGATATGATTGGCCAGGAGGTCACATGTCCAGTTCTTTAACCAATCAGGAAAGGCTTGGTGGTTTCCAGTGTGATCTGCATAGTGCTCTGTTGGCACCATCAGAAATTATCATACGGGGAGAAGGGTGTATTGTTCTCAAAAGGAAATGAAGAATAGACTGCTAAACCCACAATGTGCGCCCACTAGGACTTCGTCCTCCCTCATCTTTAAAATTCCAGGAAGTTCCCCATCTGTCACAGTTGCTAGTACCTCTGTACTTATACATAGAGGTTAGGGACAGGTGTCACTGAAAAGGTTTCTGGGAATAAAGAGAAAGATTATTTTGTTTGGACTTGGTCTGTCCTGTCCTAAGAATCTGAATTTATTTTCTACTTCTCCTTCAGGAGGCCAGAGCCATCCTGTGCTTCACCTTTTGCTTTATATCAAAGTCTAAGTGACTGTTTCATCTTCTTTTGCAAACAAGACTCATAATTACCCATTTTGGTTCCCAGAAAGCTTGGTAAAAACTAAAGCTGCAACCTCAAGTAGAGCTGCAGATCCATCCCTTCACCTGCATAAATATAACCCTGCTTTGTACCTGATCCCAGACCTGTTTTTACCTTGAGAAGCACGAGACCAAACCCACCTGGGGAAGGGAATGTGTATTATCTGCACATGTATGACCATCTTGCCTTGGTGGCAAGCCTTCTGTTTAATGACTGTGCCTCAGAGAAATCTGCCAGATTAATGTGGGGCCACTGGTTTGTGCTGACATATGTGATCAGGGAGAAATTATATGCTAAACTTATTGAAAACACCATCTGTAATTAAAATCTGGGCCCTTGTAATATATAACTAAATGAACATCATCTATTATCTTGTATTGTTGAAGTCTAACATTTAACATTTCCTCGGGAGCTGCCTTTGGGATTTTAAACCTGAATTGAATTATTATTGGTAAAATAAATCAAGACTTTTTTCCCCTGCAATTTTTAGCACAGTGTCTACAAGATATGTCTGTTTTCCTATCAGTGTCATGCTTATTCTTGAGCCCAGATGATCAGATGGCAGAATTCTCACTACCATAATATATCTAGTCTAGGATTTTTTCTTTTAAAGCTGGTGGTGGGGGAGTTGCCTGGGTGGCTCAGTCAGTTAGTGTCTGACTTCAGCCCAGGTCATAGTCTCAGGGTCCTGAGATCCAGCCTGGCATAGGGCTCTCTGCTCAGCGGGGAGTCTTTTGTCCCTCTGCCCCTCCCCCCACTCATGCTTGCTGTCTCTCTTTCAAATAAATAAATAAAATCTTTCAAAAAAATCCTTAATCAAAATTCTAGCTATACCTAATATGTTATTTACGCTAACTTATACACCGGGGATGTTAGGATGTCTCTGCAATATTCCAAAGGGAATCACAGACCCAGTATGAAACATCATGGGATATGTGGCCTTTCTGCCACCAATCCACCTGAATGTCTAGATGTGAAAGTCAAGAGCCAGGATGTGGAAAGTCCCTGGGGGCCAGAACCTGTGCTCCTCTGATAGGACAGCTGAGAAGGAAGAGGCTTTCTCAGAGCCAGCGAAGGACCAGGCTGGACACTGCAGAGGAGTCTCCTTTCAATTCCCACCCCAGGGAAGGCAAGAACTATCATCCTTCTATGGACAGGAAAACTTATACACAGAGAGGCGAAGAAAAATCAAGTCTGCCTGACTCCAAAGTCCTTGCATGTAACTGGTTCTGTGCGAACATGAAGAGGAAAGAAGAAAGGTCATTTCTGAAAAGAAGAGGACATGGCAAGGCCATGCCATTTCACATCAAACGATCTTCAGGGGCCAGGGTTCCTGTGCCCACACTTCATGTCATCCTGAACTACTGACCACATGTACAAAGAAAAGTGAAGGCTCTCTCATATGCAAATACTGATGGGGAGAAACCAACATGTATGAGAAATACCCCAGCAACAGAGGTGAGGGAAGTGGGCTGTTGGGAATTGTCTCACTTATCTAGAGACCACCTGAAAAAGGACCACCACGGGTCCTTCTAAGAGAACTCTGCAACCATGAATTTTCTAGAGAATTGTTCACCCGTTCCCATTCCTCAGTTGTAAGGAGTGTGACATGAGAAAACTTGCAGATCCAAAAGGAGAGAGTTGCTGTTCGTGGAGCTGCAAGTCAGAGCCATAAACGATGGGAGTTCCATGCACAGCCCTACTGAGCCATCACAACAACCCTGCCAGGTGGATACTATTTCCGGGGAGGGACTAGTCTCCCATTTAACAGAAACGGATGTCAGGAGGTAAGATTGCTCACCCCAAATTACTTAACTAACAGGCACTAGGACAAGGTTAGAAACATAAAAGCACAGTCCATTTATTTCCCCAGTAGTTCATAAGAGGCTTAATTAGACTCACAAGTGGTGAGAGGTTGATTCCCAAACCACAAGCCTAGGACTCCCTGCTCAGCTGGGAGTCTGCCTCTCCCTCTGCCCCCCACCCCTTGCTCATGCTGGCACTCTCTCTCTCTCAAATAAAGAAAATCTTAAAAAAAAAAAAAAAAAAAGCCTGGTGAGTTCACTTCTGCCTTCAGAAGGGCTGGGACAGAGCAATGAAAACAAAAGATGGTGCTATATCTTCTATTGTTACTGATATTGATGTTCAGTCCTTATAAGAACTAAATCTTTCAGGACTGTGTTGCATTTCTACTTATTTTATCTTCCTTGGAAAACTGAAAGATGATGAATACTGCAAGTTTTTGCCTGTGCTTATTGGGAAATAGTATAACTGTATGTTATTTCACATATGGATAAACTGAGGTCCAGGGAGAAAGTTCCTGCATGAGGTCAAACCGTGAATTAGTAATGGTGGAACTGGGGTAACTGCCCAATTTCTTTTCCTCTCCTTTCTGGTGCGCCAACACCAAAGAGCAGGACTTTTACTGGTGCTCCCTGAGATGAGTTTAGAGGGTTTCATGCTGGAAGAGTCATTCCCTCTTCAATTCTCTTTCATTCTTTGACACTCCAACAAGGAGAAGGTCTTAGTTCAGTGTCAAACTGTGACTGTGTGAACACTTGCTAATCCTTGTTGAACAAACACTGAGTCCCATTAAATTTTGCTACATTTAATAACATAGCTTTGTTTCCATTGAATTTATTTTCACAGTTGCCTTTTCTGTATAAGAAGTGATACTTCTTTTTATATTTGCAGTAGCTGCATAAAATTCCTTTCCAAAATAAAATTTTAAGTGAGTTGATTCAAAGAAAAACATTAAGTAAGAAGTAGAGGTGGCATAAGGATATGGTAACACCTAAAGTTTCTCTAGAGCTATCCTTTGGGAAACATTGGGCTGTATTACCTTGCTTCTCAAATAGGCTTCAGAAACAACTGATCGCCAATCCTTACCACTTTTGCATCTATCTCTCTATGTACTTTCTTGAGCCACAGATTTTGTTCCTGGTTGGCTGAATTCTGTCCCATCTTGGGCTACTTTACATAGTCATCTTAAGGCAACTTCCATCTGCAGTGCAGAACCTTTAAGTAAATAAATAAGCAAACAAATAAATGAACAAAAAGTCCAATAACTTTGATATATAATGGTTTTGCTTTACTTAAAAAAATGTGCACACTCAGTGGAACATAGAGAACAGGAAATTTTGTGAGAAGAATCTTGCTTCCCAGGATCTGGATTTCTAGAACTCTCAGTCATAGTCACTCTTAGCAGCCCCCTGGTCAAGTGGCTCTATTGTGAAGGATGACTGCAAGGAGCAGTGTCCCCAGTCTGGACTTCTATCTGGTCTCCCTGAAGCTGTCAGAATGCTTGTCTAGCCCTCAGAAAATAGAGGCAGTTCATCTGAATTTAGTACAAAAAGTATTACTTTGGTTCCTTCTGTGATGGCAGCACTAGAATATAGCTTCTAATTAAGCTCATGTAGCTAATGCTTCTTGAATGTTTACTGGTCCCATGCTCAGTGGTAAACACTGTGTACATGTTATTTTGTAAAATCCTTTCAACATTTCTCAAGGCTTCTATTCTTACAGCACTGGAAATAGATGACCCCTGTGCTCACAATATTTGCTCTTCTTGGTTTCCAGAGACCACACCCTTACACATTAAAGAATGGCTACGGTTCCTAGATTCTGTGTTGGGAATTCACTAACCAAGTAAATCTAGCTTCTCACCAGTTAAATAGTTTATTGAGCACTTACTATGTTCAAGTAAGCTGGGATACAGAGATAAGTCATGAAACCAAACTTTTGGTGATTTCTCAGCTGGTCTAAGACACATGCATGTAAACAGAGCCATCATGATACTGCCGGGGTAGGGGGAGACAATTAGAAAGAGGAAGCCAAATTTGAACTTGACGTTGAAGAGAGGAGAAAGCAGGTCAGGTAAAGAAGGGAAGAGCAAAGGCACCGGCATGTATTAACTTCCCATGTCCAACAGGCTTCAGACCTAATAATAGTGATAATAGCCATGTTTTGAATGTATACTACTTGGCCTGGCACAAGTGTCAACCTTTATTTACCTCATTTAAGACTTTAACAACTATAGTTGTTATTATGGTAGTTATTAGCATACCTGGTTTTTTTATAAGAAGAAACTGAAAGTTGGAAGGTGAGACAGAGTTGTCATTTGAGAAAGAAGGTACACCTGAGTGGCAGCAGAAAGATAAGATTTATGTTACTAGGAAGTTGCTAATATGAATGAATGAGAGTAGCTTCTGGAGTGCTCTATGGAGAGGCATGGTGAGGCCGTATCTCGCTCTCTGGAAAGAATGGTATGATTATTTGGCATGGGCTTGGAGAGTGGAGAGCAGTAGTAGGAATGACATGCGATCCCAGAGTAAATAGAAAACGTGAATGCTGCGTGCAAGATCCAAGATCCATGAGAAGTTCGAGGAACTAAACCTTCCTTAAGCCACCACTGCCCTTTTAAGCGTTGTGATTTCTGTCCTCATGACTCCTGATGCACTGATCAATCCCCTGCACTCCATCTCCTCCCCCTTCAGTGCATTCTCCACACCTCTACCAGCTTATTCTTTCATCATTTCACTTCCCACTGACTGCAACCTGGAGTTTAGGCTTATAATACAAATCTTTGGCCCTTTTTCCTTTCACTATTAAATGTCATTCTCTAGTACATTCTCAAGAAATTGTTTGCTTCTGAACATCTCCCTCCAGTCACCATAGAAACACAAAGTCAAACAAGTCTTTTAAAAATTATTATATAATTTTCTCTTATTTCTAAAGAAAAGCTTTTGGTTGCACTTTGCCCTGATTTGACAGACATCATAACCTGTGATTGAAAGTCTAGTCTTTTTATACTTGCAATTTTCCAAAGGTGATTCCTGTGATATTGGCAAAGATTGTGAATTAATTTCCATGCATTAGAAAAGAATTATATATATAAAAAAAAAAAGATTCTCTCTCTCTCTCCCCCTGCCCCCCTCTCCCCTCTCCCTCTCTAAAAATAAATAAATAAATAAGTAAATAAATAAAATGAGTATGAAAAAAAAAAGAAAAGAATTATATGAACCATATACTTCTGACTAATGTATACTTTATCAACAAAATGAGCCACCCATCTCTGAGGGGTGGCCTTTGGCTGTCTAGCTCACAGCCCGGTGCAGGGTAGGTAAATCTATCTAATTCAGGGCAATCATAGGGAACAGATTTGCCCACAGACTAGAGTCATATTCTCCAAAGAGCTTTCTCAGCAATAAATTTAATATTCTGATTTCCATCTGTCAGTCTCCTTTGTCTTAATTTTCATTTGGTTCCTGTTCTGGTCATTAGCTTGTTTTTTTTATCCTCAGGTCCTTATTATGTGGTCAATATTATCTCTGGAAGCATTTTTATCAAAAGCAGAACTAAATAATCAGTGCGTGATAGAAACCTTACTTCTACATGATCTCTGATGTTACAGTTTTGCACAAAGAGTATTATGGATTGGGTTTTGTCCCCCCACCCCAAATCTGTATGTTGAAGTCCTACTCCCTCACTGTATACCTTCAAAAAGGTAACTGGGATTAGATGAGTTTATAATGGTGAGGTCCTAATCCAATAGGACTGGTGTCTCTGTAAGAAGAGTGGGTACACACAGAGAAAAGGCTGTGTGAGGACACAGCAAAACAGCAGCCGTGTGCAAACCAGGCAGAGAAGATCTCACCAGAAACTAACCCTGCCAAAACCTTGGTCTTGGACTTTCAGGCTCCAAAACTGTCAGAAAATAAATTTCTCATGTTTAAGCCACCCAATCTGTGGTATTCTGTTACGGCAGCCCTGGGAGATTAATACAAGTAGTTATGAACTTAAAAGGCAAAATGTTTTCTTTCCATGACCTAAAAAAGGGTGAATACTTAGAAAGAGCAATAGATCAGCATGATCTACCTTATGGCATGAAGACTCTGCCAAGGCAATGCTGGTCCTATGCAGATCTGATGGTACAAAGCAGTGTCATGTGAAACACCAGTGACTAAGACATGTTTCCTTTGAGTAGGTGATACAGTTCTTCATCCTCTGGACCTGTCTGCCTGCATCCATCAAGGGTCACAATAATGAAAATTCAATGACAGGTCTGAGACAGAAAGATAACCTACATATTCCACTTGAGAAGAGAGGGCCATCCTTGATTTTCTAGTAATAGCCTTTCAACCTACACTTTAAAATTTAATTCTTGACACTCCAACATGTCTTTAATTTTTTATACTGATTTGGTTTTATATATGCCAGCTGACATGCAGTAGGCAATATTAATTGGCCTCTTCCCTGATGCAGTTGCTCAGAGTTGTATTCCTTCTTTGTGCCTGAATACAAGTTGACAAGTTGTGTATGTAAATATATATTAATCTTGATGTGTATGTGTGTGTGTGTATGTATATATATATAGCGAGCATTTGCAGTTTGCAAGCCTCTGTGCTGGTTCTGAAATGAATCAAATGCTTGCTTTTCAGTGGGCAGTCTATATTCTGGACACTTAAAAGAATTGTTTGACCTGCCCAAATATTCATCCCCCATGGAACAGTACATTCTTCTTATAATGGGATTTTGCTTTTCTTCATAAGTGTGTTAAGTGAGGGGTACAAATTATTTTCCCAGTTCAGGCACCAGAATCTGGATTCTAATGATCAAATTAGAAGTTCACCAAGTTAACTGTGGAACTTTACGAATATAATAAAATGACTAGTTGCAAATCGCTGAATCCTTACTAGGGAATCAACTGCATGTGATTCATTATGCAATATGATTATTATTTATCCATGCAAAAAAAAATGAAACATTTACAATTGCCTCCTCAGTAAAAGGTGATGAAAACCTTTGGCATTGACTAGTGAGGGCTGTCTTGAGTGGATTTAAATTTTCTTTGTCTTCCATTGTTGACACTCCGCCATTCCTCTACTGTTGTATTACACCATTCTTGTCCTCTTATGTGTGCATTGAGATGTCACAATCTTGAATTGTAAACCTCCTTTCTTAATCTCTGTTTATTGACTTGCCCAAAGCGCATTTTAAACACATACTCTGATCAATTGTATTGCTAGACCGAGTTTGCTTTTTTCCAGTTGTACGCTGTGAAGTACCTACTGCTAGGCATATATTTTGTGGAAATGGCTTCTTATTCAATTTCTGAGGCAATATGTGAGTTGTGCAAGACACTCACACCAAGGGAATGGTTATGTGCCTGTTTATTGTGTTGGAAAGAGTAAGTTGAGATTGGATCCGGGCTTCAAATGTGTCTGTCTCCCCCTCCCCCGGGGAAAAGCACCAGGAAAAACGAGACATACTAGTTGTCATCCTGTCTGGTGGTAGTAATTTACTGTAACTGTTTCATGCCCATCCCAAATCCACACCTAACAACATGATAATGGTACCACCTGGGGTCTATAATGCAAGAGTTCTGGTGCCTATTATTATTATTGGTGGTGCCCGTTATGTTTTAACCCATCTAGGGACTTGCGGTTCAATATGTATATGTATTATATAATACATATAGAGAGAAAGAGAAAGAGCTCTTTTCTGATATCTATTAGGTGTATATTCTGTTGTGTTAGTTACAGTTATTTGGTGCATAACTATTTATATTTATAGAGCATCTTCTAGGTGTTGGGCTTTGTTACAGATGCTAGAACCAGGGCAGGAAACTAGCAACAAATCACTGTTCTCATGGAGCTTATGTTCGTGTGGATGTGGATCAATCTGGCCCTGGAGGAAATGCAGGGCTGGCTGATGGGGCAGTGTTTAGTGCTCATTTACTAGAAGAAAATGTGGTACAATGTGTTTACAACATGAAGTAAAACAGTAAAGAATTGTGGGATTTAGGACTGAAATGATTGGTTAAGGGCAGATTCTGGTGAGTCAGGAACTGTGTGAGTTGTTGGAGCTTCTTTATTTTTAAGTTATTATTATTAATAATTTTTAGTATAATGAAGTAAGAGAGATAGTGGCATTAAAGGCATTTCCTTGGTCTTGACTTGGGTCAGAATTAGCAGATCAGTCTGATGACTGCCAATAGTTACTCAATTCATCCTTGAGCAATAGCATACATCTTAATAGACATCAATTTAGGCGTATTTGCATAAAATGAGTATTTGTGATTTTGTGTTTCAAATACATGCTCAAGTAGAAGGCAGAGTTCTGTATTTGGCATTGGTAAGGCAATTTGCTTTATGGTTGATATTCCCGAATTACTGCTATTCAATTAATTTGTTTAAATGAGACTAACAGGAAAACAAAGCCAAACACTGATGTGAATGTAAAAAAAAAAACAAAAAACTATCCATTTTTGTGGATATGCTTTTTGTTCAGGACCCTAGACAAAAAGCAGTCAGTATAAATGATTGGAATCTGAATTCAAGTTAAAGCTGTTAATATCAGAATAAAAATTAATTTAGGTACTTTTCTGGGCAAATTTTTCCTGCACATCACAGGTTAATGAGAAGAAAAATGACATATTCAAAATACCCTCTCCACCCTAATAGTACTTCAAATGTTTGGAAACAACTGTCATACCTCCTCAAAGCTGTAATGTCAAACTGAAATACAGACACATGATTCACAAATTGAATGGCTGCTGCTTTGACATACCTGTGCAAGACACCTTGTCATTAACACAAATCATTGAATATTATCTATTGAGAATCTGGCCTTTTCATTTGATCGCTGTGCTCCACAGATAGTTACATGAACACATTTCTAGAACTGTATAGCTCCCTGACATCTCAATCTAATTTCAGGTTTTGAACTTGTTTATGGATTTCTTATGGATGGAGTGCATCGATGTTACTTTTCAGTAAGAACGATTTATAGTGGGGACATCCCTTTGCCGGGTTGAAAGTATTTTGAGAGCAATGAGACCCAAGTCCACAACTCTGGAGGACAGTAAGGCAGTGATGCAGAAGCAAATGTAGACTTTTGCAGAAGGGGGGGGGGGCTAAGGCTAATCGAGGAATATAAACACCAGCTTGTTGTGGAAAGAGCCTGAGATTGATTTCTTCCCAGATGCCCAAAGGCAATTGGGCTGCAATTTTCACACTGTACTTGGTTTGAATTGTTGGGGAAAAATAAAGTTGTATATTGATTAGCATTTGAAAAACCAATTAGTACTTAGTTTGCTTTAAAGACAAAACAAGAGCACAATGTCAGAACCAGATATAGGTGTTTCCAGGACTATTAAGCACCCCAGGACTCCTAAGTGGGCCCTGAAATTCTGAGGAAGCAGTTTCTGAATGGGGACTTGGTTTCCATCAGAACTCCAGGGCCTGCATCCACACTTTGCAGGGGACTGAGGAGGCGATTGTTGCCTCTTTGTTACCACATGGCTATAGAGTTGATGTACTATGCAATTTTTTTTAAACAGCCTTTTTTGTTTGTTTTTATTACGTGCTTCTTTATAATGCTTTTCCTCTCTTAATTTCTTTTCCGATAGAATGATGGAGACACAGTTGCCATGAACATGGAAAAATATCTGGAAATCAGCAATTTCTAAAATATACCGCATGAACACTAGTTCCAAGGGATTGACGAAAAGTTATATGAATGATAGTTTGTAAGGGCAAGTGAGTTGGACAAGTGTTGCATTCACTTACTTTAATAGAGAGCTTTGCTGCAGGACCTAGGAAAACCCTTACTATGCTGATGTAAATGGTGGCTCTCAAAGAAAAGAGAACTTAGAAGAATGGGCTAACTCATTTTTTCTTTTCTTTTCCCATTTTGTTTGTCCGTTCATCCGTCCATCCATCCATCTATCCATTCATCCACCCATCCATCCATCCGTCCAGCAAACCAACAAACTTGTTTCGTTCAATAAACTACATGTAAGACCCTCAAATGGAGCATGGGGCTAAAATGACTTATTGTGGAATGGAGAAGAGAATATAAGGTTAGGAAAAAAAGGAATTTGGCCTCATCTTGGAGATTTTTAGGACTTCTAATTTGGAGGGTTTGCCTGCTTATGTGGAACTTTAGTTTCTTGAGAATATTAAGAGGTTTTTTTTTTCTTTTTTTCTTATCTAAATTGAAGATGGCTTTTTCTTGCAAGCACTATTGAGACTGGAGCTTAGAGGAAGTTGAGTGGGCCCAGAGGAGAGAAACCCGGCTGCCTCTTGTTTCCATGGTGGTTCAGTCAGCAAAATGTGCAGAGTCCTGAGGTATAAAGGTGATAAGGCACAGTCCTTTGATCACGAGTAGAGTCCAGAAGCTCTCTCTTGCGCAGCCAGTAAGCTCAGCAGGCAAGTGAAAGTGATCCAGAGAGAGACTAAGGTCACAGGTGCTAAACATCTCTTGTTTATATCAGCTCATCAGGGGGCACAAGGGTGGGGACCCCTTACGTTGTCCAGGTGAGCAAGAACTACATGCAAGGATGATAGAGTAGTGAATTATGAGATCCAAGAGAAAGCTTAGCTGCCAGCCAGGAAAGCTTGGCAAAGGACATGCACATGGACTCTTAAAACAGAATGTTTTCAAGCTGAGAATTTAGTAGCAATAAACCTGAAAGTGAGGACTAGGGGCTGGCAAATGGCAAAACACATGAAACTTCAGTATTACGAGCTTAAATCAATCAGTTAAGTAGAGGTGTTTCCAACTGGTCAGAATCTAAATAAAGGCAGGAATATTAGTTGTTCAACTAGTTTCGTTCAGCAAAACTCCCCCATCTTTACCACAGGCAAAGTTACCCAAAGACACTCCTCCCTCAGGAAGGAGAAGAGTGGAACCCATCGTAGACCAAGATCATTTTCTCCTGTGGAAATACCACATTCTCTCTAGAATCCGTTGCATGTTGTCTTGACATTTTTTATTTGGTTACTAGAGCATGGCTGTGTATATTAAATTAGATCTCTCAGAAGAGTTTGGTTCTTGCTGAGTGGTTAATACCGCTGTGTGTCTTGCTGAGATGTGACAGAAATGTCATCTTCTGAGCACAGTGAGTGGCTGAGGAGAGAACAGCTCCAAAGATTTTTTTTCAAAAGGAGGATTCTCTGACTCCAGGATTTGGGACCTTCAGACAGCACTGTGACTGTGATATCTCTGGGGTTTTAATATGTTTTGGTCCCCGAGACCCTATAAAGCATCTTGAAATGGGCAATTGCCTACTTGGTGTTTTTGCAGAGTTGCCAGAAAACTCCTCTTGCCCCTCCACAAATCTCTGCTGGCTGAATCTGTAATTCTAGTTTCTCATCTTCATTCTTGTACCTCATGGCTTTGGAGCCAGTGACAATGTATGTGTGCCTGGCTTTTGATAGAAAGCTATTTACTGGTCCTTTACTATAGAGTAAATGTACTTTAGAATAGTTCTCCATTCAGTAAACCCTCAATTTGAGAGTACATATTGAGTTGTGCCAGGTACCAGGTTAGGCACTTGGGAAAGTGTGGAAAGCCAAACAGATAAGGCTCCTGACTGCAGAACTTTTCTATTCTAATGGCTCTCAACTTCTTAAAATTGAGATTGGCAAACTAGAGCCCTTGGTTCAAATCCAGAGGGCTGCCTTTTTTTTTTTTTTGGTAAATGAAGTTTTACTGGAACATAGCCACAGCCATTCATTTATGTATTTTTATTTATGGCTGTTTTTGAACAATAATTGCAGAACTCAGGTTGTCGTGACAGAAATCACGTAACCTACAAAGCCTAAAATATTTATAGAATATTTGATCCTTTCTAGAAAACTTGCCCCTTCCTGTTTTAAAATTCTAGGTATTGGTAATGATAATGGTAATAACAGTTGACACTTAGGGAATGATACACTGTGCCATGTGCCCTACCTACCACACTACATGGATATTTGATTTTTATCTTCACTCCTACCCTGTCATCCTGACTCTTCTGTTGTCTCCACTTGACATATAAGGACTCTGAGCCCCATTCTGAGATTTTTTTTTTTTTTAAGATTTTATTTATTTATTTGACAGAGAGAGACACAGTGAGAGCAGGATCACCAGCAGGGGGAGTGGGAGAGGGAGAAACAGGCTTCCTGCGGAGCAGGGAGCCCGACGCGGGGCTCGATCCCAGGACCCTGGGATCATGACCTGAACCGAAGGCAGACGCTTAACGACTGAGCCACCCAGGCGCCCCGTCTGAGATGTTTTAAATCAGTAGATCCACAGGTGTGTACCTGCAGGCATGCACAGACCTCTGCTGTACCCACTTTTCCCATAAAGGGTCTCTCTTAGCTCTATACATGTGCGTTTGGTTTTTCCTTTAGCAGTTTCTCCTCTCCTGTCCTCTTCTTTCTAGGGCAGGTGTGGATGTTCCAGCTTCCACAGTGTCCGTCCTCTGCAGTTCTCCATTGTCATTTCATCTCACAACTTCTTCTCCCTCCTGGTATTAACTATTCTTTGATAATGCCCCAGAAATCTACATTTTCAACACTCGTTTGTCTCCTCGATTCCTCCCTATATTTCCAGTTGCCTGGATCACAGGGCTCTCTTAGCTCAAACCAAATTCTGAAACCAAATTCGTCATCATCTCCTCCAAGCCAGCTCAGCCTCTGGACTTGGAGATTTTCTGTTATTGAGAGTATCAGTCTTCCTTTCTGACATCTAAGTCATTAATAATAATGGCCATATTTCTTTCACATTTTAACTCTTGATCCTAAAAAGCAAATCTAGTTGAAATCAGGACCTAAGGACAAATAACAAAGGGTGGAGGTTTTTGAGAAGTTCACAAAGCTTACCTGATGTATAGTCTTTCTTATTTTCCTACGGGAGAAGTAAGAAAAGGAAAGAAATTAACCAGGATCAAGTGCCTGCAATGAGCCACCTTTTCTATGTAATGTATATAACACTGTCAGTAATGCTATAAGTATTTCTATCCTCATTTTATTTTTTTATTTTTTTTTATTTTTTATTTATTTATTTATTTTTTTTAAAGATTTTATTTATTTATTTGACAGAGATAGACACAGCAAGAGAGGGAACACAAGCAGGGGGAGCGGGAGAGGGAGAAGCAGGCTTCCCACGGAGCAGGGAGCCCGATGCGGGGCTCAATCCCAGGACCGTGGGATCATGACCCGAGCCGAAGGCAGGCGCTTAACGACTGAGCCACCCAGGCGCCCCCAAGTATAGTTGTTCTTAATAATGGGAAGAAATGTATTCAAGGACTGTAATTCTTCAAAGTGAAAGGG
>NC_138369.1:42317137-42334102 GCF_054177405.1 Leptonychotes weddellii | reverse complement strand
ATCTCCCCGATCTCTGGCCACACTCTGTGCTCACCCGGCCTGTGACCGAGCGTTTCTATCTCTGGCACCCGACTCAGTGTGGCGTCTCCAAACCCAGCAGATCCCTGTGGTGCCCTCCTGCGCCACTCCTCCCTGGGAAGGAAGGTGAGTCTCCCTGGATCTGCCGCTTGTTGGGTCCCTGCTGGAGGAGCAGGGGCCCGACTGTGCCGCGGATCACGGTTTATGGCAACCCCGAGCTGAAAGCCCGCTCCTCAGCTCTGTCTCTGTGGCCGGCTTCCCTGCTCCATTACCCGGGAGCTCTGCCGCGCTTAGGCACCCCCAGTCTTTCTGTTACCCTGAGGGTCCTGAGACCACACTGTCCCAGCGAGTGTTCCACCCCCTGCTTAGCCACTGGAATGATGTCCCTCAGTGGAGCAGACTTCTAAAAGTTCCGATTTTGTGCTCTGTGGCTCTTTCACTTGCCAGAAGCGGCGGACGGAGGCCCCCTCCCCCACCATCTATCCTCCCGAATATCACCTCGGATTCACTTCTCCACACGTCCTACCTTCCAGAAAGTGTTCACTTTTCTGTTCAGAGAGTTGTTGCTATTCTTTTCTTCAATCTCCTGTTGAGTTTGTAGGTGTTCAGAATGTTTTGATCCCTATCCAGCTGAATTCCTGAGACCAGACGAAATCCAGGTCTCCTACTCCTCCACCATCTTGCTCCGCCCCTCCTGTTCATTTTTAATACCCTTGACAGGTTTATTCTATCACAGCATCTACCATCAGATTTTTTTCTTTTCTTTTTATTTTCAGGGTGGGGAGTGGGAGGGGTGTTGAAGAACACAAAGACTGTCATTTACCAAATGAGCAGCCCTTTCCATAATACCTTGATACTTAATGATATCTGAGATTACATGATACCTACAAGAGATCCTACCATAAATTTCAACCCTCTTATTCCAACCCAACAGAGTGGCTAGCAGATTATGTAAAAGCACCGATTCAAATACAGAACTCTAAAGAAGATCATAGAAGATAAGTTCTTGACATGGCAGAGGGATTAGGACCCATAAAATATGAAGGGCGGTGGAAAGAACCTAGTATCTGGTAGTTTAAGCAAGAGATGTCTCAGATAAAACCCAGTTGTTCCCAGATAAATATTAGATAAAGAGTAAATTGGTTTTACTGAGCTAGTACCAAAAGGTAGAAATTACAAGAGTCACGTTATAGTTCATTATAGTGAAAAAACATTATTTTAGACTGTTAAGACTTTTCAAAATTGAAAATGATGGTATCAGCTAGTAGTTAACAACTTGGTAAATCTGGAGGCAGATTGCCTGGGTTGAAGTCCTGTCTCTTGTGCTTCCTATCTGTGATCTTGGACAAGTTAACTAATCTCCCTCATCTATAAAATGGGACTAATAAAAGTTTGTACTTTCCTTTTTTTTTTTAATGTTTCTGCTTAATTTTTTTAAATTTTATGTATAACATACAGTGTTATATTAGTTTCAGATGTACACTATAATGATTCAACAATTCCATACATCACCAGGTGCTCATCACGGCAAGTATACTCCTTAATCCCCATCACTTATTTAACCCACCCCCCACACACCTCCCCTCTGGTAACCATCAGTTTGTTCTCTATAGTTAAGAATCTGTTTCTCGGTTTGTCTCTCTCTCTCTCCCTCTTTTTTTTCCCCCTTGGCTTGGATTTTATGTTTCTTAAATCCCACATACAAGTGAAATCATATGGTATTTGTCTTTATCTGACTATTTCACTTAGCATTATACTCTCTAGCTCCATCTCCATCCATATCCTTGCAAATGGCAATAATTCATTCTATTGTGTATACACACCACATCTTTATCCGTTTATCTATCAATAGACACTTGGGCTGCTTCCATAATTTGGTTGTTGTAAATAATGCTGCAATAAATGGAGGTGCATGTATCCCTTTCAATTAGTGTTTTTGGTATTGGGAGTAAATACCCAGTAGTGCAATGTCTGGATCTATAGGATCTTTCTAGTTTTAACTTTTTGAGGAACCTCCATACTATTATCCACAGTGGCTGCACCACTTTGCATTCCCACTATAAGTACAGGAGGGCTCCTTTTTCTCCATATCCTCCAACACTTGTTTCTTGAGCTGTTGGTTTTAGCCATTCTGACAGGTGTGAGGTGACTTCACATTGTAGTTTTGATTTGCATTTGCCTGATGATGAGTGATGTTGAGTATCTTTTCATGTGTCTGTTGGCCATCTGGATGTCTTCATTGGAGAAATGTCTATTCATGACTTCTGCCCATTTTTAAATTGGATTATTTATTTTTTCGGTGTTGAGTTGTGTAAGTTCTTTATATATTTTGGATACTAAATCTTTATCAGATATTTCATTTGCAAATATCTTCTCCCATTCTGTAGGTTACCTTCTAATTTTTTATTGTTTCCTTTGCCATGCAGAAGTTTTTTATTTTGATGTAGTCCCAGTAGTTTATTTTTGCTTTTATTTCCCTTGCCTCAGGAGACATATCTAGAAAAATGTTGCTACAGCCAGTGTCAGAGAAGTCACTGCCTGTGTTCTAGAATTTTTATGGTTACAGGTCTCACATTTAGGCCTTTAATCCATTTTGAAAAAGCCTGTACTTTGTAATATTATTATGAAGATTCAATGATAACGTATATGGAAGTTCTCATTGTAGGGTCTGGCAAGATAAGTGCTCAAAATGGTTAATAATTAATAATAAAAATATCTATATGCTTGGAGCTGGCTGAAGGCCTCAGTGAACAACACAGTTGGTGAAATACCAGGCAGTAAAGAATACTAGCACTCACATGCTTCCTGGGTAGGTGACACCTGTCTGTGCTATTGGAGATTTTCTCCCACCCTGTTAGAACTGCCCCTGGCAATTCAGCAAAAAATCTGTTTTCCCTTCTGTCTATAAAAACACATTATTACTATTTTGGTCCAGGCCTAATTACCATGGATTGTAACCTTATTTTCCCTTATGGAAATAATTGATAATTCTCAGTGTGCAAAGATACCTATTTCCAGCTATGACTTTATCTGAAAAATCATTATTTTAATGATCATAACAGCTCGTTTTCTTCCTTTTTGCCAACATCATTCTTCACAAGACCATTGCTTTAGGTGACTTAGAAAAATCAATTCAGGGGAGAAAATGCAGTGATCATAGGAGGCCAGACTAATGTTAGATGGTGCCCAGAGCAAAGGCTTCTGATTACCAATCCGCTGGAGTGGGTCTTGGGATTGAAAACAAATCATTCAGCCAATGGCTGTCTTATCAGTTTGTTTGTAAATTGGGTCTTTTTGAGTTACAGGGCATTTTGGAGCTTTAGTTGTGCTCCTAATGTGCTTAGGAGGCTTGGATGAAAGATGCTGATAGCATTTCTGGGAGACTAAGTCATTTGAGTGATCACCTGCTGACTTTTGTTAATGTAGACTAGCAATCAGGAGAATTCAGTTGGAAGAAAAAAAATCCATTTTCTGTGTCCAGCTACCCTGCTTAGCAGAAACACCTGTGAAAATTCCTCCTTAGTACCTGTAAGAAACTACCATAACAATCCTTTGAATAATAGCTGCTGAGCTAATAGTATTATACTATATTATTACATAAACATACTAATGTATATCACATATTCTATATATACATCATTATATATTATATATATCCATATGTAAGCACATATATAATTCATATATGTGAGTAATAATCATATATAGGGATAAATAAGGTGGAAATCGATTTACAAAGGATGTTAAAAAAACACCATAATTGTTACATAACCCTAAAATCCGCTTATAAGAAATAAAACACTAAAGTTGATTTGCTTCAACAACAGTAGCCAAAGTCTTGGATTATATAAGTGTAATGCCTCAATTCTAAGACAACCCAGTGGGTAGAGCTGCTCTCCAATACATCTGCACTGATCATTGTGGTGGCTACTATCCATAGATGGCTACTGGGCACTTAAAATGTGGCTACTTCAAATTGAGAGGTACTATAAAGTGTAATATGCAGACTGGATTTTGTAGACTTAGTATAAAGACAAGATTGAAAATACCTCATTAATATTTTTATGTTGATTTTTAAATAACATTTTGGATGTATTAGGTTACATAAAATATTTATATTTTAAAAGATTCTTTTTATTTTTTAATGTGCTTCCAGAAAATTTAAAATTACATATTTGGCTTGCATTTGTGACTCACATTTTCTTTCTTTTGGGTAGTGCTGGGCTAGAACTGCATTACTCAAAATGAGGTCCTCAGACTAATGACATCAGCATCCCCTGAGAACTTACTAGAAATGCAGAATCTGAGGCCTTGCCCCAGAACTCTTGAATCAGAATGTTCATTTAATAGGATTCCCAGTTCATTCTTATCTACATTAAAGTTTAAGAATCATTGGGCCATGTGAAGTGGAGCTAGAGTGAACTGATTAAGAGGAAAGTGCCCTTGTCTCATCTGTAATGCCATTCTGACTTCAAGTTGCTTTGGTGTGTCCACATTATCATTGTCCACAGAGATCTTCCAAGACACTCTATCCATGATTTTATAATGGAAATTAATGGGAAAAATGTAACTCAAGTAGCAGAAAATTCACTTTATGGTCAACTTTTCAGGAGTAACTCTTTTGGAAAGTGGAACTTTTCTGTAGTTCATGTTGACTTGCTTCTGCATTGTCCTGCTTGGTGGTAATCAAAGAGGGGCAGGGCCAGGCTTCCAACCTCACCATTTCCCCCCTTTCATCTTTGAGTCTCAACTCTAAGGTGGGATAGGCTTTCCCTGGCCGTACTCTCCCTCTTCCCCTAGCCAGTCTGTCACCATCACATTAACCCAACATTTATAGCATCTCTCGCGTGCTAAAATCTGTATTACTTCTTTATATGCTTAATGTCTGCCTTCTTTGTCCACTAGAATACAAATTCCAGTAGGACAAGGAGATTTCCTTGTTCACCTTTGTAATGACTTCTGACACCAACTACATCCAAGTTAGACCACACTCCCCAGTTAAGAGTACAGCCCCACCCCCCATAACTGCCCCACTTCACATACAGCTACAAGTTTGGGGGTCATCGGGCCACTTCACTACAACTTTGGAGGTTCCCACTAATCCCTTAGGTTTGATAATTCTCTAAATGAGTCACAGAACTCAGGAAAGCATTATACTTACAGTTCTATTATAGTGCAAGGTTGCAAATTGGAACCAGCCAAAAGAAGAGACACATAGGGTGAAGTCTGAGAGGGCCCCAAATGTGAAGTCTCCACATCCTTAGAGACAAGTCACCCTCCTGGTACATCAATGTGTGACGATATTTAGAGTATAATGCCAACTAGGGAACCTCTCATGAGCTTCAGTATTTGGAGTTTACTTGGGAGTTTCATTATGCAGGCATGACGGACTCTGTTGGCCATGAGGTTGAACTCAATTTCTAATTCTTATCTTCTCCCCAGAGGTTGGCTGATATCCCATGGCTCAAAACCTCAATCCTCTAATCATCCTTATCCTGAATCTCCTTGTTAGCTTAAACTATCTAGGGGCTCACCATAAGTCACTTGGCTAACATAGAGCCTGTGGTTTAGGGGCCCACCACAATTAATAAAATACCCCTATTATTTGGGAAATTCCAAGGGTTTAGAAGCTCCCTCTCAGGAACTGGGAACAAAGGCCAGTCAGGTTCTTTATGGCACAGGAACCTCTATAACCTTAATGCTTCTGACTGTGCTTGGCAGGTGGTGGGGGCTCCTTCAATATTTGGATAAATGAGTTTTCAGTGTCTAAGATGGAACCTGGTGCTGAGGGCTAATAGAAGTCTGTCACTAGAACAATTATGCTCTTAGTTCTTCAGTTAGACATATTGCCTCAGAGTTTGGCCAGAGATTCAACCTTCTTAGCAAGTAGCCTTCTGATGCCTCACGGAGGTGGAGCATTGTGAAACAGATTTAATTACAATAATGGAGGTGAAGAATGTAAACCTTTCCCTACTTCTTCTCACGCCAGTGCCATGTTAATGGAGGGAAATGAGTTCTATAAAATGACTGCAAAATGGTATTTGAGATTTTCTCTTGTAATTAATTATTGACAGTTTAAGCTCATTGCACATTTTTGGGGAAAAACACCAGTTAATACTTCAAGAAAACTCCCATAGATTAACGTGTTCTTTTGATGATTCTTTTGATGTCCTTAGAAATAAAACAAACATACAAACAAAATATTGCTCTGTCGAGAAATGGCTGTTATATACTTTTTTGATTCCCAAATTACTGGTTGGAATAGCTACAATGCTGCCTCTGTCAGTAGGAGCAGTGAAGAGGAAAAAAAAAAAGAAGAAGAAGAAGAAAACAGGAGTTTTCAGTTTAAATAAGATTAAACCAGGCATGAGATTGAATCTGTGGCCTAATGTAGGTTCAGAACCCTTGATGATTTCTGTGAAAATGAAGGAGGTTGGCAGAAACAGAGAGGATTTGGAGTGGAGGATAGGGTACACCACGCAAGGAGACATAGGCTTGTGGTTTGGGAACCAACCTCTCACCGCTTGTGAGTCTAGGTCAAGCCTCTTATGAAGTACTGGGGAAATAAATGGACTGTGCTTTTATGTTTCTAACCTTGTCCTAGTGCCTGTTAGTTAAGTAATTTGGGGTGAGCAATCTCACCTCCTGACATCCGTTTCTGTTAAATGGGAGACTAGTCCCTCCCCGGAAATAGTATCCACCTGGCAGGGTTGTTGTGATGGCTCAGTAGGGCTGTGCATGGAACACCCATCGTGTATGGCTCTGACCTGCAGCTTCACGAACAGCAACTCTCTCCTTTTGGATCTGCAAGTTTTCTCATGTCACACTCCTTACAACTGAGGAATGGGAACGGGTGAACAATTCTCTAGAAAATTCAT
The DNA here is from genome assembly GCF_054177405.1 of Leptonychotes weddellii. NCBI lineage: Eukaryota > Metazoa > Chordata > Mammalia > Carnivora > Phocidae > Leptonychotes > Leptonychotes weddellii. The sequence continues at coordinate 42,327,206 of NC_138369.1, read as the reverse complement.
GGTTGCAGAATTCTCTTAGAAGGACCTGTGGTGGTCCTTTTTCAGGTGGTCTCTAGATAAGTGAGACAATTCCCAACAGCCCACTTCCCTCACCTCTGTTGCTGGGGTATTTCTCATACATGTTGGTTTCTCCCCATCAGTATTTGCATATGAGAGAGCCTTCACTTTTCTTTGTACATGCGGTCAGTAGTTCAGGATGACATGAAGTGTGGGCACAGGAACCCTGGCCCCTGAAGATCGTTTGATGTGAAATGGCATGGCCTTGCCATGTCCTCTTCTTTTCAGAAATGACCTTTCTTCTTTCCTCTTCATGTTCACACAGAACCAGTTACATGCAAGGACTTTGGAGTCAGGCAGACTTGATTTTTCTCGCCTCTCTGTGTATGAGTTATCCTTTCCATAGGAGGATGATAGTTCTTGTCTTCCTTGGGGTGGGAATTGAAAGGAGACTCCTCTGCAGTGTCCAGCCTGGTCCTTCGCTGGCTCCGAGAAAGCCTCTTCCTTCTCAGCTGTCCTATCAGAGGAGCACAGGTTCTGGCCCCCAGGGACTTTCCACATCCTGGCTCTTGACTTTCACATCTAGACATTCAGGTGGATTGGTGGCAGAAAGGCCACATATCCCATGATGTTTCATACTGGGTCTGTGATTCCCTTTGGAATATTGCAGAGACATCCTAACATCCCCTGTGTGTAAGTTAGCATAAGTAACATATTAGGTATAGCTAGAATTTTGATTAAGGATTTATTTTTTTAAGATTTTATTTATTTATTTGACAGAGAGGGAGCACAAGCAGGGGGAGCAGCAGAGGGAGAGGGAGAAGCAGGCTCCCCGCTGAGCAGGGAGCCTGATGTGGGACTCGATCCCAGGACCCTGAGATCATGACCCGAGCCGAAGGCAGATGCTTAAGTGGCTGAGCCACCCAGGCATCCCTTGATTAAGGATTTAGACTCTAGTGTGGTTTGCTGGTATCGTTACTAGAAAAAGCTCTACTCTAAGGATACCTACTGCAAGGTCTTCAGCAATCTTTAGTTCTGAGTAACACAATATTTTGCCAATTAGCCTAATAAATAAATTTATTGATGAATGTAGTTGCCGGTTGATCAGCATAATGTTGATAGAAATTAGTTCTCCTTTTGAAATGAACAGAATTCAAATTGTATAGTTGGGCTAAAATATTGTATGTATGATTATCTATCTCATATTGTGATATTTAAGCCAAGGCACACTACATATATATGTTACGTATACATGCATATGTGTGTGTGAGTGTGTATGTGTGTATATGTACATACAGTCCCCCACTTACAAAGCCAGAGCATAAGAGTGTCAGTGAGGTTTGTTTGGATCCTCGTTCAAAGACATAAACTAAAAATACATCTTTAAGGCATGAGGTAATCTGAATATAAACTGGGCATAGATGGTATTAGATAAATATTGTTGGGTGTATTAATGGTATTGTGGTTAAATTTTCTTTATGCCCTCATCTATTAGAGATATCCATTTTAGTACTTACAGATCAAATCACATATCTTGTATCTGGGACTTGCTTTAAAAAATTCCAGCCACATCTACCAGAGACCAAAAAAAGATGACAAAAGTAAAAAAGCAAAATAAAATGAATACCTAGGAGGATAGATGAAATAGGCAAAATACAAATAGCTGTTGGCAATGGGCGTATAGGGATTGATTACTCTCTACATTTACATGTGTTTCTAAATATGCATTAAAAATAGTCTAGTGGGGAAAAATACTCTAGTGAGGCCTCCAATCTGAATCCTTAGGGAAGGTATGAAGATGGTCCTGGGTACAGGCCAAAGGCATTTCTGGGTGCTGATGGTGCCTTGAGGCTCACTCATAGTATGTCTGGGATATTATCATATCTGCTTTTAGTAAACACTTTCTGACAACCTAGTGGTTAGAGCCTCTAAAAGAACAGTGAACTAACTGGGGCTGCAGGAATGTACAGAACAGCTGTACAAACTAGTTTGGCCTATTTGCTAGTAGTTTTTGTTTAAAAATGTATGAATAAGGCAGAATTTGACCTGAGACTACTTTTTGTTGGAATTTGATAATGAGGTATGGGTGGGTAGCTGACAGCCACCCTAAATCTTCCAGTAGTAGTGTCATCCACTAAAAAAAGACCTTAGAATTGTGTGCGGATGGGCTTATGCCAGTTCTCAGCAGTGTTGCTGAGACTGAAAGGGCTGACTGAGAAGGAGCTGACCCTGAGGAATGACTGGCCTAGGGGAGTCATTGGAATGACTCCCCAGGAATGACTGGCCCAGGGAGCTGACCCTGAGGAGCTGACCCTGTGGCACAGGTAGACTGTGGGTGCCACACAGAATTCAAGAGAGAACACTGCATTACAACGGACCTGCATTGTGATGGCAGGTACAGCATGTATTTGGCTAAGGGAAGTCTAGCATGTATGCAAAGTGGAGCTCCACAAGAAGGAAGTAAGTTGGGAGCCACTGGGGCCAGCTGTGGGTGGATAGTTCAGGTTCAGTGGAAGAGAAATAACAGGTAAGGCTGCAACAAGACCCAGAACCCCATCAGGAGAAAGCACTTTAGACAGGAATTCTACTAGCCAGAGGAAGGCAGCATTCCTCTACCCCTACTCAGTAATGGCATTTAATCATTGAAGCAATGAGGTGGGAAGCAAAGAGCTGGAACTCATTACTAGAGCGAAGGTTCAAGGTGAGGTTTGTGTTTTGAAAATGGCAGAAACTCACTTATCCTTGGGTACTCAGGTCAGAATGAATAAATTATCCTGAACTATCAACTAGGTCTCCTTAAATCCTTCTCTGGCCAATGATCCTATTGGCCAATGGGAATGCAGGGGACCAAGGGGTAAAGCTATTAGGTGGATTCTAGTTAGAACTTGCTTCCAGTTGCTTCTCTTCCACAGACCTCTCAGCATGGCAAGATAATTTATTGGGGTATTACTTTGTGTTTTCTTTCCCTGCAGACCTCATTCTTTGCAGACCTTTTGTTTAATTCTTTTTGCTTGAACAGAGGTTATGTTAGTAAACAATAGCATACATGTACTTGCCTTTTCCCCTTTCCCTTTGGACTTGTGTTCCCCCTAGGCCAAGTCATTAAAAAGATATGCATTACCAAGGGAGATGTTGCCAGCTAAAAGGAGAGATGCCTTCAGAGAAAAGAGAGAGTAGGAGTCTACAGAGCCTGTGAGCAGTGGAGACACGACTTGCTCCCTGATGTTGCTCTGGGGAGGTGAACAAGTCTTACCAGGAAAGGAAATTTGGAATAAGCAGAAAAGAGTGCTAGGTGACTTCAGTGGAAAATTATGCATATCACTTTACAGGTGAAAGTTTGCAACTCAGTAAATTGTAACTAAGAGTAATGCAAAATAATCCTTGTCTATATACATGCAAATTCTGTCCAGTGAGAGATCAATTGGCTTCTCTCCTCACCCCTTGTGTCCATTTGTAAATTCACTTCATCATTTCCTTACACCATATAAATGTATGGTTCTTTGACTTCTTCAAACTTATAATATTTCACCATTCCCTCATTAATAATGGATTGAATAAAATCTTTAACATGTCTTCATTTTATATCTGTTGAAAAAGTAGAATTGTGATTCTACCTTTTATGAAATTTATTATTTCACGAGAGGATGGGGACATGATACATCTAATACATCAGGGCAGTAACCCACAGGGAACCTGTTGCAAGCTTACCTAAGCCACTTGAGCCATTTGATGCTCATTTTCTCTTGGTTAATAGCTAATTCTCCTCCATAATTAAGTGCATGGGCTAGCTACTCTCCTCCCCTGCAGTCTTGCTAACAGAGAGTATGGTTTAGTGGCAGCAAGTCCCAGAGAGAATATGCCACTTGTACAGTGTTGGTAAATAGCCATAAGAAGGAATAGCCAGTTCCCGAAGACCCACTTGGTCAAGCGCCTTGAAGCGGATGAACTGATGTTCTCATGGCTGGATCAGCTGGCCTTCTGGTTGTATTAGGAGACAAGAGTTGTCTGTGAAAGAGGGTAGACGCAAGACCACATAGATCATCTTAATCTAGGATACTGTTCCAGAATGTAAAGCTACTGGGCTCACTGAGTCCTTAAATGTTGTTCATCAAGGGAAGAAGTCCTCTTTCAGTCTTTCTAGCCACCAATGTGTTCAGGCTCATTTCACTAAGAAAAATTCACCCTGCCATCCCTTATGCTACTAGCAAACCCTCTGTTGCTGATTTAGATAATGATATTTACGGTACTATCCATGGTGATCCCTGGAGTGTGACATCCTGGTTAGGTCCTTCAAATATTAAGTTTGGTCTGTAGCGTGTAAAACAGAGGTAATTGACACACACGTGTATCACGCTTTTTACTGATACCAGGAAAGGGAAGTTGCAGAAAGATTTTTGAACAGAGGAGTGACATGATCAGATGTGCACTTTAGGACAGCGCTTGTGCCACATTTTTGTCCATGTGAATCTACTAAGGATTTTATTAAAATATGTAATCTGCTTCAGCAATCCTGGGGTGGGGCCAATAATCTGTAATTTTAACAAAACTTTCAGGTGATGCTAATATCAACTGTTGGTGCCTAGCTCACACTTTTTGTACCAAAGGTTTAAAACAAGCATCTGCAAATTTTTCTGTAAAGGCCAAGAGAGTAAATATTATCAGGTTTGTACATCACCTTTGTTGCTGCTTCACTTTACTATTATAGTGTGAGAGCAGCTATCAATAATACAAAAATGAATGATTATGGCAGTGTTCTAATAAAACTTCATTTAAAAAAAAAAACAAAGCTTGGATTTGGCCCACAGGCAATTGTTCGCCAATCCCTGATTTAGAAATATGATTCTGGCAATACTGTGTAGATGGATTGAAAGGGTGGAGGGGAGATTAGAAACAGGTAGCCCAGTAAGTGGAAGAAATTTTGATGGAAGCTCATAAATGCTTAGACTATAGGCAGAAGGTTGGGAAATCAAAAGCAGGAGTAGAATTGATAGGACTTGACAGAGAATGATAAAATATGCAGAGCTGACATCAATATTGGGTGGGTTTTGGGTCCTCAAGTAATTAAATAAAGCATGACTTTTCAGGGACACATTTTGGGAGGGTTAGTTTTTTGGTCTGTTTTTTTTTCCTAGGATATGACAGCTTTTGTTACTGATGTCCTTCAGGATTTATGAAGGCCCAGACAATTTTATGTTGCTATTAATGATGCAAAATTGGAAAAATTTTATATGAGGTTTCAGATTTCAGGAGAAAAAAATCTCATTTCAATTAAGTCTTCTTTCTACTGAAATATGAACAGATCTATTTTCTGTATTGTAGTTTTTAGAGTTAAAGAATTGTATGCCACTTACAAGTGAGTTTCTCTTCTGTTCAGGAGCCTCTGGTAGGTGATAAGGTATACTCAAAATCAATCAGTAAGTATTGCATATCTGTAGCAGGTATTTATGATTAAAAAGTGAACTCAACAGGGGCATCTGGGTGGTGCAGTCAGTTAAGCATCCAACTCTGATCTCAGCTCAGGTCTTAGTCTCAAGGTCCTGAGTTTGAGCCCAGCATGGAGCCTACTGAAAAAAAAAAAAAGTGAACTGGACAGACATATCTCAAGCTTAAGAAATGGAGTGTTTTTGGAGGGAGTATAAAGCAAATGCCCATAAATTAAAAAATAGAAGAGTTAAATTATATCTCAAAGTAGTGTTGCACAAATTGAGTTGTGTAGAATAGTTAGAAATTAGTCCTGTGGTTAAAAATTCAGGAAATATTAGTTATCTACTTTCAGCATTCAGAATAAGGGCTTACTTATCCATGATCCAAAACCATTATGAAACCTATGAAAGTGAAAAATCCCATCATCATATTTAATTTCTAAAATTTACCTTCAATATTCCCCAGTTGTCCCTGTAACATCTTTTACTGTTTGTTTTAAAATCAGAATCTGATCACATTTCACACATTGTGTTTGCTTATTACCTCTTTCAGTCCCGTGTTCTCAAAATGTAGTCCCTTGGACCTCCAGCACTAGCGTCGTCTGCCACGCCTCAAATCCTACCCCAGATCTACAAAACCCAAAACCCTAGAAATGAGACCAAGCATCTGTGGTGGTGATCCTGAAGCATGTTAAAGTTTGAAAACCACTGCTTTAGTACAGTCTTGACTCTCAGTCTTGGCTATATAATAGGGGTACCTAGGAATCTTTGAATGAGGATGCAATGTCAGTTAGAACCTCTAGGTGTGAAACTCAGGCATCAATATTTCTGAAGCTCCTCAGGTGTTTCTGCTGTGCAGCCAAGACCCCTGCTTCAGTTTCTGTTCACCTTTAACTGCCTCCTTTTATTTAATGACATTGACTTTATCTTGCTAGGTATTTTGTAGAAGGACCTACGGTGTGTATTTGATTGGATGCCTACTTTTTGCAGCTTTATCAGTATTCCCATTTCAAAGAAATGAAAGAGATAAATCACATGTCTTTTCTAAAGCCTTCTGAAAATAGCTTTGGGCTTGCATATTCCTTGTAAGTAAAATAGATAATATCACAACCATCTCCTTAGGTTTGTTCATTTGTTTTCAACAAAGTGCATCTCTCTGCCACCTATTTTTCCTGTCTTTCTCAGCTAGATTATTACAACTCTGGCTTTCAATGCTATTTTTTATTTCTAAGGTGATTTTTTTGTGGAACATCTCTTGAGAATTTTGCCCTTCTCTTTCTGGGTTTATCAGCTATCTGCTGGTAGCATGGACTCACCCATTTCTCTTTATTCTTCTATATCAAGCTGTGTTTTATTAGAGGATTTCTTTTCAGTATCTCATCTGGCCATCTTGTGTGTTGAGTGGCATCTTTGTTGTCTTAGATTTTTTTTTTCTCCAGCCAGTCAGTACAGATTTCCTTCAATGCCAGCTCTGAAACCTATTCCTATGTCATCTGTCCTGACAGTTACACTGAGGTTTTTTTTGTTTAGATTTGTAGGACAAAACCTGTTGACAGTTAATATGTTTCTGCATTCTCACAGAAATCTCCACCTCTCGGCAGACTGACCCGTTTTGTTTTTTTTTTAACCCGGGATGCAACAACTCTTTGATGTTATATATGCATGTTACCTGTATATGAAAATAAATCAAGGCATGCATTCTACCAGTTTCCATCTACTAATTTAAAGGCAGTTGAATATAATGCAAAGGGAAGTAAGTGTCTTCATGAAGTACTGATGACTCATACACATACAGAATTATTGTGCCAAAATAAGTTTGTTTTAAATTCTTTCTTAGTGACAATAAATAGTATTAAAGGATAATTTTCACATACAAAAAAGTAAGCATGAACACATTAAAGATTTTACTTAGCTCATGATTAGAGAGTGAATCAGACATTTTTTATAACAGGCTCACAGGAGAAGTCTAAGAAGTACAAGTTTATGTGAAGTAGGAGAAGATTGAAGTGAGGGGGCAAATGGACTCCAAACAGGTTTTGTTTTTGTTTTTGTTTTTTGATCCGTGGGAAAAGAGTGAAGTCAACTGGATCTCTACCAAATAATATATTTGCAAGTCCTTGGGTCTTGTTTTACAATGCTACTGGTTATATCTAACTTGCAGAGCTGCAATGGAGTTCAAGGGAAATGAAAGGCTAAAAGCAGATAACTCAGAAGAGTATACTCAAAACATTGCAGTGTTTTCTATTAGAGAGTCCAGTAATCTTTTTGCAATTTCCAAATGTCCTTACAGAAATAACATTTGTAAAAAGCTTGATGGCTTGCAAAAACACTTACAAATAAATGCTTTTGAGCATCACCTTAAACTTGTCAGACAGGTTGGTGTTATCTTTTCATAGTTTACCTCAGGGAGGTAAGCTATGAAAGCACATAGTGTGGTACAGGTAGGTGCTCACAAATCTGTAGCTGTTCTTAGGGAAGCAGTGGTGGTGGTGGTGAAGAGCAAGTGGTGGTGGAATCATGTAGGTTGTACCTCAATTTCTCATCTACACAATGGGGACAAAATAATGCCAATCTCATGGAGGTGTTAGGAGTAAAAGAGCTAATTTGTAGAAGGTGCTGAGAACAGGGACTGGCTCAGTAAATGCTGCCTTTGTTGTTACCATTGCTTGGTGTTCAACTGTCACAGACGAGGTCCAAAAATGGTACCTAGATCCTCTGCCTCCAAACCCATGTGCATCCTTTACCAAAAATGATGCATTGTGAAGGTGACATATTTTCAAATTTTCAGATTTGATAGTTTTTTTTTTTCCATTTTGGGGATCAAGCTGATTTGCAGGGAGCAGGTTTCCTATTTGAATATGGGAAAGTTGAGTGGTACTTGAGATATTCCCCTCTGACTCTCCTTTCATCTTGCAGGTTGGATGAGTATTTGATTTACTGTATTCAGCCAAATCTGAGCTATGCTAATGCTTGGTCTTTAGCACTTGATGTCTACTTGAATGGAATCTGAAAATAAATATTTCTGAGCTGTCAAGCTGATGTTTCAGTGGCATTAGGAAGACTGGCAAAAGTACAACAGAATGCTAGTGTCAGGTCTTGGTGATGAGCCATAGTAAGTGCTTGCTTATAGCAATTCTATGAAGTGAAGTTATGTCTATTTATGGATGAGAACAAATGTGGCCCAGGGAATAATTAACTGAGCAAAGCTTGGGTTTGAATGCTGGTCTGCCTTTAGTTTATGACTCTCTGAGCTCTCCTGCCTTCTACTCAGAGGGGTACTGTGGTACAGTAGATTCCATATAAATTATCAATGTGGCTAATAAGGACTAAAGAGTAAGACAAGGGTCCTGTAACTGAACCTATTTCATAGAGAGAGTAACAGGCTTAGCTGCTGGCAGTGGGGCCAGAGCTTTGGTGAAAGAGCAGGCTTTTGTGCCCATCCTTTTAAACGTTGAACTGGAGCTCCTGAAATCCTCCTGGTCCAGGAACTGCCAAGCCTTGGTGTGGCACTGAGGCTGTGAGAGGGACCCACATGGCCTCAGCAGAGTTGGTCAGAAGACTGGGAAGGTTATAGAGTCAGTTCTGGCTTACGTACATTGGGGTGGGGAGTTCACCTGAGTCCCCAGTTCATCCAGCCCCAAGGATAGAGCTCAGCAGAGATCACTGTGGTGGAAGGAAGGCCCACTAGTATCTTGGCTTTTAGAACTCTGCTGCTTGTTTCATGGGAATTTGGGGGCAGGGAAACAAATGTAAGAATTTATTTTTTCTAAATGCATGTGTTATCCCGTACAGATATCAGCAGAAAACATCTTGCATTATCACAGCTGGGGCTCAAATCTGGTGTGTTTGATTCCAAACCTGTGTGTATCTCCCTTCAACATTCTCTCCACCTGTTTCATTTCCAAGGGCTGCAGTAACAAAATACCTCACATAGGCTGGCTTGAAAAACAAACAAACAAACAAAAATGTGTTCTCCTAGTGGTGGAAGCTAGAAGTCCAAAATCAAAATGTTAGCAGATCCATGATTCCTCTGAGGGCTTTTGGTGAGGATTGGACTTCTGGTAGTCCCAGAAGTTCCTTGGTTTGTGGCAGCACACCTCAATCTCTGCCCCTTTCTTTACATTACTGCCTTTTCTCTGTGTCCACGTCTTCACATGGCTTTCTTCTGTGTGTGTGTGTGTGTGTGTGTGTGTGTGTCTATATCCAGATGTCCCTCTCCCTATAAGGACTGTAATCATATTAGATGAGGGCCCATTCTAATGACTTCATGTTAAGTTGTTTACATCAGCAAAGATCCTATTTTCTTTTTTTTTTTTAATTTTTTATTGTTATGTTAACCACCATACATTACATCATTAGTTTTAGATGTAGTGTTCCATGACTCATTGTGCATAACACCCAGTGCTCCATGCAGAATGTGCCCTCTTTAATACCCATCACCAGGCTAACCATCCTCCCACCCCCTCCCCTCTAGAACCGTCAGTTTGTTTTTCAGAGTCCATCATCTCTCATGGTTCGTCTCCCCCTCGGATTTCCCCCCTTCATTCTTCCCCTCCTGCTATCTTCTTCTTTTTTTTTTTTCTTAACATATATTGCATTATTTGTTTCAGAGGTACATATCTGATATTCAACAGTCTTGCACAGTTCAC
>NC_138369.1:42270338-42316637 GCF_054177405.1 Leptonychotes weddellii | reverse complement strand
GTCAGCTCAAACGTCACTTCCAGGGGGACTTATCTTGACTATCATGGTAGATTTATGACAAACATTTCCCTAATCTTCATTCCTGTTTGTATTTATGCCTTTTGCACAATGACTTTGCAGCTTCTTTGATCAAGAAGTGGAGTCTACTTCCCTTCCCTTTGAATCTGGGCTGACCATGTAAACATAATTTGACCAAGAGTATGCAACCAAAATTCCATTGTACTAGTTATAGGCCTTAAGAGCCCTTGCATACTTTTCTTGACACTTGCCCCCACCATATAAACAAGCCCAGTTCAGCCTCTTAGTTGATGTGAGACACATGGTCCAGTCATCTCATCGTCCTAGCTGAAAGCTAATGTCCAGACATAAAAGTTGAAGCCATTTGATACCAGCCAGGCAAAAGCTGATCTGTCATCTGACTACAAATTCATAAGTGAACCCAACCTGGATTAGTCATACTGGGTCCAGATCAGCAGAATTGCTTACCTTACCTCTCAATTTATGGAAAATAATAGTTGCTATTTCAAGCTATTATATTAAGAGAAATACTTGCAGGGCACCTGGGTGGCTCAGTCAGTTAAGTGTCTGCCTTCAGCTCAGGTCATGATCCCAGGGTCCTGGGATTGAGCCCTGAATTGGAATCCCTGCTCAGTGGAGAGCCTGCTTCTCCCTCTCCCTCTGCCCCCTCCCACTCATGCGTACTCGCTCTCTATCTCAAATAAATGAAAAACAAATCTTTAAGAGAAATACTTGCTATTTTAAGTTGTATATTTTGAGGTGCTTTGTTACACAGCAATAGCTAACTGATAAAACCATTTTTTCAAAAGGCCTTGCCTCATTACCTCACCATTTTGTATATAGTTTTCTGATTCCTTTTCATTATCTGAAATTAACTGGTTTGTTTTTGCTTGACTTTAGAAGAATATAAATACATTGAAATTAGAGTTTCTTTTTGTTTTGTTTGCTGATGAATCTCCAGTGCTTAGAGCAGTGCCTGGCTGATAGACACTCAGTAAATATTTATTGAAACAACAAATACATTTCATATAGGCATTCCTTACAGTTGTAGTTTCCTAGTCCTATTTTCCTAAGGTTTATTATTAGGGAATGGTAAAATTTACTCTCAGGAGGTCTATAATGGGAGTTAGTGGGATGTGGCAAGTGTTTATGATGAATTGCTGGAAAATGCTAGCTTGGGAGATTAAATAAGCTGCCGTGGGTGCACAGAGCCTGTCATGATAACTGCAGTGTACACACATACCTGATATCCCACCTGGGTCATGTCACAGTTTGTTTTAGTCCCAAGTTCTGTCCGCTGCATTGGTTGCTGTTAAAACTTGGGAAGTTGGGGAGATACTGTAAAGATATTAAGTATTTTAGACAGGACTTCCTATTTTCCAGAGAATCCATTGTCTGCAACACTCTGTCCATAGGTAATGTTATTTGCTTTTTGTGCTGAAGGAAATCCCATGGTATGGTTTGTCCTAAGGAAATATATTAAATGCTGTGGACTGGTTGTGCTCTTTTCTACTCTTTTCTGCTCTTTTCTACTGGCTGAATGTTCCTGACAATGTATCTCTTCTTTGGGCTGCCTGTTATATTTTCTTCTCAGTCTTTCTTCTTTCAGAAGTGATAAACTGTAGTGGTTGAGAATCTTCACTTCAGAAGCTGATTTCCAGAGTTCGCATAGGAGCTGAATGCTAGCCACCTGTGTGACCTCGGGCAAATCACTTTGCATTTCTGTACATCATTGAGGTAGGATAGCTCCTACCTTGCAGGGCTATTGTTAAGAATAAATGATTTAATACATGTAAATTTTCTGGACCAGAGTCTAAGAATATAGTAAACACTATGTAAGTATTGACTGGTGATGTTATTGCTGTTGACATCCATTGTCAGTCATGTAATTTTAAACAAAAGAAAATCCATCTTAACATCTAAAGGTGGTTATCAGATTCTTATAGTAGGGTCATTAATAATTATTAATTTTAGTAATGATAATACTTGGGTGTGATGACTGCTTACCTTGTAGCAGACTGGGTGCTACAGCACTTTTTATCGCCTTCTAATATTTGTCACAACTCTGTGCAGTAGGTCGCTTATTATCCTTTTACAGGTGAGAACAGTAAAGGATCAGAGAGGCTTAGAACCTTGCCCAAGTTTGCACAGATGGTAAGCCAGGATTCAAACCTATGGACAGGTTTGAATGCAGGCTGACCCAGAACACCACTCACTTCTAGCTTTGACTACCCATAAGAGAAACAAAATGTAGTAATTTAAAAGTCACTTAACATAAGAGACCACTCTTACTGATGATGCCATTTCTGTAGAACACTGGAAACATACCTTTGCATCAGACTCAGGAATTTGTGAACCATTTCCATGTGTGCATTCTCATTTACTGCAGTCCTCACAACAATCTCGAGAGGTAAATGGCCTCCATTTTCCAATGTGCTGGGTACCAGAGGTTGGAGAAACTCCATTACTTCTTTTAAATTCCACAGCTATGAAGTGACAGCACTTTGACATAATTCAGAGTCCAAGGCTAAGTCCCACACTCTGTTGACCATGCTGTGCTCACCCAATATCACTGACTTATGATTTGTATTTTTCTAACTTCAGTCTGTGAGGTTTTAGGCATATACTGGAATAGAATTTTATAATTTAGGATAACAGGCATTCTTTAAATGCATAGAGGCTTAAAAATCTCTATAAATGGAAGGATTAAAGCTACTTAGAAGGACACAATATTTTTAGATACTTTGGAGAAGTCACTGCCTCTATCCAACTAATATTTTATAGGAATCAATTTGTTAAATCTATTAATGTAACAAAATCTTTAGATCCTGAGTCTACTTCTTGGTCACGGTGTAATTTTCACATTGTATGGAGCTATGTTTTCTGAAAGGTTATTTAAAATAGGTATTAGGTAGAAAATAATTATTAAACCTTTGTAAGATGTAGAATTAGATTTTTTTTTTTTTACGTAAGACTTTTTTAGAGTCTTCACTATGTTAATATGTGCTATGAGGTTTTGAAGTGATAAAGCATACAGCCTTATTTTATTTATTTGGCCATGGAACTCCCTAGAATAGGGGTTGGCTCACTACAGCCCAGGAGCCAAATTCAGCTGTGACTTGTTTTTGTTTACCCCGTGAGCTAAAAATGTTTTTTAGGTTTTTAGTAAGTTCAAAAACAAAGAAAAAAGAATATGGAACCACTGTATATGGCTTACAAAGCCTAAAATATTTACTATCTGGCCTTTCATTGAAAAGTTTTGTCAAACCAAATGCATCACCCCCACCATCAGGGTAGCTTGCCTCCAAGATGGCCATCATCACTTCCTTCCCCCCTTAAACATGCAGGCAAGTCACCCATCAAATGTGGTGTCTGTTCTCCTACTCCTCGAATTGGGACTGGCCTGAGAGTTCTTTGACCAATAGAATGTGATACCAGTGACATGATGGCAGTTTTAGACCTAACCATTAAGAAACAGCAGTTCCTTAGTCTCTTGTAATCCTGAAGCACCAGGCAAAAAATCCAACTACTCTGCTAGAGAGATCACACTGATAGGCCCTAAAACTCTTTGAAGAGAGAGAGTGGCCTCACTGAGCCCAGTCTTCCAGCCATCCCGTCAAGGTAACAGCTGTTAGTGGAACCAGCTTAGACCCTACAGACAAGATCAGAAGTCAGTGGAATATCAACACATGACACTTGCTGATGCCATGTGGGGCAGAATAATTGGCCAGTTGAACACTGTCTGAATAGGTCCACAGGATCATGAGATAAGTAATTTTGATATTTTAAGCTACTAAGCCTGGGGGTAATTTGTTATATAGCAGTGGATGATTGGAACAACCTCACGCCCATCTTTATCATTGCCATCATCATTTTGTAGACAGTCTCCAGGACTGACATCTCAAGACACTCACTTTGAGAAAATCTGATTTGGGGAGTGCAATCCCATCTTTACAATTTGATATTTTTATTAAATTACACAGACCATTCTGCAAATGGTGTAGATTGGTGAGGTTTAACATAGTGATACAATTATTTTTATCAAATATTATATGTAGAGGACTTTGTTAGGTATAATATGCCTGCTGAGACAAGATAGCAGCCCAAACCTCTGAGCTCCTTAATCTCCTATCTCCAACTATATCTTACAGCCTGTACTACTCTCTAGGAGTGGAGATTTCAAACAGCTAAACCTCTGTTATCTTACTTGCAGCAAAATTTCTTTAGGGAGTTATAAGATCACATTAGGAGGAAAAAAAAAAAAAAGATCTTTACATATGTGCCAAAGCCCAGGACATAACAGATGCTCAGTGATAGTACCTTGTGGATGTTCATTTCAAATTCAGGAGGGCATCATTCCTTCATTCTTGAATGGTTGGCATTTTCTCCCTGTTGTTGACGATTCTGCTGCTCAAGTTCTGTGTCAGCAGCCGGATACCCTGATGGCTTGCTTTAACTTGTCACACTCTTTATTGCAAGTCTTTAATATTCCCACTGTCTACAGAACACCTCATCTCTTTAGCTGTGCCTGTATGCCCTTCCACAATATAGTCCCAGCTCATTTCCCCATCTGCTGCCTGAAATTTAATGTCACTGATTTTTTTTTTTATTTTTCCCAGAACACACCTTGTCTTCTTACATATTGTGACTTTGCACATGCTATTCCCTCTTCCCTGAATGCACATCCCTGCTTTTCTTTCTAATGCATGTCTTCTCACACCATCTCCAACTCCTAATTAATCTCCTTTGGTATGTTTTTCAGACTCCCCAGAAAAAGAGTGTCCTGGCATGTATCTCTCTGTTACAGTTCTTGCCACATTGGTTACAATTTATTTTTCAGAGATGAGCTTTGTTTTTCTGAGCCCCAGTTTTTTGTTGTTTTGTTTTGTTTTCATCTATGAAATGGGAATACCTTGCCTCCCTTCAGGCTTACTGTGAAGACTAAACAAGGTGGAGTATATGTAGGCATCTGGCATGTGCTAACAAAAAAATCTCACTGTAAATCTTTGTCTTCACTCTCCATGTATAAATGTTTGCTTTCCCCTTCCCCACCTCCTCCAACACACTCTGAGCTGGTCTCAGGTAGGTAGTGTGCCTCTGGTACCGTCCTATCCACAGTGCCTGGCAAAGAACAGGTGCTTGGTAAATAAGTGTCATATGTGTTGTTCTTTCTAGTCTTCTCATTTACCTTGACTGCCATTTTTTGGTTAGGGCAACTAGCCACCTGCGGGAGAAAATACTTAAATAGAAAAAAACACCTGCAAAAGACCTCCTTCAGTTTTGTGACTTTATGATGTACAGAAAATACCATGCTAAGTGTGGTCATTTGTCCATCTCCATTGGTGGCAATTGTACCTAAGGCCATTTCTGCTGTAAGTTATGTTTTCTTGGTGGATACCCAAAGACAAATCTAGATCCAGTTCCAGTTGTTCCCCAAAATGACCCAGTGCCCTTCTTGCAACAAAGGGAACACAGAAGACATAATGAACTCACATTGTTTGCCGATGTCAAGTTTAAGAATCTTCATTTTGATTTATCATTGCTTGCTGTGTTTTTCCCACCTACATGCTGTATATTAAAACTACAGATTGAGATATAGTTCCATTTAGAGGTTCTTGCCTTCCTGCTGATTGATTTTGAGGTTCTAAGTCTTTTTTCTTGATGTAATTTTCCATGAACTCAGCTGAGATTTTATTTATAACATTTTGTTTTTCATTATCATGTGAAATGACTTGGAGTGGACACCAGTTAGAGTCACTTGGTATAAGCTGGACTGGTGGGCAGAAAGCTAGTAGTCTACATGGGCCTTTTGGTCCCTCCACGTCCTTCAGAGAGGTGTGGTTGGGCTAGAGGGCATCTGGATGTGTCATGTAGCTGTGCAAAAACAGAAGGATCCCACTCCTTGTTGCTCTCCCCTTTAATGGGCCAAGAATGATAGGACCTGAGACAATCATACTGCTTAGACTCTGGGCAGCAGAGGCTTAAGTGCCAGATATTTGGCAAGTCCCATGGGATACCAGCTGCTCAGCACCTAGAAACCTAAGCCAAAATATCCTGCAGTAGGGAAGGCCATTAAAGCAAGAAGGCTGCTTGATGGCCCACAATCCTGTGGAAAGCTGAGTTTGGTGATGGTCCCTCCAGGTAAGATGGGAGAGCCAATAACCCAGAGAGCTTTTTGCCAAGCAACCTCGAGAAGGACCTGGGATCATTTATTGGACAATATTGCTTGTCTCCACATGCATTTTTGTGGTTTTGTTGTTCTCCATCATTTGTATCTATAAATTCAAAGCAAGGTGATCAGTGAAACATCTCTAATCCTGTAAACTTGTATTACAAAAATCCACCCAAATGGCCAATATCCAGATGAAAAAATAATCAATTTTAATATTTTATACCCAAAAGGGTACCATGAAAAGGTACTAGAAAAGGGATAGATTTAAAAGAGAAATCTCAATCTTTGAAGCTCTCTCTTCCATTTTCTATGATTTTATTTTACCTGTCTATAACTACTGTATTGCCTTCAGTTTCTATGATTATTATGCAATAGTTTATCAGTATGGATTGCTAAATGTCTGTATTATAAAGCAGGCAGTTACTTCTAGTAGTGGAACATATATAGCAGAAGCACATATTTGCATATGTAAATCAGCTAAGAAGATGGCAGGAAAAAGTGCTAGCTCTAAACATAGCACCTGTAGCAGAAGATATTGGTGCTCTGCCCATATTCTCTGGGCCCTGCCATTGTGGCAAGTCTGGCTGACTTTAGCCATCTGCTTCTGTGTGTAAGGAGCTTTTTCTAGTGACTGAGTCCATTCTGCTTCTGTGCATGGCAGACAGAAGTACCAGAAAATAAATGCTTTCCGAGATCAGTCCCCCACAAATGAGTAACAGGGACACTGTTGCCTCTCTGCTGGGATAATTCTGGGACTCAATTCTATATTGGTGTTAAGAGTTTCCTAGTGAGATAATGTTCTAGTTACTTCCAGAGGTAACTTTCTTGATGATATGCCTTGTGTTGTCCACCTGCTTTTCTCTTTCTCTTTTCCATCCACTACTGAATTTTCTACCAAGTAAATAACTAGTCCTCTTATTATTTTCTCAGGATCTGCTGCTAAGGTAAACCAAACCAAGACATGTTCATGAAAATTTTTATCTAAGAGTCCACATATCTTGGCAGAGAACCCAGAACCCAAAGAAATTGAGTGGAGAGGTCCCATGAAAAGATGGCATGACTAGGATACCAACCTTTAGAGGAAATCCAAGAATTTGCACTGGTGGTACCAATATACCCCAAATATAGCTAATTATGAAGCTAGAAACCTTGTGGAATCACCCCTCTGGAGTAGCTTTGCAGATGGTTTCTTTCTCAGGGTAAGACTCTCAGCCTCTATAACCTCCTGGGTCTTTCTGGTACCCCATAGTTGGAAAGTGGGGTACTACCTTTCCAATACTAAGAAGGCTCAGACTTAGAGTTTGTACAGTGGTTCCTTTACCTTTAATCTCTTCTTTTTTTCTGTAAGGTACACATGGTGGTAGGAGGTTGGTACAACAAACATCTTTTAAAGAGACCACATGTCTACTACTGGACAAAATTAATTAACTTGCATTTTGGCATTTGAACCTAATGCTAGGGATATGGAATTATAGAAACTCAGTTTTAGGAGGAACCTCGAGGATCTTCTAGCCCAAAGATCCATCTCATAGCTTCAACCATCTCTCAGATATGCATAATATGCAAAAAGTAAATATTTTCTGAGTATCTGAATTAATCAAGTGTCCTTACAACAAGCTTGAACATAGCTACTAACTGAGCCATGGTTCCCTTCCAGGGCAGTCTTCTCTCCATCTTCCTTCATCCAAGTCAGCAATCCTTCCTTCTGGTCTCCCATAACTTCAATTCATCCATCCTAATTCTACTACTTGAGGCCCCCAAAAAAGAGATTCACAGCAGATCCACCCTTCAGCTACATATCCTTTCATCTTCTGCTTTTCAAAAAAGATATCCATTATGTTTTTCAGCTGTTCTTTCAGGTAATCTGCTCATGAATCCTGTCTGGTTTATGAATCATTTTCATTGTATCCCTCTAAACAGACCTCTCCATATTTAATTTTCCCTTAAAGTGAGGCTCCATGTATTGAGTGGAATATACTAATCAATCCAGTGGTCTATAAGATGATTCTGAAGTGTGGAAGTCTTCTGAAATCTGCATTGGGTTGCACCTCTTTTGGTTGTTAGGGTACCAATTATACAACTGTCTTCCAGCAAGCCTCTAATTAGGTCTAACCATTTGGAAGTTATGAGTCTTATGGGGAGTGAATCAGTTATTAGAAACAATCAGATGATGTTCAGAGTTAAGTCTAATTAGTAAAGTGGTTAGTAGCAATTTTTGCTGTAAAGATGAGGCTCTATTTAAATGACTGTTTTGTTTTTATTTGGTGGTTCTAAAAGGGGTCTCTATGCAAAAACACAGACCTTATCCTAACATCTGCCTGGCCCCTCAGAGATGATTAGGAGCTAGAAATGTCAATCTCAGCACATGCCACTTAACTAAGAGTTTTATTACTTTTCATTAAAAAGATACGTGGGGGGCGCCTGGGTGGCTCAGTCGTTAAGCGTCTGCCTTCGGCTCAGGTCATGATCCCAGGGTCCTGGGATCGAGCCCCGCGTCGGGCTCCCTGCTCGGCGGGGAGCCTGCTTCTCCCTCTCCCACTCCCCCTGCTTGTGTTCCTGCTCTCACTGTCTCTCTCTATGTCAAATAAATAAATAAAATCTTTAAAAAATAAAAAAAAATAAAAAAATAAAAAGATACGTGGGACGTCTGGCTGGCTCAGTCCATAGAGCATGCAACTCTTGACCTTGGGGTTGTGAGTTTGAGCCCCATGTTGGGTGTAGAGATTGCTTAAAATCTTTTTTAAAAAAGATGATATGTGCATAAATGAAAGCAGGGTCATGACTCTTACTCAACTCCGCAAATATCCTGTCATCCCTGTAGAGTCCTCTGGGGTCAGGCATGTGAGTGCATTCAAACAAGTAAACCTCAGGGTAATGACTGAGGTGACAAGTGGATCTTATGTCCACAGTCCCTCCCTCTAAATCCCCTAGTTTCTTCGGGTCAGCCTTTCTATTATTTGTAGTATTGGAAGACTGTTAACCAAAATGACTCATGATTTCTCATTTATTGATCATTGTCCATGTTATGTGATGTTTGCCCTTTTGCTAGCATGCAAGGAAGGCTTATAATTAACTCATGGAGGGGTTTCAGGCAGAAGAGAATGTGTAGAATTGGAGCTGGGGGATGAGAAATTGGAAGACCCCAAGAATAATGCTGGGGTTCTAGCTTGTGATTGATAGGATCATTCAGAGGGAGAGAGAACACTGAAAGACCAAATCGGGCATGATATTGATGAGTTTGATTTTGGACATGTTGCATTTGAGGTGTCTTTGAGAGATCCAAGAAGAAAAATGACATACGGATTTGAATATATTAGTTCTGAACTTTTGAGGAAAGATCTTGATTAGAGACAAATTTATAAATCACTTGCAAATAGGTGATAATGGATATGATAATTTAGGGATATAGTATATAAAGGTGGGGAGATCAAAGGCCCTTAGGCCAGGCCTTGATGAAATCTCAATTTATTAGCTGAATTTATAGGAAAAAATCGGAATGATCAACAAGAAGGGTAGGAAGAAAGCCAAGAGATTACTGTATCAAAGAAACTAAGGGAAAAAAAGTATTTAGAAAATAAAGGACTGGCCAGTACTGATGAGTGTAGCTGAGAAGCCAAGTCAGAGCCTTTATATTTATATGGAAGCCTTTGATAAGCTGAATGAGGCCATCCTGGGAGGTGAATGAAAAATCCCAAGTTTTTATGTTTGTGTATGTAAACTACTACAATTCCAAAATTGGCTCTAAAATTAAATCTCAAAGAGAAATTTCCTGGATAGTCAGACCTTGGCAACCTCATTTGAATCAAAATGCCAACTACTGTGGATTATTTTGCAGTAAGAGGACTTTTGTTATTTGTAAATTCCAGTGAATTTAGGAATTTATTAATTTTCTACCTACCCTTCTCAAATCATAATTGCCATTCCTCTGCCTAAAAGCTTCCTGAGACTCCCTTTTGTTTACAATATTGCTACATTTTATAAAATTGTTACCAAGCTGCTGCTCATGTTCCTTGCATTAGCCCCAGTAGTTCCCCAAATATGCCTTGTGGATGGAGTCATACTGTGCTCTCTCATGACTCCGTGCATTTTCTCTTCTAGGCCTTTTGTTAGGCATGCATATTAGTTTTGCATTGCTGCTTTAACAAATTATCAGAAATTTGGTGACTTAAGGGGCGCCTGGATGGCTCAGTCGTTAAGCGTCTGCCTTCAGTTCAGGTCATGGTCCCAGGGTCCTGGGATAGAGCCCCGCATCGGGCTCCCTGCTCGGCGGGAGGCCTGCTTCTCCCTCTCCCACTCCCCCTGCTTGTGTTCCCTCTCTCACTGTGTCTCTCTCTGTCAAATAAATAAAACCTTTAAATAAAAAAAAAAAAAAAAGAAATTTGGTGACTTAAAACAACACAAATTTGTTGTTTCACAGTTCTGTAGGTCAGAAGCCTGGATACAGCATGCCACCTCTAGTCCTCTGCTTAGGGTCTTAAAAGCTAAAATCAAGGTTTTGGAAGGGATCTTTTCCATTCTCCAGACTCTGGGATTGAATCACTTACAGGCTCATCCAAATTGTTGGGGAAATTAATTTCTTTGCAGGTGTAGGACTGAGGTCTCCATTTTGATAATTCTTTGCTCCTAGAGGCCACCCACATTTCTTCTCATGCTTCCCTCTGGCCCCCTTCCAGCAATGACAGTGTGAGTCTTACTCAAGCTTCAAATCAGTCCAACTTCTTCCTCTCTCTCCTCTCGGAATCCAGCCAGAGAAAAAGTCTCTGCTTTTAAGGGCTATTGTGGTTAGATTGAGCCCACCTAGAAAACCCAAATTAATCTCTTGATTTTGAAGGTCTACAGCTTTAATTAAAAAGTGCTTTTTCCAAATAAAGTAACATAATTGTTGAGGATTAAGACATGCACATCTGGGGAGGAAGTGTTCTTCTGCCTATACAACATATACATCCTCCTCTTTCTCCCCTGGTGTGCTCCTATGTAACCTTCAAACTCCAGCTAAATGTCACTTCCCCTCTGCACACTCTACTAATGTTCCTACCTCCAGGAAGAATCACTTACACCCTTTCTGCATTTCTTCAAGCCTTTGACCATAACTTTTAGTTTTAACATTGTTGTATTACTGTTGGTGCGTTTGCCTCTACCACAAGGCTAGAGAGGTTTTCAAGACAGAAATGATGGTTTACTTATTATTCACCTATGTCTCCCCAATGATAAATTCAGACCTAGCATATGCAGCAAATGCTCAGTTCCTTTGACTGAACATGTAGGCTCCAACCATATTCTAGAATATCCCATTTCATTGACCAAGTCTTTCCTTTTCATTTTCCCATTTTTCTCTGTATTTTCCTTCTCCTTCTTTCCCACAACTGCAAATCACGTTGGGGTGTGAAAATGACTTTGTCCACACTGAAAAAGAAATGAATCAGTGTTGCATTTCCATCTCAGATTTTATTCAGTCTTTTATACCATCTCATAGTCCCTATAATTCCAGTGATAAAGAATCTGGATCTGCATACATGTGTTGGGTAAGCTATGCCTATCTTCTCATTTAAAATATTTGATATTTCCAAAAAACTCATGGTGATGGGGACCTTTCTGAAGGGGCTCAGTAAATGGGGAAAGGGACCCTCTTAATCAAAGCCCTAGGTTTCTGGGTCTGGAGCTCTTCTATCCATATGGCTTCAACATGTATTATTTTTGAATTATTCTCTTCTGCTTCTACAGAGACCCCACTGAAGTACCTCCTGTCATCTCTGTCACTGTGTCATGCAAGTGTGAAGTTCAAAGACAGTTTCCCATCTCCCTACTCCTGCTGTGCCTCCTGGCTCCTGGATCCCCTGACCCAGGAGCTGCCACCTCCATCCCAGCAGGGACTTTCAGATATGTCTGGTTCTTCATAGTCTCCACATCTCAGCATGTCAGATCAGGTTCTCTGAGTCACATAAGAATTTGTGGATGTTAGGGCAGACTTTGCCAGAAGTGAGGGATAAGCATACAGTCCAGGCATGAGCCCCCTAGGTCTCCTCAGAGAAGCCCTGTATATGACCTGGAACATTATGAATACAGAAAAGAAGTGTCCAAGGGAGAGGGGGATAAAGAAAAAGAACAAAAGTAGACTAGGGAGTAAATTTTGCCCTAAGATATCAGGCAGCAAGCTCCTCCTGTTTGAGTCTAGAGAGAGAACTTTGCCTTGGGTCTGTCATAAAAGATTTATTTGCATTGAAATTCTAAACCTCCTCTATAATAGGCAACTTTGAGAACATTTTTTCTTTTTTTAAAAAAATGTAAGAAGTCAGATTTTTAAAGATATTTTTCTTTTAACATAGTTCAAATGTTTTTGAATTTACATGCAAATTTTGTCATCATCCACACAGCTTGTTCTATTTTTCATGGCACTGTAGGCTCTGCAGGGCACTCCACTTATCCTCATTTGGAGAGGTGTTAATGCAGTGTTGCTTACTCACTCTCATTCTCAGAGCCTGTTGGTACTTCCCATATCAAAGGATATGCAGTGCAACATTTAAAACTTGCCTCAGAAATTGCATTAACTGGCATTTATGGCATAAAAGGGAGAGATTAAATTCTTCTATTTTTTAAAAATCTGTGATATTGCTTTGCAAGGAGTACACCTAAAAGGATGCAGTATTCATGAGAGTAAGCCCTCCTCCCAGGTAAACACAAGATCCCATTGACTAAACTGGGATTAAGGAGAGAACAGAGAGCAGAAGTCTATAAATTTTATGCCTACTGATGCAATTTTAAAATTGTTTTCTTTTTCACATCTTATGTTCATTTTTATGTGCCATCTTTTGCTATGGAAGAATGGGCATGCACCGAGGGGATAGGCGGGAGACTGATTCTTACATGTGGTTTGTCATTAACTAGTTGTATACGGCCTGAGTTCAGGCACACACAACTTAAGAGTGACAGAGCCAGAACCAGGTTGTGTCTTGGCCTCATTTTTCTTACATGGAAAATGCACGTAATGTGGGGGTTCGACCAGACAGGGGTCTTGAATATTTACTGTAGCAGACTTTTGTTTCTTTGTCTTTAATCTCTTCTTCTTTTTAACCCATCCCTGCTTCACAAGAATCTGTGCAATAATAGTCATGAAACTTAATCATCTACCTTTTTAAAAAAAATTTTATGTGTACCTGGCTAGCTCATTTGGTAGAGCATGTGACTCTTACTCTCAGGGTCATGGGTTCACGCTTCATATTGGGTATAGAGATTACTTTAAAAATATATTTCTTAGATCACATCCAACAGCATGACTGTGCTCCTGGCTCAGATACCAAGACTGCTTTTGCATGTGAAGCTAAGGTGGCCACAAACTAGGAGGGTGTGGCTGGGTTGCCGACTATTGTTGGCCCTGAGAGCCTCCTTTCATACTGCCCAGGGTGCTGCTATACACAGGGACAGCATACACATTAATAAAGAAGCGGGTTCTCTGGACATCCCAAGGAACAGGGATGGTCTTGTGAAGTTGGATACCTCCAAGGAGTTGGGTTATATTGAAAGGATGAAACATGGTTTCATGAAAGAAATGGCAGTGCTAATATGAACTTGGGCATTGGGGACAGTGTAAGAGATAGTGCTGGCTGGAGTTGGGAGGAACACATAGTGATGCTGGCATTCCTGATTTCCCCAACTGCCTTAAAGAGGTTCCCGCCCCAACGTCACCCTGTGTGCTATATTCTGTCTCTCCTCTTCCCTTGTGTTCAAGGGCTTACCTCTCAGTGTCCAGCTCCTCAACACTTACCACAGACTCTTGAACAAGCATAATCTCCTAAGGACTTTCTTGGAATCTGACATGTTCTTTGCAGGCAGGCATACCTCATTTTGAACTACAGCTCTGCCACTGGGCATGTTTTTTAACCTATTTCTTGTTTTCTTCATTCACAAGGAGGAAGAAAGGCTGATCATTAGGATGATCCTAGTAGAAGATGCTACTTTTAATGGTTTCCTGATGCAGGGATTTAGGGTAAGCAAAGCACAGAGATTGCCATTTAATTCATTTCTTAGAAAATCTATGTGGTTACTAGTAGACACGATTATCTGCATCTAACAAATGAGGGAAGGTGAGGTTTACTAAGTTTGAGATAATTTATACAAGGTCATACACATGATGGCAAAGCTAGGATTGAAACCCAGCTCTGCTGGGGTTTACAGCCTGAGCTCTTGGTTATTGTATTAGTTTCTGATGGCTGCTATAACAAAGAACCACACACTGGGTGGTTTAAAACAACAAATTTATCTTCTCTCTGTTCTGGGGCTAGAAGTCCAAAATTGAGATGTCGGCAGAGCTATGCTCCTTTTGAAACTTGTAGGGATAATCCTGCCTTGCCTTTTTCAGCCTCTGCTGAGTGCCGGCAATCCTCGGTGTTCCTTGCATTACAGTTGTATCACTCCATCTGCATGTCTTCTTTTTTTTTATTATTATGTTAATCACCATACATTACATCATTAGTTTTTGATGTAGTGTTCCATGATTCATTGTTTGCGTATAACACCCAGTGCTCCATCCATCTGCATGTCTTCTGATGTCCTTGTCACAGTCTGTCTGCTCTTTCTCCATCTGTGTCCAAAGTGCCCTTTTCTTATAAGGACACCGGTGTATTGGATTAAGGGTCCACCCTACTCCAGTGTGACCTCATCTTAACTAATTACATTTGCAATGACCCTTTTTGCGAATAAGGTCTCATTCTAAGGGACTGAAGGTTAGGACTTCAGGACTTCAGAACACATTTTGGGGGAATATAATTCAACCTGTAATAGTTACAGTGTTGAAACAAATGCCTGTAGGGTGGTCATGAGAAAGAAATGAAGTAATAAATATGTCGTGTCTGGCAGGTAGTAGACCCCAGGAAATGCTCATTTTCCCATTAAGATGATTTTAGGAGATAATTCATTAATCCAAAACATATATTCAAAAGATATAAATTAGAAGAAAGGTGGATGGCCATTGTGGAGACAGTTTTTGGGCACAGTGCTTTTTGGATCCTTTTAAAATGTAATTACACCAGGAAAGCCGTTGCCTATTTGGTTTTCTCTTTAATTAATTCAAGGCACTATAAGTAATGAACTGCAAGCCCATTTCTCTTGTCTTCTTTAGTAATCTTCTTAGTAAAATTAAAAAGAGAAAAAGCAAATATGGGAATGTGTTTCTTCTACCACATGATGAAATGTTTACATAGGCGTTCCAGAAGAGGGAGATCATGTAAAAACTAGGGACTCAGATGATCCAGGTTAAGGGTACTGCCATTGTCAAGGAAACATGGTCCAATAATAAAAAAATGATGCCCAGGGGCGCCTGGGTGGCTCAGTCGTTAAGCGTCTGCCTTCGGCTCAGGTCATGATCCCAGGGTCCTGGGATGGAGCCCCGCATCGGGCTCCCTGCTCAGCGGGAAGCCTGCTTCTCCCTCTCCCACTCCCCCTGCTTGTGTTCCCTCTCTGGCTGTCTCTCTCTCTCAAAAAATAAAAAATAAAAATCTTTAAAAAAAAAATGATGCCCAAATAGTTAAAAATTTTTTACCGGAGTAGTTTCTAAATTACCACGATGGAGGGAAATAGTCCATTGCATTAATTCTTAGAATTTTCTTTCATTTTCCATTCATTTCCTTCATGACCCAAGCTCCTCTGCTCCTTCTCTTCTAAATTCCATAATTTCCTTCTCTCCAGGGGTTGGCCTAATGACTCCTGTCCTCTCTCCCTAGCCTTTCCAGTTTTTTTTTTTCCACTGTCTTTTTAAAATTTATTTTATTTTATTTTTTTAAATTTTACTTTATTATGTTAGGTTAGTCACCATACATTACATCTTTAGTTTTTGATGTAGTGTTCCATGATTCATTTTTTGTGTATAGCCTTTCCAGTTTTGCTACTTGCTTTTGATTCTTCAGATTCTGCATCACAAACTTGCAAAGTTTCATTCTGACAATGACAGGACCATGAGTAAAAGTTCTGGATTGGAAGAAACAAATTGGGCAAAGTCCAAAAGCTTTTTGGCTAGTAAAGAACATGTCAGGATTTGTTAGACTTATTTTGTCTCCTCACATATGATAGTGAATTATTTTGGGGTGGAGATAATGTTAAGCTTGATTCATATATCAGTCCTGCTAATTTTCCAGGAGGCTGAAAATAGAGGCATCTATGGAGCATCAATCTGGTGGCTGTTTGAGTATTTTCTCCATGCAAGGCATGGTGCTAATCACTGGGGAAGTTTAAATACTTGATACAGTGGCATAACAATGGTCAAGTCCAAGGCTTGAATGCGCGGTGAGTTTCCAGAACCTCCTGGGTGTGCCAGCGCTCAGAGCCAGTTCAGAGCAAAATGAGATAGGAAGCAAATATTGAGGTCAGGTGTACCACGATGTGCAACATTCATTATTTAACTTAAAGGGACCTGCTTTAGGCTTGGGTCACAGGGTCTTGAGTAAAGTTACAGATGTCATGAATCATAAATTTGTGAATATCATAAATTTTGCAGGAATTATAAAAAAGTTACTAGACTTAGGTTCTAAATAATTTCAGCTAGCTGGAATAATGGGTCTAATCTAGGAAGATTAAATTTAAGAGGGATGAGTGTAATTTCATGAGTATAGGTCCAAAAAATACTCTAACTCCCAGTCCAGGAATAGGAGTGGAGGGCATTATTTAGAGGTAGCCCGATGGACAATGACAGGAGGTTTCAATTTGCTGTTGGTCCACCAATGTTGATTCATCAGTGTGATGGCAGCCGAAATGTAAATATTATCTGAGACATCCTTGGTGCTCACAGAACTGATAAGTGATTTCTAGAGTATTTTGTTAGTTCTCTTTGTTATGCCTTAAGAGAAAAAACTGAAAAAGCTGGAGCTTGTTTACTGGGGAGGTTGCTGAGTGGCAGAGACAAAATTGTGTCTTCTGAGAGAGGGCAGCTTGGCCTGGAAAAGAAAAGACTGTCTGCTGGGTGGCCACAGGTCAGAGAGCACAGTTTGGCTTCCTGTGGGTCCAGAGGGAAGAACTAGGACCAATAGTAGATGATATAATAAGGCAGATTTTAGTTTAGAAGACACCATTTAAGTGGGACCTGTATATTAACTAAGATTTTCCTGCCAATTCAGGTTACTAGAAACCTGTTCCTCTGCCTGTGAAAGCATAATGTTCTCCCCAGATTTGTATGGTCCCTTTTGTGTGGTCCCAACAGTTCGCTTACAAGGCTTTTATGTTCATAAAGACTTGACTGAAGATTTGGAAAGATGAAGGGATTTAAACCATAGCATTTTAAAAATATTTAAAGGTCAGTGTTAGATATTCCCATTTTTAACTATTCCTAAGTTACTTCCACAACTCAGGATCCAGTTCTCCACCCAGTTGTTTAACATTCTTTTTTTTTTTTTTCCCCCTATTCTCCTTTTCTTTTACCTCTCTCTCTCTTCCCATACAAAGCTATCTAGCTGTGTTTTTTCTTGTCTTGGCTCCTACTAGCCCCTGCCCATAGGGTCACATCTTTCTTAGGTAAGGGACTTTTTAAGTGTCTTAGTCCATTTGGGATGTTGTAACAAGGATAACGGAGACTGGGGAGCCTATAAACAATAAACATTTCTCACAGTTCAAGACACTGGCTGATTCAGCATCTGGTGAGGTCCCACTTCCTGGTTCATAGACAGCCATTTTCTTGTTGTGTTCCCACATGGTGAAGGAAGGAGGGAGCTCTCTGGAGTCTCTTTTATAAGGACACTAATCTCATTCGTGAAGGATCACCCTCATGACCTAACCTCATCCCAAAATTTCCACCTCCAAATACCATCACATTGGCAATTAGGTTTCAACATGTGAATTTTGAGGGGATACAAATATTCCATCCATAGCCTGGAGATTTGCCTGAACACTATTCTCTCCCTATCAGAATCTCTGATGCTAGCTGTTTAGCAATTCCATTGTCTTACCCTACTCTCTTTGCAACTTGAACCACTGTGAGAATGAAATGAGATACTCAGGAAGTACTACCTCCCTTCTGCCAGGGTGGTAAGGCTTGTACCCGCTCTGGGTGACTGCCCATCTGTAATCTGGTAGTTGTACTCCAAGCTTCCACTGCAGGGTGGGACCTGGGTGGTCTCTCAGATGACCGTTTGTTCTGATAGACTATCCTTCTCTAATTAGCACTATTTTATGAATGGCCAGTAATTGTTTGGTGTGGACCCTAAAGCCACTTGGCAGGAGTCACTCTTAGGTTGACTTCAATTATTCATTTAACAAGTATGTGTTGAGCCTTCCCACTGGCCTTTTATAATGCTAGAATGCAATATGGAGTGAAATACGAAGAAGCGGTGTTCTCATGGAAACAAGAGTGTTGCTGCTGTAGACTGTTTGTGTTCCCCCCAAATTACATGTTAAATCCTAACCCTGAATGTGATGGTATTTGGAGGTGGGGCTTTTGGGAGGTGATTAGATGGTGAGGGTGGAGCCCTCATGAATGGCATTAGTGCTCTTATAAAAGAGACCCCAGGGATCTCCCTTGTCCCTTCTTTTTGAGAGCACAGTGAAAAGACAGCTGTCTATCAGCCAGCAGGAGGGTCCTTGCCAGGCACCCCATCTACCAGTGACTTGATCTTGGACTTCCCAACCTTCAGAACTGTGAGAAATAAATTTCTGTTGTTAATAAGCTATCCAGTCAACAGTGTTTTTGTTACAGTATCCTGAACAGACTAAGACACTATATTGCTAAGGAGGTGTTCATGTGTGTCTTTCAGAAAGAGCCATGGTAGATACTTGGTGGGAAAGAAACCTAGTAGGTACCTCAACTTCATGGAAGGATCCAGGCTTACATAGCTTTAGATGTTTGTTAAGGATATGTGTGTCCAGATTCCCCTCTTCTTCCCTGTTGGAACATGGGATTAAGACCACACTAGCTAATGCTTCTCAGTGTCTGATACCCTGCTTGTTTTCTGGTCTATGACTAGTTAGTGGTCATGCATTCAAGTTACATAATTATAAGTAATATTCATACTCACCAAGGCTGCAGGCTGATACACTTGACGATATCATCTCTGAGAGTCCCCTGGCGCAGGGATTATGAACATATTAATAGAGTAGAAAATGACTAGATTCCTTGGGGAGAAGCCCCATCACCCCCTTTAGAAGCATGACATAGGTATCGTCTTCATAATGCAATTCCCAGAGGCAGGTGTTTAAAGAGCTTTGGATTAAAGGTGTGTGGTGAGGTAAAAAGACAAACAGAAATGGAAGGTACCCCTTTGTCTTAGGTAAGCAAAACACATCCAGACAGCTCACCTTTGGATTCCTAGAATGTTTAAAATGGCAGTGTTCTTTGGTGGAAAGAGAGGCTGAGACCTGGGGAAGGGAAGAGGACTTTAAAGATGTATCATTTAGGGCTCCCTGCTCAGCAGGGAGTCTGCTTCTCCCTCTGATCCTCCCCCTCTCATGCTCTCTGTCTCCCATTCTCTCTCTCAGATAAATAAAAAAAAAAATCTTTAAAAAAAAAAAATAAAAAAAATAAAGATGTATCATTTAGGCTTTGGTACTGAAATGCCTGTATTTTGGTAGAAAAGGACCTGCTCTGGGGGCATAGGTGCACACAGACTTACTGGCCAGGTTTGAAGTTGTGGTTGTAGACTGCACCCCAGGAATGGCTGCCTCCCTTGTGAGTTGATAAACTATAGGTGCGGGGCCCTTCGCTTCCATGACCTCGTGCTAGGCTCTGGGAGGAGCCTAGCAATCTTATATTGAAAATGTGTACTCATTTTTGTAAAGGGCCCTCTTCGTAATAAAAATAAGCATCAGCCCAGCAAAGTGTGGATTGGTCCCTGTCCCAGGGCAATAAGGACCAGTAATCTTGCTCCTGCCTCTGGAGCCACTACTGGAGTTAGGAGCTTAAGGTCGTTCCTCCACTTGGGGCGCCTGGGTGGCTCAGTCGGTTAAGCGGCTGCCTTCGGCTCAGGTCATGATCCTGGAGTCCTGGGATCGAGTCCCGCATCGGGCTCCCTGCTCGGCGGGGAGCCTGCTTCTCCCTCTGACCCTATCCCCTCTCATGCTGTTTCTCTCTCTCTCTCTCAAATAAATAAATAAATAAAATCTTTAAAAAAAAAAAAAAAAGAGGGGCGCCTGGGTGGCTCAGTCAGTTAAACGGCTGCCTTCGGCTCAGGTCATGATCCTGGAGTCGCAGGATCGAGCCCCGCGTCGGGCTCCCTGCTCGGCGGGGAGTCTGCTTCTCCCTCTCCCTCTGCCTGCCTCTCTGCCTACTTGTGCTCTCTATCTCTCTGTCAAATAAATAAATAAAATCTTTAAAAAAAAAAAAAAAAGATCTTTCCTCCACAGTCACAAAGACCACAGAGCAGGAATGAAGCAGCCAGAATTGTAAAGTGTCCTCTACCCCTGTGAACACTGGCTCTTGGCACCCAGGGAAAAGGAATGGCCACTGAAAAGCCGTTTATAGAAAACTTTGCAGTTCCATAACCTTACTTCGCAGGAGAAAAGGCAGACAGAGCAGAAAGATAGCTTCACTTTCTTTTCTTTCTGCCTCTATGAACTGTCCCCCCTTTATGGCAAGAAGCAATACTAGAGATTTAGTATAGGTACATCAGTTTTCTTCGGGTTAGTTTTGTAAGGCATATCATGTGTATTCATTTCCTAGAGCAACTATAACAAATTACCACCAACTGGGTGGCTTAAAACAACAGAGTTTTTTTTTTTTTTAAAGATTTTATTTATTTATTTGACACAGAGAGAGACAGCGAGAGCAGGAACACAAGCAGGGGGAGTGGGAGAGGGAGAAGCAGGCCCCCCGCCGAGCAGGGAGCCCAATGCAGAGCAGGGTGCCCGATGCGGGGCTGGGGCTCGATCCCAGGACCCTGGGACCATGACCTGAGCCGAAGGCAGACGCTTAATTACTGAGCCACCCAGGCGCCCCTGCACCAGAAGACTTCTTTTTTTTTTTTTTTTTAAAGATTTTATTTATTTATTTGACAGAGGAGAGACACAGCAAGAGAGGGAACACAAGCGGGGAGTGGGAGAGGGAGAAGCAGGCTTCCCGCCGAGCAGGGAGCCCGATGCGGGGCTTGATCCCAGGACCCTGGGATCATGACCTGAGCCGAAGGCAGACGCTTAATGACTGAGCCACCCAGGCGACCCACATGTTTCCTCTCCTCTCCTCTCCTCTCCTCTCCTCTCCTCTCCTCTCCTCTCTTTCCTTCTTTCCTCTTTTCTTTCTTTTTAATGAAGATTTTATGACAGAGAGAGACACAGCAAAAGAGGGAACACAAGCAGAGGGAGTGGGAGAGGGAGAAGCAGGCTTCCTGCGGAGCAGGGAGCCTGATGCGGGGCTCGATCCCAGGACCCCGGGACCATGACCTGAGCCGAAGGCAGACGCTTAACGACTAAGCCACCCAGGCGCCCAAAACAACAGAGTTTATCATCTCACAGTTCTTGAGTCCAGCAGTCTGGAATCACCAGGCTGAAATCAAGGTGTCTGTAGGTTTGCACTCCTGTCGGAGACTCTGGGGGAAAATCCCTTCCTGGCCTCTTCCAGCTCTTGTTGGTCACCAGCATTCCTTGGATCCTGGTCGTATCACCCCTTTGTCTCATTGATCACATGGATTGCTACTGTTTGTATCAGATGTCCCTTAGCTTTTAGGATTTTATTTATTTATTTTGAGAGAGGAGAGCAATTGAGCACAAGCAGGGAGAGAGAGAATCTAAAGCAGACTCCACGCTGAGTGTGGAGCCCAATGTAGGGCTCGGTCTCCCAACCCTGAGATCATGACCTGAGCTGAAATTAAGAGTCAGATGCTTAACTGACTGAGCCACACAAACCTCCCTTCCCTTAGCCTTCCTTTCATAAGGAGGCATGTTATGGCACTTCGTGCCTACCCAGATAATCCAGGGTAATCTCCTTATCTCAAAATTCTTGATTTACTCACATCTGGAAAGACTTTTTTTTTCTAATAGGTAACATTTACAGAATCCAGAGATTAGGAGCTGTTCTCTTTGGGGCCACCATTCAGTCCACTACACAATTTTTTTATTTGTAACCTTTCTGTGCCTTGTATTTAAGGTATGTCTCTTGTAAGCAATTTGGTTTAAAAAAAAATCTGATAATCTCCGTCTTTTAATTTGCATGCTTGTTTACATTTAACAACATTGCTGATTTATTTAGGTTTCAAACAACCATCTTAGTAGTTGTTTTCTATTTGTCCTACTCTTCTTTTTTCTTCTTTCTTACCTTCTGGATGGACAAAATATTTTTTATTATCCATTGCATTTCCTTGTCTCAGGCTCACGTGTGTGCTTTTAAATAGTGCAAACAAATTTGCATCCAGAATCTTAGTTGCAAAGGCATCTGGGAAATGTATCTTTCAGCTCTCCTGCTCTTCTGTTTAGAAGAAGTATGAAAGGTGGTTGAGAGAGAAAGTCCACCGTATACAGCACACACAGTGAGTTAACAGAGCTGTGATACTTTCCCCACTTTTCTTTATCTTCATTACACAGCACGAGTCCCTCTGTGTGTTCACGAGCTTTCCAGAACAAAACATGGAGCTTGGAGGGAATGGGTGGATGGATATAAGCTTGGGCATTGAACTTAGCCATAAACATAAACATCATGACACCTTTATATTTTTATAATACTTTAGTAGTTTGCTGAGAGGGCTAAACCGAGGAAATGATTTCATGGCTTCTGTCTTGATTTTGAAGGGCTGTCAGAAAGTCTAATAAGGTGATTAATAAATGGGAATCGGGAATACAAATCAGTAAAAGAAATGTGAAAATCTTTTCAATCAGTACATGATACCGGCAAAGACTGATGGAAGGTATAGTGAAAATACTTTTTTTATTGCATCTCTGATTAGTTCTGCCTTCCTTGCTGATGGAAACATATCTCCACAATTTGGAATTACACTTTACTTTTAGTTTAGGTATAAAGCCGATGAGAATGGAATAAAGCAGGGAGGGGCAGAATTAGATACAGGTTTGGTTCTGTTCCAAGTCAGTTTGGCACAGAAATTACAGCCTGAAATGGACTGTCTCATTATGATTCCTCATGTGCTAGCAACAGAGGCTGAATAGATAATTTGCCTTAAAATACAATCCAGAATGGGAACGAATGTGGGGACAGTTGCTGCTACCTAGAGAGCAAACAGGCTTCTGCAACGGCCTAATGATCTATGCAAAATGGATTGAAGTGGCCCTTGCCAGCCTTGATATTTGCCGTGGTGAGTTTTAGTTAAGCACCCCTAAGAATGGTGCACATTAAGTAGGCTTCCAGAGAAAGCTTTGTGGAGTACACAACCAGGTGATTTCCCCCAGAATCAGCACATGGGCCTCTCTTTACCCTTACTTTGAACACTTGGGACAGGTTTTCCAGAATTTAATGTTATTGGGAGGTCTCCTAGAATTGTCTTATTGGTAGTAGTGATTTTGTGTCCTAAACAGTTGTCACTATTTAGAAAGAAGGTGCTAGAAGTAGAAAGAGTTTATATGACATCTCCTGAAACATCAGTTTGAGAGATACTCTTTTATCAGCCAGGATACCTTCCCAGTAAATTATTGCTATTCTCTACTTTGTATGTTGAAGAGGCCGCTTTTCAGAGGGGGCCAAGTGACAAGTTTCTGGCCAAAAAACTGTAAGAACTCTTGGAGAAGAGTTTCTATTCCTGAATAAAAAGACAAAGCCTCAGGAAGAGGTCTGTAGCTTTTTTATTTTTGCTGCTTAAAGTGTGGATGTAATGTCTGGAGATATGGCAGACATTTTGTTAATGTGAGGATGAAAGTCATACATCAAGGTTGGGGGGAAATGCAGGAGAAGACAAAGAACTCAGGTGCTTGATATCGTCCTTGATCAGATACAACAGGCCACAACTGTCTGCCTACAGACTGTTTCTTAAGAAAAATAAATCCCTATATGGTACTTTTCTCTTTGTTGAATTTTTAATTTTTTTCCCCCAGATTCTTCTTCTCTCATGTGGATCCCCTTCAGTGACACAGCCCCTCACCCACTTCTCCCAACACATCCTACCTCCACATTGACATGCACTTGAACCCACTGATAAACCAATACCCTAAATAAAAATTTTAGTTTAAAAATTTTTTAAATGTTAAACATTTTTGTGTGTCAGACCTATATTATTTACTTTATGTAACCCCTTAAAAGTACTGGGGAAAATTACAATGCATTAAAATGTAAGGAGTTCCCATATAATCCCAAAGATGACTGAAAAATTAGAAATTGGACTTTTCAAAATTCAGTATAACATATTGATGCATACACAGGAGAAGAATTATAGAGTAAGCTCCCATACACTACATAAATTCAACAATTTTCATTTTGTTGTGTTTGCTTCATCACACAACTCTGTTACCACTGGGATCCGAGATCATTTATGTGTGACTTCCAATAGTTAGGTAAAATTCTGTGTTAATAAGTTTTAAAGAATCTTTGAGAAAGAATTATGTGCAGTTCTACCAATTTCCCTCCAAAGATACAGACTTGGATGTGTCTAGATGTGAGACTGCTGAGCTTGTGGAAGAACATTGCTTCCCTACATTCTTACCCCATCTTTGGTTCAGGGGCCTTCTAGAGCACAGTTTTTAAAGTATGGTCTGTCCTAAGCAGGATCAGGAATGAGAACTGGCTGGAAATACAGATTCTTTGGTTCCATTTCAGTGCTTCTAAATGAGAGATGTTTGAGTGGGCCCACCAACAAGCCTTTAAACACATCTTCTCGTTAAAGTTGGAGAGCTGGGGTGCCTGGGTGGCTCAGTCGTTAAGCATCTGCCTTCAAGTCAGTCATGATCCCAGAGTCCTGGGATCGAGTCCCACATCGGGGTCCCTGCTCGGCGGGGAGCCGGCTTCTCCCTCTCCCACTCCCCCTGCTTGTGTTTCTGCTCTTTCTGTCAAATAAATAAATAAAATCTTAAAAAAAAAATAAAATTTGAGAACTATTATTTTTGAGAAATCAACTATACAATGTTAGGTGGTGGTGGTTGAGGGCTTATTATCACACATATTCCTTCTGATAGTTCATCTTCTTTGAGACACATTATCACAAGCAGCAGCTTGTGACCACAATATGGATAAAAAAGTACAATCTTACTGGGGCCAGTGGATCTGTTGTAGACCAAATTCACCTTGACTGTCAGGTCTTTGTGGATATTCATGACCTTTGTTAGTGTAATTGATCTGATAAAATGTAAAGCAACAGAGGGACAAATTAATATTTAAACTGCTCCCCCTACTTTGCTGATGAACTGAGGGGAGACGTGACACTCCTCTCCTGACATGACAACTTAGGGGAATTCTTACTGACCTAGACTTGGTTTTTCACTTTCAAGTTTCTCCCCAAAGAGAATGAGGAAATGAACTATGTGTAATTGTAGGATTCAGTAATATTTATATTCCAATTCTTACAATGTCAGAAGCTTTAGTCTGGAAGCTTTCATCCAAAATAAGTGTATGTATACCCCATTGAGTCATACAAGTCAATTTTTTTTTTTTTTTTAATCTCTCAAACTCTATTAACAATCAACAATCCCGGGCAAGGGCCCAGGTGAAAGAGAAGTCAGATCCTTGCAATCTTGACATAGTCAACAGGACACGTTGAACACAAAAAAGCTCAGGGAGAATGCCTCCCAATATTTTTATTACCCCACTTTATTTTTTTAATTTTAATTTTTTCATTATGTTACGTTAGTCACCATTAGTTTTTGATATAGTGTTCTATGATTCATTGTTTGCATATAACACCCCATGCTCCATACAATACGCGCCCTCCTTAATACCCATCACTGGGCTAAACCATCCCCTTACCCCCCACCCCTCTAAAACCTTCAGTTTGTTTCTTGGAGTCCATAGTCTCTCATGGTTTGTCTCCCCCTCTGATGTCCCCCCTTCATTACTACCCCACTTTATCTCCATATTGGCTTGTTATTTAAACTTCTTTAAAAAAAATTTTTTTAGTGGTTGCCCTTGCATTTACAATATATATCTTCAATTAATCAAAGTCAATCTTCAAATAATGTTATACCACTTCTTATATAGCAGAAGATCCTTCAACAGTGTATTTCCAAGTACTTATTCCATCATTTTTACTATTGTTATTGTTATATATTTTACTTTTATATTCATACAAGTCATTCTTCATGTGGAATCCATCTTCACAAGGAGAAAACACAGATGATAGTGGGAACATGGGAAGTATTAAGGAATCTCTGAGAAATATTCATGCACAGCTCTGCCAAGTTCCTTTGGAGAGATAGACATGGACTTGTCCAGATAGGAAATCCTTAAGCTTTATTTTGACCTGTATTCTAAACTTCTTCCATTTAAGAGAGAATGAGCATAAAGCCAATGATATCAGAATGAGATGATTCAGTGAGTCAGGTTAGTAGGACCAACAGTCTCAATTTTCCTGGGATTGGGGAGTTTCCTAGGAGGCTGGACTTTATGTGCTAAAAACAGCAAAATCCCAGGCACAACTGGAATGGTTGGTCACTTTTGTCACTGGATTGAGAAAATTGCATAAAAAATGGGTGGTTTCTAAATCTTTTATTTCTCTATAATGGGTTCTTGCTGTGAACATGAGGTACCCTCCCCAGCAGCCAAGATAGCTGATCTTAACTTTTTGTCATCACCAGATAGAAGCACAGGATTCATGTTTCTAAGCGAGGACTTAGCAGAACATTAGGCTAATGAAACCAAGGTCTGAATCTTAGGAAGGAGCAAAGTGGTATCTCTTCCATGGAGAAAAGCTGTAGCTTTGACTCTTCATGGATTCTTGATGATGAGGATAGAAATAAGACTAGTGCAATTGACTTAATTAGTTCTATTACTCCTTAGTTTTGTCTTCCTGAAATGGGAGTAGAGCCACTCATCTGACAGAATTGCAGATCTGAGTAATGATTGATGATTATACAATGGAGCTTTGCTAACTCTGGAGTCACTGGAGGAGTGTGGCTCATCACATAAGCCAAGTGGCACACTAATCAGGTCATTTCTAGACGTATAGTAGGAAGATTGGGATCTTAGTTGAGATTATTGTTGGCGTATTTTGTGTGTAGCCATAAAGGCACTTGAGATAGCTGTCATTCTTGATGCACGAAGCACCATCATTATTCATCCATGCACACCCTTCTTTATGTTTAATAATATAATGAGCTACTTGCTAGCCTATACACAGCCTAACAACTCACCATTACTGATAATTCACTTCTCCTTATAGCCTTCTTCCTTATCTCATTCTCCTGTTTTCCCCTAGAAGTAACCATGATCCTGAATTTTGTAAATTGTCTCATAGAGCTTACTTTTTTCACTCAATATGATAAGATTTATCAAAGTGATTTCATGGATTTTCTTGCTGTATAATATCCCATTGTGTGACTGTACTGTGATTTTTTTGTCCATTTTTCTGTCAGTGGTCACTGCAGTATTTCCAGGTTTTTGTAATTGTGAACAGAACTCCTATAAGCATCTTCTACGTGTGTCCTGGGGCACCTGTAGAGAAATGCTTTCTGAATCATTGCAGAGCAGTAGAGCTGCCAGGCATTAAGGAACATAGATATTCAACTGTGAAATGGAAATTGTTTGTCCAAGTGGTTGCACCAGTTAACACTCAAATCAGCAGTATATGAGATCTTTTACTCATATTTTTCTGACATTGCCAGTTGGATAGGATGGGGTGTAAAATGCTCTCTCACTGTGATCTCAGTTTGCTTTTCTCTGATTACTAATGAAATTGAGCATCTCTTCCTTTGTTCCTCAGTCATGTGATTTCCTCTTCTGTGAAATGTCTGTTCTTTCCAAAAGTCAGTTGTTTGTCTCTATCTTACTTGCAGGATATATGTGACATTTTATTTACATTTATGTGTATTTCACATAATGTGCATGTGTACATTTATTCCTAATGCATATTTCTAATATGAATCATTTGTTGTTGTATGGATTGTAAATATCTTCTTACAGATTATAGTTTTACCTCCACTTTCTTTAATGTATCTTTTGATGAGCAGTATTCTGAATTTTAATAAAATCAAAATCATTGTTTCTTCTATGGTTAGCCCTCTGTTCTTAAGAACCATTCCTTACACCCAAGGTGAGAAAGACAATTCCCTGTATTTTCTCTTAAAGGCCTTTTTTACTTCTGACATTTATATCCTTAATCCATCTGGGATTGATTATGTTGTGTATAATATGAACAAGTGTTTCAGTTTTTTTTCACAGACATATTGCTTTTTTCATCTCTATGGAAAGGATCCATTTCTAGCTTCTCATTCTGCTCAATTGAGAATATGGTCTCTCAGTTTGGGAGTGTGTGCTGGGGACAGGTGGGAGGCAAGTACTATGGTAGATGGGACGGTTCATCATTCCTAATCCCTAGTATCCATGCAAGTCCTAAACCCTGGCATCTGTGTTTCTCTCAAAACCACACTATGGGGGAAGGAGGTTAAAAATATATCAGTATCTAGGTGTTGCCCCAAAATTTCTGTTTTAATTAGTCTGGGGTGGAGTCTATGGGTCAGTATTTTTCAAAAGCCTCCAAGGAGATTCTAATGTAAATATAGGGTCCAGAAGAACTGTTCTATTTTATGTCCAGAGATGATTTCAAGTAGAGAGCTAACATCATGCTGTACTACTTTGCCAACTTAGCAGAAATCCATAGGATGATTTTCAAACTAACTTTTCTCCCTAACTATAAATATAGTGTATGCTCATTGCAAAGAAAATGAAAACTTAAGGAAAAATTTAAGAGTAAAAAATAAGAATTCATAATTGCATAGCTTATTTTTTATTTTTCCTTCAAGCTTTATCTTGGCATGCATATGTGTATTTATGTAGTTGGAATCATCTTGAAAATAATGAAGAGCATTTTTCTACAACATTCTTCTGAATCACTTTTAAAACTGTTTAATAGTCTATCCTATTGTAATTATTATGTATTGTTCATACTCACACCCTGTCAAAATCTTATTTCATTCTGGTTAGGGATTTGTTTTGCTTATGGTGATTGTAATTCTTATTTTGGAGTGAAAAGAAAGCATATTTTGGGCACTATAATTTAGCATTTAATAGTATTGCCTCCAGCGTCAATGAGATCTGGGTTCAAATCCCAGTTTTGCCACTTACCAATTGCATGACTTTAGGGAAATTATTCTACTACTCTTTCTTTCCTTCTACTACACATTAACATGAAGATAATATCAACCCTTCCCACATAGAGCTCTATTTAAGATTAAATGAGGTGAGTATGAATAGCTTAACACAGTGCTGAGCACATACTAAGTATCTGATGAACTTTGCTAGCTCTGTGCCCACAATGTCTGGAGAGTAGCAAGGATAGCCCTGCCCCCCTTGGCTCAAGGACCAGTATGATTTGCCAGACCCATTTTTTCTGGAAGTAAATGTCCACTGGGAGGATAACAGTCACCAAGATGGACTTTGTCATTGTCCATCTCAATAGCCAGGTGCAGAACTGGCTAGAAAGCTATTTGTTCAAAGGAGAAGGTAAAAAAAAAAAAAAATGCCAGTTACTCTAACAATGGATGCTGCTAACTGGCTAGCTGACTCAAAGTTAGAGTAATTTCTCCCTAGGATTTCCCTTTATTGTAGTGAATAGGTCTCTGCAGTTGAGAGGCAAATGCAGTTTTGCAGCTCTGGAACCAGGTGTGTACACAGCTGGGGATCTGCCTGCTTGGATCTCCATATCCTCTTGGAGCCCACAAGAACATAAAACACAAAGTACCAGCAAGCAAAATAAAGAGTCAGCATGTCCACATTTTCTAAGTAGAGGAGGGAGCAGAGGAGGAAAAGAAGAAATGCAGTGAGAGAAGTATAGATTTGGGTTGGAGTGTTGTACAGTGAATCTGGTTGTATATATTGAAGAGGTCACCTCTGGATAGAAGTGCAGCATCTGAGAAATGCTTGACACCTCATCTAGAATGCACGCTTCTTAAGGACAGGATATTTGGCTTCTTACTGCTCTGTCCCCAAGAATTTAGAGCAGTGCCTAGTATATAGCAGGTGCTCAAATTATTTGTTGATTGAATGCTCTACCGCTGCTTGTTTTAACACTCAAGGGACAGTGAATAGAAAAGAACTGCTTTTCTGAACCAAATTCAGACCAGCAAGGAAGACCTGGTGAAGAGACCAGGGGAAAGCATAATGTCATGTGAGCTCCTGGGCCAGGGGATAGCAGCCTGCCCATAGCCAAGTGGACAGATGAGGCTTTGGAGAGACAGATTTCAAAATGTCAAAATATAGTAATGAACCCAAGATCAGAAACAGGAAGATGACAGACCTAAGAGCAATAGAAGACACTTGGAAATAGAATTCTGAATCTCTGGTCAGGATCCCAGGAAAGGAGAGAAAAAAGGTTTAAAGAGACAAATGTGGGTATATAGCAAACTTGCCATTGAGTTGGTTTTCAACCAATTTATGCAAAAGCTGGAAGGTGGGCAAATGCAGACCACTACAAAATAGTGACCTGTAAGAGTAGTGTTTTAAGCCTGAAGTCCAGAATGAGTGGAGGTGTGCAAAATGAATTAGAGCTGATAAAAGTATCTTTTGCTTTGTTATCAAAGCCAGAATTTGGGAAAAGTAGTACGGTCGCTTAGATTTGACCAGTGGTTCTCAAAATATAGTCCATGGACCAGCAGCATCAGCATCACCTGGAAAAGTATTAGAAATGTAAATTACCAGCTCCCATCCTCAACTAGGGAGTTAAAACTTCAGGGCAGGGGCGGCTCAGCATTGTGTGTTTCAGTAAACCTTCCAGGGAATTCCAATGCCCACTAAATCTCAAGACACACTAGATTAGAATGTTAATCCTCCACCCTACGAATGGGAAGCTTGCAGGGAAAAAAAAAATGCCCAAGCTTTACCCCAGTCTCTGTGGTGGGCTCTGGCCATGTGTATATTTTAAAATCTTAGTGAATTGAATATACAATCAGGGTCAAGAACCAAACTCCAGTTCAGGTACCAGCAGTGTCATTGTATACCCAAGGAGTTTATTAGAAATGCAGAACCCTAAGCCCTTCCCACTGAATGAGAATCTACATTTTTAACAAGATCCCCAGGTGATTGATAGGCACATTAAAATTTGGGAAGCATTTATATAAAAGTTAAAGGAAAAAGATCAGAATTTGTACCCTGCCTCCACTTTATTGATTTACTAATTTCTCTTAAAAAGGGAAAAAAGAAAAGACAAAAAGCCAGGATAAACACACTGACACAGGAGACAGGAAGCATAGTAAAGGTTTGGAGTCAAAGAAAGGAAAGCCATGTGAATGAGAGAAACAGGTATTTTGTAAGGCTTAGGTGCTTGAATTGCCCATACATCTCTTTTGACAATACTTGGGTTATTCGTTAACCAACAAAATAAATACTTAAGGACAAAACCAGGGGCGGCAACCATTGTGTGATCTCAGGCCACTGTGATGAGTTTGGGAGAGTAAAGATTATCAGGATTGTGCTGTCAGTTCCCAAGCATGCCCTGTCCTTCCCTCTCCCCTTGAGGAGTCCTGGGGA
This sequence comes from Leptonychotes weddellii, assembly GCF_054177405.1. Classification (NCBI taxonomy): domain Eukaryota; kingdom Metazoa; phylum Chordata; class Mammalia; order Carnivora; family Phocidae; genus Leptonychotes; species Leptonychotes weddellii. Next base: position 42,284,937 of record NC_138369.1, on the reverse strand, counting down.
ATGGGACTGTGTCCAGAGTCTGGAGGTGGTGCACCACGGCCAGAACTTCCAATGGAGAAGACTTTGGGAATAACTTTGGAACTTGATTTGATTCCATGGCAGGATTGCAGGGAAGATGATCAAGCCAATGTCCTTATTTATGAATACTGAGAAAAAAAGACAGCCTTAGAAGCCACTCATGGTTCATGAAGTAATAGTTTGTTTCGTAGGTTTTGTGACAGAGTCAGAAGTAATGTGGATGTACTGTTTTGAAATTTACAAGCCATGACAAGTGTCCTTTGCTTTGGTTCATTTCCTCTTATTTTTTATTAGGCAAAAGAAAGTAACACAGGATGATTGTTCTTGCAGGTTGGGGGGGGGGTTCTAATTAGAGCACTAACCATACTTCTATCTACCTAATGCTGATTAATGCACAGAAGTCAGCCTCATCATGGGTCTCTGGTAGAAGCCTCTAAGACCCTGCTCTAGGCTCCATCGTTTTCCAGAATATTATCACTATCTCGGCTGAGAGTTAGTAAAGCAGATTTATCACTATTATGATGGTTGGAAGTATAGAGAACAGATACAAATAGCAGGGTCTAAACAGACATTCAGTTGAGGGCATGATAAAGCAAATTTTACAAAAAGGTCATTTATAGAAGAAAAATGTCAAACGAGAAGTAATATAGCAGCAGCAACTAGAGGAGGAGGGATTGAGGGATTTGAATCCATTGGAGCCTAATTTTTTTTGTTGGTGTGAAGTGGTGGCCAAAAGTGCTGCCAGATACCTTAGGCATTAATTATGCTGACAGCAAAGAAGTGGTGTTTCTTCCCCACTTGGACCCCAGCCACCCGACCTCCAGCCGTGTTGTTGGTTTTTGTGTTCAGACTTGGTTAGCACATTTTGATCGTGAAGTTAACATTCAGACCAAGTTCATACAGAGTGACCTGATGGATGAAATGACATGAATCCATGTCTTATTGATATTGTAAGATGAGGACATGAAGGGCCCCAGGAGTGTGTGGATTGCTTAGGATCACATAGCCGATGTGTGCTCTGACATAGGAGTTGTGATTCTGAATCTAGTACCTTCTTGCTATCACGTCTCCCTCCCTCCTTCAAACGAAAGGGGTTCTGATGTAGCATACCCAGCCATCTGCATCAACATCCCACTTCTGAATTCTGGTTCACATTCTGGTGAAAGGAAGCACTGCGTCATAGGAGTTGCTCTCCTTTACTGCAAAGGCTGAGTGTACAATGTTCATGGCTCGTCTGTTGCTTCCCCTGGATCACCTGGGTCTTACCTGCCCTTTGAGACCCAGCTCCAGCCCCTCTTGCCACATAGACTCCTCCAGCCCTCCTCCCATGTTCTCCTACTCTTTACCTTCATCCATCCATTCTTCCTTTCACAGATTGCTTTACAAATATTTACGGAATGCTTACTCCTTGTCAGGCCCTGTTCTGAGTGCTAGAATATTACAAGGAACAAAACAGACAATATATCTTTTCTCCTAGTTCTTACTGCAGGAAGGGACCAACAAAGACAAAGAAACAAATCTAAAAAGTCAGGTAATAAATGTTAAATAAATAAATAAATAAATAGAGCAAGTCAGTGGATTCTCCGTGATGTGGGGGGAGGAGGGCTGCTCTGTTAGATCAGCTCAGAAAAGACCTCTGATGTAGTGATGTTTAAGAAGAAACTAGAAATACTGAGGAAGTGGTGTCATGTGGCTGCGTGGGGGGAGATAGTGCTAGGCAAGAGAACAGGCATGGGCAGTGCTAGGTATATTTGAGGAAGAGCAGGGAGACCTGGAGGGGAGTGGGCATTGGTTCTGCTGCCTGCTATTGGTTCATTTTCTATTACATCTGTCCTAGGGCAACAGACACACTTCAACTCAGCTACCCGGTTGGGAAGGGAGCTTGTGGAAGATGATTAGAACTGTCTTTTGAGGATTATAAATTAAAGTATATAAAGTGTACATTGTAATGCATGTGACATACATAAGGTGTATGATGCATATGAAGTATACAATATGTATTAAATGTATATATACATATATAATCTATATAATGTATATAAATAACAATTCCTTATATAGTGCTACAGAAGCTTTAACTTTTATCCTTATCATTGTCTTGATCACTGTCATCTCAATTCTACCCTGAGGATCCAGGGGCAGAGCAAAGGTCCTTGGAGGTAGTTCTTTCCAGTCCTACGTGGAATTGCTTTTGTTACTTTGTCTGCACTCTTGCTTATATGTCGGAATCATCAGGAAAGGCTCTTAATGTGATTTCTTGGTGAAATAAATTATTTCTCCTACATGGCCAGAAGTCAGCCTGGCTTGCCCATGTGCCCTTTTACCGATTGTGTTTGCACGTCTGGAATGAAAAAAGCACTGTGCACTTCATTTTATTTTTAAGACAAGATAGAACAACCATGGTGGTGCTAATGCTAGTGAACACATGTGCCGGGTTAACCAAGTGCCAAGCAGTGTTCTAAGCCCTTTGCATGGATTTTTTTTTCCTCTTAATCTTCCTAAGTCTATGAGATATGTAATAGTATTAATTTGTTTTCCAGTGGAGGAAATGGAGGATTCAGAATGTTTCTGTAACTTCCCTTGGGAGAGCTAGCAGGAGGAGAGCCAGGTCTCACACTCAGTTATTTGGCTCTACCACTTGAAAATATGGATGATCCAAAACTCATATCTGCTGTGATTAGCTTTTTATCTCATTGGTCTACTGTTTGAAGGGTATTTAAGGGACTGGAAAAGGTGGGAGACATTTTAATTTTTCTCAGTGTTATACTGAAATGAGATTTCTAGTCTTTGCATACACATTTCCTGGGCCAAGGGAGCAGCAAAAGGTTGGTGGATTCTAGACACAGTAGAAAATCAGTTACAAGTAGATCCACAATGGGCTATTTAAATCCATTTAAATGGATTTGGGGGTCCTGCCCTCACTGCTAAAGACCAGTGTCATCCTCTGTAAATCAACATTTTTTTGTACTCCTGACACCCGAGTTAGTGCGAGTTTATCCATGAGAGTATTTCCTACATTTGAGTTTGGGGAACCCCAAGTCTTAATCTTGCTGTCAACATGGCCACCATATTTGTTTGAAAGTATAGACAGATGCATTGTTGTAGTAATCTTTATTTAGATCCTTCGGTTAAGTTTCACAGAGACATTTATCTTTTCACTCATTTGCCCCCAGATTGTTTATTGAAGCTAATATTTCTTTATTTTCTGTTCCCTCTGACACTGTTTTTTAATTTCTGCATTTATTTTTATTATTTTTAATTTTTTTATTATGTTCAGTTATTCACACTTTGGTTATTTTTGACAGGTAACTTACTGAGTCAGTGTCTGAGGGTTGTCAGGTCTTTGATTTTAAGGAAACAAAATGCATGGGCTTTGTGATACTCCTTTTTTATGAGAACATTTAGTACCTCTGGGTTTATCATTTGCATATCAGATATGGCTTTACTTGTGAGCTAAGGCTTGTTTCTTTAACAAGTTTGGTTGTTTTCAGTGTTCCCTGACTTAAGATTTTATGAAATAAGCTATAACTAAAAGGGGATAAACAACTAAAAATATTTATTTCAGGAAATAAAAAAGTTAACCAAAGTATTTTATTGGTACATTCTTTGACAATATCACAGAATTGAAAGAGAATGGTAAGAGGGAACTTTTCAGCAAGGGTGTTTTTCCACTAAATTGGCACATAAGCAGCAAGATTAACGAAAGTACTTATTACAAACAGTAAAAAACATACATGCTTTTTTTTTTTAAAGTCCTTATCACACTGGTCAGTCATAGGGGGGCATGAACAAAACCTCAAGACATGAAAAATCCATATTCTTTTCTTCAAATAGCTTAATCATTATTAAAATTATTGCAAAATATCCATATACCTTAATTAAAATAACAAAAGAGAACACAAATACAAATATTGAACATAAATTATTAACATGTACTGTAAAATACATTACTGGCATGCATTCCAAAGATCAAGACCTCTATTCAGTTCAGCCAATACCTTCCTTTTGTGGGACCTATCCTAATACCAAAGATAAGTGGGGCATTCTTTCTCAGCACAGTTTTTGGTCTTTAAATATCTTTTTTGTTTTAAAAAAAAAACAACAACATGATTTGCAGTGATACTATAATCATAATTATACAGTCATTACATACGTGGTTTTAATTTCCTTTTTTTTAGTCTGCCGAGATCTTTTTAACATTAGAATTGTTTCAAAATTTTTCCACATATTCTGCCGTCTGAGAGAATAGGGCTGTATGGAAACAAGGCATTCGAAAACAAACAGTGAACCGAGGTACAACATCAGATGGCAAAGTGCAAAAGTCCTCACAAACTGTACAGAAAATTTCAAAACCTTGCAGTCTCGAAGTACATACGTAGAAAGACAGGTCAGCCCCAAAACGTTCACTGTGGCTCTCGGTGGTTCATCCTAAAGAGCCTGGGTGGGACTTGAGTCTCAACACTCCCTGTCGTAGGGAAGGTCCAAACTTGCAGCCGAGTTGGCAGTGGTGATGCCAAGTGACTTATTAAGCCAAGATAAAGTAAGAATATTTCATAAAGCAGCTGTGTAGGACACTTGGATCCTCTAACGTTGGTCTCCTGGCCAGCGATGCTCCTCCAGTGATGGATAGTGGGCAGGACCAAAAGAGTCCTATGCCAGGTTGGGTGACAAAGCAACTGAGGGTCTTCCTCCTCCATGGTTCCATGGAATGAAACAGGTTAGATAACCAGGTTATTGTAACTGACATACTTCTTTTTTGCAGCAGGGCCTGAAAAAAAAATGTAAGAGTCAGTTGTAGCAATGATCTTATTTGCAAAGGTAGAAACAGAATTAGATCTGGGATGACTTGAATACAATGTCAAGATGGAACCGTGCACCACTGGGAACACACAAATCACTTTGGATTCCTATGACTCTTTCTAAGGTTTTGTCTACTAAAATCTGCAGTGCCCAGCAATTCTCAAACCATCTGTGCTCTCTATTCTAAGACGTCTCCAACCTCCCTCTTTAAGGTTTATAATGGTTAGTAAATTAATTAGTGGATGCCGTGCTTTCTAATTAGCCTACCCTAAGCTTAAAGGGCCCACCCATGTTGCAGGATATTTCGCTGTGTGATCTTCTCCCAGACCTCCTCATAATAAATGGCCATTGCTTGGGACAGGTCTGTCCTGGGTCACTGCGATTGATTTCCATTGACTACAGATTAGGTCAACCAGTGCCTTCTTCAGTTAGGATTCACACAATCAAATTACTAGTGACTGACTTGCACAGTGTTATCATCAGTAAGTTGTAAATGGTAATTTGTAGAACTATTTCCATCAAAGTTTGAGGCTCACTTAAATCTCACCACGCACGCCTTTTATTTGTTTTCTTTAAATAATAAATTACTTTTCTATTTGGTGTAGTGATTCTAGAACCCAGTTCTACTCATTCATTCATTCATTCATTCATTCAGCATTGGTTGCCTACCATATGCCAGACATGGGATTAGGCACTGATGAGCAGCTGATGAGCCGCTGATGAGCAAATCAAACCCTTTCCTGTCCTCATCCTGGAAACAAAGACACCAAGATTCCAAAGTATGACTGATTTATATTATACTCTAGTTCTCAATACCAGGTAATACAATTGCTGTAATGTGACATGTTCTTTATTCATTAAATCTCAGTAGTTTTGCATCAGCTTCTGTTGGACACAAAGTAACTGTCACGTAGCATTTACTGATGGCTTATTTTACTTACTGTTTTTTATTCTAAGTAGTATTGTTCATTTAATATAAACAAGTAACAAGAATTCTTCCACACCTCTTAAGTAGGGATTCATATGGGAATTTAGAAGAATGGAGAAGCTACAATAGCATACTGAGAGAGTTTGCATCTGAACTTTGAGTAGGTAACGCAGCTAGTACATTACAGATACAAATATGCATGTGTACACTCTACAAAAAGACAGATTTTATTTTCTGGATTAAAAATTCAGACTCTCCTTCTGGTAAATTTTTATTTAAAGATTCAGACTCATTTCTCTATTAAATCACATTGCATTTATTAACTAAAATTAGAGGAGAAAATAGAATTATATGACATTGAGGGTACTCTGGAAAATCTGGTCATGAGCTGGGTCATGGTGCATCCTCCTTGATAAATACATGGTATCAATAATGCCTCAGCCTTCTAAGAAGGTTCCCATTGTTAGTACAGCCTTCACTGTCTCACTAATATGCTTGGTTTAAATATAAAGAGAAAAACTTTCTAAAAATGTTTTCTTTACTCTGAAGCCTATTTACAGTGTCATAGCTAGATAACTCCAGCAGATAATTGCAAGAAATAATCACAGCCTGCCTTGTCAGATGGTAATATACTAATTATCCTCAGCAAAAAAAGGAGGGGGGAGAGGGATCAAAGAAAAAACCCAGAGGTTTAATGACCTAAATATCTGAGATTACCTTTATTGTGTGATTATTGTGTGACTGTTTTCCGTATAAGCATAACTGTCTAGTGAAGAAAGCACAACATATTTGAAATTCCTCAAACAGGTTACTTGAAAACACCAATTTCTCTGGAAGAGTCTTCACCAAAAGAATAAAGAAGTTAGAAAATATTGTCCTTAAATCATAAAGCTGAGCATTGGTTTGTATTAAACTATCATCAAGATGAGGTTATGCTGTAAAAAATTCAAAATGATGATAATGTTAGTGGAAATTCACTGATGCTTGGCATGGATTACCTTCTTGTGTTTGTAAGCCTTGAGATGAATGCTGTTTATAATCTCCGCCTTATATAGGAAGGGTCTGAGGCTCAGAGGGACTGGCATTCCAAAATGAGGCTGATGTTTGAATCTAGAGTTTGCTCTCCAGACCATAGTAGGAAGACCATGCTGCACTTGGACTCACCTGACCCGGGTTCTGATTCAGCTCTATCATTTACTTGAGGTGTGACCTAGACCAGTCCAATGACATTGAACTTCTCTGAGCCTTTGTAAAAATGGTTAGAATAATTGTTACCCTGTGGCCTGTTAATGGCATAAATGTATGAAATATTCCAGTTTCTCATCTGGCAACATAATGCATAAAGGTATTTTTAAATTACAAAATTCTTGTACAAATGATTAGCCTCAATTCATGCTTTCTTGGCAGAATAGCTGAGGAATGTTGCAGCAAAATGATAATGGAGTTGTGTAGGTCCTAGAATGGCAATTTATGTGCTTTTCAGAGCAATGCCCAATGTATTATAATGTTTATTTTTAAAATGTTCTAGCCTTATGAGTAAATAAGATAAGTACCAGTGGTGTCTGACAATTCCATTTATTTGAATAGCAATGTAGTTTATGGCCTAGAAAAGAAAATTGCTTAGCTCAAAATAGTTGTACAGTGAAACACTTTCTAAAGAAATATACTTTTAGTATTTTAAAGTAGAATTTTTTTCTCTTGTAAAGTTACAAGTTTTTCTTGTAAAGTTACAAGGAACATTAAGAATATATGACAGGGTCCCTGTCGAATTTTTAAAAGTTACCTACATCGGTAGTTTTCAAAGCAAGGTATCTTAGAGTTGATGTTTATAATGAAGCAGTATTATGGGTACTGGTTTTTGGAACGAATTACTTTGCTCCTTAAAAACGCTAGACATTCCATCTTACTCTTGGTGTTTTGTCAAAATCAAACTGGATTTGACATTAACTTGAACTACTTGAACTACTACAAGTGAACTACTTGTTTTCTCGCTAATTTCTCATGAGAATTTTTGTCTCACGAAAGCTTCATTTCTCAAGTGTGGTCCATGGAACACTTTTAACCCAGTCTATAGAAGTGAAGAAAAAAATAATAAAAAATGGAGAAGAAAAAGAGTCTTATGGATATTATAAGAAACATTGAATTATGGGAAACATAAATAAATATAAAATTTTGAATAAGATTAAATAAGCCTCTTTTCTCTAGCCCATATTTAATTTCTTTATTTTTTAAATAATAAGGAACTGCATAGTTCATTGACAATATTCCATATATTTCTGTGAGCTCTTGTTAAAAATTTAAATGTGTATGTAGATATATATATACACGTATCAGTGTATGTATGAAGTGATTCAAACAGCCACAGAAAGTGTAGACAATCACGTATCACAGCCTTGAAAATAGTGCATTAATGGGGCGCCTGGGTGGCTCAGTTGTTAAACGTCCGCCCTCGGCTCAGGTCATGATCCCAGGGTCCTGGGATCGAGCCCTGCATCAGGCTCCCTGCTCAGTGGGAAGCCTGCTTCTCCCTCTTCCACTTCCCCCTACTTGTGTTCCCTCTCTCACTGTACCTTTCTCTGTCAAATAAATAAATAAAATCTTTAAAAAAAAAAAAAAAGAGGGGCGCCTGGGTGGCTCAGTCGGTTAAGCGGCTGCCTTCGGCTCAGGTCATGATCCTGGGGTCCTGGGATTGAGCCCCACATCTGGCTCCCTGCTCGGCGGAGAGCCTGCTTCTCCCTCTCCTTCTGCCTGCCACTCTGCCTACTTGTGCTCTCTATCTGTCAAAAAAATAAATAAAATCTTAAAAAAAAAAAGAAAGAAAATAGTGCATTAATACATTTACATCTTTGCTTCAGGTGCCCCTCCATCCACCCATAGGAAATAAAACACATCTGAGCCTTCCCTACTTCCCCACCCCCACTGCCAGTTCTTCCCTCTTTCTCCCATCTCAGCCTGTTAGTCTGATGTGGGTCTGCATCTTTCCCAATGAGGCTCATGCTGCTATTGCATACGTAGTTGCCCATAAAATATAGAGAGTTTTGCTTTGTGTTTTTTCAATTGTACAAAAATGGTATCACTGTGCATATCCATTTGCAACCTGTTTTTCATATAACATTGTCGTTTTAATATTTATTTCTGTTGATTTGGTAATCATAATTACTATATAGTTTTCCTGTATAAACATAGAACAAGTTTCTAATTCTTTTTTTATTGATGGACCCTACTTTATATTTTTTAAAGATTTTTTTATTTATTTGATAGAGACACAGCGAGAGAGGGAACACAAGCAGGGGGAGTGGGAGAGGGAGAAGCAGGCTTCCCGCTGAGCAGGGAGCCCAATGCGGGCTCGATCCCCAGACCCTGGGATCATGACCTGAGCTGAAGGCAGACGCTTAACAACTGAGCTACCCAGGAGCCCCAATATAATTGTTTTCAATAGCAAACAATACTGGAATAAATGAGATTTGAAAACCAATATCATCTATAAAGTTAAATGATAAAAAATTATAAACTAGGAGAAATTATTTGCAATATATTTAATTGACAAAGGAGTGTTATACAAAAATTTTAATGTATACAAATTAATAAATAAGACAATCTAATTTAAAATAAATGAATCAAGTGATATCAAAAAGTAATTTGTAGATAAAAAAACATGAAAAATGCTCAACCTCATCAATTGGAAAAATACAAATTAAAATAATAAAGAGATGGCATTTCATGCCCAGCCATTACAAAATAAAAAGTGCATTTGCACTAATACCACATACTAGTGAGTGTGGGAAGTGCAGATTCTTAGACTACTCTGGTAAAAATGGAAATTGGTATAATCGCCATGAAAGAACCATTTGGAAAGACCTAGAAAAGCAGAGGATATACATAGCATCGACACAGCAGTTTTATTTCTACATATGTGCCTGAGACACGTTTTCACATGTGCACATGGACATGTGTGGGGCCTCTCAGGGCTATTAACATAATGTTGTGCTTTGTGATTCTCTAAGAATTCTCCTACAGCAGCTGGGCATATAGTACAAATGAGCAAAGTGAGTCAAGTGTACAATATTAAGGAACAGCATGAACCCCGATCCATTGAAAAACACTTTCCCCATGTGATAGCATAATGATCTGTAGGATGTTACCTTATTTTAGTCAGATATTTCATTTTTTAAAGAGGAGCTGAACTTCTGTGTTGTTAGGTAAAGCTTCATTTTTTATTCATTTGAAATCTCTTTTCAAAATTTTTCATTTATTGAGCACATCTTATATATTGGGCTGTCTTCCAGGCTTTACAAATGCCTATTTTTTAGTGCCAGGTTTAAAATCATATTAAAACCTTGAGCAAATCAAAGGAAAGAGGCCAGGGGCTAGAGTAAGTCTCTGAGCAGCCACTTTGTAACTTTCTGAGGCTGTTTGCACTGTTTTCCAAATTTATTTGATTGCATAGCCCTCTCTCCCCTTTTTAGTGGATCCCTTGCCACTATACAAGAATGTACTTTTGGTTCTTTCTTAAATGTTGGTCCTGCCTGTTACTTCCGTCCTTTGTAAAGCTTACCAAACTCGGGAACACTGGTTTATTGCCTGATGAAACTTGACTCAAACTGACTTTTCTATGAACCTATTCTAAGTGGTATCTGTGCCTCCCCTCCCTGCTGCCATTGCTTCCCTGTCAACCATAATTCACAGCTGTTGTTTAGTTAAAAATACTTTATTTTTTTAAAGATTTTATTTATTTGTCAGAGAGAGAGAGAGCACACGTGAACAAGCAGGGGAAGTGGCAGACAGAGGGAGAAGCCGGCTCCTTACTGAGCAGGGAGCCTGATGCGGGACTCAATGCAGAACCCTGGGATCATGACCTGAGCTGAAGGCAGACGCTTAAGCGACTGAGCCACCCAGGTGTCCCTAAAAATACTTTAAATGGAAGAAATTCTTCATATTACAGTTACTAAAACAAAAGGAAATACTTTTAGCTATTAGTTCTGTGATCACTGGCTGTTTCCTGCCTGTTCATTTCATTAGTAAATGACCTTAGCCCATCGCTTAATGGCAAATGAGTATATGTTACCTTCAATTGTTAATTTCCACTAAGAATTTCAAAAAAGCTAGTAAACTTCTTATATTCCTAAATCTTTTTTTTTTTCTTTTAATTGTCTTCTAAAAGTAGCACGTTACTCAGCCAAAAAGATGGAAAACCCAAGAATGGAGAATATGATTACCAAAAAAATGAGGCATTCACAGTTGTGCAAGTTGAACACTGATCTAAGGAAATCTGAGACTTTTCTGCATCTTCTCTGTCCCACCTCCAGCTCTACCGCAACAACTTACCAGGAGAATGCTGGAGTATTTGTTTTTATGTTAGTTAACTGGACTTCTTGACACAAAGAGCTTGGCAGGGGTTAAAATACAATCAGCTAAATATGTCAGGATTCCACATCACCGGTAATTCTAATCTAGTTACCAAAGATCCAAAATCTGAATTTCTGTCCATGTACCCAACCATCCATCTAATAAAATATTATTTAGCACCTGTTAAATACCAGTCACTTTAATACATGCTAATCTTGCAAAATGGCTTGGAAGTTTGCAAGCTGTTGGTTTGCTTCTCATTATTGTAAATTTGGATTATTTGACAACATTTAGAGAGGATTGCTATGTGCCATCAGCAAGGGCTTGGCATTTCCTTTGTTGTTTTTCCTACGTAACACAATCAGCATAAGACAAGAGTTCATAGGCCAGACTCACACTGAGAGGAGTCCCCAAAGCAAATTGGCACCTTCACCAACGTTGAACGAGGGAGACTGTTCAATGGATGATGGGACCAGTCTACCGTATGTGCAGACAATAGTAATCCGGTTCAAGAAAACAGAGAAGCAACATCCTAGATATCCTTAGAAAAAATGTGCGAAGTGCTTGCTCCATTTTCATTAGGAACAAAGATATGAGTCAGGTGTAGTCCCTTTTGTTAAGGAATTTGTTTTATGGTTGGGGAAATGATTATAGAGACTGTGATAAGTGCTTAGAGATACATGACAAGGGCTAATTAACTCTGTATTGGATGGGCGTGTTTTGTACTAAGCCTGAGAAAGCTTCTCAGTGAAATGGGCACTTCATCTGGATGACGAATGGGAAAATATAAGAAGGATGCAGGTGCGGGGCGCCTGGGTGGCTCAGTTGTTAAGCATCTGCCTTAGGCTCATGTCATGATCCCAGGGTCCTGGGATCAAGCCCTGCATTGGGCTCCCTGCTCTGCGGGAAGCCTTCTTCTCCCTCTCCCACTCCCCCTGCTTGTGTTCCCTCTCTCGCTGTCTCTCTCTGTCAAATAAATAAAAAAAAAATTAAAAAAAAAAGATGCTGGTGATTTAAAAGTACACCATGTTCCTATCAAGGTGTGTGGGGAGGGGAGTCAGAAAGTTCTGGAACTGAAGGTTGACAGGGTAGGAGGGTCCAGATAATTATTTCGGTGAATATGCATGCTGCCATAGTAAATTCAAGACACTGGAAATAGTGATGAACAAGACAAAATCCCTATGGTTATTTATCTTCCTAATGGAGTCTCTTGTCAAAGGCCTTGAGTGCCAAAGTAAGCCAATGGCAGTTGAGAGGCCATGGGAAGCCATCGGTGATTTTGAAGCGGAATCTTCAATCCTCAACTTGGAGTTCCCTCCCTACAGTGTTAACTAGCTTTCTCCTAACTACCTCCTACTCCTCATTCCCTTTGTAGTTTCTCAAAGTCACTTGATTCAGGGAGCCTTTCCTGACCTCCTCCAGACTAGTTAGGTGCCCCTGCTCTATTGTCTCAGGGCTTCTCTACTTTTCCTTTGCCACACTTAGCACAGCCAAGGTGTGTCACTTACTGCTCATTGCTCTCGTGTGTCTCAGACATTAGCAGTGCAGGTGTAAGGATGGAAGAGACCCTTGTTTTTCCTAGTGCTTAGAAAGTGTGTAATACCAAGTCAGTGCTCGGCATTTACTGAATGAATCACCGTAGAGAGGCTTCTGCTCTCTGAAGTCATTGTCAGATCTAGGAATGTTTTAGGAGAAAAGGAGAGTTCCACCCTTCCCTCCTCCTGCCCCTGCCCCAGAATACATGGGAACTTGACTGGCTTTTTCAACCACTTTTTTTTTTTTTTCTCAGTGTCCCACGCGGTGCTATTGTATACAAAGCTATTGCTGTAACTCCTTAGATTGCATTTGTAACTTTTAAATCACAGTATTCTTTTTTCCCCTTTTAGCAGCCGCAGAGGCCCAAAACAGCCTAGCTAAAATTGAGAAATCAATTTTCAATTCTGCCATGAAAACAGTCAATGAACATTCTAGTGTTTCTTTAAAAAAATTAATTTGTTTTTTAAGATGTAAAGCATCAAGCAGAGGTTTACATGGTTCTTGGAATATGTTTTGGAAGCAAACAGACTAGGTCTCTGATAGGAAACATCTTTAAACTTGGCCAAGTTAAGATCTGGGTAGTTTGATTGAGGCTATATATGTTTTGCCCTAGAAACAAAAAGGATGCTCTAGATTACTGCATCAAAGATTTCTATTTTTTCTTGTTATGCACTCTGCCTGGGCATTCAAAAGCTTTTGTGTGTTTTGCAATTTCAATCTATTACAGATATGAGCATTCTGGAGCATATTATGGATGCAGTGGTGCATCCAAGACTGAAGCTGTGCATGAAAGCCCGTCTTAAGCATAATGTTACAAATAAGGCAATAGCGACAAAATAGTAGCAGAGTAGTACTTAGTGTTCCTGGATGAAAATCTCTAGCTAAAATCCAGGTCTTGCTGTTTTGGAGTAGGAGATTCACAGTCCATTCATTCACTTCTATTTTCTTTATTCCACTATTACTGAGAGCTTATGGTGTGCTAATGGTAGTTTGGTTAAAAACAGTGGCACAGAGGTAGGGGAAAATAGTCTCTATCTTTGAGCAACTCCTGCTTCAGTGCAATTCAACACATTTATTGACCACCTACTATGTGTCAAACACTATTATAGGCAGGGAAATTTAGCCATGTTACAGAGCTGCACAACCCCTGATTGTATGGTGCTTATATCCTGTTGCAGAGAGACAGATAATTTTTTTTAAAAAAGGTAAATGCAGCCAATTCTTGTTATTTGTTGTTATATTCTATAAAGTTGCTACAAACACTGAATTATTGAATACTGAATCATTGCTCCTAGGGGAAATACAAGGTTAGGTTCCTATGAGACTCTGGCCACAACACTTTATCAATCAATCAAGACATAGCCTTGATTTATGTTTGTTTTTGTTTGAAGATGCTTTATTTAATATACATTATTGATTGGTTATCATTGAACTCATGGCCAACAGAATTATAACTCATGCATCCTGAACTTAAGAACACTAGATAGCACTAAAACAAGGCAGAGCACCACCTTGTTCAGCCTTAGCTGAGACTGTGTGCATTTAATGACTCAAATATTTCCCTACTCTGAATACGTCTGCAAACAACTACAAAAGCACAAATAATGGTTTTGGAGTTACACATCAGTTTTAGCAAGTAAGGGAGTTTGTAAATAGTATATGTGCTGCCAAAGCGAGCACTGGGGAGTTTGTAAATAGAGAACCCATGAATAATGAGGTTCAACTCTATGCTGATGTCAGGCAATCCCAAACACTATGAAAAAAAAAATGACTAAGGGGCTAGGCAGATTAGGCAAGGTTGTCCTCCTAGGAAAGGTGATAGGTAAGGTACAGAGAGGATGACATTTGAGCAGAGGCTTGAAGGAGATGAGAAAGAAACTATGAAAATTCTTGGATCATAGAGTGAACAGCAGGTGCAAATCCCTGAGGTTGGCATCTGAAAATCCAGGATGGCTGGAATAAAGAGAGTGA
>NC_138369.1:42235740-42269838 GCF_054177405.1 Leptonychotes weddellii | reverse complement strand
GGTGGGAACAAAGCCATGCTTCAGTTCAGATGCTCTTCACCACCACTGTCACCAACGAGCAATGTTAGCTGTGGCTTGTGATGGCGTCTCTTTGGATTTAGGAATAGATGGACTGAGGTATAACCTCTCAAGATCCAACTATTTCTTCAGTAGAGGAATTTTTCAGAGGGAATTATGTGTTGGTGGCCTTTGGCTGGTACAACCAGGCTGCTGAGTAGATATATGCACACATGAATCGGCATGAGGCAGGCTAGGAGAGCAGATTGGTGCCAAAGAGCACTTTTCAAACTATGACGTGCCTACAAATCACCTGGAGATGTTGTTTTAATGTAGATTCTGAATCAGTTAATCTGGGATGGAGCCTAAATTGATGCATTTCTAACAAGCCCCAGGTGATGCTGCTGTTGCCGGCTCACACACCAGACACTGAGTAGAGCAAGACACCGGGGGCATTTCTAGAAATTTACATCCCTGTCATATTCTGTTTATCACTCCTGGGCTTGTTGGCACACACAATTCAAAGGAGTGCTGGTACTTTTTACAAGATTATTCAAGTTATAAAAGTTGAGGTAACCAAAATAGACCTGGGTTGGATTTCGTTCTTCAGTTTGAGATACCGAAATGGTTGTCTCGGTTTTCTGTTCTTTGCTACATATATTTAAAGATGGCCTGTGCAAATATCTTCTCGCCAAGTCTGGTTTGTTTAATAAAGCATTCAAAATAATCCCAAGCTTTCCGGATGACACAGATCAGTCGTGTGTTTTGTTTTGCATTCTGGCTTCATTCACTAAATAAGGTTGGCAACACATGCTCATAGAAATGGGATTCAGAAATACAGACGTGCATGCTTAGCTGAGATTGGTTTCCCTGCCTTCCAGTTCTGCATGACAGAACTGACAACAGAGGCCCCCTCTGCCTAATTCCAGGGAAAATAATAGAGACATTGGGAATGGTTTTTAGAAATGTCCGGATAGCCTTCTTTACAAAGTTCACAGTTTGCTTCCCTGGAACCAGGCATTGTGGAAGGATAACTCACACTGCTACCGGGGAAATAGCATCCGTGGCTGGTGCTACCCACGCAGCCCAGGGACAGACTCCGTTTGGACAGCTTTCTTTATTTAACAGTTTTAATAATCATCATCTTTTCACATGCATTATTCTAAGAACTTTGCTTGGCCCTAATGCCTACACTATTCTCTGAGCCAGGTATTATTTGTCCTATTACAAATATGAGAAAACAACAATTAAGACAACTTATTCAAAGCCATGGTAGTAATCAGAAGTAGAAGTGGAACTCAGGCTTTTTAAAATTTTAGTATTATTATTAGTTATTATTTAGAAATCATACTTTTAAATGCTCCAGAGCTTTGAACTCTTAATCCTATAACCACTTGGTGTTCCATAGGGAACATGTTAGAGTTAAATTGGGTCTCCCACCAAAAGATGTATTGAAATCTTAACTCCCAATACCTGTGAATATGACCTTATGGAAATAGGGTCTTGGTGAGGGAGAGACAAAGAAAGAAGGATGAGGGAGAGAGTGGGAGAGGGGGAGAGACAAAGAAAGAAGGATGAGGGAGAGAGTGGGAGAGGGAGACTGTGTCATCCTAACAAAATAGACCTTTATGCAGAGTTCAGCCCAAGGGGTAACTTACTTGGGGCACCAGCATAATGTATCCAATAAATAAATGGTATCAAGTCTAAATACTGCATAAGTACTATTTCAGATAATACACACATACCCCCCCCCACATACATACACACAGATTAATATATAAGAAAATTATCTTTCATTGTTTTCATATTATAGATGTGAAAATTAAGGTCTAGAGAGGTTAAGTTACCCAAAGCCACCCAGATCATAAAAGGTGGAGCCCAGAGTCCCATCTCTCTGGTGCTTCCATCTCCTGTCCCTAGCATGATGGCCAAGAAAGCCTGCACTACTTGGGGAGATTGAGGCTTTCCTGGAGAGCCCCTAAATTGGAGGCAGAGGAGCTATGGATGCAGTGTAGTCTCCTGGGGCTCGATCATATATCAGTATATAGAAATGCTCATTTTAAGAAAGTGACTGTCAAAGGCTTGAAATATTCTCATGCACCTGTTTAGTTGTTTAGTTATGTAACTAAAGTAGGTGCAGAAAGAGCAGGAAGTATGTAGACTGTTTTTGTTCCCACTGTTTTAATGAACTATTTAAGAATCTGAGAATGACTTGTCAGTTTATGCTTTTCACAGTAATAGCCATTTAGATGGAGTTGATCTTTGAAAAGCAATGAGATTTCATAGTCACCTGTGAGGGTGATGATGGCCTCAGATATGTAATTTCAGGTGTCACATAGGTGGGGTGTCAAGAGAACCCAGGAAGGGGAGGCATTGTGCCTTTAGCAATTGAGCAGAATGTTTCTCGAATGTCTTCTGTGTCTTTGAGGCATCTTGTTTTTGAGAAATCTTATTCTGAATGGAGAGTCAGAGGTAGTTCAGGTCACATCACATGGTTGGTGATACCCTTAGAGACTGCGGTGTGCTCTGTTCCTACCTGCAGCTCTGACTTTATTCCCTTTCACTCTCCTACTCAGGTATTATACTACCCTTCTTGCCATTCTGATGTGTGCCAAATTTGCATCTCCCTCAGGGCCTTTGCACTTGCTATATGCTCACTGTACCATTTCTGTCTTTCTGTCTTGAATACTTTCCCAGAGATCTTTTCATGGCTTCTGACTTCTCATCATTCAGTCCCATCTCAAGGTCATCTCCTCAGGGATATTTTATCTAAAATAGCAACCCTCTATCTCTCTACACCACCATGATGATTTTCTGTAAACATAACCTTGTTTTGTCTTTCTTTTCCACTGAAATGTAAGTTCTGCCTGGGTAAGGATTTATCATGGATACCACTGCGCTTGATACTTAGGAACCATTCACCAAGATGGGTTATGTGGGTGAATGAAACTGGGCAACTACATGAAAGTATGAGAGGGTCCTGTACAGGGCTGTGGTGTATACAGGAAGGGCATCCCAGTCTTAGAGAAATTCTCAGGAAGGGTGAGGATCAGTAGAGTACTGAAGCCAAGGTAAGGTTGACATTGAGGTAAGGGAAGAGGGGAAAAGGTTTTTGGCAGAGAGAGCAGGACATTTGAGGTACTAAATGTTCAGTATAGATGTGGGGTAAATTATGACATTGGGGGTCAGGAGAGATGAGACTAGGGCAAACTCTTTCAGGGACTTTGTCCCCTGTGCTGATGAGTCTGGACAAACAGATCCTACACAGTGTGACAGAAGCCCGAGACAAGTGAAGGCAAGAGCTGAGCATCTCCTGATATGTGTTGCTTATCTAGGCAGGACCTATGTCCCACCTTTCCCCCACCTTGTCATTACTTAGGTAGATGCCATCTGGCCTGGAATATTCAGTTAAGCCTTGGGTTTATCTTGTGGGGCTAGGGCTCTGGTTGGCTTCCTGATTTACTCCTTGTGGCACCTTCTGGCAAGGTCCCAGGAATGTGAGTGACAAGGCAAAACAAGGTACCCTGAAATTACCTATAATGAAAATGACTGGTAATCTCCAGTGATTACTCTGTGTGTGAGTGACAGGGTTGCACTTTCTGCAAAACCTTTTGCTGCAGCAAAAATGGGTCCTGTGGGGCTTTCAAGTTGGAGAGTTGTATTCTTTTCCAAATGAAAATAGCTTCAAAACTTCAGCATCATGTATTCTTTTACCCAGGCAATGAGGCTGATTATGAATATTTAATATACTTTATGAGGAGATACACCAAACCTCTTTTAAAAATGTAAACCCAAGTTAGAATGAATGAAATATTATAATTCTTATACTACAGTGGAGTGGGTCAGCAGTTAGATTCCAGGGGTCCCATCCCAGGGCCTGTCTGAGTTCTTAGAACATCTACAGGTCATGGGGAAAAAGGGAGCTTGGGTCAAGTGAAGGTGCCTCCTAAGGCTGGGATATGGAGGATGAAAGTAGGACCCAGTACAGTCCGATGGCCCATCTACATTGACACATTTACAGTCCTCTGTGGTTGCCGGCTCCCTGTTATGGAGAAAAGGGGTTCAGAAATCATGGGGAGATGCCCTTAGCCTAAGTTTCTCCAGACCAATGCAAGGGATTGGAGAAACACTGAGCTCTTTGTTGAAAATAGTTTTCAAACTTGTTTGCAAAGCTGACTGAAATGAATACTGCTTGGGAAGCCAGAGGCCAGATGATGGAGAGGCTGCTCTGCTTGAGCCCACATGGCCACTCCCACCCCCTTACCCTCTGGGCCACTTCCTGGTGTCCCTGTGCCATTTTTAGAACACAGTTTATAAACTGGATACACATACATGTGTATGATTTTCAAATTAGGCATAATTTTTATATATTTATGTATAGTATTTATATTTTATATTAATATATAATTACATGTATTTTTTATGAGAAAATAAGTCCAACCTAACTCACAGCTGACCCCAAACTAACTCACAGTTGGCCTCACATAATTTTTTGGATCTATACCAGGTTGCTGAGTGAGCTGGGAGATATATCCAACCACAGGGTATCAGGCATCATGCTATTGAAATGAATGGTTTCTAGCCTCCATTACTGACATCATATTCTCTATCCCAATCATGACTGTCCCTCTTCCAGGCAAATGCTTTTGCTCCTATGACTGAAAGTTTAGGTTAGGTCTCCATACTCTAAAAGTATCTGTTCCTGTATCTATAAACATAAATGTACTGTACTTAGCTCCTGCTTTCCGTCTCATCCAACAGACTGTGTATTTCTATCCCGTTAATGCCCCTTCAGCCTTTGAGACGCAAATTGCTGTCACCTCCCCCAGGAAGCCTTCCCTGACTTCTCCAGGCAGAATTAGGTTTCTTCTCTCTGCCCCTATGGTGCTCTGTGTTTTCCACACAATCAGACATTCTATTGCCTTTTTCACTTTTTGCCATAGTTGCTTACTATCTGTAGTATTTCTTTGCTGCTTTCTGCATATCAACCTTAAATCAATTCACTTAAAAGGAAAAAAAAGAAATTAGGCCTCATTCTAGATAACAATATACAAGAAAGCATTGAAAAGCAAAGAAACCAAAAAGCACTGAAACAAAAACTAGATATGTGCTGTTAGGATTGAAGGTAAAAAGGAAAAATAAAAGAGATTTGTTGAGGGAAATAAAGTGACAGAAGAGACTTGTTAATGCCCAGTAAAATCCTATAATTATATGAAATTAGCCAAGACAAGTGCTCCATGAGATTCCCAATTTTATACATCCCCCAAACTTCCATTTTCTGAATTTGGAAGTCAATAACAAACTTGCTTTGCAGAGCATGGAAAATCAGGAAAATTAAAACCTTTATAGTGATCATGTTCTATTGCAGTGCTACAAAGACCAGATTCTGCAAAGAATAAAGTTAAGTGGCAAGAGGGCCAAACCAGGAATATACAGCACAGGAGCCCACTGTCAGAAGCCACTTAAAAAGGCTCTGTCTTGGAGACAGAGCCCATGGGAAATAGAAAAGATAAAGGGGACTCAGAATTTCTTCGACAGAGACAGCAAATGTCAAATTAGTTCCTGGGAATATTTTGGAGGCATCTAGCCTAAGTGATTTTGGAAATTTCTGGTGACCATAATGGCTCTACCATCTGCTGGTATCTTGTAAGTAATATTTTCATCTTCCTTTAAAATAGATGGCTTCAATTAAAAAGAAATAGATGGCATATCGGTGGTGATGCCAACTTAACATGGTGCTAACTTAACATAGTGCTCTTAATTATTGTACCATTGTTTACACATTATGTCAAGTGTCACCTCCATGGAAACTGCTTGATTTTACTGAATGGCAAAGTATATACAATAGTTGTGCTGGAGAAGAGACTGGCCTGCCTCTCTATTTCCTTGTGGGTTTTCCTCAA
Organism: Leptonychotes weddellii; assembly: GCF_054177405.1. NCBI lineage: Eukaryota > Metazoa > Chordata > Mammalia > Carnivora > Phocidae > Leptonychotes > Leptonychotes weddellii. The sequence goes on along the minus strand of NC_138369.1, from coordinate 42,263,938 downwards.
ATATATGGGGGGAAGATATTAGGATCTGGCCCATTAACTGACCCAGCCAGAAATGACTCAACCAAGAAACTCAGAATTTGGAGAAAGATTAAAATGTTGAAATGGGGGCCAACTTCCCTTTTAGGCGATGTCGAAAAATGCAATTTCCCCTAAGTTGGACCACAGGGGAGTAGGATTGTGAGGGCCGTAAGGAAGAACTGATAGAGAAGTCCTTAAAAGAAGCTTTCTAACAGATACAAAGCTAGTTCTGGGCAAGGTGGAATTTGACCTTGGTTCATTTAATTTGCTGCTTCTAAGAAAAATCACATATTTCTACAAGCCCATACTCCACTTCAATGCAAAACGACGTTAATTCCATTTCTACTGCTTGTGACATAAATCATGATTTTTTTTATGTCATTAGCATACTATGCTGTAAAGAATTTAACCTTGTCCAAGAAGAAGTCTAGCCTTGTGCTCTTGGCCCCTGGGATGTAATGTTTGTTTGCCTTGGTGCCTTGGGTGAGCCAGAGAGTAACATGTGATTTTGGGTGGGGGCTTTGGGTCATGCATGCCTGGTTGACCTGGAGACTGAGTTTAGTCGCATGCACAGTCAATCAATCAATCTTGCAGATATAATGGAGCCCCAGTAAATTTCTGAACACTGAGGCTTGTGTGAGCTTCCTTGGTTGACCATACTCTGTGTGTATTCTCACATATAAATGCCAGAAAAGTAATGCATCTTGACTCCATGGGGAAAGGACAATGAAAGCTCCAAGTCTGGGTCCTTCTCCTGGACTCTGTCTTAAGTACCTCTTCCCTTGGCTGACTTTAATCTGAACCCTTTCCCTTTGATAAACTTTCAGTATAACAGTTTTCAGTGAGTCTTTCCAGCAAAGTATCAAATCCAAGTGTGGTTTTGGGAACCCTCTAAGTTTGCAGTTGGTATCATAACTAGGACAATTTTGAGGACTGCTCCCTTTCGACTTTGTAGCTGACCTAAACTCATCACACATATAAACTTCTTTTGACTTCCTGCATAAGGTTATGAATATAATATATATGGACACAGAGATCTCTTCCTAAAGCTCTCAAAATTAATTGGCTTTGTGCATTGGAGAAATTGTCCTTTACTTCATAGTACAGATAAATGATCAAGAATAAAATCAACTGAATTTGAGTAAAACAGCTCTGTAAAATGAACCAAACTACTTTGTTTTTCCCCATCTGGGGACACAGAAGTCAGTGAGCTTGTAGGCAAGAACTGCAGTCCAAGTCACTAGAATTTTCTTAAGGGTGGAGAACCAATTCATCACCAGATCTTGTTGCTTTTACCTCTGACATGTTTATCCCTTCCATTTCTCTCTGCCTCTACTTCCCCCTATGTAGTCAAAGCCAACATTATCACCTCAACTAATAAGTATCTCCAAACTGAATTCTGGATGTTTACATACAGCCATTTCTCTACACAGCTGCTGGAGTGATTTCTTCTAAAAATGTAAATCAGATCATGTTGTTCCTTATTTTGTCACCTCTTCAATGGCTTCCTGCTGCTTTTAGAACAAGGGTAAAATGTCTCATTTGTTCTACAAATATCTGTGGGACTTGACCCTTAACTTTCCAGACTCTCTTGAACCTGGTTCTCTTGCCTCTGGTCACACTGGCCTTTGCTCAGCCTTTCCTGTTTTCCATGCATCTGTAACAGGGCTTTGTACATGCCTTTGCCTAGGTGGTTTGCCTACCACTTTTGTTTGTTAATGCCCATACACCCTTCAATCAAACCTTTCTTAAGAAAGCTACTCTAGGTCTTCATGGATAAGTTTCATAGCTCCCTGTAATTCTTGTTCAGAGTGTTTTCACAGTTGCAGTTTCATTTCTGTTAGCTACTATTTTATAATCTGTGTCTCTAGTAGACGGAGTTCTTTGAGTTTGGGGGGATCCATGGTACTGCACTTTTCCCAAGAGCCCCTGATCATTTTGGTGTAGGTGGGCTTCAGACTGGACCCTGTTCAGAAAACACTTGGGCAGGATGCTGGCAGCTGTCCCTTTGGGACTAAATATTGGTTGGAATGAGTGACTGCAGAACAAATATCACCACTCACGATCATCATTCACATCCAGGAGGTGCTTGCAGATATTTTTCCCTAGTGGATTTGTCCTGAGCCTCTCATCAGAAAAGTGCCTTTGATGTCCAAACTATAGCATGGGTATGATAGTTGGCCAACTTGTTGCCATCTTGGGCTCCAGGAATGCAGAGTGTTGTAAGATACTGATCCCTTTAAACCTTGGGGCAGCTGTTTAAGGCTTTGGACAACCATGTCAGTCATGTCTAGCTACCAGGAGCATTGTCTGCGGGTCTAGGGCTCCCTTGAATGCTTCTTTTTTTTTTTTTTTAAAGATTTTATTTTTATTTATTTGAGAGAGAGACTGAGATAGAGCATGAGAGGGGGGAGGGTCAGAGGGAGAAGCAGACTCCCTGCCGAGCAGGGAGCCCGATGCGGGACTCGATCCTGGGACTCCAGGATCATGACCTGAGCCGAAGGCAGTCGCTTAACCAACTGAGCCACCCAGGCACCCTCCCTTGAATGCTTCTTAAACAGAGAAGGAACTGGTGACTTGTCTGACTATTTCTGGAGGTGAAGGGCACAATGAATGAGATCCAGCCCTTGCCATTCTTCCCTGGTGCATGGGCAATGAGGTTCTCTTCCAGCTGGATATAAGGTTTAGTATAGTGTGTGCCACTGCCATGATGGACAAAGAGTCCCATGAGCTCTAAGAAGACTTCACTCACGTTCTCAGAAAGCCAGGCCGCTGGGGAAAGCAGAGCAAGATGGCTGGGTGGGCCTCCTGGCAGGTCCACATCCAACTGATGACCCCATATGTTTGCATTCACATAAATAGTAGATACTTTTATCCGTTTGTGACTGAGGTACCCTTTTGGTGGCCACCGGTCTAGCTGCATGATAACTGCTCTAACAGCACATGCACATCAGCAAACTAAAACATCACCATTATGTAAAACACTTGAGTGAAAAAGCTTGCCCTGGATCCAAAATCCATTCACATTATCAGAAGACATTTTAATACTACTTTTTTGGATAAAGGAGGAGCTACTGGACTCTTAAAATATATATCCAAATGCTACACATTTTTGAATTATTGTAAAAAAATGCTGTTAAACTTTATATCATCTACGTACACAAAGTTTTTCATTTATGTTCTCTATCAAGAATTTAAAGAGATCATCATCAAACAGTCTCGACCAGGAATTGTTTGTACCCATTTCATGCGTATAAGGGGATAGGAAATACCTGTTCATGGAAGTAAGTCCAAATTATTATGAAAAAAAATTGAAAATACTAGGTTTTGAAGTTAGACACAAATTCAGTCTCTTCTATAAAACTTCTAGTTATTTGGTACTATCCTTATAAATAACATGTGATTTTTGTCCAGCAAGTCTTAACATAGATTCCCCCCCACCTCAAATCCTCTCCAGTTTACCAAGTATGCCTTACCAGTATTATCGTTTTTGACATGTGCCAAGACATGAAAAAACACTGTTCTAATGGATAGATGGAATACATAAACAGTCTATTAATAGTCTTGCTATTTAGTGTGCTGATCAATAGGACCCAGCAGGGATGATGAAGGGGCTAGATATTGGCTGTGAGGAACAAGGAGTATTTATTTTAGAGATAAGAGAATGTAAAATGACAGTTCAGTTTTCTTAACAACAGATTATTGATTGTCATTTCTGCAAATGAATTCTCTATAGGGTCTCAAGACAAAGAACTTGGTATAAATTAAGTAAGAAACTGCATGATCTTGGTCAACTATGAAACTTCTCTAAGCCTCAGTTTGTGCAGGGGTCAAATGCAGATTATAGGATCCATCCCAAGGTCCATTGTCACACATAAATGAATCATCTTTAAAAATACTTAGAATATGTACCTAGTAAGCATCTGAAGATGGAAAGAATTGGGCCATGTGGTAGTGAGTTCCTATCACTAGAGGTATTCGAGCATATTACACATGATCACATTTTTTAAATGGCATAGTGACAATTAGACCTTTAGTTAAATGACTTTAAGTTTCCTTCCCTATTGCTCAGACTCCCAGACTGGAAGAAGCAGAACCAACTCTAGAATTAACACTATAGCCCATGTTGTGGGCCATCCAACAGAGAAGTCTTGACATGAGATCTTTCAATGGCCCCTCATAAGGATCTCTCGGGTAAGAACATTGACAAGGACCCTTATCCTTCTCAGGAAAGAACTTCCAGTAGCATGCGTCAGACTCCCCTAGAGGGCTTGTTAAAGCATACATTGACAGACCCCCAATCCCAGAGTTTCTGATTCAGCACGTCAGGGGTGGGGATGGGGGTGCCAGAATCTATATGTTCAGTAAATTCTCAAGTGATGCTGATCCTGCTAGTTCTGGGACCAAAGTTGAGAATCTCTGCAGTAGATCAAGGGTTCTCAGCCCTGGCTGCCATTAGACTCACCTGGGGAGATATTTGGACCACAGCTGCCTACACCCCATCCTGATATAATTCCACAGAGTGCTGGGTGGTGAGGCCAGGCACAGGTGTGGGTTAAAGGCACTCCAGGTAACTCCAATGGGCAGTCAGTGCCAAGAAGCACAGAGTCAGAGTGTCTTTATTTCAGTCGGTGAGCACAGGGCCCCTTTCACTAGACTTCAGTGTTGGATTAGTATGTGCACTGTTTTTGTTATTACTTTCTCTTTTGAATTTTTTTTTTCTTTTCCAATTATGCTGGCATCCTGGTATAGTTAACAACAGAGTTGGCATGAACCAGGCCCAGAATGCCAACCAGCTATCAGCTGCTGTTCTCCCAGCAGTGTAACACTTGCCTAGGTACACAGCAACCTAGGCAGCTGCCTACAGCTGGGGCTGAATTTTTTTTTGAAATGTCATAGTGACATTTGAAAAACAAGTGTTTTGTACTCTGAGGCTGTACCAACCATAAGTCACACCCCTTCCTCCTAATTATTCAAGAGCCAACTCACTGTTAGCAATTAGATGAAAATCTGCAGTCTGTAATTAAGATCAGTATATATGACAGGGCAAATGGGGCCTGAATATTTTACTATTTATCATTTTATTACTTTAGGTGCTTTCAACCATTGTACTTGCAAGAATAACCTAAAATGTTTTGACTCACAAGTGAGATGATAACTTGCCATATTTTTATGTCTTCTCCTCAGAGAGACTGAAACACCTTCACGTAGCAATAGTCAATAGAATCCTGCCAGGTTTTCATGTTCACTAATGATACAGTGACTGTATGAGGTTAGCTTAAAATGCTTGCATCTCGTCGACTCACATCTTCTATAGGGGTTAGGTTTTAAAGTCGGCAAGCCTGGTAAAAGTTGGGCATGGTCAAAATTTTCCTGCCTAGTCCCTTGAATCCATGTTACCCAGGGTGTGGTCCAAAGGCCGTCAGCATGGTCATCATCCAGGAGCTTGTTAGAAACTCAGAGTCTAAGAAACCTTTAGAGTCCACACCAGCATTTTAATGAGATCCTGGGATGATCACATGGACATTAAAATTTGAGAAGCACTGCCATAAATTATTCATTAATTGTGAAGGCCTGGAACTGCAGAAGCTGAAAAGTCCAGAATTACTTATTTGGATTCTCTCTGCATTTTTGCTGAGGTTTCACTTTTCACTAGGAGGGGACGCCCGCCTCTAGACTGAACAAGAAAAGCAAGGAGAGCGATTTTTCTTTCCTTCTCTTCTTCCTCTCCTTTGACCTTTTTCTTCTATAGAATCCATGTAATGTTACTTGAAAATACATGCATTGCAACTTTCATTGTATCTTATGCATTAGCTCAAAATTGGATTGTTCATCTAGCATGCACCAGGAACCATGCTAGCTACTGAAGCTATTACAGCAAGGAGGAAAAAAACAGCTCCCATCTTAATAGGCCTTAGTGTTTGAAACTGTCCACTTAGAGATATGATTAGCAGGTCTCATTACATGAATAATGCATAAATGTGTTCTGTTCAACTCAGTGTTTGGTTTCCAAAAAATTTTAGTGAAGAACCTCTCCTGTTAACTGACCATCCACTCTTGAGGCTGAGAGGGCATCTTCTGAGTGAGGCACCTACCACCAGTTTAATTAGACTCCTCCTACAACTCATCTAAAGGCCAGGAGACATGGCTTGACATAAGGCAACCACACGTCTGAGCTTCCAGACCCAGGCCTCCAGTGGCCAAGGAGAATCAAGGGCGTTGAGAACAAAAGCATCTTCTGGGAAAGGCTGGGCAGCATGCTAGCAAAGGTCCCATCTGTCGTGCTGCCAAAGCCTCTCAGTATTGCAGTCCTGAGCACGTCTTGGGCTGCTGTCAGCACCAATCCCACGTCCTCTCTCAGAGGTCCCCAAACAGTCTAATAACTTCATGCTCCTGCTCCCTGGAGGAAAGGAGAAAATGCTCCGTTTTCCCTGCCCTCTTGGGAATTTATCAATTGCACTTTCTGGCTGCTTGCCTTCTGTTGTGAACATCTTTCTTGGAGGAGAATGCTTTTTTCACTTCTGAAGGGTTGGAAGGAGTCACCTATGAGATGAGAGCTGATCACCTAATCCTGTGATCTGAATTTCTTCCCGACATCTTTTTAAATTTTTTTTATTATTTATTTATTTATTTATTTTTAAAGATTTCATTTATTTATTCATGAGAGACAGAGAAGCAGAGGGAGAAGCAGGCTCCCAAGGAGCAGGGAGCCCGATGCGGGACCCGATCCCAGGACGCCGGGATCATGACCTGAGCCGAAGGCAGACGCTTTAACCATCTGAGCCACCCAGGTGCCCTCTTCCCGACATCTTAAAGCTACTTACATTCATGCTACGTTTGCCGTCCTTAAAACGCCACAAGGCATTGCTCAGTGTTCTCTTTCCCCAACAATGGCTGGCAGATGTTTGGGGTTTGATGTCTTTACATGCCTTTCGTCAGTACAGAAGCTGTACCTCTTGTTGGCTGTTCTTCCCATACAATGGTTGCTGTGTATTGATTTATCATGTTTAATGAGAAATTGCCACTTGCCTCCAAATAAAAGGAACAAAGCACATATTACAGGATATTTATGTCTAAATCTATTTACTATTTATGAAGAATCTAAAAGCTTAGCAGTCTCCTTCAAATACGAACAGTAAAGCTTGAAAAAACTACAGCTGTTTAAAATTTCAGATCATTAGTTGAACGCCGGATCTAGATTTGAACATTCTCTTTGAGTACCTCTTTTAAAACAAAGCTGTTGAAGACAATGCTGTTAGGTCTTTTTCCCACTACAATGCAAGCTGAGGACCTGATGTTATTCCCAGGAGAACTGCTGACTTGGAGAGGCTGGGGTTCCAGTTTCTAGCCTCCTAGCCCTCCCAGCTATCATTGAGCCCACCGTGAGATGGGCTGTGGGGGAAGCTTCCTGCCTTGAGTTGAGGGAGATTCACACAGTGGCTGGGATGTGCTCTTGCTGAAGCCAGGTCATTCCCCCATGTGAACGCTTCAAGAAGAGTCTCCAGGAGGTTCCAAGATAGGTCTGATCTTGCGAAAGTCCTAAATGATTGTGTTAAAGTCTGGATATGGAGGAATACTAATTACTGAATGTTGGCCATAGATCAGACCACAACCTGGGACCTTGGCTTGTGTCATCTTACCCAACCTCAAAAGAGCCTCCTTAATAAGGGTACTCAAATCCCCCCGTTGCCAGACACGGCAGCTGGGGTGGGAAGATGCTTTTGTCAAAGTAACACTATGTCTAATTCTGAAGTCCTTGACTCTGACCCTAAGGCTGGCTTTTTCTGTCAGAGATGCATTGTTTGCTTCCTCTGGGATTAGATAACTTCTCACAGGCAATCAAGTTATTCCTCTTAAGAGAAATCCATCTTTGAAACTATGAAGTTTGTTAGAAGCTTGGAGCTGCACTAGATTCAAGATGGCCATGGCAATCTTGCGAAGAAAGCTCAGAATATATTCCTTTCTAATCCTTCCCAGTGACATAATGCACCAAGAGTCAAAACAGGGAATAGAAAAGAAAGTTGAAGAACAGACGAAATTGTACAATTAGGCCAGTGTTTATTCACCACCTGAGGCACAATTCTGAATTAGATCATTTGAAAACCATCTTTTGTTTTAGAACATGTTTATTGTAGAATACTTAGGAAGTGGGTAGATCTTTTTTTCCTGCTAATTAAAGAGCTGCTCTGAACACATACCCATTGGTTTGAATTTTTGACCATATAGAGACTTGTAGGGAGAATACTTCCATTTTTTTCCACTGTTGCCAAGTGTCCAGAAATCTTGCTGTAGAAATGGCCTCTCTGAAGTTGACGTAACTATGTTCATGCTTAACACAATAGCATGGAATCTGAGATTAGACCTTTTTTTTTTTTTTGACATTGGAGCTTCTTAAGACTGGGTGGTCGGTTTTTTTGCAGATCCAGAAGTTTTCTTACCTGAAATAAAACTGAGTTTTGATATTTCAGGTCAGGGATTGGCTGCATTCCAGGGACCACCTGGTGAAATGGTTGCCTCAACTTTTGGATTGTTCTTATAGATTATCCTTTGGTATCTTTAACTTCAAGATTTTTGAACATACAGTTCATAAAGTCAGAGAAAACCTTCTGTTCCTAAGCTGAGAACTCAGAGTGTATATTGTATCTCACAGAACCCACTGCTGTAATGCTTCTGCAAGTTATCTCTTCTCTTCCTCAGTTTAAAAACCTCATATGGCCCCTTTCTCTCTAAGGGTACATTCCCACAGCCTTCAGAATAGAATTTGAGGATTGTCACAGTTCTAATATATTTTTCTGCCTTGCTTCATTTGCACACATCATATGCTTGTCCGGTGGTTTCCAACTGGGCGAATTTGCCCTCAGAGAACATTTGGCAATGTCTAGACATTTCTGATGGATGTGCACAACTGTAGGATGGAACTCCTGGCATCTAGTGGGTAGAGGTCAGGGATGCTGCTAACCATTCTACAGTGCACAGGACAGCCCCCTGCAACAAAGATTTATTCAGCTCCAAATGTCACTAGTGCCATGGTTGAGAAGCCTTGTGGTCTAGCTATGCAGGAGAATGGCTCTTCCTCAATGACCTATCACTGGAAGGCACTACATTGGTCAGAAGCAGGACCTCTGAGTCCAGATGACTAAGCATACATGCAAGTTCCTCTACCTGTCAGCTGTGTGCCTTTGGGGAAGTTACTTAAAATCTCTGTGCCTCACTTTCCTCATCTGTAATATGGGCTTAATGATGCATATACAATAAGGATACTATGATTAAATGAGTTAATACATGTTAAGTACTTGAAATAGTGGCTTGTGCATGGGAGGTACTCAATACCTGCTACCCAGCATCATCGCTGATATTGTTGCCATCATTTCACGTACTTGGACTTTGCTTAGGATGATCTGTCTGTGTGGAACACCCTCTCCCATGTTGGTTCATTGTTTAAGCCACAGTTAGAATGTCCCCTGGCCATCCATGAGAGCAAATGGCTACTTTTAGTCCTCAGCACATACTTCTAGTAATGCATCCATGAATCACGTCAGACAAAGAGTTGTTCTTCCTTCTCCTTTGGGTTGTGACCTCCAGGAAGAGCTGCAGTTAGTTCTAGCTCAGCGTTACATGTCCAGTCCCACACAATAGTAAATACTCCATAAATCATGTCTGCTGGTTTGGGGTCAGGCTCTATTGACAAGAAGACTAGTAGACAAACAGTAAACTCATCTTTCTTCTCAGACTTGGTTTAACCTCTTTTGTAAGCTTTGCAAGCTTATAAAAAAGAAGCCTGGATTTAAATGGGGCATATGCAGTGTCTTTATAACCCACTCAGCAGAAGCTAAAGTAAGTGCAAGACAGAATCCTCTTCCCTCCCAACAGACACAACACACTCCTCTCCAGCCATGCCAGCCTCCTGGCCTCGGGGAGATATACAGCTTACATTTTATCTGGTATTAATAATTCATTACTTCTTCTATGGCCATCTATCTTTATTTCCCATTCTAGCTTGAGCTGTTTACCTTTCCATAGATAAGGTGACCAGTGGCTACTCATTGTTGATGATCACCTACAGGTAGAAGGAAAGAGAGGTTTTTGTTGCTGTTGTTTTGTTTTTCAGACTGTGCTGTAAATCTGAATATTCTATAATGAGGGATTTGCCCTGCCCCCCGGCTTAAAAATGAACTTGTTAGTCTAAAGATATTTCAGCTCATTAAAGAGATATGGGTGTGTGTAAAATGGGGTTAGAATGGCTTCTAAACTACCTTGTCACTAAAAGCAAGGATGATGTTCTTCACCCCCACGAGCTGTAGGTTGTACATCTATAGATGAGGATGATGCCACCTACCTCAGTGTGATGCCTTGGGGATGAAACGAGATGCTGTATGTGCAAGCACATGGCAAAATAAAACTAAAAAATGTTATATATAAGAGATAGTTGATTATCATAGTTAATTGATGATGAAATTTTTAAAAATTCTGTGGATTTTTCCTTTTATCTTTTTCTGCACTTCTGGAACATTGACTCATTATACTGTTCTGCAGACAATATTTAGCAACCAATATAATCACTTGTAATTTTTTTTCTGTTAGACAATATATAGCTTGTCTGGAAAGTTCAGAAACAGAAAGAGGCAGTTTTTTATTTTTCCTCTCCCTTATGCAGCCATCTTACATCTACATGAATTCTAGAATGAGCATCCGAGAAGCTAGGAGAGGTCTCTCTTTAGCTGTAGTATACTAAATCAGTTGATGGAGCTGCTCTGGGGTTCAGTATGTTACACGGGCACTAGCTTTCTATGCTAGTTTTGCAGTAAAAGTTCTCTAGAATATAAATTGATAGCAGAGACTCCTTTAGATGATGCATAACATCACTAACTGTTCCTCATTCACATAAAACTTCTACTTTTTGGAAATGATAGACATCTTTTGTCTTTTGCTTGTATTTTTTCCTTACTCTCAAACATTTACAAAGCACCTGCCAGACACTGTTTCCAAGGACTAACCAATGCATAGGGCAAATCAAGTATCAATGCATGGGACAAATCAATCCTAGGACATGTCAATTTGACTCTGATGGGAAAGACCAATCATTTTTCAGCCAACACCAGAATTGCAAAGTTGGGTAATCACAAGTGAAAAGTGTCTGGAAGTGTGCTTTTTGGGATTGGGTGAAGGCCTGTGCTCACATCCTTGAATATTTAAGTTGACTTTTTCACTGTGGAGCAACACTGGTGTGACAAATGAATATGTACATTGCTTTCATTTGGGTGGTGATTAAGAAAATCATCCTCTCCACTAACTACAGGGTTCTACTATAAAACAGGTGATGACTTGCACCTTACCTGATTTTTAAGAATTATGTGCAGCTAGAGAACCAATAAATACAGAACAGTATAAAAGAATGGGGAACCTTCCCACCCGAGAGAAAACCATTTATGGAAATTTTGTTGTTGTTCTTCACAGTATTTATTGTATATTCCACAGTGTAAACCACTCTTTACTAGATGCTACACAAGAAATGGATTCCAATGCCTTCAGAGAGGGTCTTGAGACTATTTTCAATCAATGGAAAGTGCTAAGAACAAATGATAACACTTCTATAAAGGACATTCCTATCCTCCTTTTTACTTTCTCTAGGCTATGGCCCAGAGCACTATCCAGCAGAACTTTTAGTGATGATGGCAGTGTTTTGATCTTGCCATCCAATATGGTAGTCATTAGCTAGGTGTGCCCACTGAGCAGTTGGAAGGTGGCTATAAGAACAAAATAATTTTATTTAATTCTAATTAGTATAAATAGCTCTGTGTGGCTAGTGGCTACCATATGAACCAATCGGCTACTGCTTAGTTGGTGATATTCATAAGAAGAGTAACAAGTAATTATGGAGCATTATATTATATACCAAGCATTGTGTTAAGCATATTATGTACACTAATCCTAATCACAACCTGATGAGGTAGTTACTAATATTACACCCTTTTTGTAGATGAGAAATCAATACACAGAGAGTAAGCAAGGCACCCACATTGCAATCTAGAGCAGGGCAAAGTTGGATTTAGAAGTAAGTGTTCGGCACCCTCAGTTTTAACCTGTGCACCAGGCTGCCTCTCTATAAGATCCCATTGAATTCGTTAACAGCAGTGGTAATTGAAACAACGGTTATCCTGACCTTTTTTGTTACCTGGTTGGGTAGAAAAGCATCAATGAACATTTAAAAATATTTCATCTCTTTGAGAACTTCTGGGCTAATTAAATTCAGAGGTGGCCTACTGAGTAGCTTAGAATTGTTGCATAAAGATGTATCACCCCCCCGTGCCTACAGAAGGCCATGACCTGTGGCCTGTGCAGGAACAAGAAACACTAACCCAGCTTCTTATCTGGGGTTGTCATGGAGATTCAGCCTTAAACAAAGATGGTGCTATGTTTTCTGGCTCCAGTAATAGAGCTCAGCAATTAGCCTCATCTTTATTTAGCTTGCAACACCAGTCTGGAAGACTCTCTTGAAAGGAGACCCTGAAATAGCTTCTCACAGTGCTAGCACACAGCTAGAAATGATTTCCTGGGAACATGGTCGATGCCATGTGTGTGATAAACCTGAATATTTTTTAAAAAAAAATCATTTTAATATCCTGAAAAACACTCTGATGTATAAATGACCACAATCACATCAAAACTATATTGTATGTGTTGATTATCAGGCAGGGTTTAAAGAAAAAAAAAAAAGTTTCCAAACCTGGCTGTGTATCAGCACCCTTGGGAACTTTGTGACATTTTGATGAGCACCAGGGTAGGAAAAAAAAGATATAAATTAGACTGAAGTATAAACTGAAGTGCATTTCAAAAGATTTCTTTTTGGCAGATTTTCTGCCATAAACAGAATTTTAAAATTGATCCTTGGTATTTCCTTAAATATCTGAGTACTAACAGTAATATTTTAATGTAACATTGCCATGGTAGTGACCGTGTTGAATGTATTTATGGAAAGGAAATATGTGCTGTGTTATGAAATTCAATGGAAGCAAAGTGCGTTTAAATGTGGCTTCCCAGGTCTCTCTCTTGATAGCACAGTGAGCTTTTGGCTTTAAGACACCGTTGCTCCAGAAATGATCAATACTAAACAGGTGAAAGACAAGACGAGATGTATTGATATTTCAATCTGAAAATCCTGCAAGTCTTTCCAGACAAAAATCAGATACAGATGGATTACTTGACACTCTCAAACTTTATTATGTGTGGTACAGAAATAGAAAGGGTACAAGAGATCACATGGAAAAGGATCAGATTGGAATCTCCAAATTCTTTCCTAGAGGAAACACAAATAGAAAAATTCAGTTAATGTTAGGTGACCTAATAACAACACTGATGGCTAACATTTGAATAACTATTGTGCCAAACTCTGTTTTTTTTTTTTTTTTCTTTCCTTTTTTTAAGTAGGGGCTTGGTCTCATAACCCTGAGATCAAGACCTGAGCTGAGATCAAGAGTCGGATACTTAACCGACTGAGCTAGGCAGGTGTCCCCAAATTCTCTTGTAAGTGCTTTACTTTTATGTAGTTTTCACAACTATGAAAACTATGAGGTTATATTTTACAGATGAAGAAACTGAGGCACAGAGAGATAACCTTTTCTAAAGGGTCAGCATTTTGTCCACTTGGCAGAAATGGTGGGGTCTCACATGCTGATCCTATTTCGCTTTCTTTTACTTTGTAGGGGAGTCAAGTAAGATACCTGCCACTTTACCCAGGATGGACAGAGAACCCAATACCCAGGGAGGGACTGGCTTTGAAAGGGTCCCATCAAAGTAGATCACTGTAGGGATCTCTTTCCTCATTTGCTGGTATTGATGTCTTTCCTAAACCCTAGACAGGTTTCTAATGGGCTTAAGGTCTGAAGACTCCTTTAGTGTCATTTCTCCTGATTTTGGGAATATTGAGAGGAGAGGGACATTGCTGGTATGTGAGGAGGACCACCTAGGGCTAAGCTTGTCCTGGAAATTGGATTCATTATATTCCTTGGTGGGCTGGGTAGCAAAGCTTGCTCAGAATGCAAAACAATACTTGCCTTGGACAATGGCCTGACTGTATGCCCGTGCAGATGGCCACTTGTGGTTGCACTTTTCACCTGAATAGAAACAACAGCTAAAGTCTCAGTCTGGACTTTGGCAAACTACCACAAATTAAAATGCAAATAAAATTTGTAAACATGACCAAAATGAGGAAAAGAGAAATTAAGTTCCTATAACAAAAATCTAAATTTTTCATGCTAACTCTGGGAGGCCAGCTTAATCAAATTTTCAGCTAACACAGATGATAATGACTCTGGTGGCCAGTTTCTTTATAGAGCTTCACTCTGGCAAAAGCAGAGAGAGAAGGAAGAGGTGATGAAACTATGGTGGGAATTAGCTTTCTGCATGTTTGTGCCAGGGAAGTGCCATTTTTTAATGCGAGCAAATCCTTTTCTGAGCTTAATTTCATTTGCTGAGGTTCTCATGCCACCGAATGCGGAGGTGGAGTCTTGCTTGCAGCCATCAATATCTGATGACTTGGGATTTTAACTCTGAACAGGCTGCACTCAGCCCGGAGTGACCAGTAGGCCTTGAGTGTGTTATTCAGTGGATTTCAATGAGTTCTCAAGAGTTAAACATTTTTCAACTCTGGAAAACCATGTTCTTGGAGGTAACCGCTACAGTCTTTAATTTTTCAGACCACAAAAAGAATCTAAGAATAGGTGAAAGAGTACCAAATTGTCTTATCATTTGCAGTACCATCCAGGAAGAAAAAACGAAAGAGGGCTTCAAAACGTCTCTGAACTCCGATTATGCTTTCTGCCTTGAAGCCCTCGAGGGCTTCTAGAATCAACCGATGAGAGCAACAAATGTTGATGAGATAGATTATGTAGACTGAAATGTTGTGTTCCATCTTATTTAATTTCAGAAAAGTTGATTAAACAGGACTCTGGGCAGAAGCCCCTGTTCAGACATGCCCTGTGCCCCTGGGCACTCGTGTGTCACTAGGAAGTTGCTGCACTGCTCTGAGCCTCAGTTTCTCCATGTGTTAAGTGGGGACAATAAGTCCTGTGTCAGTGGATGGTTGAGCACTTTGTAAGTCTGTAGCAATAGGGATAATATGGTACAATTATTATCCTCATCATGTGATATTATTATTAATTATTAAATTGCTATAAAGCACCATGTGAGGCCCTTTGAAGACAGAGATAAATCGGCCCAGCCCTTCAAGGAAGTTCTATATTTGATATAAGCTTGATAAATACTAAACTTCAAAGTATCAACAAAGATCTCTGAGGGGTTTTGTTAATTGATTTTGTTGTAGTATCCTGGCCTCGAAAGGAAACAAAGATTAAGGGATTCTGTTCCACTCAGTAATTATTCTGTCACTCAAGACACACCCCAGAATGATTATTTGTACTTAAAATGCTCTTCAGCTTGCCAGCCAATGTGGAGTTACCTGTCGAAGTTAATCATATGGAGTGGTTCATGTATCAGGCGGTATGAGCCTATCTGTCCCACAGCAGCCTTGCTGAGTAACTGATAGTCTTCCCTGTCAATTTCACCAAGCTGAAAGACTATTACTGACCCATCAAAAGACCAAAGTGACCCATCTTGGAAACAGCTTGTTGTACCTAGAGAAAGGGTTGCCTGACTTCATTGGCAATCTAGATGCCATTCCTTCCAACTTTGATGGTTTATGGAAACAAAAAATGTAACCACAAAAAGGAAGAGAAAGCAAAGCCAATTAGAATAAAACAGAAAGATGAGCAGGGACTAACAATGCGATGTCATGTATGCACAGCCTTTGTAAAGGAAGGCTTTTGTTGACAGGATTCCATGCCACCTTCATGGTGTCCTCTGGAGAAAAGCATGCTCCCATCTTCTACCAGGGGAAACTGAAGATCACATAGGATAGGACTTACCCAGGATCCCAGAAGACCAGGAGGTGATAAAGCTTATGCTACCTCAAATATTGAAGCAGAAACTTAGTGCAATTTTCCTTATTCTTGGCCAGAGAAAAGAAACAGCACACTCAAGGTCAAAACTAATTCTTGGACCAACACTTACGGGAAGTGGGGTTGCTGATTCATATCGTGTTCTTCTATGTGTTTGGGTCAGCTCAGCAAGAAGAGGCTGTGGACACATTTCCTCAATCCTCTTAGTGCAAGCTGGGGTCCTTGGAGGTTACTCTGAAAAAGGGCAGAGATATAAGGGCATTCAAAACTAATCTTAAACTTGAAAAGAAAAAAATAATGAGAATATTCATGTGGATCATAAAGAGAAATAATGATTACCTTTGATTCCTAGAGAAAGTTAATTTAAAATGCATCCAAGTTCCATTGTACAGCCAAAAAAACCCAAAAAACAAAAAAACAAAAAACTCTGCGAAGCTGAGACATGTCTTTAGGAGGCAGAAATAAGAGTCACCATCACTTGCGTTCTGAGAGGATGCTCATTCACAGTAATTGGGAAGAAAAAAGATTGTAGAGATTAACTGACTTTGGTTTAGGATACACACTGTTTTCTTTTTAAGTGCAAATGACTAGGGGCCTAAAAGACAAAATCTGTCGTAGATGCCAGTTTCTAAAAAAAAAAAAAAGTACTTAATAATCAGAAAACTACCAAATTGATTTTGTTTTTACCAAATTAGAAGCTCTGACCATTTAAATCAAGTGTGCACAGGATCCATTACCAGTGGTAATTTTGAAGTTCACATGCCCTTTGAAAGACAAAATAGATATCCGTAGGCCATAAAAGGAAAGAAATAGGCATAAAACTGTCGGTTTTATACACAGGGTTAGCTCATCAAGAGAGACCTTGGTTAATTACCTATGTGCAGATGCAGCATTGACCGTCAGTTTTAAGAGTTTTAGGTAAGAACCACAACATAGTTTTAAAACCTGTAACACCACAGTCAAAACATTGTCTTTTCAAGGAAGTCTGTAATTTTTAGAGGTTTTATCTCGAAGAATATAACTCCACTTGCTCGGTTGGCAGATGCAGTATTTTGTTATTAATAAATACTTATTATTTAAGGTGTACATACTGTGTTCTAGGTAAGGTTAGGAGGCTTTGGTATGTGAGGTATTACATATACTCCAATCATTCCATGTGCATTTTCTGAGAACCTAGTGTTTGTCACACCCTGTGCTAAAGGCACAAAGATAAAGCTGACTCGGTCCCTCTACACACAGGCCGCTTTCCTGCGTGTCATTCCCTGCAACCATGTGCATCCAAACACAGTACTTGAGCCTCACAGAACTGCTTTCTAATCCCAGCATATACCATATTCTTTTGTACTTCTGGCTCTTTGTACATACTTATTTTCTGCCTTGTGTGTCTTTCCTTTATGCTTGCCTGGAGTCCTCCATCTTTTAAGACTAGCTCAAACAAAACCTGTTGGGTGAGGCTGTCCCCCTGTAGCTTGCTAGCACTTGGTACAGACCTCTCCTAAGACCTACTCTTGTCACTTTGAATTCAAATTGCTTTCCTTTGAGTCTTCCTTAAGATCTGGGCTCCCTGTGGGTATTGTTCACTTCTGTCCCCAATTCCCAGTCAGTTCAGGGCTGGCCTAGAGGAGTGGTGCTTGACAAACATGTCTTTGATGGACCCAACTGAAGAATACTCTAAGAGTTCATCAATCCTGGCCAGATGCTGTGGTGCCGTGATAAAATGTAAAAATTAATTGTCATAGCTTTGGGGCATGATGCATATGTTTCTTTTATGCTAAGAAAGAGTACACTTTCATCCTGTTTTTTAAGTGGAACTGAAGTTGTAGAACCAAGTTGGCAAATACTGTTTTTTTGAGGATGCTGAGATATCAAACCCCAGTGAGAGAAATAATGGTGTTTCACAGAGCTCTTAGGTAGAAAGAAATAGGCCAACAAGATTTATAGCTGCATTTATTTCTAAGGTGATTCTATATCAAAGGTCAGGTAACATATATTCTGTGCTATGCTATACTTACAGAGTGTTTTAAGATGGATTTTAAAGATTTTTTTATTTTTATTTATTTGACAGAGAGACACAGCGAGAGAGGGAACACAAGCAGGGGGAGTGGTAGAGGGAGAAGCAGGCTCCCTGCAGAGTGGGGAGCCCGACGCGGGACTTGATCCTAGGACCCCGGGATCATGACCTGAGCCAAAGGCAGTCGCTTAACCGACTGAGCCACCCAGGCGCCCTCAAGATGGATTTTAAATTGACAGAGTCTCCAGTTAGCACAAAGATATCACATTGAATGTTAAGGAAGAGGGAGAGTCTTAATATGATACCAAAACATGGCTTACACAGTTCCGCAAAGCTTTAAAATGTAAGATAACCCCATTATAGTAATTATGAGACGAGATTATTGATTTTTTTTACAATACCATTTAATAAATTAGTGAAATGTCAATAATATAACCAGTGTGCTTGCTAGGAAGAACATAGCTTGTAAAAACCAGACTCAGGGCTATTATTTGTGAGGCTGAATTGAACTGTTCAAGTTTTAAAATGAGAACACCACCCTGTGGTGTGAAAATTTACCTCCTAACAAAACAACCTGTTTCCTGACCTGGTAATGACGCCAGATTGATTGTGTTTTTGTTGCTTAATTGCATTTTAAAACAATTGTCATTAGATTGATAACCCTCTGCAGAGTTTTAAAATCTACAAACATCCAGACGAGAGATGGCAGGCAGTGCTGATTCAGCTGATGTCTGGCCTGTGGTGTCTGTGAGACAGGGCTGTTCCGCAGAGGAAGGAGATGCAGTGCGTTTTCAAACCAGGTTAGGTGCTGTTCTGTCTGAATTTGAACTTGCCTCCTTCAACCCCTTCCAAGTAGGTGCTTGATCTGCCCTGTAGATTTCACCTTTATTGAAGTGTGCTGGCTGAAACTGAAGTCTTACTAGCCTCGGAGTACAGAAGTTTACTCGAACCTACAAATTATCCATTACTGTTTGGTCTGCCTAAACACAGCATAGAAATGGATTTGAACACACAACCTTACATGCCTTTCTTCCCTATTCTACTGAGCTTTCCTGTCTTATTGTAACTTGAACAAGGTAAATCACTACCCTCTTTGAGTACTTGGACCAACTTTCCAATTATTTTTTAAGTAGCAGTATAAGATCATTATCATTAATTTGTAAAGCCACCTTCACATTGGCAGAAAAGGAGAGCACCCAGTCAAAATCTTTGGAACAAGAAAATCCTAGCCAAAAGTTATTTTGAAATAGCACATCCTAAAAGTATTTTTTAACTGAAAAATTGACTTAGAACATTTTCATCTTGCATCCTTTAACCCAAAAGGCATCAACTTAGAATGGAACTAAAGAGAATTTTTAATGGATTGAGATTAAATCTATCATTTTTACCCAGGGAAAATCCCTTCTCTTTTATTCTCAGAGAGTCTCATGTTAAAGGACGATTCAAGTGATGAGCTGCAGTGTTTTGACAAGCCCTTGGAGTACAAAAACTTGAAATCTCACTGGAATACTGTTATATATTCACTGGGAGAAAAGAATGCCCTATTTAAAAACTAGGACAGATCATGTTGATATGGAAAAAGGAAATAAGTGCGTGAACAATATATCCCAAATTAAAGACTGAGTTGCAGGCACCTATCTAAAATCAACAGGAAATGTAATTACTCTGAAAGGACTCTTGTCCAGTCTTACAGTGCTAAATGGATTAAAAAAAAAAAAAGACACACAGCAATATTCTGATAAAAGTTCCATGCTAGCAACATAGAAAAGAGAAAGACTAGCCCATGTTAGGAAGCAGTATTCCCCCTCCTATGACAGGACTTCTCCACTCTCTCCTGGAATCTCTCTACAGATAGGTTTCTCTATTTTGTAAGTATGGTAGCAGGTTTAAGGGAAATCAAAAGGCAACCTTTTATTCACAGCCACCACATGATTTTAATAACTCTACGCCATGTTTAACACTGTCTGTTTTCCCAAAGTTGGGAATGCTTTGACTTTCAGCTGGATAGGGATGCTTGTCAATACAAGGGTTCTTTTCCACTGTTTTATACTACTGTGTAGGCTAAAGGAGGGAGGTAGTGATAATAATAATGAATAACAATAATAAAAATTCATACATAGCATATATCTTTTAGTGAGAGCCCCAAATAATAAACATCAGTGAAGAATCAATGATTATTCTTTTTTTTTAAAGTTTTTTTTTTTTATTTATTTGAGAGAGAGAGAGAGCATGAGAGGAGGGAGGTTCAGAGAGAGAAGCAGACTCCCTGCCGAGCAGGGAGCCCAATGCGGGACTCGATCCTGGGACTCCAGGATCATGACCTGAGCCGAAGGCAGTCGCTTAACCAACTAAGCCACCCAGGCACCCTCAATGATTATTCTTATATCTGCTCATTCCCATGCCCAATTCACACATCACACCATTTACCATTTCTCCTAAGCTATTTGTTTGAATACCTTTGGTATTTATTGGTAATTCCTGGGTTTGATTAATATTGAAACTCAATATAGATTCTTGAGGTCTTTCATTGAAGCTTTCCTTGCTCAGTGACATGACTGAAGTTGGTTCCGTGTTTCTCTAAGGCAGAACCATGAGCCACAGTTCATCTTCAACACACTATCAAGCCCATCCAGCAAAGCCTTTTCTAGTTCCTTGCTGCAAAGAAGGAACCAAGACTTTTTTGGGTTTGAGATAGTAAGGCCATTCATTGTTTTTTGAATGAATACATTTCTGGGAATGTATTTACTAAAAATAAACCAGAACAAACATTTTTGCTAGGTTTGTAAAATGTCCCCCTTTCTTCCCTATAAGTTTCCACACTGCCTTCTAAAACCACAGCAAGACAACATACATTTAAAAATAATCTCTCACCATCGGTAATTTAAAGTAGCCCAAATACCAGAGTGACCAGCACCAATTCCACCACTGTTGGCTACTTGCTCAGAAAAGACAAATGTACTCACACCCACATGCATGTTCTCCAGAAAAGAAACCAAGCATGTGACCCATAGCAGCTGTCTGCACTATGCTTAGCAAACAGATCATCTTTGAAAACATGTTTCATCATATAAGTAGATTTACAGGTAATCATGCACAGTTTTCATGGAAACACTTCTTTTCTCAGTAGAGACAAGAACATACAAATAAATAAAAAATAGATTGTTTCTTACCTTTAAGAAAGCAGGCAAAAGCTATACTGTTGGTGGGATAGTGTACCAAGTAACAGACTTTTGTACACTCTTTCTTACTGGTGGTATACAGTCTACAGGAAAAGTAAATATATAGGTATGTATAAAATAAATCACACAATATTCCTTTTATTCTTTTTTTTTCCCTTTTGAAGAAGAGGCTGCGATAGAGACCATAGACATTACGCTCACTCTTTCAGTGTGCTCAATAGCCTTTGGTAGACCAGTTCACCACAATTCAGGTACCTCTGAACATGGGAGTGCTGGTGCCTCTTGATTTAAGGCAGTCGGGTTTTAGTTGCTTGAGCTGTAGCAGTTGAGGGAACCAGCTCCCAGATAAGTTATCTATCTGGTCAGAGCTTTCTTTTCTTCCTTTTGCCATCCCTTTTTTTTTCCCTCAGCCTAGTCCAGCCATGCTGACCAGCCTGCATGGTTAGTCCAGCAGGATGAAACAAATAGCATAATGTTGAGAATGTTAGAGATCCAAACAAATGAAGAAGCAAAACAAAACAAAAACCATAACAAATTAACACAGCACAGGAGCGTTTTCCAGAATTTTCTAGGCATCATTACTTATGTAGGGCTTGGTGTCCATATCCATTTTCCAGCAGTATATATATATTTTTTAAATCAAATGCCTCCTTATATTGACAGTTCAACTATTTTATGTAATAATTACCTCTTTGAGAACAGCACAAATTTTCATGTATATGTTTTCCTTATAGTAGGTGAAAAAATGGTAGTAAAAAAAAATAAAAAAAAACCAGCATCAGAATACACACTTGTATTTAAAATACCTTATTTTAGATTTTCTATTTTAGGTACAAATTGTTGTTCTAAAATATGCTTCATCACACAGTGTACTCATTAGTGTATGCCTAGCCACTTTGTCAGAGTCAGTTAATCATATATTCCCACATCCAAGAAGGGGGAGTCCCAAGCTGTCCACCTGCCTGATATTTCTAGTTGCTACTGACCTTCCAGAGTCTAAACTATCTGCAACCCATGCAGGTACTTGAGGACTTTCTCTGCACTACCTGGGGACATTGGCTTAGAAAACGGATGGCAGTTTAGGACAAAGGTAGGTAAGGGCTGCTTATCACTATGCACTGCAATCCTTTACAAGGAGAGCATCTGACCAGAGGATAATTCGCAGAGCATCTTCTGTTTCTGATCAGTCCAGGGGAGGAAGGCAGCAGTTTTTATCCACCCATCTCAATAAAGCCATGCTGCCTCAGTTAATAGTATTCATCCAACTGGAAAAGGTTGGTTAGTTGCCTAGCGGCCATCGATAAGCCATGTTCCAAACACAACAGGTCCTCTTGTTTATTTAGCATCTACATGTTTGCCACAAACAAACATCTGCCACGTCAGCAATAGAAAGTGTGGGGAAACATGCTGAATTCAGGCTGCAGATGTGAGAACCAAAACTTGAGGTGCCCTTCTTTTTAGAAAGAAATGTTGAGAAGGCATCATCGTGGCCAGATCTAAAGCTATCCAAAGTAGGTCAGGCTCTTCTGATCCTCTAGCTATAGAAATCTTGTTTGTATACATAATTCAACAAGTAGCTGAACTAAACCCTTAGACCTCCTAATGTTTTTCAATCCCAATGCAGAAGCCAACTAGCACTCGCCCAACTCTGAATATCTAATGCCAGTAGTGTACAGATACGTTAAAATTTTAAGAAGATTTAGTTTTTATGCAATCCGCATGGAAGTTTTTCTTTTAAGCAATGGAATTTCAACTGAAGAAGCAACCTAAGAGGAAAACTGAGCTTCTTGGGGAAAACTCAGGCAGTGTTGGGGCAGTTTTAATTTCTGCCCGTAGTAAGCCAACAAGCAAATTCGTTTTTATGTAGACATGTAGTTGCAGTAGATGAGTAGAAGCGTGCATGCACCAGATGGCAAGCTGCAATGATGGAGCAGAGCTGTTAAAAATGAAAACACTCAAGATTGAAATGCACTGAAACTAAGTGTTAAGAGCAACAACGAATAAGGGGACATTGCTGTTTCATTATTTACTTTGTAGCTCATACTATAAACCCGACTTCCTCTCAGATACCCTCTCTCTGAGAATAGTGTACAGAATTTCCCCTTTGGAAAGACATGTTCCTTTTTCAAGTACATGGTATGTGCTTTTGTTTCTTCTTCACCAAACAGCTTAGTTTCAGCAAATAATTCCTTTGTCTTTGCTACCAAAGTTCGGGAATTTGAGAATATTTGAGCTATATTTGTTATTAAATAGAATATAGTAATATTCCCTCACATCAGGTAGTCTTATTGTTTATTTTCATGAATTTTTCATTACTGCTCTTTGCCTACATATATACATTTTTGCATTGCTCAAGACTGGTTTTCTGAATAAAATTACTATCTATGATACCACTATTTCCAGATTAGTGGCTCCTTTGGATCATTTGAAATAACTAATTGATTGATTGTATTTTTGTCTCATCTCAAATGTTTCATCCCTTTAAGTTGACTTTATCCCAGGTCAACATCACTGTGAAAACTTTGGGAGACATGTCCAATATGTGTCCTAGATAAAATCCTTGCCTATTAAGACACTAATTTCTAGAGATGAGCTTTCTGATACAGTATCTCACACAGATGGCTATTTAAATTGAAATTATTTAAATTATTTAAAATAAACAGTATTTTTCCTCAGTTAAGTAGCCATATTTCAAGTGCTGATTGGCCACATGTGACTAGAACATTTCTACCACTATAAGGTTCTACTGGGCAGATTTTGTGTGGATAAACTCTTGATTTTTTGGGGAGGACCTTTGGGAGCTTGGTCATCAGAAACACCAATGTTTGGAGGTACATGAATCTCCTCCTACGGTTAGGCAAATACCTATTCAAATTACTTATGGTATTTTAGGGAGTGTCTACACAAAATCAAAAGTACTAAAACAATTTTTAAATTGTTTTGGACTGTTTATAAGACAAGGACTATTTGATTTCATTTTTTTCCCCTGAAATGTTTATTTTTGCTCTGTGTAGACACCAAAACATCATTAACAAAACCCAACAAAACTTTTTCATGGGAAGGCACCAAATGAATTCCAAATGGAATAATTGTCATGATTGGCATAGATAATAAGTTATATAAATTTTTGAGTAAGTAAGATGAGGCCTCTACCTGGGCAGCCTTCTTTGAGCCCAAGTTACTCCTATCTTTGTAGACAACACAACAACAATAATACTTTTCCCAGCACATTTAACTAAAGAGTCTGCAGCACACATCATTACATGCTTTATATGCAACCTGAATCATCAGTTGAGGAAGCCAAAAGAGTAATTTCTGTTTTGGAATTATGACATGACACTTACATTCTTAGGAACAGAGCAGCGAAGAGAAGTAGGCGTGGATTTGGGAGTCAGACCTGGGTTTCAGTCCAACCTCCGCTGCTAACTAGATGTACGACTTTGGTAATGGTACTTAATCTCACTAAGCCTGGGTTTCTTCGGTAAAAAGAACAAATCTCCTACAGAGGTACCGTGAGGGGTAAGAGATCTTGCACACAAAGCATTTTGGATAATGCCTATTTCAAAGGGTAGCTGATGCAAGAATTACTGGTAGTATTAGTGTTACTATTAGTACTAGTGTCAGTATTAGTGTTAGTATTAGCATTTTACAACCACTATTGTATCCAAAACAGCTTCAGCAAGAATAGAACCTAATCATTAAACGTTAATAATAGTAGAAATGTTATTTGAAAGCTAATTATTTTTAAGTAGCAAAGTATTGAATTGTCCAAATTCAGAACTTCTAACGTGGTCATTTTTTTTTCAATACATACAGACTTTTGACCATATTTTCTTCTTATTGATTTTTGGGCATATCTAGTAAAATTGTGTGTGTGTGTGTGTTCAGATATAAATGTAAAACACTTAATGGAGTGTCTCTGGGATAAAAGTTTTATAAAATGCAAGTCTGGCAAGGGGTCCTATAATAAAACACTACAGAAGTATAAATGTGCAGGTATATTTATCAACACAAGTATGCATAAAAATAGATGCTTATGCATATATATTCATGGAAATATTTCTTTTTGGGCATCAGTTGCATCTACCGCCAGACAGCCTTTAACTGTACCATCACATCCACATAACCAATCATATTAAAATGTACTTTTCTGCCTTTTAAGGAATGAAAGGACAATAACAATTGATTATTATTTTCTAGATGCATAATGTTATGACACACTTATGACATAAATATTAGTGGCTCCATTTTAAATATGAAGATGCTGAGCTTTAGGATAGCTCAGTGATTCTCAAAGCCACACACCTGGGAAGTGGAGTGGTTGGGATTTGAACCCAGGTCTGTCTCAACCCGGAGCCTCTTCCGACATCACATCAAATACCACAGGATTCACTATCCACCTGCCCTCCTCTCAAATGACCATTTGCTCTGAAGACACAAGAACAGAGGCTATATCTATTTCTCCTTTCTCTTGGTGTGGTCTTTGTCCTTCCTCTTGCTTTGTCCCAGAGTCCCTTCTATTAAAAGGTCCAAGTGAACCCCACGATATTAACAAGCCTTTGTAACCCTGTCTACATATTCTCAACAAGTTTCACAATATTCACTCAGCCAACTGCTTAGAAATGGAGAGGAGCCAAGATCATGGATCTTTGCACAGTATTTGTCAGGAACAAACTCTCTTGCCTCCTGGTCTTCAAAGATCTCTCTCTTACTTGCAGAGTATAAAGGATTACCTCAGAGTCTTTAGAATAGGGATTCCTTTCTGCTTGGCGAGAAGACTTTGTCTATGACAAAATCAGTTCATAACTGAAAAAATGTCTTGAAGGATTTAATGAACAACCTGAATCCCCCTGTACTTTTTAAAACAGAAAGTATTATCAGCGCTCGAATTTGCCACAATTCTATTTGGAACTGGTCAACTCATTCCTAGAAAACAAATCCTGGAAGTTGTATTTTTAATCTAAAATGCACTCTTACCACCATATCATTAGTAAAATTGGCAAGGGGGAATTCTATGTGTTTAACCTCTAGTTAAACAGTCTTGTTTTCTTACAAACCAGTATGTGTATGTCCATCTTTTTGGAGTCATTTGCAGGTGTTACTAGAGGCTACCCAGGGGTTGCAGATATGCCATGTGGCATGTCAGATGTGACATTTCACCCTTAATTCCCTCCCTAATATTTTGTCTTTCACGGAATTAAACTGTGCTCCTGTGGCATGGTAGATGTTTTTCCCATGTGGGGATGTTACGACCATGGGAGTACTCAGCCTGTATACTTAGGTGTTTTCTTGTTTCTAGAAAGCTGCTTGGTTAAGAATCATAACCTTCTCTACATTCATTTTCCAGTGAAAACAAGTTTTGCTTTCTAAGTTATTAAATATTCCAGTTTTATTCCCCCTGCTACAGTTCAGTCAGGTGTTAAAGCTTCCCTACTGGGAACTGTTCCCCTAACATGAGGAGAGCAAGAAAGGTGGGTCACAACCCAACAGGTATGTTTCTGTTGATTGGAGGGTTTGGTACCAATGAATAAGAAGGAAGGGGGAGATTTCACACTTCAGAAGCGGAGTCTCTAAAAGCTTTTCTCCCCAGGGGGAGCAAAAGTGAAATGGGGGCAAGAATAAGACAAACTCTTAAGAGCAAAGGTTAGCATTCACCCAGGAACCCACTCCATTAAGACAAAAATGGATACCGTATTTCTCCAAAGAAAGGCAAACTCATACCACAGTTCCTAGAGCTTCCGGATGTAGGAGGGGAAGTTGAAAGGAAAGGAAAGTTACTTACTGTTTGGGTCTACGTTTTCACAGAGTTCTGTCTTTGCCTCACCGTTGGGTCTGTCACTGGGTTTGTGTGACAGCCGCGATGACATGGTGGCTGCCGTGACTACCGCCTTGAAGCTTCGCTTCCGCTTCTGGACATTGAGTTCAGGGTGGAAAATGATGATGTACACTTTCGGCATGTAAAGCATCCCCAGAGCCACTGACGCACTTAGGTTCATGGAGATTGTAAGTGTGGTAGTTTGTATGTAGAGCTAGGAGACACAACACACAAGACACTATTACAAATAAAATGACTGCAAAGGAAGTCTGAATACTTAACACATGACATCAAGAATGACTTTGGCTAGGAGAGAAAACATAGCCATCTCCAGGGCCATCTCATTAAAAAAAAAAAAGAAAGAAAAAGGAAAAAAGGAAGTCAGTATACCTTGGTACATTTATTGGAGAGTTTTGCCTATATTAATTGATCGAAAGCCTTTGGGTGAATCTGTGTGCATGGTTGCCCTGGAGAAGTCTCCTACACAGAAGTTCATAGTAGTAATCAGAGTTGAAGTACTTTCAATCAGAATGGCAGATGAATATGAAGACGTGAAAATCACAGAAATTTGTAATCTTGAGTAAGGGTGGTTATTTTTTATCCTCCATATATACACAAAATGATTAAAATACACGATTTCTTGCTACACAAAGACTGGGACCTTTGAAAGTTATGTTAATATATGTCCCTTTTGTATTATTATTTTTTTTAACTGTTCACCTTCACCATACCTACAAAGTAGTGAATTAAGTTGCCCTGAAAAGTCAGTCCTTCTTGCTTAGTTCTGATTTACAAAACACTGATGGCAAGGGCCCAAGATCTAGTGATGTTGGCTTGTTCAGTCTCTTTATGTTGACAAATTGCTAATAGGGTGCAAAACCATCCTGACACTATGTTATTTGTGGTGTGGATGGTGTCTCCATAACTCTCCTTGTCTCCTTTGGCTCCCGTGAAAAATCAGTAAACAACCATTCACCAGAGCCTCAGTTTGAAATACAATTCAGAAGTATCCAGGCAGCCAACAGTTCTGACGAAATACTTGTATGTTTAGAGAAAGACTGTTGGAATCACAGGTAGGAAAAAGACACCCATTACACGAACAAGTGAGCTCCTCCATCGTGTTTATGTAAGTGCCTCCTGTTTGTCAGCACTGCAGACACAACGATGCACCACAGACGCTTGTTCCCGCCTTCCTGGTGCTTGTGGCCTAGTCAGGGAGAGA
>NC_138369.1:42217257-42235240 GCF_054177405.1 Leptonychotes weddellii | reverse complement strand
TCTCTCCCTGACTAGGCCACAAGCACCAGGAAGGCGGGAACAAGCGTCTGTGGTGCATCGTTGTGTCTGCAGTGCTGACAAACAGGAGGCACTTACATAAACACGATGGAGGAGCTCACTTGTTCGTGTAATGGGTGTCTTTTTCCTACCTGTGATTCCAACAGTCTTTCTCTAAACATACAAGTATTTCGTCAGAACTATTGGCTGCCTGGATACTTCTGTATTGTATTTCAAACTGAGGCTCTGGGAAGAAATTAAAAGAGACTTTGCCATCTCACGTGGAAGGAATACAGTTTTCTAACAAATGTTAATTTGAATGTGCATGTCTTTGAATGGTTTTAAGGAGCCTCCAGCGGCTAACTGTATAATACGTAATGAATGTAAAATAGAAAGACAAAACAATATTGAATTAATGATCCTTTTGGTTGTGAATCAGACTGTATTTTAAAAGCTTATCTTCTCCTATTGGAATACTTTCAGACTTTGAACTCCTTTCCACCGTGCTAACCTACACCATTTAAGAAAGGCTTACCATGGTCACAAGGCTTTAAGGACCTAGGCAATGTTGCTTCCTTCCTTCATGATCCCTGCTGTCATCCTACTAATGAGACTTTGCAAATCATGGTTTAGCAGTCCAAAAAAGAAAATGATATAATTTGACCTATGGTTTTGTTTCTGTTTCTCTGTTCATGAGCAAATTCTACAGTTGAAGAAATCATCCACAGTTTATTATTTAAACATAACTATAAATGATATATGTACATATGCTTCTGTATGTGTATGTCTCTGTGTATGTACACACTTTTTCTTAACAAAGACTACTTAGCAATTTAAGACCTCAAAAGCTATGATGTTCATTTTATGGAGTGTTTTATTTCATTATTCTCAAATTAGAGCCCATTGAGACTTGATATTTTGTGTTGAAACTTTTGCAGTCTCTGGTGAACTTCAGAAGTATGTGAAAACCAACATGAATGCCACTGACCAAATTCCTACTCCCACATTTCCTCTTTATACTGCATGGTGTTTAAGAATGAATGATCTGAAGCTCATCTGAGGTTCGATTCCCATTTCCTAGTTCTCTGACCTAGGGCAAAGAATTTGGCCTGTCTATGCCTCAGCTTTTGCATCTGTAAATGGGGATGATAATAACAGTACCTACCTCATAATGTTGTGTTGACAATTAAATCAGTGTTTGTAAAGTATTTAGGGTCAGACCCAGCAATACTATAAAAGTATTTTGGAATAAGTATATAGGTGTAAAGATAGGAAGGCTTTAGTCTACAGGGATTCCAGAGGCATTGGTCCACAAAGATTCAAACCCACCAAGCCCCAGGAGAGGACCCAAGTCACTGTCTCTTTGGCCTTTGGTGGGAGGCTCACCTTTTGACTGTGTTTATTCTAACACCAGCTTTTAGTATATTCTTTTTAACAAATTATAACCTATTTATTTTTAGTCTTGAGGCTGTTCTTATTTTACCTGCTGCTTACTGTAAAATACATTACCCTGTTTATTTAACCTTGGGTATTTGACAATATTTTATCTTCTTTATAATTTCTTTAGCAAGGTCAAGGCATTGGTGATCACTGTTGGTCCTTTTCATCAAAACAAGAGGCCCCTGACACATGGTTTTACTGAGATCAAGCATCTCCCCAGGGCTGGCATTCAACTAAACCTCATCCCATTCTGGCTGTCTGAGGATAAGCCCCAGGGGAGCTAAGTCTTCCCACCTTGGCCAATCCTCGATGACTCAGGATGCAGATTGCCTTGGAAATTCCATGTGTTTTGATAATTAAGCTTTAATTTTATCATCACTCTAAACGAATTTCCAGAATCTAGTTTCTGCTCCTTGGTTGAATGTGGCTTTTCCAACACCCGTCATATATAATTCAGCTTATATAACCAAATAGCATTCAGGCAAGGAATTTACAGTACATATATTCTAGAACAGTGTTTATTTTAAAGTCTAATCCATGGAATTTGGGGCTATTATTCTCTCTGTCAGTTTCCTCATTTGTAGAATGAAGACAATAATGATTCCTACCTCATACGGTGGTTTTGAAGATCTAATAAATATATGAAAAATGCTTAGCATAATGCCTAGGAAATAAGTACCCATGAAATGTTAACTACTTATTATTATAACTACTTTTTATTAAAACTACTATTTATATTCTGCTTAATATTTATTTAGATTAGGTTGTTGGAGTGCAGATCTCAAGATGAAGGCTTATAACCATTTTCATTTATTTAAATAAATGTCTTTTTACATGTCTTTTTTTTTTTTTTTTAACATATGTCTTATTGATTAACTAGGTTGTAGTGTCTAAAACACGAGGCCTATTCGTGTCTGGTCTGACTGAAATGTACCAGCAAGTATACTGTTAGGTATATGCTTAATTTAATGCCAGACAAAGCCCACCTGAATCTTTTTCATCTTGGTCTAAGTTCATTATCAGATAAAATGCTAATCCATATTACGAGATGCCATTATTGTTTTGTAAGATGGTGTAACACTACGGTTACTTGAGTTCTCTTTGTCTAACTTTTTATTGCTAAGATACTAAGAAATTTGAAAAGTGGTCAGATAGTGCTCATGAGCAACTTTGAAATTTGCCAATTCTTCTGTGTAAATTTATTTTGAGAGATTTCAAGGCAAGCTATTGAAAGTTGTAATAGTGACAGGCTTCAAACTTTGAACATCATAGTATTTGAGATACGATCCAAAGAATAATGAGAAAAAGAAAGAAGTAAAGAAAAAATTTGTAGGGCACAGAGACAGATACAAAACTGGATCAGGAAAAACTCAATTTCAGGTTTTTGAGTTCATCAAAATACTCTCATCATTACTACTGCTGTCCTTAGAAGTAAATACTACACAAATGAACTCACAATATATTTATACTAATGAATTACCAGCTTTATCTGTAAAAATACTATATTAGAAGAAGAGTTCTAGGACTATTTGATGGTGTCAAACCACTGATGTAAGAGATTATTAACTCATGACCCATGCTGTAAATTCACTGTTAGTTCTCTTTTCTAGATAGGCTATGTGAAAGACTTACTTTTCCACTGTTGGTGCATTCACCCATGTACTGGTTCTGCTTTCTCCTGAGATACTACCAAATGCCTGCACTGGCCCAAACACTAAGTACACCACTGTGAAGATGATAGGCGTTCTCCCTCCATCAGGGAGCCATACTCTAGTGGCAGGAGGAAGGCAATCAAGAATGAACTAAGTCTTCACGCATCAACTAACTGTTCATCAAGTCCTTTTTCCCACAATGTATCTTGGCCCCCATTTCTCCCTCCTTTTCTTATCTCCTTTGCTGACCTGTTGTGCCTCTGACACCTTGTTTATATTTGATGCTTCATCCAGTGGCCCCTTCTACATAAAGCCTTCCCTATGTCCCCAGTCAGGGCAATTCCCCTGTTGGCCCCTGTCATAGGTATAGCTCCAAAGAACACTTAACCTGGTCTGCTCAGGAGAGTATAGCCAGTTAGTTGTGCTTTAACCTTTGCTTTGAAAATGCAAATGCATCCCTAGCAGATGGATGTGTTAGGGAACAATTTGAGTACAACACAAAGTTGTGTTTGCACGTGTATGATTTTTTTCCCCAAGAAACACCAGATGAGCACAGTAAACTACCTCCAGCTGTACCAAGCCATGCAGCAACACACAAAATGCACACACACACACACACACACACCTCAAACATCTGCCTTTGTCCCCCTTGCACAATTTTATAATAAATCACAAGCAGCAACACTCCTGGCACCTCCTTCCATGAGCAAACTTTACCTCCTTTTTCTTAAGGTAAAATGCCATATGTATTGTAACATTTATGCACTGCCTAGTCATTTAACTTGTGTAAAACCATGCCACCATTTTTATTAGATTTTTTTTTAAATGTCACTGGTGATGTTTTTGAGTGTTATGTCCCTAACCCAATTTTTCCCATAAATCTTGTGTTTTTATTGCACAATTTTGCATAGCATGGTGATTTTTAAGAACACATATGTCACATTAGAGCAGAACCGACTGGATAATAAAATGTCTGCTAAAAAGTGTACACTTATTAAATTCTGGTTGAATAAAAAGTTCTACACTTGAAGCAGGTATTAGGTACCATAAACATCCTTGGCATTCAACATTGTTTTGGGAAAAGCTATTATTTATAGTCTGTTAGTATTATCACTATTATTTTTGTTATTATTTTGTACCTCTGTTTCCTTATTTCTAGAGTAGAGATAATAATAGTACCTCTCTTAGCAGGTTGTTGGGACCAAATGGGTTGACCATGGTGGCATGCAGCAACCATTCAGTCAAGTGTATTAGTACCCCTGATTTATTAATTGGCTATAACACTATGCCACTTTTCTTCATATTAGTACATTTCATAATGACAATCTTTCTTATGAAATCTGAATCATAGCCTTTTTGAGGAACAGGCATTTCATTAAGTTTGCTTCTCTTTTGTCTGAAAGCATTCTCAAACCCCTATTTTA
Organism: Leptonychotes weddellii; assembly: GCF_054177405.1. NCBI lineage: Eukaryota > Metazoa > Chordata > Mammalia > Carnivora > Phocidae > Leptonychotes > Leptonychotes weddellii. The sequence goes on along the minus strand of NC_138369.1, from coordinate 42,230,727 downwards.
TCTGTCATTGACTCTTTTATGAGAAATAGTAAATTCTGTGCATTCCCATGTGACAGTTGAGAATTGGGACAAGAAGGCCTTAATGGAGTCTTCAGGTGGGAAGAGAGAAGTTTTATAATCCTCAGGACATCCCGAAGTCTGTATAATAAAAATGAAAAATGTGTCTGATGGAGTCCCAGAAAAGAAGTGTTCATTATTACCTGACAGATGCCTGGAACATTCATATGACTGAATTAAATGGAATTTCCTGGCAGTTAAGACCAGTGTTTACCATCCTCACCACCTGCACCCCTTGCTTCCTAATTAGAGTAGCCACGTTTTTGAGAAGAAAAAATAATGACATATATTTGTGGATAGGACAGGATATTTGCAATTGGGACTTCCTCAGTCATCTGGAGGGTCAAACATACTGAGGACTCTTGGCTTAGTTATCAAATAATGCATGATAATAAAAGGATTCAGTATAATTATGGGGGAGAAACAATTGTTTTTTGGGGTAGAGTTGCATCTTCTAGAAGAATGGCGTAATGGAAAGAGTAAGGTCTTTGTTATTAGAACTGATTTCAAAATTGGCCTCAGACTATTGGTTGGTGACATTGCACAAACTACTTCATCTCTGGCAAGTGACAGACTCAAAGTTCAGACCCTAGCAATTTGTTACCAGAGTCTCTGATATATGACCCCACCTCACTCTACCACTACCATGGAGATCTTCTCACCATTTGTAGTTTAAAGGGTATCATGTGTGAAAAGTAGTGCACAGTGCCTAGAATATGGTGGGTGCTCAGGAAATGCAATTGTATTTATTACAGTTGATGGCCCCATCATCTGTAGATAATTTTCATACTATTCTATTTAGACCTCCTATCTTTGATTAGGTAATAAAGAGGGAGGGAGGGATGGAGAAAGGGAAGTGGGACATACATAAAGAGATACACACACCAAATATTATAGGCCACACTTTGTGGATAGGTGTCTGAAATAGAATTATAAATAATGAAGGCAACCAGATGACTGTTGGACAAGACCTAGTTTTACTGTGTTTTGTTTTTGTCATTTAGTATTTCTAGGCAGACATGATATTACATCTAAACACAATTACATTCTTTATTTGGATGGACATAAGACAAGCACTCCAGGTGAATGTAAATCAGTTTCTAGAGTATGAGATAAGTGAATGTGTCATGCTTGAAATCATCTACATCTCAGTTCTTTGCTCTCCTGAGCAGAAGCCTGGTGCTCTGTCTATTCCAGTGAGATGCTATTAGTACAACTGACCATATACGTGGGAAATTCAGTGTTTTGCTCCCCACGACACCCTCAAGAGCTCTAGGCCACCTCAATAGCCAGTTCTTCCAGGTCGTCACTTCTGATTTTGCTGGGCATAGGAATTTATTTCCTCCACCAGCCATCTGACTCAATTTTGATTTCAAGATATTTTCCCCCTATAACCACAAGGCAGATTTGCTCTTTTATATTTGGCCAGTACTGGCACTGTTCGCCCTGTTGTGTTATCTAAAAGGATATTTACCATTCCTGCTGGGTTGAGAGCCCCACAACTGTTAGGTCACTGCCTTGCAGTGATTTAACACACAAAGGCAAAGCATCTCTCCACAGTCAGCCTGGAGAGACACACTTCTGCCAGATTCCATTGGCTCCCTTTGAACCTCTGGCCACATTCATCAAGAGTACACCTAAGAGCCTTTTGTAGGGAGCAAACTCAAATTCTTTCTCATAATATGAAAATACTTGTTTGTACCTTGCTAGGGAATATATTAGGTAATAGACGATTATGTTCTATATTACTTTGCAAATAAAGCAAGTGGATTTAAAAAAAAGCTGTCTGACTTAACGTATTCTTGTTTCTTTAAGAAAGAAATATTTATTCTGAGGTGGGGAGGAGTATAGGAAGAGGGAGAGGAGAATCTCAAGCAGACTCCCCACTGAGCACAGAGCCCAAGGACGGGCTCGATCTCAAGACCCTGAGATCATGACCTGAGCCAAAATCAAGAGTCGGATGCTCAAGTGACCCAGCTACCCCCAAAGTATTCTATTTCTAAAGTTGTCATTTGGAATACTCCATTTCTGTAAGCGCAAAGCTGTCTAATCTTGCCAACTTTTAAAGTCAGCTTTATAGTTCTAATGAACACAAAGAGAAAGAAATCAAATGAAAAAATTGATGTCAAATTAATAGCTAAAAGAAAGAGATAATCATTGCATTTCTTAGGCATAGTCAATGTGTTTTTAGTTGGACTTGTGAAGTGTTCATTGAAATTGGACCCCAGAGTGTCATTGACAAGAAGACAAAGTCAGGCTCTTACTAAAATAAAGTGCATTCTTATCTGTTTTCAAAGCCATTGGCAATGGCTTTCTGTTGAACTTTGACAAGCTTTGATCATCATAATCATACAGCTTTCTCCTTTCTCTTTTTCATTCTGGCTGTTATTTTTGTTGATCTTCCTCTCTTCCTTTTGGACCCTCTCTTTCCCATCTTCCCACTGAGCTGCGATACCTTTCTTTCTGCCCTTGAAATTCATTTCCCCTTCCATTAACTTATAGTTTTCCATATATCATCTTTACTCCCCTGCTTTTGCACTGCCCGCAGTGTGGTGGTGTGCATGTGGGTGGATGCAGCCCCCCCCTCCCCGCCGCGAACAGCTGCGATGCTGGGTAGTGTGCTGTGGCACCCATTAGTGATTGTGCCAAGTGCTGCCCCTGGCTGATGGGCAAAACACTTCAACAGCTAGAACCCAGTCCAGCTGAATTGCCCATCCAGGGGTAACTTAGGCTCTGAACTCATTAAGGCCCTTAGCTGTTTAAGCCCACGGTTTAAGCCCCAAAGGAGCAAATAATTGCAATGAAACTTTACTCAGAAAATTGTCCACAAATAGGTGCTCAGCCTATGGCCCTCACTGTTCCCAGGGTGGGCTCTGAGATTGAGCAGGAAAATAATACCTATCCTGCCAAGAGAAATTTAGTGAAAGGGAGGGAGCTTGGCTAAGGAATAGGGGCTGAGTGGTTCATGATTTTAATCCTGACTTCACAGGATCCCTTTGGCTTTGCTCTTGTTTGCAAGGTCTTATGTCAGGGATCTCAAAACTGATATTTCCTACCCACTCAGTCTCTGAGCCTGTAGTCTGGCCTCCATCATCATCATCACCTGCTCTGAGTGTGTCCTCTAAACCTTCCTAGACTTCTTGTCAGACATAAGAGGTTTTTTTTTTTTTTTTTTTTCCTTCCAGGTATCATTTCTTTTTACAACTCAATGCTGAGGACAGTATTTTTGGGAGCTTCTGCTATCCTGCTGCATTTGCTCAATTTCCCATCACACTTGGAATGAAGATAAAATCCCAACATGGCCCAAGGAACTCTGCAGGTACCCCTTCTGTCTTCCCTCATTTTCTCTAAGTCCTTCAAATGTGCAATGCTCTGCCCATCGTCAAAGATTCTGTACATGCTATTCCCTCTGCCTCAGATGCTATTCCCACTTATTTTTACCTGACTACCTCCTACCTGCCTTTCAGGTCTCAGTCTTACTTCTCTGACTCTCAAATGTAAATTGTGACCTCCTTCTCTTGCTTGCTTGTAGAACGCATCATGCCCCTTCATTACATTAATCACGATTTGTGATATTTCATTCAAGTATTTATTTCATAAGTATCCTGTCACTAGACTGCCCCCCACCACCGTGACAGCATGAACCATACCTTTCAATTTACTGTCTGTAGGTCCTGGGATATAGCAAATGCCTAATTCATAGCAGCTGAACAAAGGAATGAATACAGTCCAGGAGATAGATACTGTGCAGCCAAGAGCAGTAAAATGTATGACCAGTGTGCTGGAATTGCAGTCAGGAATTCTGCATTTGGATATAGGCTCTGCTGCTTATTAACAACGGGGGGATCTTGAGTACTTCACTTAGCCTTTCTAAGCTTGAATATTGCTACTTATAATATGAGGTAAGTAATGGCATCTACCACCGCTGTGACAAGGAAGAAATGACTTGTAAGTGGTCATACTTCTTCAACTCTAAAGCCCTGGTCAAAGTGCTTGCTGGTAAAATTTATGTCTGTATAGCACGGGATAATGTAACCATGTCCTGAGGCTCTTTGTCTTTGAACAATCATAATTGCTTCCCATTTTTTCAAGTACTTTTTCCTCTAGCAATTTCAGTGGCTTCACTTCTTTCTCTACTCCTGGACCTGGGGCACTTCTGTGGCCCAGGCATGGCATTCAGAGCTAATAAATAGAGGAGATAAAACATAGAGATAAATTGTCTCATATAATAGGGAGAGAACAAGAATATTTTGTGGAAGTCAGGGAGGAAGAGAAAAGTTAGAAGTGAGAAAATCAAAGGCAGGGACCATGTTTAATTTACCTTTGTACCCTCATGCCTGGCATAGGGAACAAGTTCAATACATGTTTGATGAATGAGATGGTCTTCACTCATTTCACAAATCAAGGCCAAATTTATTCATCTTTATTTTACAACTCATCATATCTCCCTGTCCCCTGGCTTCTTTCATATCTCTGAATATGGCATGCTCTAGTCTGCCACAGGGCCTTTGCATATGCTTTCCCCTCTTCCTGGAAAGTTTCCCCACCCCACCTACCTTGTTTTCTTTATTCTTTAAATCTCTATGCAAGCATCACTTCTTCAGCCAAGACTTTTCTAACCAAAACTAGGTAATACCACCCTGTTAAAAACTCTCAAAGCAATCATAAGATTCATACTTAAGTGTGTGTGTGTGTGTGTGTGTGTGTGTATGATAAATATCTTTCTCCCCTACCAGGAAGCATGTCTGTTTATCTCATATTGTATCCCTGTCTAGTACTGTGGTGTGTGTGGGGGCCAATACAGATGACTTAATTGATGCTGATATTGTTAGGGAAGTAAGTCTTAGTGATACGAAGGTAGACAGTACATTTGCAGTCTTTGGCTCCATCCTTGTCCTCCTTCTGCAGAGCAGTCAAAAGGGTACCTGGCAGGAAGGAGTAAATGTGATGTTCTCATGGACTTACACTGCCTGTAAAAAGTACTTTCCAAACTGGCCCAAGGGAGGATAGGACTGTATTGTCCTGGGCGTTGCCACCTACATTTCTTAAATCCTCTCCCATGTGTTCACCAATAAATAAGTAAGTAAAATAATTACCAATAATGACTCCTTTGGAGCCCGAAGTAACAATGAAAATCAACAACACTGCCCCTTTTGGAAGAATGAGATTTTTTCTTTGAAAAAGCTTGCACTGGGCGCCTGGGTGGCTCAGTCGTTAAGCGTCTGCCTTGGGCTCAGGTCATGATCCCAGGGTTCTGGGATCGAGCCCTGGGTCAGTCTCCCTGCTCGCCGGGAAGCCTGTTTCTCCCTCTCCCACTCCCCCTGCTTGTGTTCCCTCTCTTGCTGTGTCTCTCTCTCTGTCAAATAAATAAAATCTTAAAAAAAAAAAAAAAAAAGCTTGCACTAACACCCAGGTTAGCACCTAATCATCTCTTTACAAGGAAAAATGAAATGGTTGCTATGACAATGCAATGAAGAGTGCATTTTGTTTTTGTTTTTATTTGACAAAAAGCTGCTGACTTTGACTTAACTGAGGCCATATATGCATTTTGGTTTTGCAATTCTGATCCTTCCTGGAAATTTTCAGAAGCATCACTAAAGATAACTTAATGAATCCACCTTCTTTAGACAGCGTAAAAGCAATGAAGAGGAAAAAAAAAGAACAGGTGAGAAATAATATTAGGAAGGAGAAATGAAAGGACACAGATGGGTTGGGTGGGAGGAAGTAAGAGAAGTAAGGAACCAAGGGATCATTTTTTTATATTCTACCTCATTTTATGCAAACCCCAGGAGAGTACTATCCTAAATCGGATCAACTCACTCAAACCCTACAGTGAGTTTGAGCTCTCCTAAAACTGTCTCCCTCCCTAAGTAAGAGTGGACTGGCTAAAAATTTTTCCAAAAAAATTTTTTTTATTTTTTTAAGGATTTTATTTATTTATTTGACAGAGAGAGGGCGCACAAGCAGGGGGAGCAGCAGAGGGAGAGGGAGAAGCTGATCCCCCACTGGGCAGGCAGCTGGATTTAAGCTTGATCCCAGGACCCCTGGATCATGACCTCAGCCGACCCGGGTCCAAGGCAGACACTCAACCGATGGAGCCACCCAGGTGCCCCTCCAAGAGATTTGAAGTGATATTAGCCTAGTGAGATCCTGGGCCCCCTTTGGGAGTGCTGGGACCCAGGCATTTATACCAGCTTCATCTCTCCCAATACCAGTGAGCTCTGATCCTAATCTAGTTGACCATGCAAAGCCAGTCCTTCACCCTCATTTATTTTTATGGTTAAAATTTCCTCTCCAAACCTCTACCCTGCATTTATTCTTGCTTGGAATTCCTAAACCACCCATTAAAAAAAAAAAATCTACTTGTTTAGAAAGTACAAAAGAGGTCCATAAAAGGGTAAGCAACCAGCATGTGAGTAGATTGCTGTCTCTCTACACCCAAAAAATATCTAGGTTCATGTATAATAATTTAAGAAAAAAATAATTCTTAAAGGTCTATTGTCTCATCTGAGTCTTGAAACCATTCCACAGTTTGATTATAATTCTAAGAAAAATGGATGAATGAGTCTTAAAACATAATTTTAAAGGCAAATTCTCTATTCAGTCTTGGCTTATGGAATCACCATATGCTATTTATGGGAAGGAAGATAAGACATGAAAGGTCTTCTCCATAGTTTATTCAATGATGTCTACAGAGATTTCAGGCCCACATGTCAGAGTACCCTGCAGCAGAAGGTTCGGAGAAGGTTATTCTCATTTATATGCAACTAGATGTTTATTATCTTTAGTGTAGGGATCATCACCTTTGCCATCTTTTTAGGGCTGCTGACACAATCAAACAGACATCCCAAATAACATTAAAAATGGAGATTTCCCTGTAACCTGCCTCTGCACTAATTTTCCTCATCTCAGGAAGTGTTACCCCCATTGACCTGGTTGCACAAACTGGAACTTTAAAGGTTATATCTTGAATACTTGCATTTCCCTCATACTGTATCCTTTATATTCACGCCATTAGCCAGTTAGCTAATATTATCTGTAAGGTATTTCTTAAATCTTTTCCCTTCTCTTCCCCCTGCACTCCCCCCACACACCTAAGTACAGAGAACAGTAGCTAACATTTGTAAGTTCTCAAATTTAGCAACGATAATGAGGATAATGAGGATATGATGCACTTTTACATTGTTCCTGGAATGCTACAATAGCATCCCAACTGGTTTTACTACACCCATTTTTTAAGCTCCCTTTAAGCGGCTCTGTGCAGACTAACCAGAATGATCTTTATAAAAACTGCAAATCAGCTCACATGGGCCCCCCTAAAACATCTTTCAAAGACTTTCCATTGCCTTATGGTATGGTATCTGGCCTGGCTTATTCCAACTTATTAGCTAGTCTCTCTTGAATATGATTAATCTACACTGGCATTCTTGAGTGCTCCAAGCTTATGTCCAGCAAAGGGACTTAACACATACCATTCTCCCTACCCAGAATTTTTTTTTTGGTCTGAATTCTTCACCCAGATAACTCTTAACCCATCTTTTAGGTTCAACTTCCATGCATTTTTCTCTGACAAACTTTCTATGACTACCTGCTGCTCCACGAACTTGAGTTTTCTCCTTCCGTGATTTTTCTCTGACTGCAGTTTGTTCTTTTTATTCATTGTATGTATTATAATCAGTAATGATCAACATAATCATGGATTCATTGATCCCAACTCTTAATCTCCTACAGAATTTAATCTTTATGATGGCAGGAATACACCTGTCACACAAAAAAGGATTTCACAAATACATTTTTTTAATTAATGAAGAAGGATAGCAGTTAAAATAATTCCAGGGGCGGCTGGGTGGCTCAGTCATTAAGTGTCTGCCTTTGGCTCAGGTCATGATCTCAGGGTCCTGGGATCGAGCCCCGCATCAGGCTCCCTGCTCTGCAGGAAGCCTGCTTCTCCCTCTCCCACTCCCCCAGCTTGTGTTCCCCCTCTCACTGTGTCTCTGTCAAATAAATAAATACAATCTTTAAAAATAATAATTCCAAAGTAAGGTACAAATATAAGCACCCAAATGAGTAAAACTGTTTTGGAGCTATAGATATATTTTGGGTAGATATTTGTTCTTAGAGTGAATATTCTCAGAGAATATTAAGTCAAAATCCTGAGTTTCCAGAGAGGTCATATGTATAGGGTATCACAGTAAGGAGGAACAAAGCTAAGATGTAAGTTGAGGTCTTTTGACTCTAAAGCTCACTCTACTATATTCACATTCAACTAAAAAGTCTGTTTAATAAAAGAATGGATCATAGAACTGTTTAATTTTTTATTCCCCAAGGTTTTAATTGTTAATGCTTAGAAAAACAAACAACTCTAACTATTTCTAAAGGGAACTGACAGAAGCCTTCCATTCTTTACCACAGATTGCATATTTGTGTGTGTTTTATATTTAAGTCCATATTCCCTACCAAGAATAATGTGTAAATATCCCCTGCATGTGATTGAAACTGTGTCCAATTTCCTTGCCAAATCCAGCTTCTTGTCAAGAGGATGCAGCATTGCTGTCTTTTCCCCAACTGTGCAGACACTTACACCCAGGGAGATGCCCCAAATGATAAAAGGTTTGCTTGAGCAGGCAGAAAAACAGGATGAAGAATAAGTAATATGCAAATGGCATGTAAATATTATCTGAAGCAGGAACAGGTTGCAATGTCTGATGATTCTGCTGACATGTGTTTATTATGTGATTGGCTGATTTGAGAAGGTCTAGAGTAGACCAAGGAAACTGCATAGAAGAGAGGAAGGGAATTATCAGGAAGGTAAACTGGAATTCTTTGATTTTCAGGCAAACACTGAATGTCCCAGTGTCTTTGTTTTTTCCTTTAGTGGTAGGACAGGACTCCTTCTCCCTCCCTTCACTTTCTAACTGTTTAGCATATCATAGGGTGGAATAAATAAAGGGCAGTTAGGGATTCCCCTAAGGGCAGGGGCCCTGTGAGTAATAACACAAAGAGATAATGCTAAAAGGAGACCCAGCCCTGCAGTGGGAAAGGTGTGATCCCTTTAGGGACACATGGCAAGGATCTGAAACATGGAGTACCCATACCAGAGGATAGGAACCAAGAAGTAACACCTTGGTGAAAATGAGCCAAGGAATTAGGAAGGGGACAAAAGGGGATTTATTCCCCAATGACCACAAGAAAGAGACAGTCTTCTGGGTGACCTCCAATGGAAAGACCTCCCCCTGTCAAGAAGTTGAGGGGATTAGTTGACTAGGAGAGAGGAGACTTTGCTTGGGTGAAATACGGCTAGAACCTTAAGGTATGGACTATGTTTACATCTCTCTGGACTCTGGGATATTTGGCTGGCTGAATATATGGTGTCTCTCTCTGTCAAATAAATAAAATCTTTAAAAAATAATAATTCCAAAGTAAGGTACAAAGATAAGCTGAATATATGGTGTTTAATAATGAACTATCCCACCTGTTCCTTCCATCATGAGCTATACTATGGGTCTTACATACACTGGAGATATTTTGGGACAAACTGTCTTGTGCTTGCGGTTAGAAAAGTGATATTCTTTGTGCTAAGACTTAGGGCTACCAGGTTTATTAATGGTATAGGGATGAGGTCATTGGACTCAGGTGTCAGCAAAGCTGGATTCTAGTTTCTGCTCTGCCACTTAGTAGTTAACAGATTTGGACAAGGCCATTTGTAAATATATTTGTGACAGTGTATTGTTATCTTTACCTCTGAACCTCAGAAACATGTGTCTACCCTCTTTAACTACATTAAAAAAACAAAAACATAGTCTCTATACCATGCCATGAACTGAGGAAAGTTAAGCCATAATTTGAACAAAGTTAGAATCTGGAAATCATTTGTATACTCACAATGTATAAAAGTGATGAATGATTATGTGCCAGTTACTTTATAAGCATTATAAACAACTAGTCATGTATGACTTGTACAAAAAGTATGAAGAACTTTGAAAAGAACCACAAGAAGCAGGTTGTTGTGGATATCATGCCGCACTACCCAAAAAGATTTCCCTTCAGGACTGAGGGATTTATTCCCCTAGATGCTGGCTGAAGAGGCTCCCATTGGTTAAGGTTCTGTGCCGCAACCACTGGGAGATGCTGGGGCGTAAAAGCTCATCTCCCTTGCCCCAGGAGGGGACAGTTCTGAAGGGCAGCTTCAGAGCTTCTCAAAAGGCATCAGCTGAGACCTTGTTGATTCTGCATCATGGCCCAATTTTTCCCTTATTCCAGTGTTTCTTTTCCTCTACCTATGGTTGTTGATACCAGGCATACTCTGGGATAAACCTGCACTTGGGCTCCCAAGGAGGTCAACTTGAGAATTGTCACACCAGTTAGAATTCTTCTGGGCATCTCAGTTCCAATCACAATCAAGAATTGTCTCAAAAAAATTTGTTCCATAGCCCCTTTTGCAGCAGAGACCTCAAAGTCTGACCGAGCAGCTTACTGCATTTATAGCATGCACTAAGAGAAGCTAGCGGATCTCAGACAAAATGTATCCCCATGCCCCAGAACTTGTTCCTCCACTTTTATTGTGTATCCATGAACTGAAAATTTTCCCTCTCTCACTTTTCACATCCAGATACATGTAATTACATGCACTACCTATGTTGTCCCCCAAATTTTATTTTAAAAACTTCAAAATTTTCAGAAACTTTGATACAGGACAGATTATCTGTACAGTTTTCACTGAGGTCCACCACTTGTTAATATCCCACCCATTGTTTCCTTTTTCTCTTTGTGCCAAACACTTACTTCTGTATGTATCACCTAAGGAAATGAACATTTACCACATAACCACAATAAGGTTATCACACCTAAGAAATTTAACAATTACATTGTATCACATAATACATGATAACAAAGTCAAGTTCCCCCATTTTTCCCCCAAAAAATCTCCTATGATTTTTCTCCAATACAAAATTCAATCAAGGTTCATGCACTGCATTTGGTTATGTTTCTTCAGATTCTTACAAATTAGAGCAGTGTCTCTGCCTTTGTTCTGTAAATAGCTTTATTGATGTAAACAGTAAACTGCACATATTTAAAGAGTAAAATTGGATGTTTTGACACATGTAAAAACCAGTGAAATCACAACTACAATCAAGGTAGTAAACACAGGCACCAGCTCCAAAAGTTTCTTCCTGCCCCTTAATCCTTCCCCTTTACTCTTCCCCATCCCGAAGCAACCACTGATTTGCTTTTTGTCATTGTAAATTAATTTTCATTTTATAGTTTTATATAAATAGGATCATATAGTATGTACTCCTCTGTCAGGCTTTTTAAATTCAACGTAATTATTTTCAGATTCAACCAAATTATTGAATGTATCAAGAGTTCATTCCTTTAATTGCTAAGTAGTACTCCACTGTATGGTTACATCACTGTTATTTATTTTTTATTTATTTATTTATTTTTTTTAACATCACTGTTATTTAAACATTCATCTGTAAGTGGACAACTGGGTTATTTCCACTTTTGGCTATTACAAATAAGGCTGTTAGGAATATCGTACCAAAAACTTTGTTGAATACTCTGGTTTCTCTTCAAAACGCATAAATCTTTCGCCTTTTACAAAAAAATTGAACACATTTTCCACTTTATTTTGGGTATATAACTGAGGAATGTGTGCCATATATAGTAAGTATATGATTAACTTTTTAAAAAATTTCCAAAGTACTTTCTAAAATGGTAGTATCATTTTACTTTATTGCCAGCAGTGTATGAGAGTTCTAGTTCTCAAAATCCTCTCCAACACCTAGTGTGGTCAGTCTTTTTTAATTGTAGCCATTCTAATAGGTGTGTAGTAGAATCTCATGGTCAATTTAACTTGTATTTACCTAGCAGCCAGTAATATTCACTAGATTTCATAGAGTTATTTCCTATTTGTTTATTTCTTTGGTGACATGTTTGTTCAAATCTATTGCCTATTTGTTTTTTAATGGGTTGTTTTCCTTTTTTAAAAAAAAAAATTTTATTATTGTGTTAATCACCATACATTACATCATTAGTTTTTGATGTAGTGTTCCATGATTCATTGTTTGCGTGTAACACCCAGTGCTCCATGCAGTATGTGCCCTCTTTAATACCCATCACCAGGCTAACCCAACCCTCCACCCCCCCCAGAACCCTCAGTTTGTTTCTCAGAGTCCATAGTCTCTCATGGTTCGTCTCCTCTTCCGATTTTCCCCCCTTCATTCTTCCCTTCCTGCTATCTTCTTCTTTTTTTTTTTTTAAACATATAATGTATTATTTGTTTCAGAGGTACAGGTCTGTGATTCAACAGTCTTACACAATTCACAGCGCTCACCATAGCACATACCCTCCCCAATGTCTTTCAGCCAGCCACCCTATCCCTCCCACCCCCAACCACTCCAGTAACCCTCAGTGTGTTTCCTGATATTAAGAATTCCTCATATCAGTGAGATCATATGATACATGTCTTTCTCTGATTGACTTATTTCGCTCAGCATAATACCCTCCAGTTCCAACCATGTCGTTGCAAATGGCAAGATTTCATTCCTTTTGATGGCTGCATAATATTCCATTGTGTGTGTGTATATATATATATATATATATATATATACCACTTCTTCTTTCTCCATTCATCTGTTGATGGACATCTTGGTTCTTTCCACAGTTTGGCTATTGTGGACACTGCTGCTGCTATAAACATTGGGGTGCACGTACCTCTTCGGATCCCTATATGTATCTTTGGGTTAAATACCCAGTAGTGCAATTGCTGGGTCATAGGGCACCTCTATTTTCAACTTTTTGAGGAACCTCCATACTGTTTTCCAGATGGCCGCACCAGCTTGCATTCCCACCAACAGTGTAAGAGGGTTCCGCTTTCTCCGCATCCCTGCCAACATCTGTCAATTCCTGACTTGTTAATTTTAGCCATTCTGACTGGTGTGAGGTGGTATCTCATTGAGGTTTTGATTTGGATTTCCCTGATGCCAAGAGATGTTGAAAACTTTTTCATGTGTCTGTTGGCCATTTGGATGTCTTCTTTGGAAAAATGTCTGTTCATCTTCTGCCCATTTCTTGATTGGATCGTTTGTTCTTTGGGTGTTGAGTTTGATAAGTGCTTTATAGATTTTGGATACTAGCCCTTTATCTGATATGTCCTTTGCAAATATCTTCTCCCATTCTGTTGGTAGTCTTTTGGTTTTGTTGACTGTTTCTTTTGCTATGCAAAAGCTTTTTATCTTGATGAAGTCCCAATAGTTCATTTTTGCCCTTGCTTCCCTTGCCTTTGGCAATGTTTCTAGGAAGAAGTTGCTGCAGCTGAGGTCGAAGAGGTTGCTGCCTGTGTTCTCCTTTAGGATTTTGATGGACTCCTGTCTCACACTGACGTCTTTCAACCATTTGGAGTCTATTTTT
>NC_138369.1:42198867-42216757 GCF_054177405.1 Leptonychotes weddellii | reverse complement strand
ACTATTGAAAGATACGAATTTAGTGCCATTGTATTGCTGTAAGGTGACTGTTACTGTATATTGTCTGTGTTCCTTTCTGGTCTATGTTACTTTTAGGCTCTCTCTTTGCTTAGAGGACCCCTTTCAAGATTTCTTGTAGGGCTGGTTTCGTGTTTGCAAATTCCTTTCGTTTTTGTTTGTCCTGGAAGCCTTTTATCTCTCCTTCTATTTTCAATGACAGCCTAGCTGGATATAGTATTCTTGGCTGCATATTTTTCTCATTTAGTGCTCTGAATATATCATGCCAGTCCTTTCTGGCCTGCCAGGTCTCTCTGGATAGGTCTGTTGCCAGTCTAATGTTTCTACCATTGTAGGTTACAGATCTCTTCTCCCGAGCTGCTTTCAGGCTTTTCTTTTTGTCTCTGAGACTTGTAAGTTTTACTATTAGATATTGGGGTGTTGACCTATTTTTATTGATTTTGAGGTGGGTTCTCTGTGCCTCCTGGATTTGGATTTTGATGCCTGTTTCCTTCCCCAAATTAGGGAAGTTCTCTGCTATAATTTGCTCCACTATACCTTCTGCCCCCCTCTCTCTTCTTCTGGGATCCCAATTATTCTAATGTTGTTTCATCTTATGGTATCACTTATGTCTCGAATTCTGCCCTCGTGATCCAGTAGTTTATCTCTCTTTTTCTCAGCTTCTTTATTTTCCATCATTGGTCTTCTATATCACAAATTCTCTCTTCTGCCTCATTTATCCTAGCAGTTAGACCCTCCATTTTTTATTGCACCTCATTAATAGACTTTTTGATTTTGACTTGGTTAGATTTTAGTTCTTTTATTTCTCTAGAAAGGGTTTCTCTAATATCTTCCATGCTTTTTTCAAGCCCAGCCAGTATCTTTAAAATTGTCATTCTGAACTCTCTTTCCAACATCTTACTAATGTCCATATTGATTAGGTGCCTGGCAGTCAGTACTGCCTCTTGTTCTTCTTTTTTGAGGTGATTTTTTCTGTCTTGTCATTTTGTCCGGAGGAGAATAGATGAATGAGAGAACAAAATGCTAACAGGGTAACAACGTCCCCAGAAAATATAAACTAAACAAATCAGAAGAGACCTTCCAGAAAGTGGTTGCTTTTCTGTTCAGAGTTGCTGCTATTCTTTTCTTCAATCTCCTGTTGAGGTCGTAGGTGTTCAGAATGGTTTGATCCCTATCTAGCTGAATTCCTGGGACCAGATGAATTTAGGTCTCCTACTTCTCTGCCATCTTGCTCCTCCCCCTGGGTTGTTTTCCTATCCTTAAAATTTGAGAGTTTTGGATTCTAGATACAGGAACTTTGTCAGATATATGTTTTGCAAAGATTTTTCTACTAGTCTGTGGCTTGTTTTTTTATTCTCTTAATACTATCTTTTGAAGAGTAGAAGTTTTTAATTTTGGTTAAGTATAATTTTTAATTTGTTCTTTTATAGAATGTGCTTTTGGTGTGATATCTAAGAAATCTTAGCCTAATCCAAGGCCACAGAGACTTTCTCCCTATTCTAGAAGTTTGAGAGTTTTGGGTTTTACGTTTAGATCTATAATCCATTTTTCATTAACTTTAAAATATGGTACTATGTATAGATCTAAGTTCATTTTTGGGGGGGATATGAATATCATTCTAACACAATTTATTTAAAAGGCTATCCTTTCTCCTACATTACCTTTGTACCTGTGTCAAAAATTAGTTGTCTATATATGTATGGTTTTGTGTTTTTTTTTTAATGGACTCTCTATTCAGTATCATTGATCTATTTGCTTTTCTTTACATAATATTATACTATACCTTTATAATAACTAACTCTTAACATCATATGGTGCCACCCCTTCAATTTTGTTCTGTTTCAGAGTTATTTTAGCAGTTGTAGGTTCTTTTGTATTTCCATATGGATTTTAGAATCAATTTGTCAACTTCTATAAGAAGCCTTTTAGGATTTTGACTGACATTGGATTGAATGTATAGAATAATTTGTGGAGAACTGACATCTTAAAAATTTGAGTTTTCCAGCACATCAGCAACATATATCGCTCCATGTTTTAGGTCTATTTTAATTTCTTTCAGCAATATTGTATAGTTTTCAATAGATATGTCTGTCAAATTTTGTTTTTCAAGACATTGACTTTTTGGAAGATCCCGCTCCCATGCCAACATCTTATAAAATGCCCCACATTCTTCTCATAATTCAATTGAGGTCAGAATGTCAGGGTGTTCTACTGGTGATGTTGTTTGATCATGTGGTTAAGATGGTGACCACCCAATCTCACCGTCATAAAAGTACAATTTATCTTTGTCATTGGAAAATCATTTATGAGTAGTACATGGAGACAAAATTGTTTAGAAAAGTTAAATCATAATGTTTTATTTAATAGTTATGCTCTGACATGTGATAGTTTCTTTTTAAAAGATCTTATTTACTTATTTGAGAGAGAGCAGGGGCAGAGGGAGATGGAGAAGTAGGCTCCCTGCTGAGCAGGGAAGCCTGACAGGTCATAGGGCTTGATCCCAGGATCCTGAGATCATGACCTAAGCTGAAGCCAGAAGCTTATTAACTGACTGAGCCACCCAGGCACCCCTGACATGTAATAGTTTTTATTTAATATTCCTTCTCAGTGAATGAACTCCAGTTTTCTCTCTAGGAAAAGTATTAGAAAGGAGGCACTAATACGTTCCTTATCCTCACTCTCCTAAAATAATTTACTACCAGAAATAATAGGCCACTAGGAAAGGTTTGCCTGGCCCCAGTACCAAAAGCCCAATAATGGATCAGGGGTGGGGTTAGTCTGTATGAAATCTGAGATAAGACCTCAAGACTTGAGGATACCACAAAAGAAAATCTTTATCGAAGTGTTGACAATACAAGTTCAGTTCCTAGCTTGGTGAGATCTTGTCACTATGGAGCCAGCCAGGTTTTGATCAATTCTGTCAGTTTATAAGCCCTGAACCAATTATATAGGTCCTCAAGTGTCTTGCATAATGGTGTGCACTACGTGTGAACAGATGGGGTTTCCAGTAGGTGATCCCTTTCTTTTCAGACAGGGTGTATCTTATATTCTGTGAGGAGAATTCATGTTATTGATATTCTACTTTACATCAGGCTTGGTGCTATGGGACATTACATGTGTGATTGCTTTAAAATAGTCACAAACTAACCATTATTGGAGTCACAGAAATGGACATGGCCTTTAAATGGACATTGGACTCTGCTTTCATCCAATGCACTTCTCTCCTTCCTCCTCAAAAGATCTCATTTCCCACAGCTGGAAAGTATATTTCTGTAAAATACACAGTATATTCTACTGTGCAATGTTTCCGCACTCCTTTGCATCCATGAAAACCTGAGTAAACAGGTGTACTGAGATTTATGGGGAAGCAGCAATATTTAATTTGCTCATGGGGAAAATTGCCAAGATTCAGCAAGTTACAGTTAATGTTCACCTCATTTGGCTTGGCTCAGAGCAGGTCTTGAAGGGAGATGGCTAGACAGAAATATGAACAATTCAGACAAAAGAGCATCCAGTTACTGGGTTGGAAAATAGTAATTACTTTTACTATTTTAAAAGCCAGTTTGTAAATGCAAAGACACGTTTGACATGGAATACCCTCAGTACTGTATTTATTTAAAATGTGAGTGCTAACCCTTATAAAACTTTCATGCCTTCCTTTCATAAATTAAAAAGGAAAAAGCTGAAATGCCTATAAACAAAAAAATGGATGGGAAATTGTTAGAATTGAAAGACGCCCTAAATTACTTTGCTGATTTATTTGGGGTTTGCTATTCTGTGCACTATATTATAAACAATGATAGGAATCATTCTAAGATATGTATTACTGTTAACAAAATACCCCCCCTCAAAAAAATATTCTTTTTAAACTGTTTATACAGCATTTATCACCAAGGGCATCATTAACTTACTTTACATCAGCCAGCTCTCTAAAAATTGACTGTGGGTCAATTTCACTGGATTACAGACATTTTTGTTGTTGAGACCCCTTGCTATGGCTAGCTTTTATTGAATGTCATAGACCAAATGACTTGGCAAGATAAGCAACTTCTGTCTAGACAAAAGGATACAAAATAATGACAAAAGAACGAAACAGTTCAAGTTTCACACAATCAAATGGTTTTTGTCCCCTATTTTTTGGTATAGTCCCTATTTAAATGATGTATTGTGAGCGTTTCTTGGGGATTTTGCTACTGTATTCTCTAAATTCATTAGAAGTTTATTGAACTACATTTATAAAATTCACCATAAAACCCAGCAAGGTTTAACACCTCAAAGATTCATTTAAATTTTAGGGTGTGTTTATATGGCTATGTACACACATACTCATTCTTCCTGCATGCATTCATAAGGAATGCCTTTTGATGCACATGAACCTGGGAATTGCAGAGAAATATAAGTCATGTTTTGAAATATAAGTCATGTTTTTCATCCTTAACAGCTCTGGCTCTGTCATCATTTTTTGGTTAAAGTCCTTAGTGATCTAGCAGAGACATGTATCTGGGAGCAGAATATTTTCCCTAAGCCTCACTTAGTTGTGTAGTTGGAGGAATGAGTATTTGCTGTAACTTCCAGCCTCATCTCTATATTGAGACCAGTGCTCCTGCTCTCATTGAGTGTGTCCCTCAAGGTTTCCTAACATTCCCTGGCAGAGTAAGGTGCTCCTTCTACTATAATTAGTATAATTAATAGTTTATGTATTTGTCTTTCCCCTCCCAGACACTACTACGCTGGGCTTTGAGGTTTTCTGAAGTATGTATTATTCACTCTGCTAGCCATTAATGTAAGGGGATGGACTTTAAAAGTGATGGAGAGAGAGCATGAGTTGGGGGCAGAGGGAGAAGACACTCCTTGCTGAGCTGGGAGACATGCTAGACTTGATCCCAGGACTCTGGGATCATGACCTGAGCTGAAGGCAGATGCCCAACTGAATGAGCCACCCAGGCACCACTGGAATGAAATTCTTATGACTGTTTTCTTTGTCTTGATAGTCACAAACTCTGCCTCAATGGAAATTAACATCAAATGAAACCTTTTCTCCTTTTCAAAAGCACGTTCTAGCTGCTTTAGTACTTTTCTTCTTCTGTGGACTGGGTACATAGCAACACAAACCCATCACAAATGAGCCCTGCCTAGACGTTTATATCTGATAATAGATATACCATTTCCATTAGTTTGTACCCAAAATGTTCTGACACCAAAAGGTATGGCCAGAGTAAGCACTATTATTCCTTGAATAGTATAATTCCCTCCAATTCTGTTTTTTTTTTTTTTTTCCTATTTTAACATTTTTCTTATTTGTGGGACTCCAGACTAGCGCTGTTCACACAAGGGAATTGTGAACTCTACAACCACATATTCTGGTCATTGTTTCTGTTGACATATAAAGAGAGCATGGAAAACAGGCCTTACGTTCCTGAGCACAAATGTGCCGTCCTTTGGCACACGTTACCTCATTAGTTCCTATAAAAACACTGAAGATTTTCCCCTGTTGATTTCAAAAGATCTTCACCCAAAGTAAACACTTATTATGTTTTCAGTTGCCTAAGTGTTCAAGTGGCATTAGGTAATGTGAATTCACTTACCAGCTCAATTGGTAGGGAATTATGCCCATTTTAGGTGACCTAATACTTCAGTTGATAGGGATGTCCTGATATTTTAAGGCACAGTCTGAAAGCCCCAATTATTTCATTTGTTTTTCTAGGACCTCTTCTTGACCATCTTTTTTTGGATGCTGTAATTTGCACTTTTAAGTGTAGGCATCAAAGAGCTTGACTCAAGTATAAATGAATGCTGATGCTCAGAGAGACAGAGTTTAACCTGGCTGTCCCAGAGTATCCTGCTTCTTCTCTATCACCATACACTCAGTATATGTCATTTTGTATGTTCTAGGAAATGCACAATCACACACAGATTTTATCCTGTCCGTAAATGGACAGGATACAAAGAAAACCTAAAGCAAAAACGTACCCATCACTGGACAACCACCAATTTCTTTGGGTTGCTGTCATATGCCAAGGTGCTAGGAGCTTTTACGTTATTGTCATATTATAGATTGTAAGTCAAGTACTTTATGTAACATAAATATGATCATATCACACATAAGTGTTGGAACCCAGATCTGTCTTGCATATGGTTCCTTTATAAAGAAACCCTGAAAACGGATGTATTTATTTTTGGATTTTTCCACATGTCCAAAATTTTCGAAGAGGGCAAGGATGAGCAGATTTCTATTCAGGGTGAGAAGTTGTTCCCACTCTTAGAATCCATATGCTGCAATGGGAAAGGAGAAGTACATTCCTAGTCTCTTTCTCATTCTGAAATCTTCAGTATCTAACAGTCATGACAACTAGCAAACCTAAACTGAGGTGATAGTAAGGGAGAAGTCTCACCCCTAAATCCCATTCAGTGGGTATTGACCTTTTTCAGTGATTTCCAAAGTGACAAGAAGTCATTTGGAAGTTGGTCATTGTAGTGAATTGAATATGTAATATATATATATATATATATATGTGTGTATATATATACACACAAACACATACATATAATGTCTCTCTGGAGCTTGTGAAAGTGACCTTCTTTGGGATAAATGTCTTTGCAGAGGTTAACATTAAGGATCTTGAGTTGAGAATACCTCAGATCAGGGTGCCTCACATCCAATGACAAGTGTCCTCAGAAGTGAAGAGCAGACAAGACATAGAGGAGGTGCTGTGAACGGGACAGCAGAGACGGGAGTGATGTGTTTATGAGCCACAGAAGCCAAGGATTGCTGGCAGTCCCTAGAATCTTGGGGACAGGCTTGAAATAGACCCTCTCTAAGGAGCCAACCCTGCCCACACCTGCATTTAGAACTTCTGGACTCCAGAACTGAGAGAGAATACATCCCTATTGTTTGAAACCACCAAGTTTCTGATAATTTGGCAGCCCTTGGAAACTACTGTAGCCAGTATGGGGGCCAATGGAAAATCAGTTTTATCTTCCCTCCTCTCACCCCCCCACCCCTTCCTTTTTTTTTTTTTTTCTTCGTCAGTGATGGGGCTATCATAACAAAATTCCATAGCTTTAGTGGCTCAAACAACAGAAGCTTACTTTTCACAGTCTGGGAAGTCCAAGATCAAGGTGGCAGAAATGTAGGCTTTGTTCCTAGAACTCTTTTCTTGGCTTAGGTGGCCTCCCTCTCACTGTATGCTCACGTGAACTATTCTCTGCATGCAGGGAGAGGGAGTCAGCTCTCCGTGCATCTTCTTATAGGACACTAATCCCATCAGGATGGCCCTACCCTGGTAACCTCATTTAACCCTTACTACCTCCCAAAGGCCCTGTCTTCAAATACCAACACATTGAAGGTTACAGCTTCAACATGTGAATTTGCGAGGAGGGCCCAAACATTCAATCCATAACCCATCCTTCCTTCTCTCCTGCTCCTCTAGGTCAACCTTACTGAGGTAGAACTATATACCATAAAATTCACCAATTTTAAATGCATGCAGTCCTGTAATTATTATGACAATCATGGTATAGAGTATTTCCATCATCCTACAAAGTTCCTCCATGCCCTTTTGCAGTCGAGTCTTTCTCCCTACATTCTGGCCAACACTGATTTGCTTATCTTAATCACTACAGTTTTGCCTTTTCTATAACTTCATAGAAATGGAATCATGCAGTATGTTGTTTTAGCATCTCCTTATTTAGCATGATGCTTTTGAGATTCATCCATGTTCTTGTATGTAGTCAATTCTAGATCAGTATTCCACTGTATGGATATCCAACCATCTGTTTATCCATTGAACAGTTGGGTTGTTTACAGTTTTTGGTGATTAGAGCTGCTATGAATATCTATGTACAACTCTGTGAGGACATATGTTTTCATTTCTCATGAATAAATACTTAGGGGTGGAATTGCTGTCACATAGTATTTAATTTTTATAAGAAACCACCAAACTCTTTAAGTGGCTCTGTATTAGTTGCTCCATGTTCTTGCCAACATGGGGATTGTCAGTGTTTTAAACTGTAGCCATTCTGGTGGGTGTGTAGTAGTGTCTCATTATGGTCTTATTTTGCATTTCTGGGACTGATTTTATACTTCTAATCCTGCATAGCTTCTCCCTCCAGTTATTTCAATGAGCTGAGCTACACGTTTCATTTCATTCTTAGATTAAGAGTTGATAACTTGGGACCTTGGACAAAACAGTGTAGGAAAATGGATGTACCAACCATCGCACATAAGGTCTGTGTGCTTAACAGTGCTTGCCCACACAGTCATCTTGGGAAAGTTTTTTTCATATTTCAAGTTAACCTTAATGTATGCTTCTGATTCTCATGAATAAGGGATGTTAGGTAACAGACCTTTCTCCTTCCTAGACCTTAATGTCCCTAAATGAAAAGTGTGGTCCACAGTGGTGGTTCTTAAATCTGAATGCATACATTTCATCCAGGAACTAAAATAAAAATGAAGATCTACTCTTGGCCTTCTTTAGTTGAGCAGGTCTGGAATGAGACCTGGAATTTTGTACTTTTAACTGTCTAATTTCTAGACCGGTGGTTGTTTAACTGGTTTAACCGGTTGTTTAACCAGTGGTTGTATTTTGAAAGAAGCTTGCCTAGATGCTCCCAGGTTTCTTCTAACTTTGACATCCTATACAGAACATGAGATAACCTTGATCTGTGACTCAGGCCTTTCCTCAAGGTTATAAAAAAAAAATCTTTGTAAATAGTAGGTGCTTGATAAATAAAGGGGGAGAGAATTCAGTGATGGGAAATCAGTTTTAGTAATTCAATTATTGCTTCCCCTGGTTTAGAGCAGCCAACCCCAAGTGTCCAGAAAAGAGAGGTCTCCCATTTCTTTTCAGTCAGCCCTCTGATTTTCACCTGCTACCTTTTACCCTGCTCTACCACTGTCTTGCTGTTGGGCTGTGGCCAAGTGCTTTATTTCTCGGAGCCTGTTTCTTCATTGTAAATGGCTGTGGGGAGACCCTTCAAGGGTTGTTGGTTGTGAAATAATACAGATGGAAGGCTGAATATAGCACTTGGCATTTAGAAAATGGTCAATAAATAATAGCTATTGTTGTTTTGGTTACTATTATTCAGAGAAAATGATGGTCTCTCCTCTGAGCTGTGAAAGCCGGCTTCCGCACTTCCCCTTATGCTCTCCTGGAAGGATTAGAAACAGAGAAAAGAGATGACCCAATTTAGTCTGCAGATGGCCAAGGCTTTGAGATGCAGAAGGGGAGGAAGCTAACACAGCTAGGGGTGAACTATGATGCCACAGACGTGGGGCTCTGAGATTCACTTCTTGGAAACAAACTTTCAGCAAACATTGGGCGATTCATTAGAGAAGCTGAAGGAATAGACCCACTTTTCTCAGCTTTGGCGATGTTACATAAAATTTCCTGCTCTTCTGTATCCAACTGAGGCAAGGCAAAGCAAAGCTACTATATTTTTTTGTGACAACAATCTAACAAAAAGTCCACCTGCTTTTCTTTTTTACTGTGAAATAATGTAACCTGAATCACCTTTTAGTTGGAGGGTCACAAGCTGGGCTTTAGCCAACTTATTTTGTTTAATAAAGCTGATAAGAGGTTCCCTATGCACGTTCATTGATATCCTGCTACACCGTAAGAAGAAGAGAGAGAGACAAAGGTGGGAAAACGAGGCAAATTTCTGTGAGTAACAGTGATGACCATAAGTAGAAAACAATCCCCCAGGGTTGCCCACATATATGTTCTAACACAGAATTAGGAGTCCAGACAGGAACAACAAATAATTCATGGCTACTGTGTTTGAGCATTTACTATGTGTGATTTATACAGTAGCTCATTTCAGCACCATGGTATCATCTCAGGTATTTCCTCAGATGAGACTCATAGACTTAGAAGGTGGGACCCATTTCACACAGCTGTCTGTCTAATGGAGGAACACAGATTGAAACCTGGGGCTTCCCCTTTCCGAAACCCAGGTCTCAACCTCTTCACCAACCTAAAAACAAGCCTAAATCATGAAATGGAAGTGTTCTTTATAAAACAGTGCCACTCCAGTAACTAATCCAGGAAAGACAGCTTCTGGTTCCATTAGATATCTTATTAATTTAAGAAGAAAAAAAGTTTCTAGGGTGAGTCAAGTAGAAATCATGATTTAAGCTGATAATGCTTTGTCAAGATCACACAAGGGCTAAAGATGTCACCCGACAGATGTGGGAGTGATAGATGAAGCTCGTGCCACCTGCCTTTATTGAGTAGCCAGGTTTGTGCAAAGGACACACTGAAATTCAGGTTCTGGGGCATTCTCTGAGTATCAGTTACCTTGCAATTTATTTCTGTGTCCCCTCTATTTCCACAAAGGTTTTTATCAAAGACATTTTTAAGGGGCTTACCATAAAACTAGATGAGCTCAGAGAAAAAAAAAAAAAGAACAGCAAACTCAAGGAAGGGAAGAGATGGTTTGAAGAGGTACCTAAGAGATAACCGCTACTAGCTATGGATTTTTTAGAGCATGATTCTGAGTTTCCTGGCAGGGAATGAAGGCAGACAGAAGCAATGCCACATCAGGATGATTTAACGCAGAGGCATTGGGGAGCACTGTCAAAGCCAGCAGTACCTGGAGACCACACTGCTCTTGACAGCCCTGACCCTATCTTTTAGGTGCGTCATTTTGTCTACTTATATATAGTCAGAATAAGTTAGCTCCTAGGCACTAATTTGGTACTCTAACCTAGACCTCCACTGGCTCAGGTAAATGCGCTGCCCTCCAGGATTTTATATTCTTTTGCCCAAATGTTGGTCAAAATGTCCTATTAAGATCTGATCCAGTTCCAAAGGGATGAGGCAGATGTGATATTCAAACTATTTACCATTGTAGGCAGGGACCCCATAGGTTCGACCGTATGCCATGTAGGTATGCTTGGGCAAAGGAACAGAATTCCTCTCCCTCCCTCTTCTCTTAGTTCTGTTGGCTGGAGCTTTGTTCTGCCATGAACTTAACAGAAGCTTCTTCCTGTCTCTGAGTTGCTGCTACTTCTGTAAAATAAAGAGTTGGACTCTTATCTCTAAACGCCACCGCACAGCATATCTGCATTTGGAGCCACACAGAATGAGCACATCTTTGGACCAAATGTCCTTGGTTGAAATTCCCCCCATGGAACCAAATAGTGATTCTCTGCACAGAGCCAGGACTGGGGATCCGTGCCCCAGAAGGTCTAATGAGATGTATGTAAATAGCTCTCCCTGCCACCAGCCTCCTCAATTACAGAACCGGAGCTTTGCCAATTCACCCGACTTCTAGAAATTCACCTCTCCAGTCCAGCAAAATAGGCATTAAGAAGCCTATAAATAATCATCTTATTCCCACATCTCTGCAATAGCAGAGAGGCTGGTGCTGCAAACAAATTGGCAGTTCATAGACAATGCAAATGAATACTGAAGGGTGAAGCTTGCATAATGTATTTGAAAGCAAGCAGCAGGTTGGGGAACAAAAGACAACCTCCTTCCCTCTGCCCGTCCTGTTTCAGTCATGGCTTTAATTCCTTCCCCAGCATAAGGTCCATGGCCAGGGTCTCCATTTCACATGTTGAAGCTAAACTTTAGGAAGAAGAAAGAAACCCTCTGGATCCCTGAACTGGGGGACCCTGTCATTTATCAGGAGCAGATGTGAGCACCCTGTGCTATGAAGTTGCATGTGTTGAATGATAAAGAAGTTCCCCTCGGTTTTCTTTTTTTTTTTTTTTTAAAGATTTTATTTATCTGACACAGAGAGAAGAGCAGGGGGAGAGGGAGAAACAGGCTCTCCACAGAGCAGAGAGCCCGATGTGGGACTCGATCCCAGGGCCCCGGGATCATGACCTGAGCCACCCAGGCGCCCCCGCCTCAGTTTTCTTTTAAAAGACAGGACCTACAGCCAGATTTGGTGGCTGGGGTGAGATCAGGAGACTGTTTTCATGAATTTTCATTAGCACCCTTGCTGTAATGTTTTAAGGACCCTCTGACTCTGTCCTTTTGATGAGGAGGAATTACTGTGCGCTTGGAGTTTTCGCATTCCCTTCTAAGAAAATGACCTCTGCTTATTCTCAGTAAGACAGGAATGAATGCCACACTTCACACTCAGTGCTACAGTAATTAATAATCTTACACATCTGAAACCAAATTAGGGCCAGAGCCTTCAGAGGTGATAAGCAGGATGCCTTCTGCAAGGTGAAAGGGATACTTTCTTTGCCAGCAGAAAGAATTATTTAGAAATTTCCATAGGGACTGATGTGAAGAAGTGTCATCTTTTTGGTATAATAGCCAATGGTAGGCTCAGTGCTTTATATACAGTGTCTCACTTAGTCCCTGCATACCTTAGGTGCTGGGCAGATGGGTACCATCATTCTCACCAGATGTCCAATAAAAAAGGAAGGCTCAGAGAACTCATATCCTTATTCAAGGTCATATAGCCAGGGAATGGCAGAGTCAGAATCCATACCTGAGAGTATCTTCACTTCATAGCTCATGTATTTATAGCAATAAGGTCTTGAGAAACACTAATGTTACTTAATGTCACGGGCTTCAAAATATCACTAAATCATTTTTCAAATTGCCCTCTTTTCCTTATGCAGTATAAAAGGTTCCCTCCCCTTACTGAATAAACTGGATTGGCAGACATAAGCATTCAAATCAAAATAATGAAGGAAAGAACATAAAAACAAATAATTCACCCGCTAATTAAGTCCTCGAATTTTCCATTTGAAGTCTAGATAATGATGTGGTGTAATTATTATAAAAATAACAATCTATTATCACTGCTATGAAATTACCAATTATTACAGAATTCATATTGGCTTGGGAATATTCCCCATTTTTTTTTTACCTGTAGTAGAAATAAATTTGTGTGGAAAATTACATAGGCCGTATTATATAATAAGAGTTTTGAGAAGGAGGATGGTAAACACTTGGATTTACTCAACAATCATTTTTCACCTAAATGTCAATGCTGCTTATCTTCCCAAAAGAAAGACACATAAATCTGTTAAAAATGGAGTGCTGTTAAAATCCTCTCATGCAAGTAAGGCAGGTGGGGGTGGGGGAGATATATGAACAAAGTGGGTGAAGGGGCCTTGTAGTATCTCTGCTACCTTGAACCACTTAGCAGAACAAAAACACCTGCCTCTTAACCAGAAGGCAGGAAATGTGTCTTTGGTTTTACCACCCTGGACCAAATGAAATATATAGTAACTTGAAAAGAATCTTAATTTCATCAGAGGCAGTCCCTTTCCTTGCAGGGTCAGCTTGGCCCAGTCAACCAGATACGCAGTACCCCGTGGCTGGGGTGAGAAGTGCCTCCTTTGGTTTGTTCCATTAACCAAAGAGCAAACTTTGAATTGTACCTCTACTTTGAATTGTAGGGGACTCTGGCATGAGGCTGAGCAAACCCTATAAACACCACCACTGACTCTTACCAACTCCCAGAAGACCTACTTTTTTCTAATATCACTAAGGCTGTCACCTTGCAGGAAAGCACATTTTATATGAAGTTTAGCTTAACCAAACCTGAAGAACTGTTACCTTGGCAGCATGAAACTTCTGTGCTTTGGCTATTATGGGAAATTAGCTTCTTCTTGATCCTCATTGTGTCCCAGATCTCTACGTCTTTCTTTACTTTATTAAGCATTTTCCTTCCTTTCTATCCATCCCTCCACCACAAAACCCCAACTATTTTCCTATTACAAACATCAAAAGTAAACTATGGGACACCTGGGTGGATCAGTCGGTTAAGTGTCTGCCTTAGGCTCAGGTCATGATCCCAGGGTTCTGGGATCGAGTCCCACACCAGGCTCCTTGCTCAGCCTGCTTCTTCTCCCTCTGCCTGCCACTCCCCCTGCTTGTGTTCACTTGTTCTCTCTCTGACAAATGAATAAATAAAATCTTTAAAAAAAAAACTAGACATAGTAATTTAAAATCATAGCCACATTAAAAAAGGATTCTCATTTCTTTCTTTCTCAAAACCTCCTTTGGGAGTCCAAAAACACTTATACTCAAAGGATACAGGAAGATCATACATTGCTTTGGAGATCCTTCCATACAATTAAGCTTTGTCCCAGTTTATTTCTAGGTTGGTTAGTGAACTACTAGGGCAGTATTATAAAATGGCAGTTATGCCCAGTGAGCTTCAAGGGCCAAATAACTCCCATTGTGCTGAAATTCTCTTTTTGTAGAGATAAATAAACAAAAAGCAACACAGAATAATAATCTCAAGTAGACTTGAGTACTTTTAATTTGTCCTCTTTCCTGCTACCTCCCAAATCCATTTCTTCCTTGATCTACCCCATCTCCTTCAATAGCAAGGTCAACTCCTGAAGCCAGTGATGGTCTTTCCACTCACCCTTTCTCCCCTTCCCCACCTCTAACCTGTAGCATGGCATGGCTGTTGATTCCAAATCTATGTCTACCCATTAACTCTATCTCAGTGGCCATCATCATCTCTCACCTAGAGAATTCTTAAGTGGTCTTCATTTTCACTCTTGCTCCTACTATAAGGCAAAGAGGATTTTTTTTTTAACTTTAAATGAAGTTATATAACTCTCACGCTTAGAATCTTCTATCTGCAATAAACTCCAGACTCTTCAACATAGTCTACGCTGCCTCTGCACAATCTGGCCCTAGCCTCCTTGCAGTTTCTTCAAAAATTCAGTCTTTCTTCTGGTTGAATTAGTTGGGCAAGGAGGTTCAGGTGGATGTGTTGTGAAAAAACTGTTTTCGAGACATGGGGAGGAGAAAGACAAGAGATGAGGATGCACCTGTTCTTCCTAAGAGCAAGGAAGGGGCTGGTTCAAAGCTGACCAAGTCGGAGGTCATAGTCAGGCAGAGACACTTTGATTTGGAAACAAAAGAGGGGAAAATAAAGAGGTTTTCTAGGCTGATTATTATAGGTATCCACATTCATCTCATCATACCTACTTGGGGGTTTTCTTTTAGTCCATCTATGTAACCACACTTCTACCCACTTAGCAAAATCTCATGGAGCACAAACTATAGTCAGACAGAATGAAAAGCCAAGGAAACATTAGGACAAATGAAGAACGCAGGTGGACAGCACTTTAGCTGGACCCCGCTTATCTAAAAGTACATGCTGGGGATGCAGCACCGAGACTTAGGCCCTTTCCCAGCCCTTGAAAATGAACTCGAGAATACAGACTTCCCATGACTCCTTGATTAAACAGTCAGATATGGACTGAAACTTCTTTAGCCTAGTAAAGGGTCTTTTTTGACTAAAAAAAAAGGGGGGTTTCCAATCTCGAACCATTTGCTATCATCAGAGATTCTAAGCCCCCTCCCACTTATAATATATGCACTCATATACACACACCTTACCCCCGCCCCCCAAAATCATGAGGCAGCAAGAGATACGCAGCTGGTTTTGTTGGGCCTGGTTCCCCAGGCCCAGGCTGTTGACAAAAACAAATTACAAGCATGTCTTTAGCCCCATGTGTACTGTGTGACACTAACAAGGCCCTTCAAAAAGTTGGTTATTGGATCTGACAGGACCAAGTGGCCTGTGATGGCTTGAAAAGAGACTGTGGCCCACCCAAGCACACACACTGGGAGAAGGGAAAAAGCAACCAGTGTGACAGCTGCGGAACACGGACCCTGCACTGACACACAGACTTTTCTTTTTTCATTAGATTGGGAAACCGGTCATTAGATTTAAGTCAAATCCAAGAGAGAAAGAGAAAAAAAGAGATGTGATGTTCTGATAGATTTTTGAACATGTTTAAGAGAGCTCAGCAAAAAGACCTTCTCATTTAAAACAACCAACCAGATGCTCCCCAGACAATAACAAAATAAAATAGCTTATTTATGCAAGGACGGGGTGTGATAAATTCTGTCTCCACGTACTCCTAAATAGCAGGAGGCTTTGGACACCGAAAGGAAAATTGGGGTCAGATTGGGGAAGATTACCACCTGCAGAGGCTAAATGCAAAGTCTGATGGCTTAGTCATAAACAGGGCCATGGGGCTCATTTTCAATTCTCCTTCCCAGCAGCACACACAGTCACGGCTGCTTTTTCCAGCATTACACTTAGGGGAGCCAAGTTAAGATTGCCTATCTTAAGCCTTGAAGCCTTGTAGGGACCGGCTGATCAATTGGCCTTCATGGGTCTAGAAGACAGAGAATGTAGACTTCCTAATGATTCTTTCATCTCTTTAGGGGTTGGCAGCAAGGACTTCACTTTCTATAGACTCTTTGATCCATCTATCTCAGTTCAGGAAGTAGACCAGTTCTCGAGGCAAGGTCTGAGTTATTCCTCTCACCTAATGCTATACAAGATTCATTTGGGAGAAACTTGACAGGGAGAGCCAGCCTTGGGGAGGATGCAACCTCAGGGACATGGAACCTTATTCCTTTTCATCCTCCTCTTCCTGGCTGAATCCATAGATGAACAGGGCTTCTGCAAAAAGGTGCATCTGGTGATAATGAGGCTGAGGACAGCCACGGGGGAATGGAAATCCAGGCAGGACGTGGATCAGTGAGAAACTGAGCAAGGACCAAGAGGAGGTTTCTACCCTCTAGATCTGACCCAGAAGGGAGAGTTAAGTCCATGTGAAGTCCTCTGGAATAAAAAAGTAATTTTCCTTGCAAGCCAACAAAACTATACAGACTGCTTGTAGAATGCTAAGTGGTGGGAGCAATTTTCTACATTACATGGGTCTTTATCAGAGTCCACACTGTACTCACATGGTTAATACATTCCTATGACCCTGCCCCTTTTGTAGTGGCCCTCAAATATTCAGATTCACTTAACTAAAAGTCTTCTTTTTCAAAAGCAACTCCAGGATTTCATTTTCCAGACAATACATTAAAAAAGTAGGCAACTGCTCAAATGCCAACTTTTAACTGTAAATATTTCACTTGTTTGCATGAGATTGAGAATAGCTATAATATTTGTTCTTATCTATGAGTATATAAAGATGTGTATACCTAAATTATGTTTTACATACCCCTGACCATTTTTTTTTGAGATCCTTAGAGAAACTAAAGATGAATATAAGCTCTAGCCCTCTTTAGAATTCTGAAAGTTGACTAAGTCCTTGTTACTGAAAATGTGGTCCCAGAACCCACTGTATTAGTACCTACTGGGATTTTACTCCAAATGTAATTTCTTAGGCTTAAATTTACATTTAATAAGATCCCCAGATTACTTCTATGTACATTAAAGTCTGGCAACTGCTGAGTTAGATTCCTTGTTAACATGAGATACCGTGTTGCAGTCTTTAGCACGGTGAGGAATAAAGAATTGTTCCTCTGTTTCTGTACCTTTTAATATTCTGGGAACTTGTCTGGAAGGCAATTGAATTATTTAAATAACTTGACAAAAGGAATAAAGAAAATTCATGTTACACTCTGACATAACGTATATCAAATGGCGACCAGGAGATAACTGAGGGATTAGGTCTGTGCTATTAAAACTAACCATTTCTGCAAATTACATTATTGGAAGATCTGTAGTCATAGAAACATGTTTCAGCATGTCTATAGCTTCATCTGTATTCTTTCTTGTGTTCTATCAGTATCTTGGCCCTCATACATACTTAACTGTACTTTAGAACCATAATAAGGGTCATAATTGGCATATTTAAAATCTGCCAATTTTCTCTTAAAGGCCACATATAGAAAGACAAGACCATAGAGTGGCCCTGCCCCTTTGATCTCCATCCAGTCACTTCTCACATAGGAAGAATGGATCTACTGCATCTACTGTCAGTGGGTAAATGGACTTTAAAAAGAAATAGCCCTCTCTCAATTCTTAATCTCAGAAAACAAACTGAGGGTTGCTGGAGTGGGAGGTGGGGTGGGAGGGATGGGGTGACTGGGTGATAGACACTGGGGAGGGTATGTGCTCTGGT
>NC_138369.1:42139145-42198367 GCF_054177405.1 Leptonychotes weddellii | reverse complement strand
TGATTAATTCAAATTAAACTACTCCACAGCCAAAGTGGTATGTGTTATAAAACATGAAAGCGAGCTGGTGAAAATTTTTAATTTTCCCTACTTATTAGCTATCTGTTCTGGGAATAAATTGAAGGTGTTAATTTCCTGGGTTTCAAATCTATTTTAAAATGTGCTAGGCTGAAAAAGAGAAAAAAAATGGAATGTAGAATAATCTTATCTTTGAGACAGAATTAAGAAACTTAGTTATCTTTTCAGAATTGTGCTGGCTTTTGAGATACTATTTTAGAGTTTGGATGACAAGCTTGGGTTGCCTGGTCCCCATGATGCTTAGCATAAGATAATACTTAAAGCTCTTTATCAACTTGTTATGGATTGAATTGTGTACCCCCAAATTCTCACGTTGAAGCTTTAACCCCCCACTGTGACTCTATTTGCAGATAGGGCCTTTGAGGAGGTAATTAAGGTTAAGTGAAGTTATCAAGGTGGGTCCTAATCGGATGGAACTGGTGTTTGTTTTTTGTTTTTTTTTATAAAGAGACACTGAACAGTTCTCTTTCTTTCTAGGCACATTCAGACTTAAGTCTGCATGAGGACCACGGCAAGAAGATGGCACCTGCAAACCAGGAAGAGAGAGACTGCACCAAAACCCATTGCTGCTGGCATCTTGATCTTGGAATCCTAGCCTCCAGAACTGTGAGAAAATAAATGTCTGTTGTTTAAGCCACCCGAACTATGGTATTTTGTTATGGAAGCCTGAGCTTCTCCACAACTCTACCTAATTCTCTGCTTTGGTGATATAGTACTATGTGTTACTGTAAAGTCTCACAAGGAGATCTGTTTCTTGTGTAATTTCATCTAACTGGTGAACCCAGTATTAAGTAATGAAATCAGCTATCCCAACGTCCATGCATTTTGAATTATGATAGGTCACTTGCTTCCTTAACAGAAACTTTATAAATAATATCCACTGGCTACTAGGATCATCCTGCTTTTTCCAGATCATTGCAAGTTTTAGGTACAGGATAGGTGGAGATGCAGATATATATCCCCATGCCTACTCTAAACAGGATAGCATTTGAAGGGGAATAAACAGAAAGTACAACCACTACTTAAAGGCCAGTGATCTAAGAGGTCAATGGTGACACACAGCCAATTAATCACTGTATAGTCTAAATAACGTCTCTGCATGTTTCTAGAGGTTCAGACTTGGGTTCAGCTACCCACGTGGCATCCAGAGGAGCACTCTAGGATTGCTGTCACATCCGTTCCTTCCACTGCCCAAAATGCTCCTCCACCAACTCTCATTTATACTTCACGATGAAACTCAAATGCCCCCTCTTCCAAGATGGCCTGACTCCCCAAACCTGAGTTAGACATAGAATTATTGAACTGGAAGTGCCCTTAGAGATTTCGGTTCCAAAACACATTATTTTACAATTATAGAAATGAAGGCGGGTGAGGTTGTTGGCATAGGACCAGGACTCCTAGACAACCCTTCTTTTACATAACACATTAAAATACTTATGTCTAAAATAGTTTTTAAAAGGTAATTGAAAGAAGGAAGGGGAGTAGTTTGTAACTAAGTGCCAAGCACTGAAGATACGGAGATGAAGGAGAAATGGCTCCAGCGATTTCTAAAGTCATGGCCTGGGCAGGTTGTGAACGAATATACTGGGGGCTGTTAAAATAAGAACTTGATCTGAAGATGCTGCCACAGCCCCTGGATTGGCACACAGTAGGCCTTCCAGAGAAGGGTGGTGAGCGAATTAGCTAATATCTATAATTTAACTGAAGTATACACCACCTATTTTAAAGCAAAGGAAAAATAACCCTAATATCTTATCATTTCAAGGAAAAAATGCCTCAGTTTTAGTAAAAATCTTGGGAGCTATGCTTTAGAGTTCTAAAGTAAAATGGTAGATCTACATTGCCCATGAGCAGGACATGAATCTGGTGTGATCAAAGGGCAGAATGTTATGGGCTGAATTGTGTCCCCCCCAAATTCATATGTAGAAGCCCCACCCTCAGTGCCTTAGAATATGTGACTGTATTTGAAGATAAGGTCTCTAAAGAGTTAATTAAGTTGAAATTAGGTCATTAGGTGAGCCTTCATCTGTTATGACTGGTATCTTCATTAGAGGAGGAAATTTGGGCAGGACATGTGCTGCATAGGAGGAAGACCATGTAAAGACAAAAGGAGCAGATGACTATCTGCAAGCCAAGGAGGGAGGCCTCAAAAGAAATCAAGCCAGCACCTTGATCTTGGACTTCTAGCTTCCAGAACTGTGAGACGGTACATTTCTGTTGTTTAAACCCCCCAGTCTGTGGTACTTACTTTATGGCAACCTAGCCAACTCCTAGAGTAGAAAACACATACCTTGAGATACAAGGATTTTCCAGCAAGCTACAGTGACAAGTTTTCAACTCTGACTATTGAGATTTTGTGGTTCTAATGCTATGCAAATATCTGTCATGCTGACCTTTCTACACCTATAAAGGAAAATTTCTTATTGTCTTTATATGAGATGCTACTCTTCCAATGGGGAATAATTATTTCTGAGATATCTAACCTTAATAAGCTAACAAGAACATCTGAAACAGGGACATGATCTCTGTTCTACATCCACAGAAAGCTGGAGTGTTAATTTGTACTCCAGGTAAGGTTTTTGAGACTAATTTGCCACCTAAGGCCATGTGCTTGATTTCAGACATTTGTTGATCAATAAGAGGAAAAACAAAAATGACTAGGTTTCTTCTTGGTTTTGTATTTATAAACTTGAAATGATAAAAATAATGTTGAGTGTACTTTATAGCTCTTCTAATCTCTTTGTGCATTTTATTTGATTTGAACCACAATACCCTGACTTGGAAAGATGAATTTCTAATTTATAGACAAGCAAGCTGAGGCTCAAAGACTTATCACAAGATGAACACAGCCTGATAACAGTTGAGGTGGGACTGCAGTCCAAGGATCCTTCCTCCCTACCCAACTACTGATAATTTAAAGGCAGCCAAAGGAACATAGCTGTTATTTCAGAGTTTGTAAAAAGTACAAATGAAAGGAGGTGCTTGTGTAGGCTTCTGGACCTGAACTACTGTAAATAAGATCATGGTAATGGCAGATTCTGACATAAAGCCTTTGGTACTTCTGAATTGTGTCTCCCTCACCACAGATTCACATATGGAAGTCCTAAACCCCACTACTTCAGAATGTGACTATATTTGGAAATAAGGTCTTTGTAGATCTAATAATTAGTTAAGATGAAGTCCTACTGGAGTAGGGTGGGCCCCAATCCAATGTAACTAGTGTCCTTACAAGAAAGGGAAATTTGGGGGTGCCTGGTTGGCTGTTGGTTAAGCAGCTGCCTTCAGCTCAGGTCATGATCCCAGGGTCTTGGGATTGAGCCCCTCATCGGGGCTTGTCCCTCTCCCTCTGCTGCTCCCCTTGCTTGTAATCAATCTGTCAAATAATTAAATTAAAAAAAGGGAAATTTAGACACAGATATGCATACAGAGGAAATGCCATGTGAAGATGAAGGCAGAGGTTGGAGTAATGTTTCAACAAGGAATGTCTGGGATTGCCAGCAAACCACCAGAAGCTTTGGAAGAGGCATGGAAAAGGTCATTCCTCACGGCCTTCAAAAGGAACCAACCCTGATGACACCTTGATTTCGGACTTCTAGCCTCCAGAAATGTGAGACAATAAATTTCTGTTGTTTAAGTCACCCAGTCTGTGGGCCTTTGTTACAGCAGCCCTGGCAAACTAATACATTCCTGTTACCACTGCTGCCCATGTGATGATTTTAGAGCCAAGAGAGGATCTGCCAGTGTCTGGCCCAGGAAATCCAGTGGCTTTCTGGACATTTTATCTTCAAGGATCCAATTTTTTCATTTATCCCATAAAGCTGTTATTTCCTACCAAGTAGAATGGTTAGCTTCTATCAACCACCAATTTGTGAGCTATACTGTCAAAGTAAGACCCTGGGAGGAAGGGACCAGGGCTCAGACTAGAGGAGCCTCATTCAAAGTAGGCTGCCTAGGAAACAAGCTCCTGATTTGGGCCCTCCTTTACCTCTTGTGGTCTAGCCTCTGGACCTTCCATTGCCCTAAAACAGCTCACCTTCTCCTTAAAAAATAGCTGCATGATGCTTAATAACACGCTTTCCATGTTGTTGAAACCTTCCCTTTTCTCAGCTGTGAGGACAGTATGTAACCAGCATGTCTTCTCCCTTCTTGGGCTACTCCTTGTTCTCTTTTAACCCTGTGTCTTTGCTCATCTTTTTCTCTACTTTTTCCCTTTGCTGATATTATCAGCAAAATGCTCAGATGTAAATGCCTCTGTCCAGCCTGGGCCTCTCTTTGATAGTCCTAATATTTGAACTATCTACATCACATTTCCATTTGGATGTCCAATCATTACTTCAATCTGAACCTTTTATAAAGGCAGGCTGTACAGAAGACAGAGCAGACAGAGGGTATCTTCCTGCTCTTATTTCTTTACCACATGAGTTGTGTAACCCTTAATCATTTCTGAGCCTCAGTTTTCCCATCTGAAAAAGAAGCAAAAGATTTATAAGGGCTTGTTCAGGTATAAATATCAGAGATTAAAAAAAAAAAAAATCTATCTCCTGTACAAGTTGCCTTGCTTTTTGCTAGAGTTCCATTATTATTTTCTTCCTCTCCAGACTATTGGCTTTGGATTCTTTTCATTCCTGCTTTCTCCAGCAAATCTTATTTGTTATTTATTTGCTAGGTCCCTTACAGGCATCTGACTCAACATTCCAAATGCATCATCTCAGAGCTGGTCCTTATCACAGTATGATAGCTATAAGAAACCTCTACAGAATTTCTCTGTCCTGGAAACTTGTTTCTATTGCCCACTGTATCCAATGTTGTATATAAACTGGCCTTGCTAAAGCTTTGCTTTCCTTTTCTGCTCAAATCCTCCCAAATGGCTAGGCAAGTGAAGTTCAAACTTGGGAAAGACAAAGTAGAGCCACCAAGAGATTATCACTAATCTCATCTATTGTGAGATTTCTAAGACAAATTAATGTTTGTTGAACCTCTAAAACTCCTTAGACCCTGAGTTAGGTATTTCCAGTACATTATCTCATTAAATATAACAACTCAGAAACAGTAGATTGTATCACAGTTAATAGAGATAATGGTTAATAGCTAAATTCATAGAACCCACTGTGAAAATTAGTTAAGGGAAACCTCACTAACACAGAGTTGGAAGGCTTACCATGCAATTTCAATTATAGGAAGAACTGTCAATTACATACCCAACAGAACAATCAAGAGGGAAAAATCATCTATTAATTATAGGTCCCAGCAGGGAGAGATGTACCTTGCATCTCTTGAAAGAAATTGACTATCCCTACAACTCAGCCAGTGAGAAACTGTCATCCATCCTGAACTCTTGCTTTTCTCTAGTGGACTTTCATTCAAAACAACCCTTCCCTGGACACCTGGGTTGCTCAGTAGGTTAAGTGTCTGCCTTCGGCTCGGGTAGTGATCCCAGTCCTGGAATGAAGTCCCGAGTCAGGCTCCTTGCTTGGAGGGGAGACTGCTTCTCTCCCTCTGCCTGCCACTCCCCCTGCTTGTGCTCAGTTTCTCTCTCTCTCTCACCGACAAATTTTTTAAAAATCTCAAAAAAAAAAAAAAAGAAAAAACAAAAAAACAACTCTCCCAACTTTGTCTTTCTCCTCCATAAAATAATGTCCCTCTCCTTTGTTTGCTGGACTGGTCTATAGTTTTTCTAGTCCTTGCATGTGGCTCAATTACAATTCTATTATTTTCAAATGAACCCATTTTTGCTGGTAAAATAATTGACGGTTTTAATTTAAAGGTTCACAAACTGTTCTAGCACTTTCTATACATTAGGATTTCATAGTGTTTGACAAACATTATATAAACTGAACTCAGTTAAACGTCTGACTTCAGCTCCGGTCATGATCTCAGGGTATTGGAATCAAGCCAAGCACTGGGCTCTGTGTTTAGTGGGGAGGCTGCTTCTCCCTGTGTCCCTCTCCTCTCTTATATGCTCTCCCTCTGTCTCTCTCTCTCTCTCAAATTCTTTTTTAAAAAGTGTCACTAGAAATTCCTGTGTTATCAGATACTACAGGGCTAATATCCAAATGTAACTGCATAGTTATTCCAGAGCCAAATGTAAATGATCCGTAGGTTTGCAGTTCCTGAGTGTATTAAATTTGTACAATTATGATTTTCTATGTAGAGTCCTACTTCAAATCCTTAATTCCTGAAGTCCACATGGTATCTCTCCTGCTAAGATGGCTTCTTCTGGGAGAGGTTTTCCTCATCCCATATATGAGACACCAACAACCCCACTCTGATCCCCCAACTTGCTTTATTTCTCTTCTTACCAATCATCATCAGTTTACTTTCTATATCTTTGTTTGAAAGTAACCTCTGAGACTAGTTACTTTGTTTAGTTCATCATTATACCTAGTCCTCAAAACAACCTGTCAGGTAGACAGTATTACTAATAGAGTAGGCGGTTAGCTAGATACGAGCTGGAGACAAGGGTGGTGGTAAACAGTTGTTTTGTGGTTTCGTACCTGCGGCTATCAGACCAAGAACAACAGGTGCCAAGCATGCACTGTCCTTTCCAGCCTGTGTCCTACAGTAACCTATAACTTCATTATAATATATTTACACTGCAGTTTCAACCCCCACCCCGACCCCCCCAGGGAGGAAGATGGCTAAGACAGGTCTGGCAAGAACTTCCTAAGGCCCAAACTCCCCCTCCCAACTGGTAGGAGGAGTCCCTTAAATGACTGGGAACAACCTCAGTTGGAGTCAACCCTGGCTATAACCCATAACCTATGCAAACATAAAAAGAAAAAACATCCCTAACCCTGGTGCAGTTGCCACCTCTGGGCCTGCCTGCTCTGCCACCTTGAGAGTGTACTGTTCTTGATGAAATGCTTTGTGCTTGAATACTTTCCTTCTGACTGCCTTTACTGGAGCACAGATCCTCATGTAAATCTTTCGTGGGGAATCCAAGAAAGAGCACTCCATTCAAACAACTCAGACTCTCCCACTAGTAACATTACCTCTATATTATAAAGGGCTGAAGCCCAAAGGGCTGTAGTGACTTGTGGCAAGATTCTAACCCCAATTTGATAAACTGGACCCATGGATGCTCCTTCTGCTGTCCCTTAAGACAGTCTGACAGGGCGCCTGGGTGGCTCAGTTGGTTGGGTGACTGCCTTCGGCTCAGGTCATGATCCTGGAGTCCCGGGATCGAGTCCCGCATCGGGCTCCCTGCTCAGCGGGGAGCCTGCTTCTCCCTCTGACCCTCCCCCCTCTCATGTGCTCTCTCTCTCTCATTCTCTCTCTCAAATAAATAAATAAAATCTTTAAAAAAAAAAAAAAGACAGTCTGACAAAGTCAACATGTTCTGTTCCCAAAATTCTAGCCAAACCAGTCTCGACTGAAGTTGATTAGCTTCCTAGGTGGGAAATTATACATCAGCTCTGACAGACAGAAGTGAATCAGCACTATTTCTTAGTTCCTGTCCACAGTTACCTTCTGAACTTACACCCGCCCCCCCTTTTCCTGGGTCCTCCTTCAGCTTCTTTGACTCATGGGCAGGTATGTGTGTGCTTTTAGCTCCAGGGATGCATTGTCAGGTCAGAGATAGCACACACTGACAGGTTTCAGTTGGCCTTTCAAGGCTCCAGGTTGTCCTTGTTCTCCCCCATTTTACATCCTTCTTCCCTCCTCAAGTGCCTGCCTTGCGGGCTCCAAGTTCCAGCATCAAACGCCAGGATGATAGTCTTACAGACTCTGCCACCAGCTCCCACAGCACCCTAGTAGTTCTGCCTGTCATACTGAACCCTGGCTAAGTCTTCAGATATCAGCTCCATTCCTGCTTGAAACTGGATCAGTTTCACCCTAGTCTGTGCCCCATAGCACAATATCCTTTCTGGAAGCACTTACCATTGTTGCAATTTCCCACTTACTTGTGGGATTGCATAAAGGATCCCAGGAGGCCTAGGTGTCTCAGTCACTTAAACGTCTGACTCTTGATTTCAGCTCAAGTCATGATCT
Source organism: Leptonychotes weddellii (assembly GCF_054177405.1). Taxonomy (NCBI): domain Eukaryota; kingdom Metazoa; phylum Chordata; class Mammalia; order Carnivora; family Phocidae; genus Leptonychotes; species Leptonychotes weddellii. The sequence continues at coordinate 42,190,297 of NC_138369.1, read as the reverse complement.
CAGGGTTCTGGGATCGAGCCCCACCTGGGCTCCATGCTCAGTGGGGAGTCTGCTTGAGGATTCTTTCCCTCTCCCTTTGCCCCTCCCCCTGCCTCTCTCTCTAAAATAAATCATCTTAAAAAAAAAAAAAAAGGAATGGCTACCTCCCTTACCTGACCACAGTTCTTAAAAAACAAGGGCCATGTCTGTTTCATTCATTGCTATATCCTTTGCACAATGTATATTCATTCAGCTGGTATTTCTGTAATGTATAGACATTGAACACATTTGTTTAAAGGCCACTCATTGAATGTTTCAACAAACTGACACCCTAACATCCATCCCTGAGCTATTTGTGAAGCTCTCTTCTACAGTCTTCAGGATAAGAATGGCCCTGGCTTAGTGATTTGGGGAAAATCATCTTACCTCTCCAAGCTTTAATTCTCTCTAACTGAAAAATGGAGATTACACCACTTTCTTTCCAGGTGAGAGAATATTAAGAGTGATATGAACAAACATTTACAATGTCTGATGAGGAGAGAGCCGTTGTTCTAGCATTTCCCCAGATTCATAAGCAGAATTTAACAACCCCATCCTACTTTATTTCAATCCAATCTATCATGTTCTTGCTTCTCTGCGTGAAGAGCCCACCAGGATTGCAATGATGTCAAAATATAGCTGGGTTGCCACAGTTATTCCTATGTCAGCGTTTTCCATTACAAACTCCTATTTTCAGGAGCTCAGTGTGTTAGTGGAGACTCTGTGGTTTCATCATTTTCTGTAATTGCTGTGAGCTACTGCCTCCCTCCATGTGACATTTCACATATTTTCCTGATATGAACAGCAACAAAAAAAACCATGTTTCATTGATCAGTGCTGTTGTATTTCATTTGAGAACATATTTTAAAAATAAATTACAGGTCTTGTAATGGGATAAGGCTAAGAAAGACATATTTAGAATACACAAGCACCTCAGCTGACAGGACTTATGCAATACACATTTTACAGGTGCATTCCAATGGATGCTAATTTCATCCATAATTCTTTTGGCAAAGTCCAAGTTTCTGTTTAATTAACTAAATGACTTGAACCATCCAATTCTTGTTGCTACTAATGTATCACAATTAGAGCAAACAGTAGCCATGGAAACCGATGGCTTCATCATAATTCCTAAAACAAGGATGGCTTTCCTTTGAGCCCATCAAATTCACAGCTCTCTGCAGCATACGTTTATGGTTATCGCTAAATGGGGATGTGGTCACTCTGGAATGCAATGTGGAGCTTCTCGTTACAAACTAATGTCATTATAAGGAGTCTGTCATTTCACTTATATTTGCCAAGTTCCAATCATTCCAGATCCCTCATATTTATGTTCAATTAGGGAGATGTTGCAGTCCGTAAAAATAGATATGAATTCACTGTGGGGGTGGGGAAACACAGCCCTTGTTCTACAGTATAAAAAAGGCAAAGATAAAAATGTGTGTTGGGCTAAAACTGTGACAGTCTTGCAATTAATCGTTCACCTCCTCCTCTAAGATGGGTTGTTCTCCCCACTCCATATTACTTTCCATAATTTTAGCACCAGGGTCTGCTCCACCACTAGAAAAATAATAAACAAAACACCAGAGGTATGCCACTGAAATTCTGGACAACGCTGCTCCAACCTAACAGGCAAGGACATGGAATCTGCTATTGCCGAATAGGAGTTGCTAAATGGTAGTTTACGATTTGGGTCATCTTAAAGCTATTTCTGTACTCTGTAACTGGCTATAAAAACGAAGAGAAAAGTAACATGCCACATTCCTCCACCAGAATATAAAAGTCATTTTTGAAATAGAGCCACATATGTATATTTATGGGTAGCACGAGTGCCCAAGTGCCACTGTATTGCTTGCTATGCTGTAAATATAAACCAAGAGGACGTGCTGTTCTATTCATTTCCTGCAGTTCTGTTTCTGAAAATAAACTGTGGTTTTAAGTCATCATAGTTCATTGAGACAGTCACTTAATACTTTATGTCTCAATTCCTGAAACATCACCTTCTTTCTCCCAAAGATGTTGTATTTAGCTGGGCAAATAGAGTTGTCAGATAAAATAGAGGATACCTACTTTGATTTAAATTCCAGATAAACAACAAGAGGTGTTGTTAGTATGAGTATGTCCCCAATAGTACATGTTTTATACCAAAAATGATTCAGTTTAACTAATATTCAAATTTAACTGGGCATCATGTATTTTTATTTGCTAAATATTACAACTCTAGAAGCAACATGTTTGTAATTTTTTTTTTCAGTCCTGAAACACTATTAATGATGTCAAAGGTCTCTCTCCTTGTCCACTTCTTCAGACTAGTGATGAATACTCAGCTCCCTGCAGAGGCCAGGGGAGTAGGCAATGAGATTAGGTGAAGAGAAAGCCTCAAGAGCAGAGAGGGTCCTTGTGGTTTATATTCAGTTGGCTGCCATTTCTAAAAGAGGGCAAAGACAGAATTTTTTAAAAATGGCATTGGATGGCTGAGACATTTTGCCAACAGCTGTCTCACTCATTATGGACAACCAAGGCCAGAAGTGATGAATGCTGAGGAAGGTGAACTTTTAGAGCAGAAGACATAAAATGTCATGACACTGCTTACAAAACACAAGGTTTTGTTGAGCATTAGTCTAGGACTCCAGGCCACCTGTTCTGAGGGAGAACTTTCTGATTAGAAGTTGTGTTCTTTAAATCTAGCTTGAGTAAGCCCTCCACACTCTGAATCCTGCCATAAGTAGACACGTGTTTCATGGATAGAATTGCTTCCATAAAAAGAAATCCCTGGATAATGCCCATGTTTTACTGTGCTTCTCAGAAGACATATGGGCAACACAGCAGCTGACAACGATCCCTGCAGGATGGACCCTCTCTCAGCAACTTTTGAAGCCATCTCTGAATCTTTTACTTTGTTCTGAAAATGAACTAATTCAAGTCAGATTGTTTAGTACATAGGCCCTTCATGTCTTGCTTTTGGTCTTCACTCAACCTACTGAGACCAGGCAGATCTTTCTATGTAAAGGCCAGTATTTTCCTGAAATCCATGCATTTCTCTCTTCTAGGGGCCCACCTGATGACTCAGAGCCATTACACTGTCCAGTGTAGACTTTTATTGACACCTGACATTTGAGTAATATCCCAATTCCTCAATTTCATCATTTAGGGCCAATTTAGTGTTCACATTACGTTGATAACCTAATTTATTAGCAGAAGCCGTGCCACCACTAGTGAGGAGAAACTTGTCTTTAAATTACATTTAATTGCCTTCATTAAGGACGACAGCATTCGGTGACACATATTTGCAAAATGGGCAGACTAAAATAAGCCTGGTGCATCTCATTTCCTGAACATCCCAGGCTTTTTTCCACCTCTGTCCCTTGGTGTCTAGTCATTGTCCTCTCTAGCATTACGGTCAAGGGCAAAATTGCCCACACACTCCCCAAAGATATGGCCATTTTCTGAAAATGATTCCTTCTTTTGATCCCTGGACCTCTGCTGATAAAGACTTTGATAGGGCAATACTCACTACAGATTGGCATTTTCCTAAGGGATTGGAAGTGAACAATTTCTGCTTGCATATGGGTGCCTGTATCTTCAAATGGCTTTTTTGCATTATTATCAGGAAGTCACTGTTGCCATGTCCAGCCCACTGTAATTAGCACCCTTCAAGGTATGTTCTCTTAAATGAGTATGTAGATTGAGCAGTTGTCTGACAGCTTCTGTGAAGGAGATGTGGCTTTGTGCTAGTGAGTTATGTAGGGGATTCTGGGTTACATATATCAAAATAGACTTTTTAAAACAATGTTCATCCAGACTCAATTCAATAGAGTCTGCTCTTACTCTCTTTGTGATATTTAATTGGGCTCTTTAAAGTCACAGTTGGCAAGAGAAAATAAACTACCTAGGCCTACAGGAACTAAAGGAAAAGAAAACAAAAAACACCTTTGCTCCCCTTTCCCATGTTTTGAAAGTTGGCTTTAAAAGTTCCCACTTTAAAAGTCAGCTAATTAAATTAAAAAAAGAAGAAGAAGAAAACTATGAGAAGAGAAAAAAAAAAAAGTGGTCACATTTCCCAAATGTTCCTTCTGACATTTAAGCACACTGTTGATTGCTACAGGTATTTTTGGCTAGGTAGACCCAATAGTGCTCTTTTAACAAACACTTAAATGGCATTTAATGTATGCCTCACAAGGTCCATGGGCAAATGTGCGTTCTAAGTATTAATTCACTGAATGGCCTTACCAACCCTACAAGTACTATTATTTCTCCAATTTACAAATGAAGAAACTGAGGCCAGAAATGTTAAGTGATTTACTCAAGATCACCCCCAGCTCCTTGATATGCGTTTTTGTTTTGTTTTGTTTTTGGAGAAATACCATCATCCTTTATTTTCTTAAAAGCAACATCCAAGTGCCTTACAGAACTTAAGAAAGGAAGTAAACCATGAGCCAATGACCCTGTTACATTTTTGCATTTTTGTTACTGAGATACATGTAAGATATTGCCTATCACATGCTATATTAATTTCCTATGGCTGCTGTAACAATGACCACATACTTAGTGCCTTGGCACAAGAGAAACTTATTCTTTCTTAGTTGGTGGCCAGAAGCTCAACATCAGTTTCACTGGGTTGAAATCAAGGTGGGCCCTTCTTAGAAGTTTTGGGTTCTAGAATCTGGAGATTCTAGAAGAGAATCCATTCCTTGCCTCTTCCAGCCTCTGGTGGCTACATCACTCTGATCTCTACCTCTGTCTTCACATCACCTTTCCTCTTCCCTGTATCAAATCTTCCTCTCCCATTCTCTTTTTAAAAATTTTTTATTGTTATGTTAATCATCATTCATAACATCATTAGTTTTTGATGTAGTGTTCCATGATTCATTGTTTGTGCATAACACCCAGTGCTCCATGCAGAATGTGCCCTCTTTAATACCCATCATCAGGCTAACCCATTCCCCCACACCCCTCCCCTCTAGAACTCTGTTTGCTTTTCAGAGTCCATCGTCTCTCATGGTTCGTCTCCCCCTCCGATTTTCCCCCCTTCATTCTTCCCCTCCTGCTATCTTCTTTTTTTTTTTTAACATATATTGTTTGATATGGGTTTTGATTCCTGACTCAAAATGAAGGAATGGAAGTAAAAACTTATTATGCACTTGCTGTGTGCCTGCCACTGAGCTAAGCGTTACCTATTTTCTCTTCAACAATTCTGTGCTATAGGTATTCCTACCCTGCCACCCCCACTTTGCATATAAGAATAAAAGGTACAAGATGGGTTAAACGATTTGCCCAGGAGTTATATCCAGGGACAAGAGCACAGGACAGGCATTTGGAACCCTGCTCTCCCCCTGCATCCAATCTATTGTCCTAAGGTGTTTATCACGGGACTGAAATAGTTTGATTTACTGAAAAACAAATCCTTATTCTCTAATCAAGGGTCAACATTTGGAATTGTTTGCCATGGAGACTCCCCAGAATCTCTTCCAAACATTTTCCTATCTCTGGTAAGATAGTACCTTGCTGTTTTTCTCTGTCATTTGTTTACATGACTTTATCAACCCTGTCTACTCCAAGTTGTGGAAATTGTTTTCTGTTTTATTTTTTTTCTTTCTCCTTGGTTTGTTTTCCTTACTTGCAGGAATCCTTTATATCTTCTTATGTCTTTTGTTTGCTAATAATGTTTGTGTCCATTCTGTCATTCTTTTGCTTTATTGTTTATGGGTTACTGTTCTTCTTAGAAAACTCTTCCCATTCTAATATTTTTCAAATTTGTATTATATTTATAGATGTTTTTCTTTTTAATTTTAGCTATTTTATTTATATACAGTTTCTTTTTTGTGCAAGATGTGAAATATGGGTTGAAATATTTTTTCCTTTCATGAAGAATATCCACTTCATTTCATATTATGTACTGAGCAGAACACCTTAAGTTCATGATTTGTAATGACACTTGCATTATAAAGCAAATTCCCATATACATGGGTTTGTTTCTATACCCTCTATTATGTCCCACTGAGTTATTTATCTACCCTTATAACAATACCACAACACTTTAATTATGTTAGCCTTGATAGATATCTTGCCATGTGATAGGGTAAGCCACCAACACTTTTCCAAACTTGTCTTTATTATTTATTTTTCTCCCCTTTAGAATTGGTTTAAACAGTCTTACCAGAATTACACTGAATCCATATATTAATTAGGAACTGATAATCTTCTTCCTCTCCAAAGCCTATCTCTCAATTCATTAAGGCATCCTTTAAGTTTTTCTTTTTGAAGTCATGAATTACAGCAATAAAACTGAAGTAAACCTATTGCTTCTGGCAGGGTTTCTAAATTAATCAGTGCTTATCCTTTGTAACTTCAGGGTTTTCCATTGTTAGGATCCAAAGATTTGGAGGTCCTTTCATATGTCTTACCTACTGCTTAAGCAGTTTATTATAAATACATAGGAGAAACCGACTGTACACATGTGGTAAGGAAAGCCTATCATACAGAAAATAAACACACGGCCCAGCACCTAATGAGCACTGGAGCATGGTTGCAGGAAAGTTCAATATGGCTGGAGTCATGGAGGGAATCTGCATAGAGGATGGGGACATTTGCTGAGTCCTGATACAAAGTTTTGTTCAGTGAGTGATATGATTGCACTATGTGCTTAACCAACTGCAACATACATTCTGGATTCAAAGTTTCAAGGACAGTCTGTGTTAGGTGTAACAAGCACATGGATCACTTAGCTTTATGTATTTGAAAATACTCTAAGTTGTAAACTTTTTTTTTGGTGCTGAGGGATGGGGAGCACTTAGTGTTGAAAGAGCCCTGCGCTTTTCATTTTAGAAGCTTCAAATATTTGTGCAAATGCTGCCAACAGTAAAGTCTGTTAGCATAAGACCTTGCATTTCACCATAGTAAACATTTTTTGTTTGACTTTTAAGTAAAGTAGTATCTAAATAAAACATCATTAAAAATTGGATTTTAGGACACCTCTGCTAATGGCATAGTAGGTATTTCAGATCAAACTTCCAATAAGGACTAGAAAAACTGAGCAAAGTTGAAAATCTCTCTCTCACTCACTCTCTCTCGCTCTTTCTCTCTATCTAATCTGTTCCAATGTCTTAAAGAGGAGAACTCTAGGGAGAAGATCCTAAGAAAGAAGATAAAAAATAAGTAATCCTCGTATTTTCAAGGGTTTTATTTTTTCCCCTTCTCTTCTATTTTGCATTTCCCCAAGAGCCATCTGCTTATTCTATAAAATTCATCCAGGCTTTGGTTTGAGACCTTAAATGGTCATAAGCTAGGAATAAGGACTATCTAGAAATATGCCAGTCCTCACAGAGATCCGCTTAGACTTGCTTAGAAGCAAAAGTCAATCTTTTCTACTACCTCAAATTATCTGTACAGTTTCTCCTATATAATATTCAGCAGGTATTCATTATTAGGTATTCGAGGTAACAAGATTGAAAATGATGGTAAAAATGTAACTCAGAATTTAGGGCATAGATTTAATGGCAGATTAGAACAGAGCTCAAAAGACTAGAAGATGTGTCAGAAGAAAATAATCAAAAAGAAAAGATTAAAAATAAAATAAGAGATTCATTAAGACATTCTAAGTTATTTAAACTCCAAGTCTCAGTATAAACTGAAAGTGAGAATGGGGAAGAAGTAATATTCCTTTTGAATTTGGCCATTCACACTAAATCCATTTGAGGAATGGACCAAAATTGTGGATTTGCAGTTCTTACCTTCAACTAGATTCTTCTGTTTCTGCCATTACTGTACTAAGGTGTTAGTGACAGGAAGGTGAGGGGGGAGGGAGACCTGGGATGTTAGGAATACTCTGATTATGAACTTGGGTGCTGCTTACCTGGATGTGTTCATTTTGTGAAAATTCACTGAGATGCCCTTGTATTATTCAGATACTTTATTTAAATTAATTCATCAACTAGTTAATTTTTTAATTCATGTTTTCTACAAGTTGAACAGCAATATTATCAGAACTTCTAATAAAATAATAAGTTTCCCCAAACTTTCCCTATACCAGGACCTAGTTATGTGCACTAGGAAGATCAGTCAAAATATCAAACATGGGGACCCCTGGGTGGCTCATTGGTTAATCATCTGCCTTTGGCTCAGGTCATGATCCTAGGGGTCCTGGGATCGAGTCCTGCATCAGGTTCCTTGCTCAACTGGGAGCCTGCTTCTCCCTCTGCCTGCTGCTCCCCCTGCTGTGCTCTAATTAATTAATTAATTAAATAAAAACAACAACAAAATGTCAATCTCCAGGCCCTGATATCGGAAGTTGAGACCTACTATCACTGTCTTCTGAATTAGCTTAGATCATGCTACCACACGATAGCTCATTTAGAAGTGGTCATAGAAAGGAAACCAAGGCCCAGATCACCTGTTTTCCCAAACACAGGACATCCGTGTTTAGGGGAATGCTGAAAGATGTTCTTTCTTGTTAAAATGTAAATATTCTTCAACTTCAAGGGAAAAACAGCAACTCTGTTTGTACATTCGAAAGATGTGGACATTTCCTTCTCCACTTCTCCGCCCCGGGAGAGAGGGTTGCCTTATGTTTATATTCTGAGTGTCAGGGATGAATAATGCCACATATTTATAGTGTTCCTCAAATGCCCAATCACCATCTGGGCTGAAATCTAGCAGCTTTTACAAATGTTTTGTCAGCTATAATTGAATCTTGTTGAAATATGCTGGACATATGTATGTTATGATTGGAATGCTGAATGCACAGACTGAGCCCTATCCAGCAGTTGGAGGGCAATAGCGGAAACAAATCTTTTACTGGTCAACCCAACAGTACCGTTATCTCTACCTTTACTATCTAAGCAAAATCTCATTAATCTGGTAGTCACTGATTCCAAATCCCCATTCATTCAGACTAAGTGAAACTGGCAGAATTTAACTCAGCAGATGAAAAATATTTCCCAGGCAAACTGAGAGGGTAAATATACTGGGAGATTGTTTTTAAGGTCTTTACATCACATAAATATGTTAAAGACTTAGAAACACTAATTATATATTCATGTTGCTGATAATTATATGTTCATATTATCTGTTCATTAAAGCAGCTCATTAATTTACTCTGAAAGAGTAACTGGTTCAAGTTACTGTGCATATTTGAAAGAGATGAAATTCTGCTTCCTTAAAGATAAGCAATGGATCTTTTACTGAATCTGATTGGTCCTCTCCATAAACTAATTCAAATTCATGCAGTTTTATAGAAGTTCTTTAAGAATTCTTCCTTGGTGTCCAAATAAATTAATCTCTCCTCTAAACCCAAGCCTTCCCAGATATTTCCAAATATGAATGGTTATTTCCCCAATCTTTAGTAGTCATCTCTCCAAAATCCCTTCTGACCTCCATCTTAATTCTGCCCTTTGATGCCACATTGGAGACATCTGAGCCTTTACTCCACGATAGCTCACTACGTATTTTAAGATGGCTATTATGTCCAATGTAACTGTCTTATCTTCTCCACATTAAATAGATCCCATTTCCACCGTAAGTTAGAGCTTAGTTTTTCCATGATCCTCACGTAAATCCAGACCTATCCTGATTCCAACAGTTGCCAGCCATTTCAAACCAGAGTTCCCGCCTCAAAAGCAGGGATTCTTCTTTGCTGCATGTCTTAGCCCAGGGCCTGACATATCAAATGCCTATTGTTCAATGGTTTTAAACATTTTATAAATATTATCTCAATTTAATTCTAAAAATAAACTCAAGAGAGTAGCTCCTGTTGTTTTCATGCCCATTTTAGAGATGAGGAAACTGAGACAGAGAGGTTAAAGAAACCTGACTAAGGGCATATAACACAAAGGTGGTGAGCTAGCTAGGGCCTGTGAAGTCTGGCTCTGGAGTCCAGGCTCGTTAATGCTACTCTTTAACCATTCTACCAGGCTGTATTATTAATGCCATCAATACAGAACTACAATCCAAGATTTTCAGAAGGGTCTAAGACAGTGTCTAGCAAAGCCACACAGAAAAAGGAGTACATCCAAAATAGGGCAAGGAACTTTAAGGTGACAAAATGAGGATTAAAATTCCAGACTACTGCCTTTCAGTCCAAAGCTCTTCCCACAATATTCTTCATGAACACTGAATTTCTTTTAAAAAAATTGTCCATAGTTTTTTTGTTTTTATTTATGACAATGTACCATCAAACTATGAATCAACTTCAATGACCCACATCTCCAGACTTCTCTTTGCAAGAGTAACCTCATCATGCTATGGTTTTCTACCTTTAAGGGGCATATGCATATCACCAGGGTATCCTGTTAGTATGCAGATTCTGATTCAGTAGGTCTGGGGTCAGGCCTGAGATTCTACATTTCTATAGTGCTCCACAGGATGCCAGTGCTTTCAGTCCATGGGTGTGAATTTACAAGCAAGAACGCAGCTGTTCTAATCCTCTGAGATCCAGTTTCCATTTCCAGTCATTGGAAGGTTTGGCCTTGATAATCACAAAGACCCCTTCCAGCTCCAGTAAGTCTATGGCAATTTTTGTTTCTCTCTGGCCTCTCCTAATTTCTCTATCCTCTTGACTGACTTTCCAGCTTGTTAGCTGTGATTAGAATACGTAGGTTAGGGTTGAGAAATCCTTCTAAACAAACCTGTTTCTCCTAATCCTGGCTTTGGAATTTTGTAACTCCTCCCTAAGGCTCAGTTTCTTCATCTGCAAAATGCACATGACCCCTTTACCCACAGAAGAGTTAAAAGCAGTGCTGAGGGGTGGGTGTTGTTGTTTACAATGCCCTAGCGTGGCAATTAACAGACCTTTTTTTCTTTTCCTCTCCACCACCACCACCACTCTCAAGTCCATTACAGATTCGATCATATCACCTGCCTTCTCAAAAACATCAACTATAGGTTATCAGCATTTTCAAAAAGTTCATCATACCCATTATCATCATCTGGGGGGATATAGAGTCCTCTCTCACTACTATACCTAATAATAAGGTGCTTATCTTTCATCTGCAAGTCAACAATAGGGGATCAGAATATGCAAAGCCACCTAAATTTAGAGACAGTGGCCCTTGCCCAGAAGATTAAAGCCAAAGAAGACTTACAAGGCTATAAGATCTAAAGCCAGAATTTGGGAATGAAAGAGGGGTTTGGTCAGGCAAAGAACTTAGGCAAAGCACCTTCTAAGAGCCTGATGCTGATGTATCTGGTTCTCCTGGCAAAAGCATCCTGAGGAGAGAAACAGTTACTAAATTAACTTGCCTGAAGCCCTTAACCACTCATCCATTTGATTCCCACCATTATTTACATAACCATAGGAGAGAGGACATACTAATTACGTTGAACTAGATATGCTGGTTCCAGTGGCAGTTCTGTTTGACATAGTAGTTTGCTATTCCATTTTTTGTACATCAGTCTCCTGAGCTCGGATAATTCAAGTGGGCCCATTATATAGGTGGTAATTGAGTCTGATGGTCAGAGTCCACATAAGCAAACACAATTTCATCCAATGATGAAACCTATGCAACTGAATAAGCAGAACAATGTGATCTACAGTGACCTGGGAGGCAATGGCCATGGAAGAAGGAGAGCCATTCTCCGAGCATAATCATGGAGGGCTTCTCTGAGGAGGTGGCTTTTGTGCTCAGACCAGAGGTATGAGAGGTAAAGAAAGAGACTGATCAGGAAATCATACAGAAGTAAAGTACAATAAGGGTTGAGCATCATGTGTTCCAAGAATAGAAAGAGGAAGCTTGGTAAGGAAGACAATACAATGAATGAGCTTGGTTAGAATAGAGGCAAGGACCATACCATGCAGTCCTTTTAAATTTTAGAGTTCCTACAGAGTAGTGGGTGCAAACTGTTAGAAGTTTCAATTGGGTAAAACATAATCCCTCACATTAAAAAAGAATGGAAGTAAAGAGCCCAGTCCAGAGACTGTCATGGTGGCAAGGAATGATGGAGGTTTGTTTTCAGGTGATAGCAATGGAGACCAGAAGGGAAGAGGGATTACAAACATATTTTGGAGGAGGCCATTTCCTCTTCCCTGACAGTTTTGTTTTTTTTTTTGCATCCCCATGTTTCCTTCCTAAATTCCATGTTTCCTCCTCACCACAAATAACTCATTCATCTTCATATCATAGCTCACTGTTACCATTCCCACCATTCTCTACCAAATGACAGGATCTTGACACAGTAAGGCAACAGGTTTTTTTTTTTTTTTATAATAATTATTGGTCACTATTGGTCAGGTACTGTTCCAAGGAATTTATGTGGATTCATTCACTTAATCCTCACAACAATCTAAGATTGGTACTACTAACATCTCTACTTCATAAATGACACATATGAGGCTCAGCAAATTTAAGTAGTGTGCACAAGGCTTGGGATGTTCATATACATTTGTAGAATTAAGTTGATTATGATCCATGAGGGAATGTACAAGTCAATCCTACATATTCTCTAAGACTGCTTTGCATGTAGATATTTGAGGTTTGATAGTATACTCCATTGGCTTAGCTCTATCTAGTGAACAAAAAAACTATTGCTACACATTAAATATCTTATTGATATTTGCTTTTTAGTGGGTCAGACAAGTATGGTCCATGTAAAGTTTAAACTAACCATATCCCTTTGCTTTTAATCTTCCACTCCAATGCATAGAGTGACAACCACAGGAGAAACGAAAACACAAAAACAAAAAATCTTTAACCCCTAAGAAAATGTGGCCTTGGGGATTATCTGGAATCTGTGAAAGACTACAATTTCACCTGTTACAGGGACAACAGAATAGGCCAGATGTAATGACCTGAATCATGAAAATAAGAAACAAAATCCCAATATGCTTCTTTTGGACATGCCCTGTACCTAATTCATTTTGCCACTTTTCCAATAGCTGACTTGTATTTTTATGGTGTACTTTTGTTAGGCCAATTACCCACTGAAAACCAAAAATTTCCTCCCAAATATATTGTAGGTCGTTTAATTCTTAGTAGTTGTTTCATGGCCATAGCCAAGTATTTTAATAGAAATGAGAACATAAATGAAAATGCCTTATGACATTGCAGAAATTAAAAAATCCTATCTGGTTGTTTCATCTGCAGGGTAATTGCTTCATTTGACTAGACTGAAGCCAATGTCAGCAGGGCTATTGGAAATTCCCGTAATGGACTGTCATGTCAACTGCTCTGTGTGTTGGAGGCAAGGGCGGGGGGGTTCAAATTACTTTGAAAAGCATCTCTATTATGGCTAATTCTTTATTCAGTAGACAATTCATGAGTGGCTTTACACATTTTTAAAGGAATGATTCCTAGAGATAAGTACTGCTACTAGGGACTAAAATCCTACAGGAATTTAGACTTAAAATCCAAAAAACTTTTAGCACAACACAGTTAGCCAAGAATTCTTCCAAGTGCCTTATATTCAGTAAGACAGATGTTCACTCATACCATCCCTCTTTCCAAAAAATTAAAACTTAAGCATCAAGCATAGGACAGCAATAGTTGAGTCTGTTTTAAGTAAAACTAAGTCAGCCAAGAAAGAGTTAAAAGACTAGGAATCTATTTGATATGAATACCCAGGTAGAAGTGGGACAGCTACATTTAGAACCAACTCCTTCCTAGTATCACTTGTTTGTTTTCTTGGTTAAGGTTCTTGAAGTGGGTTTTTCAAGTTGGCTGGTTTCACTTTACATTCACTTCTACTAATTTGAAGTGCCTTCCTGATGTCACCTAAACATCAGACTGTATTGCTAGTCCTACCTGTTCCAACTTCCTAGGTGACAGTGTCCTACATTGTCCCCTCCCCTTAAAATCTCAACATCTCTGCCCCCAATACTCATTTGATGCCCTTGCTTTCTATTTAAAAGAAAAGAAGCCAACAGAGAGAAGTTTCCACCAACTTCCAAGCCCATTTACCCAGCTACCCACACCTGTGTTATGCCCTCTGCCTCCTCCTGATGACACACAGATGAAATGTCCATCCTCCGTTCAGTCAACTGATCCTCTAGAGCTCATCTACTCTCCCCTACTCAAGAACATCGTTCCAACAATCTCTGCCCTTCCCCACCACGCATCATCAGTTTCTCCCTATTTACTAAATCATCTTCATCTACATGCATGTGTGGTGTTATTTCTCCCAACATTCAATTTCATTTACCAACCCTACTTCCTTTACCAACTAAAATGACATTTCTTAGCTCCTCTGAAGTTTTGGGTATCTAGATCATTTTTAACTAAAGTACAATAGTATACTTTTGACTTAAGTACATTTGTTTCTTACTCAGAAGCACTATCTTTGGACTGTGTAAATGAACATATTCATTTTTGCCACTTTGAGAATTTGTGTGAGGGGCAGGTGTGCTGGTAGAGTTAAGTTTGCTTGTGAGTTCTGTGAGTTTGTTGAAATGCTGGTGTATGACACGAAGTCCTCAATTATCCACCCCACCAGTTGTTGTTTTTTTTTTTTCCATGAAATAGTGGCTATTTATTTTCATTAAGAATTATAGCTAATATAAGTGTTTGAGATTATACTTAGGACCAACAGTTTCAGGGAAATAAAACCGTGTCATTGCTTCTGTGTTTTTTCAAGGAAAATAATATTTTATACTATAGCAGTGGGCGATTAGGTTTCTTTTGTTCCTCTTGTATTTGTCTCCTTTCTGCCCTTTACACACCTTATACTCCTACATTCTTAAAACCTATTAAGGACTCCAAGGAGATTTTATTTGTAAGTTGTAACTATCAGTATTTACCATGGTGGAAATGTAAAGGGAACAATGCTTATGTAATGATTCATGTAAATATAACAAAAATGAAAACACTGCATGTTAAAACATCTTATTAAGAGTATAAAGTTAATTCTGACCTTGTGTACCCCGAGATCTGTTCTAAAATAAAGCATCATTTTGTTCCAAAACATCAAAGAACATAATGACAGACACAACTTAGAGGATCAAATTTATTTGCCTTGGCTAGAAGAGCTGAATCTGAGAAACTATAAAATGTGTTCAAATATCAGAAAAGCTTCATCAATTTCGATTGACTTATTTTATTAATTTACTAATTAATGACCTCTGTTGCAATATGAAGAATTAAATTTTTCTGTGTAATCTGTCTAGGTAACAAAGGTATTGCTTTACCAGATAAACTTCTGCGCTTTATGTTGACTTTCTTATGCCCTTGATTAAGAACAACAAAGATTCCTCATATTAAAAAGCCAAAGTTCTTTACAATTGTATTACTTTGTATGCTTATTCCCATGTCCTATTATCAGATCTTAAGAGTCCAAATCACCTCTGACATTTTTTTAAAATTTTTTGCCTTCCCCAAAGGAGATTCTTAATAATAAAAAATAAATCATTCAGGATATCTTTTATCCCTAAAACTCTCTTTCAGATTTCATGGAGGGCAAATGGAATCATAGCTTTGTTCTTCCACCTTATACCAAGAGAGAAATTAGAAGTGATTAGGTTCATTTGCTATGTTACTCTTTATGGGGTTTCATGGGAAAAGTCAAAAAAGAAGAGGTGCTGAGCCTTCCATAGATTAAGTTTGTATAAGGTAGATGTTATAAATATTCAGAAATTGTATGCTTTATGAAAAGTTCCTAGAAATGTGTCAGTGTCCTCACTGTGCATGGTATGTTTCTATTTCTCAGAGTCCTGGTTATGCTCGCTCTGATGATAGTAGACAAGAATAGTATAGTGAAGCCATATGGTGAGCACACCAGCCCAATATGGCCCAATACCTGTTTCTATAAATAAAGCTTTACTGGAACACAGAAAAGCCCGTTTGATTATATATTGTCTATGGTTGCTTTTACACTGTAATAGCGGAGTTGAGTAGTTGTGGCAGAGACCTTACATCCTATCAGCCAAAAAGATTACTAATTGGCCTTTTACAAAATAAGTTCTCTGAAGCCTGGGGGAGTATTAGCCATAACTTTATTAAAATTTAAAGTGCTTCCTTGGCCAAAACCTCACTTCTTTTACTTAAATCTAGCATTTTCTAGGACAACGGATTTCAATTAGGGGTGCACATCAGCCTTACCTATGCAGTTTTATAAAGATGCAGATATTGAGGGCCTATTCTAGACTTAACACATTTTTGCCATATTCTTGGTATACCATTGGTATACTATGTGAGTTATGCCTCTAGATTATTAAAAGTTATACATCAAGATTATGTGCATCTGTAAAAACTGTGGTCACTAAGTTCTATAAATGATATGTAACATACCCTATCTTCTTTGAAAACAGAGTTAATCATTATTCTTAGAGATGTTTTGTCTAAAACATTTTTTGGATTGACTTTGTTATCTGGTTGTGTATGCCACAGAAACAACCAAATTTCCTTGTCATTGAATTACACTTGATGTGAACTCTCATCTGACATTTCACATTTGCAAATGGCCACTAATAAATGAAACACAGCCACCATAAATCTCTTTGACTCTTCCCTGAAGGCTTTGCAATCAGCTACAGACCCTTTCAGAGCCCTAAGGAAAAGGATTGTAGCAGACTTGGATGGCATGATTTGGACAACTTTCAGACCATACCAGGATTTCCAGAACTCTTTTTAGTCAGAAAACAGGCAGCTTCATGAGACTGCTACCCAAGAGTACAAATAGAACAAGAATTAATTACATAGGACTGAAGGAACTAATGAGGGACATTTTATTTATTTGTTAGCAGTACTGTTGATGCTGGCCTAAGATCCTAGTTTGAGTAGATAGGAGGCTCTTTTCCTTCTTCTTAAGCTATCTGTAACTCATAACAATTTGATAGGTTCTGCTTTTGTAAACTGAAATGAAACATTTGCAAATGCTATCTTTTTCATTGTTTTAACAGACTCTCCTGCCCCCAGCTCAGAAACGCTTTTTGAATCTCCTTACTTCACATGACTGTATAGTCACTTGTTAAGAGTCTGCTCCCCCCCCACTTTTTTTTTTACCAGAACAGGAAATATTGGTCACGCAACCAGAGACTTGCCTGGTGTACCATATTTGAGGATGATATTCATCTAATCAGATATGGCAAACCACATTTAAGGAAGAATGACTTTTACAGAAAACTGGTCTGGCACCTATGGGGTCTCAGATATAAGGAATGCCGCTCTCCAGCAGGCCAAGAATACTGAAGTAATTTGGGAAACCTGAGAAGAGAGAAACTTAACCAAATATCTAGATACTGCAGGGGAAATCTGGTCTACCAGATTTTTTGGGCTTGACCTCCTAGCCTCAGAATGACAAATTATAGAGAGCCTTCAGAAGTCCAATCCAAGATTCCTGATGAAAATTTCCAGCAAAGCAAACTTAGGCTGTCCTAGATAATGAATTAACACTTGCTGCACCTCTATAAATAACTAGGCCAAGCCTCATGAGACCAGTCTTATTTTACAATCAAGAATAATTTTTTTTTGAGATTACTTGTGGTCAAAAGGAGGGAGGATTATAAGAAAATTTGGAATAAGTACATAATTAATAAATGTCTCTGTTGGAAAACTGAGGTTTTTTTTAGAGCAAGCCCTTCTAGATTATCTGATTTGAACTTTCATTGCCTTTGAGCTATTTCACACTCCGTAACTTGTAGTTAATTCATAGTAATGCTAAATAATTCTTGTCTATAAACAGAACAATTTTGTCCAATATGTCCAGAAGTCAAACTGATTTCCCTGTCCCTACTCAGTAGTAAAAGCCAATTCTGTGTCTACTTGAACATCCATTTCAACTTTTTTTTATTCCATATAAATTTGTGCTTCTTTGATTTCTCCTCTGAATTGGTTGTAATATCTGCTTGATGGCCTCATTAATAACACTCTAAGTTCTACAAAAATAATCTTAAACATGTATTTATTAACATTTCTTTGAAATTACTTGCAAAGCTGGATATTTAAAAATAGTATCAAAATAACTTGCATCCTCCCTTCTGTCCTTGGCTGAAACCTATGATAAATATAATAATGAGGGTAAAGCAGACAAAAATCCTATCATCCTAGACCTGACACTCTAAAAGAATGGATACAAAATGAATACCAAAGGGGAGAACAACAAATAAAATGAATCTATAAACTAGTACATTTGAAAGTGACAGTGTTATGGAAAAAATACAAGACATCACTGGTATGAGCTGCTCTTCTGGAAATTTAACTCAGTGACACAGTTTTTCTCCAGGAGGTAACAAAATCTAGAAGGATAATTCTTGGGATTCTAGTGCTATTTGTGGCATATCGGGGTCTTGACTTCTGTGACATATACTATAAAATAGCAGAAATTTCTGGGCTGGGGGCACTTAGAAAAAAAAAAAAACAAAAAATAACAGCTTCAAATAAGTGACACACTGTATTAACTAGTCATAACCTTCTTTTCCCTAGGTTACAAAAGGCAGCCTCAAGCATGTGAATTAGAGTACTGATTTGACAGAGAGATTGATTTTTGTTTCCATTAAATAAGATTTGCACTTGACCATGTGTATGTCAGGTCTTTGGGAAAGAAATCTAAGTTCTGTTGTACCAACTGAAAATGGACAAGTTTGACTGAAAGACACAGGACTGGGCATTAGTGCAATATTCAATGGCAGCTCGAACTAGCCAGACTTTCTTTATGAGGTACAGTCTACACCACAGATTTGTACAAAATCAGACGGCTACAATTTTATGTCTGATCTCTCAATATAATGAGTTCACGAGATAGCCCCATTTTTGACAGTAGATTCTTGGCTTACCCGTGGTCACCTACAACACTGAAAAACTGAACTTCCTAACTCATACCCAAAATACCAGCAAGCCTTTGGAAATAGTATAAGTGGCTAGAATACTTACTCATAGGTGGTAGTGATGGCAGAATACCCAGATTTTCTACCAGAACATTAAAGACCAAACTTGCAAGTCGTCAAAGAATTCTACATTGACTACCAGCCTACCTTAGAGAATTTTAACTTATAAAAAAGTAATTTCTTCTGAAATAACTTTCTTTATTATGAAACAGTAGCAGGCAAATTAACTGCAACTGCATCTTCATAAAGATTTCCATTCCAAGAGCTAACATTTCAGGAAATCAATGGAGGGTTAATTATGCATGAGTAGTCCCTGATGCTGAAAGTGGGGACACAGGGGATGGTACTGGAGAGATGTAAGTTGTTACCTCTCTGAGATAGTATCTCTCCTTCTGGTGGTAGGCATATGAATCTGTACATAATTATAGGAGAAGATGACTTTCCATTCTTTCTTTTTTAATCTCTTCTGTAGATGATAATCAGAGAGACAGATACTGAATGAATATGAAGTATAAACTATGACAACGGAGAAGAACTGTGTTAAATTTTGGTGTTCATTTTGTATCCTTTCTTTCACAGTGTGTAAAGCCTGACTCAGAGTGTGCCACCTTATTTGGGGGAAGGAGGGGTTTGATTATTCAGAAGAGTGAGATGCTTCTATTTCCCCTGCATATTCTTGTGTGAAATTCTACTCTAAAGGCATTAAAAAAAATGCTTATAAATATCATCCCTTTTAGACTTGCTCTCCCCATACCTTTTTTTCTGAGGATAAGTGTTTAACAAACATAGAATGACATTTTTTTCCTGCTAACGTGATCTCTGATGAGCCTCCCTGAAGAGATGTGGGTCATTGACTCTGCTGGTTCCTCACCTTTCCTTTCTCCCCTCCTATTTCTAGCATGGCTTATTGTTTGTTTATTTTTCCATCAGCCCCTCCTCAGCTGCAGACAAGGATGCTCATCAATCTTATCCTGTCAATACATGATATTACTCTGGCAGCTCTTCTTGGTCTAGGAATGGCATTCATTCTAATTTGGCCCATGAGACTGAAGGGAAGACTGCATTTCCCACGGTTGAGGGTGAGGGTCTCTTCCTTTCTACTACACAGAAACAAAGAAGCACATGGCCCCAGCTGCTACTAGCAGCATCCTGTAAGCTTGACTGCAGACAGCAGAATAGAAGCTTAGAAAGAGCCTGAGTTTTCCAGGTTTCAGAGACACTGACCATACTGAACCCTAAAACTGGCCACCTTTCGATTTCATGAACACACATCTCCTTGATATTCAAGCCACCTTGAGTCAGGTTTCTGTTCTTTGCAGCCCAAATCATTTTAAACAGATAGAATTTTTATGCCCCTTTTCTCTAAGAATTAAACTTGAGCAGTCTATATCAAATAGCTAGATCCCTGAATGAAGGGTTATCTTCTCCAACCTTCTATTTTTTCACTTATTCACTCAACACATATTTATTTAACATCTACAGTCTGCCAAAAACCTTAATACACCAATCCAGCTGCAGCCCCTGCTCTAATTTATGGTCTAATATAGATTATCTTAAGCTCTTAGGTGCCCAAGACCTCTTGACAATCCAAGGAAACCTATGGGCCCCTTCTTGGCATATTGTCTTTAGATGCACAGGACAAAAAAAAAATCACACTACAAAGAAAACCACATATATTAATATACAGTTATCAAAATGCTTTTAAAAAATTGTGACACATTTGCACACACACACGCTTCTCTCTTGATACTTTAAATAACAAGATCAAGGCAGGGGGTTTAATAGCCAGCATAATTTAAAGTAATGATGAGCATAAAGGATATTTTGAGATAGCTACAAGTACAATATGATTTGAATATATGTGTGATTTTTAACATGTGCAAAGATCCTATGGCAGGACAAAGTATGGTAAGTATGGGGTATTAAGGCCAGTGTAGCTGGGTCACAGAGAGTTAGCAAAAATTGATATAAATAAGATTGCTTAGGTGAAGATGGGTTGCTTTTCTCTTTCTCTTTCCATTTCTCTCTCCTCTCCTGTCTCTTGCACACACACACACACACACACACACACAACTATAGTAAGGAAAGAGCACATGACTTGGCTGAAATAGCACACGAAATGGCAATGGAGTAACTATAGAAAGGACCTGCAGATGTAGCTTTTGAAACAAATGGGTCCATCCATCAATTCAGTGAAATGTGAATTTTCCCAGAGACACTATAATCTATAGTCAATTATAATATAAAAAGAAAACCTTGGTTGAGATGATACGGGCAAATGAAAAGACATTTTTACATTTCACTTAGGAATCAGACTTAAGGTGACTTTAAAATCCATTTTATGGATAGGGAAACAGGACAAAGGGGCACATGCTCGAGGTTACATGGGTGGACAGTGGTAGAGCAGGATGCAAGCCCCCATCCTTTCACTCGAATTCACGCTACTCTGTTGCTTCGGAACACCCAGTTCAACACGACAGGCTTAACGAGGTCATTTGTGTTGCTTACCAAGAGCTTTTATTGACAACTAAGGGCTCTAAGGAGAAATTCAAACAGAATTATCAAAATCTAAACTTGTCCTCCTGCCAGCCCCATCTCCCCACCTCAACCCCTGGGATCGGGAATGAGAATTTTATTTGATGTGTCTCTCATCTAGCCGACATTTCTCTGTGAAAAAAGAAAATCCATTTCTCACTAAATTAAAATTGCTTTTTCATCCTAACAAACACTATACCCTTGATACACACCAGAATAAAAATAAATTGATTTTTAAGTATCCACTGGAAAAAAAATAACAATAAGCATAAAAATCATCGTGCCATTGTATGCCTTTTGAACAATTCACCTATGGAAATGGATTCCTTTCCTGGAGACAGCCATTATATCTCTGTGATGGCAACATTTCAGGGCAGTTCAGTAGTTTCAGTAAAAACTTCAGTCTTCAAGATAGCTTGCATGAATGATGCCAAATGACCTGTTTGTTTGACATGTTGCCAAGGTGATAAGACAGTTAATGGAATACACCATTCTATCACTCAATAAAAGAGAATGACTTTAAAAAAGCATCTCAACAACCTTTATGTCCTCACTAGAAACCCTCCAACCATGTATGTTGGAGTCTTAAGAGCCAGCACCCAATAGTGTGCTCCAGAAACAACAGCTGATACCTAGGGCTGTGTGGGTTCAGGTTGCCACTAATCCCTTGAACTCTGGGTGACCAAGATCCTTTGTTGGTTATTCTCATCTGTCCTTCTGACAACCCCTCCTCCATAATGACCCTGTAAAACACTTGCAGAATCACACAAAGACTGCTTCTCTATGCAGTGCTTTGTTAGGCACTGAGAATGTATCTTTCTTTTGATACGGAAGCAAGCATAGGTAGATGTCTGTGTGCCCACCTTTGATCTAAGAGCACAGACTCCCAGTACTAAAACTCACACACCAGATGTCAGTGCAAAAACTGAAGCTAATGTTTTGAGGACCAGGATTTCTCATCACTCAGGATACAGGAACAAAAGTTTAAACAGACGTCCATAATATATCATTAAGTGATGCTCTGAACCTCTCTGGAGATGTACAATGACCAGTAGGAAGTGAATGTATTTTAGTTTCATGGTTTTTTAAAAAAAGAAAGAAAGCACAAAAGAAAAAGAAAAATTCCCAGTGTTTAATTTTGTATGGCAAACAGTAATTTTATAACAAAAACATCAAGGACATCTCAGAATAACGAAAAAGTCCCTATGAAAAGATATTGTGGTACTCTTAGTGCATTGTGGGAAACATAATTTGCATGTGTCCCATTAAATGAAATCAATGCTGCCACTGATGATGGGCCCCTAGGCAGGTCCCTTCAAATCTGAGCCTCTGTTCTCAGATCTGTAGAATAAAAGAGCCAGACTAGAACCCATCTATAGTTCCTCTGGGTCAAATATCTTGTGGGGGGGGGGGGGTCTCTTCTAAGAGGCATATATAAAATTTAAGGAAAATAATTAAGTCCCTGCACCCTTGCCCTTTGCTCTGATTAACTCTTTCATTATATCCAAGCTTGGAGTCCTTCTGAAAAGACAAATTCATGTTTCAAGTCATCACTGCTCCATATTTAATCCACCAAAGTCAATTATTGATTATTTCACTATTGACGCGAATGCTTATTTTTTCATCATGGAGAAACCCTTCTGCTCTGTCAAGAATTATCTGTGTCTAGCCCACTTTGAAGTGTGCCTCATTAAATGCAGAATTGCCAACAGGATTTTCAGAAGCCTGAGTAAAAGGTCACAACTTTTAAGATTAATTTTACAATTGTTTCCAGGATTAAAAAGCCCTATTTAATTTAGTATCATATGAAGGACAACTTCAAGACCCTTGTGATCAAAGCTCATGAGCATGAGACCCTTTCTATGTAACTGATAAAAATGTTTTAAAGAAAGTTTCTTTCCTCCACTGTAGCGGTTGGAGACATCGTGTTTTTATGAGGGAGAATGCTAGAAAAATGGGTGGAGAGTGCAAGCAGAGTGCGCCTGTGTCATCCAAGGACACACTGTTGGTGACATCGCGTGCTGTGGTAGAGATAGCGCTCACCTAATACCCATGTACTCCCTTCTATCTCAGGTATTCTCTCACTCCTCCCAAGCTGCTGTGACCTCGCAAGCTGTGGGTTACAGACAGCATCCTCTGGAAGACAGAGAAAGGCTGCCCATCCTTTATCACACTTTACCTCATCAACAGCCACTGGGATATGGAGATTCATCTTTTACTGCGTCATATCCTAGCCCATACTAATACAAGTCTTGACACTGACATTTAGCCAAGTGTTTTGTGGTCCCTGCTCCTCTCCCAGCCCCCCAGGTTTGTGTTCCTTATCTGTGATACATCAGATCCTGAGAACTGAAGAACAGACTCATGAGATTCAGAGAATGTTCCAATTTGCAGGCAAATCTCATGGCTGAACAAGGTTCAAAATTCAAACACATGCATCCCACAGTCCAGGGGAATTTGTCCTCTAGTCTTCCTGAGAATGAAACTCTCCCTCACTCTGTTCAGAAGAGTAGGAGGTAGAAAGAGAAGGGAGAGCCTTGCTGTCTCAGATAGACTGTTGTCTATCCCGACGGCCCCAATCCTCATCTCTGATGTGTCCTGATCGACTGGAGACTATGCTGCTTCCTGTGCTAGCTTTCCTTCATTCCTGGAATCTGCCAGCACTATCAGATCTATTCGATGACAGTTGCAGTTCTAATTGCTCACGCCATCCATGGTTCCAGCAGATAACATACTTTAAAATCTCATCCTCATGGAAACAAACAACAACAACAAAAAATCAAGCTCCACCATAACACAAAGGAATCCTAGATCAGAAGCCTTGAGATATATTCCATTTAATGGATGGAGGCATCAGACCTCCACATACACAACAGTCCCAGGAATTGATGTGCTAAAAACAATATATCCAATTCCAGTCAAGCAAGATAACCTAGCAGTCAGCTGGACTGCAGGGCTCAGCAAACTATGGCCCATGGGCCTTATCTACATATTTGTATATTGCCCACAAGCTAAGAATGGTTTTTACATTTTTGAAAGGTTGTATAAAACAAGTAAGCAAATGAACACATATCACTCTACTAATGATTAAGTTTTCTCTCTCTGAAAGATTGTCTTTGCCATCCAAACATTTGAAAACACTCTCCCTTAAACTTAAGCTTCTAACCTCTACCTATCACTTGGGTCTTTGCAGCTACATCTGGGTTGTTTATAGAATCCTTAGAGTCAACCCCTTGAAAGCCTTCACTATGCTTGCTGATGCAACTTTCTCCCTTCCCATCCTCTGTCGCATCTACTCTAACCAAACTTTCACCTCTGCCACTCCAGCAAACCACTCTCCAAGGTCTCCTGTGGTGACCTCATTGCCCAAGTCCATGTTTGGGTTCACATCTCAGTCTGCATCTTTCTCAACTTTTCAGTAGCATTTGGTCATTCCCTCCTCCTCCCAACACTTTCTTCTCTCGGTATCTGGGAAATGGTTCTCCTCCTCTCTATCTGCAGGTTCTTGTGAACCTCTTTTGCCACCTCTCCCTTCTTCTTCCCTACTTCTAAATATGGGAGCATCCTCAGGATCATTCCTCTGCCTTCCCTGCCTACCATCATGCCTAAATGATCTCATGGAGTCTCAAGGCTTAATGTATCATTTGTAATCTGCGAACTCCCAGCATCTCTCCTGAATTCCAGAATTGGATATCCAACTCCTAACTAACAACTTCACCATCTTTCACAGCCATCTCAAAGTTACCGTGTCCAAAATCACACCATTCCTGCACCAATCTGCCCCTTCCATAGCCTCTTCCATTTTAGGAAATAACGTTGCTATCCTCTCAGCTGTTGACACCAACAACCGTGGGACTCATATGGATTTCTCTCCTTTGCTTATACCCCCTATAAAGGCAGTCACCAAATTCTGTCCAGGCCATCTTCTCATCTCCAAAATCAAGCCATGTTCAACATCTCCAGCCTTAATTCTGCAGCCCAGGAGACCATCAATTCTTGTCTGGATTGCAGTCATTGTCCGTGACTCATCTCTCTGTTTCTACTTTTACCCCTAGAGTCTGTTCTCCTCATAACTGCCAGGAAGTTTTTGTAAACTATAAATCAGACCATGTGATTCTCTTGCTCAAAACATTCCAATAACTTTCCATAAAATGTAGAATAAAATTGAAATTGCTCACCATGGCCCATGGCTAAATTATCAGGTTCCTGCCCCTCTAGGATCCCCTCCTCCCCTCCACAGCTGACGCACGAGACTCCTGGCTCTTTCTCTTGCCAGTTATGCCGCTGTCTCAGGGCCTGCCCTTGCATTTGGTTGTCCCCTTGTCTGGAGCACTGCTCCTCACTGTCCACTTCCCTCCCAGATGTATTCATAGCTTCTTGCTCTGCTTTGTTCTCTGCACAAATGTCACTCTCCACAGAGGCCTTCTCTGACCACCAACCCATCGTGTCACAACATTTAAGCAACTGATATATTACATGTTCATTTGCTAATTAATATTGGCCTCTGCACCAGAATGAAGTGCCATAAAAAAAGGAAATTTGATTCCTTTTATTCCCTAAAATGGATGTTCAACAAGTATTTGGCAAAAAAAAAAAAAAATGGACTAAAGAAGAAAGGGGGAAAGGAAGTATCTGGGCACCTCAGCATGAACGAGCTTAACAGATTATGTTTGCTCTCTGGATCCTTCTCATCACTAAGTCAGTGCAACTGTGACCTCCTCACTGAAGGCTTCCATGATTACCAATTTGAAGGAGCACTGCTCTCCACAGCCACTCTCAATTCTCATTCGCCTGTTTTAGTTTCTTCAGAGCACATATGACTATCTGAAATTATCTGATGACTGTTTTCTCTCACTAGAGTGAAAGCTCTAACCTTGTCAATTGTGTTCCCTCTCCAAGGCCTGGATATTGCCAGGTACACAGTTGATAGTCCTAAATATACACTGAATGAATGAATAAATAAATTAGTAAGTCAAATGACTGAGTAGATCATTCCTTTGCAGTAGAAGACATCACAGGACATAAGATTATAAAATGTGAATGGCAACAGAGACATACAGGGTGGGGTGGGGGAGGGAAAGGGAGAAATGTCGGGGAATAGAAAATGACTGCATCTTTCTCAACTGTTGAGCTGACGCTTTCTCAATTGATGTTGAGTTGACACTTTTAGCCCCATGAGAGGTCGGGCAACTCACCACCATCTGCTGGTTTCTCCTAGATTGTGTATCTCATCTTGCTCATGGTATGAGGGCCCTGAGCTTTGAGGAGAGCCTGCAGATGTTTCAGCAGAGGCCCAGATGGTGCTCAGGGATGAGTCTAGAATCTCAGATGAGCCCTGGCTGCAGCTCCCTCTGTTACCTGCTTTGATCTGAAATGTCTCTGATGGGTTTCCAGAATGAATACTGCCAGAGGCCTAAGAGACAGGTTTAGAGGTTCTGCCCTTTTGAAAATGCACCCTGCTGTCAGTCTAGCCACTTCAGTATTTACAGAAAAGATGCTAATAAACAAACAAACTCATTAGAAAGCCAAGACAAAGATAGTCACTATAACCTAGGTTCTCAGTAAACTGAAAAGACTACCTCTTGGTCATCTCTATTTCCAGTGGCTGGCACAGTGGCAGGCTATAACAAGGCACAGTTGTGCAGTCTACACACTGTACAACTCCATGGAGTGACATTTCCACTGTAGCCTGTATGAAGAGCAGGTCCTGGCATTGTGCAGGATACAACCCGCAAGACCCAACATTGTGATCCTGATTCATGGCATGTGGAACATCAAGGTTTTCTATAAAATGTGCTGAATGAATGGGGGAGGAGGATATATGTGAGAGGCTCATCTGCTGTCAGGAACTATCTTAGATGGCCACTGGTCAGGTGGCCTGAAAAACCCACCTCTTTGTAGAAGAAAAAAAGAATTAGGGTCCATAACCCTGGGTCATTACCTACAGAATTTGCCTACTTCAGGGAAGTTGTACAACTTTGCTCTGGTCTGATAAAGTGAGTTCCCCAAAGGGAGGAAAAGGAGATGCTTATGCTCTAAATCACTTTTATTTCAATTTTTCATTCCATGGATTATGTCAAGAACAGAGTTGCAAAAGCTCTATCAAATGTACATGTGCTTCTGAAACTGCTATCTGCCTCTCTGACCCTGCTCCTGTCCCTCTACAGTTTTCTCTTTACAAGCAGCCCAAGTAGTCTTTCTAAAACATCATTCATGCTGTCAAGTCTCCTGTTGTTCCCCATCTTGCACAGAGTGGATTCTAAAACCCTGTGCGAACATCCCCCGGTCTCCCTCCCTGATCCCATTTCCTACTTCCATCCTCTACATTACAGCTTCTGTTTCTCCAGCCAGTTATACCCTGAGCAACTTTGCCCATGCTCTTCCTTGGCAACTTGGCCTCTGCTATCTCATTTCATGCAGATTTCTGCTTGAACAGCACCTCCTCCAAGAAGTCCTCACGGACCACCCCCCTCTAAAACAAGAGCCCCTGCAAGGTCTGTTCCAGACCTGTCTTTATTTCCCCCATTTCTTCCTGTTGTTACCTATTTATTTGAATATTGTCTCACTTTTCTACCAGAATAGAATTTCCCTGAGGTCACAGATTTGTCTTATTCTCACTGTTCCATCCCTAACACCTAGAAAAGTACCTGACACATATTAGACATTCAATAAATATTTGTGGGATGAATGAATGAATGTTTGAAATTGGAAACTGTCAGAAATGGCAAACTGGACGCACACAAAAAGTCAGGAGAAAAAAGCTATAAATATGGGACAATTCTTTCATGAGCTGCTACTTGATTAAGCTGTACCTTAAAAATACCATAGGAGGAATTAGTGGGGCAGTTGCCACAAGCAATGATCTCACCATGGTCTTCCTAGATCCTGTATTTGCATTATTGCATAATTACATACAGGAGCCATAAGGGCTGGTCCCAGGAAGTTACCAGCCTGCTGAGGTCTAATCAAGTGTAACTATTCCTAGGTTGAGCTCTAGGACAGGGTTGATGCAAGAATTCAGTTTCCTTGTATTTTCCAGCACAAACAGCATTCTCTTGAAGGCATGAAATGAGGAAATGGCATGTACATGGGTATATAAGGGGATAGGGAAGATGAAGATTTTCTTATTCTTTTACAGTGTATAGTAGTCCCAAAGAAATTTTGGAAAATATATTGAAACTAGAAAATAGATGATGATGCTAATATCACAAATTAAAATGTCTACACTTTATT
Source organism: Leptonychotes weddellii (assembly GCF_054177405.1). Classification (NCBI taxonomy): domain Eukaryota; kingdom Metazoa; phylum Chordata; class Mammalia; order Carnivora; family Phocidae; genus Leptonychotes; species Leptonychotes weddellii. The sequence goes on along the minus strand of NC_138369.1, from coordinate 42,161,766 downwards.
GAACATTTAACATGTATCAGGCACTGTTCTGAGTACTTTATATGAAATAAATGTATATCATGAACCTTTCAAAACTGAAGTCAGATCATTTTGCCTCCATACATAACCCTGTAAAGCCTTCCTACTTCATCCAATCTGATTCCACACGAACTGGTACCTTGTTCTCTATTTTTCTATCCCCTTCAACTACTATGTTCTTCCTTACTTATACTGTCCCCCTTACTTTTCTCAGCTATTCCTGGCATGTTTCTGCCTCAGGACCTTTGCACTTGCTGTTCCCTCTACCTGAATGCTCTCCTAAAGCTCCTCATGGTTTGCTTCTTTAAATTTCTGCCCAAGGGTTATCTTCTCAGTGGAGCCTTCTCTGAACACCAATTCAAAATTGCAAATACCATCTCCCCAATCCTGGCAATTCCGTTTCCCTTTGCTTTCTTCATATTATTTGCCATAGTCTAACATTCTCTGTCTTTTTCATCTATTTAAAGTCTATCTTCCCTCCACTACATTACTGGAGTATAGACTGGGAAATTTATCTCCTTCGTTTCCTGCTGCTTCCTCAGCATACACAACAGTGCCCAAGCCATGTACCCACATGTAATTAGTTAACTCATTCAATCCTCATGGTAACCTTTCGAGATATATATATTACTGTCATTCTCACTTTACAACAAAGGAAACTGAGGCACAAAAAGATCAAGTATTTGTCCAGGGTATCAGAAGTGACTATTTCTATTGTCAATGTCCACACTCCTGAATATAGTGGTTATGTGAGACAGGCTTTTTTTAAATTTTATTTTATTATGTTATGTTAATCACCATACATTACATCATTAGTTTTTGATGTAGTGTTCCATGATTCGTTGTTTGTGAGACAGGCTTTTATCAGCAAATTTCTTTGTCCTTACCCAGCTCTGGGACCAAAGTCACTTAACCTGTGTGAGCCCCTGTTTTCTCATTTGTAAATGGGTGGATGTTAACATCTGTTTAGGGTTTGGTGTGGAGTTTTAACGAGAAAATATATACAAAGTGTTCAGTCTAGCGATTGATGCATAGAGAATGCTCAACCATTGGTATTCCAGACTCGATAATTTGCACCATCATTTTTAACAATCCCAAGTAGTACACTTTATGGAAGATCTACAATGCATTTACTCACTTTCCTTTGGCCAGACATTTAGATTCTGACAAACATTCTGATACCTCCATCTTTGGGAGTGTTTCCAATTTCTTCCTTATCCTAAACTCCTTAGAAATGGAACTACTAGGTCAGAAGTCATTTATATTCTAAAAGCTCTTGGTGAATAGCATTAAACAGGCCCTCCTTATGACTTAATAAGTTTAGTGATGTGATAGAGGTCTTAAATATTGCTATAATTGTAATCACATTATAAGATCCAGTATATCAGTATAACATGTTGTATATCTTAAATTTACACAATGCTATATGTCAAATATATTTCAATTAGAAAAAGGAAAAAACAGGTTTTATCATCCATTTGTAGTTAATAAGAATAACCATTTTCCCTCACCACCATGTATATTATTGGATTTTTTTCATCTTTAGTATTCTGAAGACTAAAAATGGTTTGAGATTGGATATTTTTGTATATGAATTGGTAGTTAATTTCAATAAATAACTTCCACAATCAGTTCCTTCAGTTTAGAAGGCCTCTCTAACTAAGAGTGCCTGATCATCTTTGAAAATTTGCCTTGTCTATGCAGTCTTCATGAACATAATGCTCCAGCAAGACCAATCCCTCTCATTTCTTGCAATAAAGCTACTTTCTGATGGTTTTATATTGAAGGCCGGGGTTGCATCTTACTCCAAAACAGATTCATTCATTTATCCCACTCACTGAAATTTACTGAGCATTTACAAATGCCAGCCACTGAGTCACTGTTTGGGGCCCTGGGGATCCAGAGCAGAACCAGATAAACCAAGTGCTTGCACTCAAGCTACTTATATTTGTGAGGAGACACGGGCAAAAAGTACATGAACAAAATAATTATTGACACTAGTTATTGATGAAAGACAGGAAGAAATAGGATGTAACTGGGTTGGAGAGAACTTTAGCTGGGATGGAAGAGAGTTAAAAGACCCCTTGGAGATGAGTCTGAATGATGAGAAAGAGAAGTTTTGGGTGATAGCAACCTCAACAAATGGCACATCCTGAATAAAGGTCCTGAGAAGAAAATGGTCACAGTATGTTCAGGGGCAGGAGTTAATAACAGCAAGATGAAGGGAAATCAACAAGCATGAGAAGCATAGGAAATGAGGGTCAGAAAGATAGGAAGGCACCCCATCATCTAAGGCAGGGGCAGCAAACTTTTTTGGTAAAAGTCCAGATTGTAAGTATTTTCTGCTTTGCAGGCCATACGATCTCTGCCACAACAGCTCAGCTCTGTCTTTATAGCATGAAAAGAGCCACCGGAAGTATGTAAATGAATGAACATGGCTGTGTTCTAATAAAACTTTATTTATGAAAACAAGCAGCTGGTTGGATTTGGCCCACCAGCCACAGTTTATGAACCTTGTTCTAGATCTCATAGACTCTAAGGAAGAGTTTAAATGCTATAATTTGCATGGTGACAGAGAGACAATACTAATATTCATACTACTACTATCCATGGGAAGCCACTGCAGAATTCTTTTTAAGAAAAGAGAGGGATAGGATTGCCAGTTGTTGGGGTCTCAGGGCCTGACATGTTACAGGCACTGAAAAATCAATTGCTAAGTAACAAGGGCCATTCTAAAAGACAAAGAAACTATTTGAAAACTCTCTTTCTGAGACTATCCAGCTCAGGGGTGGTAGGCACTGGAGGAAAAAAGATAGCACTCTTATGGGGAACAGAACTCTTTCACATTTGCTGTTTCGGTACATCTACTAACCGGGTGTTTTTAGACCCGCGCAATGGGAAGCATTGGATCAAAAAATTGATGGTTGATTATAAGCCAGACAATCAGTTGGAACATAAAGCTGAATGAGAGTACACAGATAAGTTAGAGAGACAATTTTCAATTTTAGGCACCTGAGGACCCATTAGAGACACCAGCGCTTTTGTGTCCGGCAGACTGATTGCCGGCATCACTGTTAAGGAATCATTCCCTCACATTTTCTTTTCCTAACAGCTGTAGTGGGAAACTGGATTTCTATGACAAAATGAAACAATAGCCCCTTCCATTTCCCAAAGCTCTTTTTTAGGATCTAAAATTTAACGAGCTCACTTACCAATCATCCACACAGCTCGAACCCTAGAATCAGATGGTGAGTCTCCTCTGCCATAAGCATTCTTACAGTATCCGGTTCATTTCCTGTCAGCTGTTTGCCTCTATCTGTTGTTTGTTCGCTTTTGTGCCGTATTTTCAACAGTGGAAAATCTAAAGATTCTGAGCCTGTTCCCCACTACCCTCTAACTGGGTAATGCCCCGGTTGTGAAATTAACACACAAGTGCCAAAGTCTGATAAAACACTTATCCCTACTCCTGTCCACCCAGCAAGGATTCTGGGAAAAAGAAATGAAGAATTAGACTGAATTTCACTATGTAAATTGGAATTATCTGTGTGGTTCCTTGCCTCTCAGTTAAATTTCTTTAAAAAAAAGAGAGAGAGAGAGAAAATGTACTGGATACTTCTACACCTCAAGATCTGGAACATTAAACAAAGAGATAATTATTTTTTTCTGGGTTAAAACTAAGCACTCCGTTCAGCTGGCATTTGGTCCAGCACCAGATAGCGGCCCTTGCCTCATTTGGCCGTGGTGTCCCAACCTAGTCACTTTGACAGGGCACCGGGAAGGTTACCAGAGAAACACAATGGACTTGATCGAATTGGAAGATCTTAAATACCTAGTCTTGGATGTGAAGGCCCAATCATTGCAAGCTGATCTGGGGCTGTGGGGATGTAGGCCAGAATCTCCCAGCTGTGAACAACTGACTTCTTATATATAAATCAAGCCTCACTGGAAACAATATTAGTTTCCTGAAAGTGATCAATCAGAAAAGTGTATCACATCAACGTTTAAAGTGAAATTGGAGAGCCTGCAATATAAGAAAGAAAATGGGACTTTCTGTTTCAGTCATTCAGTTGCCCATTTTACTGTACCTGACTGAAGTTCCTCCTCCAAGTCATAGGGATATTTGAGAATCTCAAGGAATAGTTAATTTAGTGGTATGGACTTGTCCTTCACCTTCCTTGCTATAGTGTACACTCAGCCTTGCCCTGTAATTTCTTTGTTGATGGTTGGTATGCCCTTCTCTTCCCCAACAACTCCATGTACATGAGTCCTGAATAGGAAAGTGTGACTTTTGTTCAGAGTTGAGATATTCCACATGAGTCCTTTTGAAGTCTGTAATTAGATCTTTTTCTTTTTTCTTTTTTGGAGGTTGCTCACTTTCTGATGCACTGACTTCCCAAAAGCTTTATGGCCAAACTCAGCCAGACCTAGAGAGCCAAATGTGCTACTAAACTGTGGTAGAAAGCTACCAAAGGCACAGGTGAACAAACTTGGCCATCTGAGACGTTACAACTCCACAGCAGATGGCAAGGCACCCTGATTCTAAGATCCAAGTGCCAGTCAGCTGAGAACAGCTTTATTCATTGGGAAATGCTTACAATTCAAAACCCAGAGACCCATTATTATCCTTGGAAGAAACCAGAGTGGCAGCAACACACTGAGGATACCCAAAACAGGGAGACTGTGTACAGACAATATTTCTAGTATATACTCTTCAAAGCCATTCTTACCAATATCCATAATATAAATCAACAACTACTGTGTTGTATTCTCTCCTATAGGTTCCTCTCTACCTGGGGACAGAGGGTGTAGACTGGAGACAGCGTTCCCAAGTCTCTTCTCCACCAACCATCCTATGGAGCAGGGAAGGGAGCAGGATCCTAATTCTCAGATCCCAGCTAACACTCCCTGGTATGGGAAGTTTGTTTGGCTCCTTTACTGAAAGGGAAATAAAGGTGGGGACAGCTGGATACCAGCTCTGATCCAGTGTTTTTCTCCAAGAGACTGGTCTCAGTCTTCCTCATCCTTTGAGTTATATACTGTCATGGATCTAAAAGTCTAAATATAGGAAAAGTCCATTTAAATCATCACTGGTAACCACTGTCTGTCTCTCCAGGGTAGAATTTCACATATCAATTATAAAAGGTTCTGCACTCAATTCTGATGTGTGGATTTTTCCCCTCACACCACCAAGCAGAGCTTTGACACCTGCTGGGTGTCCTATAATTCAACCCAATTCTGACACTTTCTACATAGAAATTGTGTCAGACTCGATAGGTTAAGGGCTCAATCCCATAAGACTGTACCTTCCCACCCCCACTTTAGATGCCAATCTCAAGTCCAGTCACCTGTGCTTACGACCTACAGGCTATAGATTAGAGGTTTCAACAACACCCTCCTTAGGTTTGATTAATTTTCTAGAGTGGTTAACAAAACTGAGAAACATTTTATTTACTACATTACTGGGTTTTTTGGTTTGTTTTGTTTTTGTTGTTTGGTTTTTGTTTGTTTTAAAGATTCATTTATCTATCTGAGAGGGACAGAGAGAAAGAGCACGCATCCGCTCATGAGTGCAGGGAGGGGCAGAGGGAGAGAATCTTCAAGCCAACTCTTTGCTGAGCATGGAGCCTGACATGGGGCTCAATCCCATGACCCCTGAGATCATGACCTGAGCTGAAACCAAGAGTCAGACACTTAACCCTCTGAGTCACCCAGGTGCCCCTTGTCGTTGTTGTTGTTGTTGTTGTTGCTGTGTGTGTGTATGTGTGTGTGTTTTAATAAAAGGATATAACTCAGGAACAGCCTGATGGAAGAGAAGCATAGTGCATAGGTATGGGGAAAGGACGCAGAGATTCCCTGCTCTCGGAGCATGCCATTCTCCCCAAATCTCCAAGTATTAATCAACCTGGAGACTCTCTAAACCCTGTCCTCTTGGGTTTTTATGGAGGCTTAATTATAGGCATTATTGATTAAATCACGGTCAGTGGCAATCCATTCAACATGTGGCTCCTTCCCAGAGGTCAGGGAGTGGGACTGAAAGTTTCAACTCTCTAATAACATGGTTGGCTCTCCTGGTAACCAGCCCCCATCCTTCAGTAGGGTCCAAAAGTCACCTCATTAATATAAAAAAAGATACCTTTATTGCTTTCATCTCTTCAGAAATTCCAGGGGTTCTAGGAGCTCTGTGCCAGAAATGGAACAAAGACCAAACATACCCTTATTATAAATCTTAATATCACAACTACCATGCAAACCATTACTCATAAGAAAACAGGAATCTTTTGAAACCATAAATCCAACAATGTCCCACACATCCCTGCCCTAAAATTCATTGAAGAACATTTACCCCTCCTTGCCTAAAAAACAAAATCAAGCATACAGGGTCCTCAAAGATCTTACCTCTCCCTGCCTCTTCAGAGTTACTTCCTGTCATCCCCCTAATCCATACTAACCCCTCTACCTTCAGTTTCCCCAAATATAGGACTATTTTACCTTCTACGGACTCTCCTGCCTTAACCTAGAAAGCAATTTTTGCTAAGGGGATCCTGCGGTGGAAGGATACAGTTCTCCTTTACTGAGCATTTACCATGTGCCATAGAGTATTTGAAGTGCTCTTATACTGTAAACTCATTTATATAATTCTGGTTTCATTACCAATACAATTTATAGTTTCAGTACTGTGCACATAGGCCTGTAGGCATAAGAGCACTTAATGATTAAGTTTCAAGAAACTAGAAGAGGAGCAGAGAAGGAAGAGGGTTTTTGGCAAAGCAATTTTTAACAGCTTTATCGATATGTAACTGATATATGATAAACTGCACGTATTTGAAGTATGAAATTTGATCAGCTTTGACATATGCATGCATCTGTGAACCCACCACTACATCAAGAGAGTGAACACATACATCACCCTCCAAATTTCCTTGTGCTCCTTTGTAATTTGTCAGCCCCCCACGCATCCCCAGAGAACAAATGATCTGCATTCTCTCACTAGAGATTAATTTTAATGTTAAAAATATTTTGGTATAAGTGGAATTATACAGTTCATATTCTTTTTGTCTGTATTCTTTCAGTGAGCCTAATTATTTGGGATTTAATCATGCTGTTGGATATATCAATAATCCATTGCTTTTTACTGCAGAGTAGTATTCCATTCTATGGTTAGATCACAACTTGTTTATCTATTCAGCTATTGACGGGCACTTGTTTTTTTTTTTTTTTTCCAGTTTCTGACTATTAAAATTAAATCTACAAAAAAAATTATGTGCAAGTGTGTGTGGACATATTCGTTCATTTCTCATGGGTAAAGAGATAGGAGGAATGGCTAGAGTAGTACAGAACGTGCATGCTTAACATTTTAAGAACTTGCCCAACTATTTTCCAAAGTGGTTGACTAACTTGTACATTCCCACCAGCATTATGTGGGAGTTCCAGTTGTTCCACACCTTTACCAGCACCTGATATCATCAGTTTTATAAACACTGTACTAAGCAATTCAAAGATCTCATTTTCTCTTACACAAACCTAGAAGTAGGAATGATTATACACATGGGGCAGATGGAAGAACCTAGGACCCAAAAGCTTAAATGACACATCTCTGCAATGTACACTGATTAGGTTCCAAGTACCACAGCATGATGGGGTACTGAGGAATGGTCTTCTAGGACCACAGGGCATCTGGGACCTGCACAAAATACTAAGTAGACCAGTATTATGGTCTGTACAATGGGTATCTCAGGATCCCAAATCTGGATTTGGCAACCCCCTGACTGCTCATCAGCAGACTATGTTCTGTTACCATTTCCTGTGCTTTGAGAAGAGTTGTTTCTGAAAATGACAGGTAGACTTTGATGCTCTCAGAAATGCTAAAGAACAGAGATTTGTCTGAATGTCCTGATACTAGTTACAAAAGTGAGGCCTGGGTCCTTGTGACTGTGTCCTTTGGAGGCTGAGATCTCAAAGTGAAAGACACTTTGGACTCTCAGGGGACACCCCACGGAGGACTGATTCAAGACTTGCTAAGTTTTTCCTTTTAGCAGCAATTTCTCTTTCTTGAGCACCTCTCTGTTCAAACCTTTAATGGTGGGATCTTTTGTTTTAATATACTAAGCTATTTCCTTATTAGTTCTCACTCAGTTCAGTTATACACAGGCTCTTGGATTTTACCTGCTGAACTAGCTATTTCAGCTAAAGGAAGGGACTAAGATGGTGAAGACTCCAATTATCCTAGGTGACTGCACCTGAAATTAGCTGATCCATCATGAGGGGAATACAGGACAGCACTATCCCAAGCCACTGACTAACACCAGACATGCAAACAGCTGGCTTCAGAGTGCTGTTTGGAGAGGAGCTCAGTTATCATCAAGGTCACAGCAGGAAGCAGAAAGGAGACAGTTCCATATGCTTCTGATATAAATTGGAACAGACAAAACTAAACAACAGAGCAAGACCTCAACCACCAGTATATTTGCCCAGCACAGCATGGGTGCACAAATGACCTCAGCCTAAGCTATGCACTGGGACACTTCTCTCAATTGTGTTTAGATGCAGGTGAAGGTTCTACTAAGTATTCCAGAAAAGTAAGGATTTTTGTTTTAAAAGACCTTTGTCTTTGTATATGTATATGTGTATATCTATGTATCTAGAGGCAGAGTCATCAGACTATTGGCAACGACTATATACAGAGAATGGGAGGAAGTCCTTTCTCTTGCCTTTAGTGGGCAAATTAATTAGTGGGCAATTGCTACTTGCAAAATTCAAAAAAAGAAAAAAGTATCTCTAAGCATATCTCCATTTCAGTAGCAAAGCAGCATAACACAAAAGGAAAGATAAGGCATATTATATTCATATATTCTTCTAATGTTCAAAATGTTCAAAGCAGCTTTCAAACCTGTTTTATCTTTTCTAGTCCCTCAGGCCTTCTTCAAACCAGCACCATCTTTTGCCCATCTATTACAAGAGCTACTTGACTTAGTTTTCTTAACTCGAGATGCTTCACCTTTGCTCATCCTCAAGTACTGGCCCTGGAATTCACATTCCAAAATACCCTGTGTTGACGTTCTTCCCACTTTTATAAACTTGTGTTGGCTTACAGGGATAAATCCAAACACAGTCCTCCATAATTTGGATTTGTTGCTCCTCACTGCATCATTATCTCTGTCATAGGGCCCAGGCCTCCAAAATCGGGGAGGGGGGGGATTGCATCAGAGGGAAGACCTTGCATAATTCAACATAAGCATAAGGGAAAATATCAGCCTGAGAAAGGAAAGCAGGTATTTCAGCTTATAAGCTGTAGTATTTAAAATTAACTTGGTCCGTCACTTTGAAAAGATGGTATTCTTGCCAAAAGTTTAATTTGGGAATGAAATGTTGGGGTTCACGCTGTTTTAAAGTTTTCCCATAAAATGCAGTTTTATTAGATTTTATTCTTACACCCTCATATTTTCAAGAGTCAAAGTTGCATTAAACGCAATCTGTGTCTTCAGTCTCTGTACCATGTGGTGAAAATGCCACCCCCTACTTTTGACATGGGATGTAATTTCTCACTGGGTTATCATAGCACTTCCTCTGCCTGGTAACTTCAGTCCACTTGTCGCTTTTCCATAAAGCAGAAGTGGAGTTCCTGTTTCTGGGTGTCTGTCCTGCATTCCTTGTGTGACAACTACAGCATGCCTCACACTATTCAAAGTTGGTTTGAAAATATTACTCCCGAAGAGAGCTAGGACTGCTCCTTTCTGTATGGCATTTGAAACTTTAAGAGATGTGTAATCAGAGACGAATTAGAGACTAATTCAAGCGCATTCCCATTTCCCTATTCTTTTATATTTAAGCCAATTAATTTTAATGAAAGGCACCCAATGGCTCTTGCACGAAGTCAACAAATAGCTCAAAACCTCACCTGGGTTCAGGGGAAGCTCACTGTAATTGATTACCAATGTCTGCCTAGGGCATGGATTAGGAAATGTTTACCTACCTGCCAAATATTTCTGATCTGTAATATCAGTCCTAGATTGGTTTGCTTTGTGTTCAGATTCTGGGGAGCTATCTGCTACATGTGGACAATCAAAATGTTGGTTTATAGTCCAAACCCCCTAGAAATACTCTTGGGAAACATTCTGCCTGTCCTCCTGCTACCTCTGGTTGCAGGGTCCATGCCTTGGTCCTGCCTTGTAAGGTCTCTGGCCATAACCTTGGAGTTGACACTTCATTCAGACCTTCTAAGTCTAGACTTTGTCTTTGACTGTGAATAATGTCTTTCTGATCTCCTGGTTCCTTGATCTCTAGACCTCCCTGTTGCTTGAGATGAGAATTAATTTATTCCTAAAGGCTCAGGAAATATTTATATGACATATTTCGTAATCCTGTGGATTAGGAAGAAAATGCTCAAGTAGTTTTAAGACGCATGCTTGGTTTGCACTGACATCCTTCCAGCATGCTCGTTACAAAGTCTAGAGTTCTATGTCCATCCTATTGCCTTATTGAACCAGTTGGGAGGGGCAGATACGCAATATTTAAAAACAAGTTCCAATGGGGATTATCATGGACACAATTTTGAGAACCACAGAGTTAAGGACCCTGAGCTGGTTCAGAGATTGCTAGCAGTAGCCCTACTTCTGTCACCTAGTGGAATAATTCTTCAATGAAGATCAAAGAATCCAATTATTTAAGTGTTGTAATCCATGCTGTTCTATTCAGTTATGTGCAGAAGAATGGACTGCGGGTGGCATTACAGAAGACATACTCCTTCCTATAAGCCATTACTCTTTTTCCAGCCTTTTTCTCTGAACAGAAAATGCCTCAATCCTTTACTTTCTCCTCTTTTCATCAACCGCCTACCCAAACAAACATATATGCCACCGAAGGGAAGACCTCTGAGACCCTCCAACTCCACTCATTTTATATCAAGGTCTACTTTGCCTTTGCAGAGCCAAGTGGCGTAGAGCTTGTCTCCTCATCCATGTATAAAAAATTGGTACACTGGTTTACCTAGAAAGTTCTCCCGACAACAACTGGCTAAAAAGATCTGGATAATCGTAGCATCTGCAGGGTTTCTCCGACTTTGGGAGGGTAGCTTGTATTCTCCCTACCTAAAGCATGCTCTTTTCCAGGCTGCATGCAAAAAAGATACGTAAGCCACAAACCAAGCCTTTGTGTTAATGGAAAACAATCTAGTCCTCTAACAGCTCTTGCCAGTTATCCACTTCACTAGACCAGCTAATAACTCCTACCGTGCTACTACTCTACTATTTGCGGTGTTTCCTTGAATCATTTCAGTCATCTAAATAGAATTCCTAAAACCAAGGATCGTTCTCTTATGGCTTAAGTTTACCTCTTCCATCCCTGACCACGCTGCATGATCCCCATTTTAAAAAATCACAGGATTAGCAATAATAAAACAAGATAACTGTAATCTCCTGCATCCTTCTTCACAAAAGCAAAAACATACTGAGTGTTGATGTTTCACAAGAAAATAAACATTTATCATCCTTTATGCTGTGCTAAGGAACTCAAGTGATAAGAAATTTCACAAAGATATACCTAGCATAATCAGAATGAACTCAATTTCCTAACACAGTAAATAGTTATTACTGAACTCACTGCCTAATCTTTTTTTTTTTCCTGTTACAATGGAATTCTTCCACTTAAAACACTTAAACTGTTTGATCTAAATAAAAATGTAAGGGCTGTGATTCTGAATATTGCTAGCTTGGCAGTGATGCCTTTTTCTGTGATCTCTGTTGCATTTGGCAATCTGCCACCTTCCACAATTTAAATTCCATGGTTTCATGTACAAAAACTATCTTTAATTTATCACTCATGCTTCTCTAGCCATATGCCTATCTTTAAGATGTGTGAATTTCCATATAAAATTCACTGTTCCCATTTGGCAATTTAGTACCTTTAATTGTGCCCATCAACCATGTAAAACATCAAAACCCATTGAGAGTATACAAAGAAAAAATATGTGTCTTCTCAACTCTAGGATACAAAGGACACTGCTTGAAGACAGCTTAATTTTTTCCTGTAATTCAGTTCTACCAGCTCAAAGCCTTCTAGAACAACTGGGATCAGTGAATTCAATTCCTGAAACCCTGCATCATTTTCAGGTTTTTAAGTGAGTCAATTATACACTTGACCTTACTGAAAAGATTCATAGTCATGACTAGAAATGGCTAGAAATGACAAATGAAATGGTAGACACGTACATCGTCAAGTATCATTACAAGACCCATCTACAAAACAGCTGCAGGAATTCCTGCCTTTTGCATTCCCCAACAATAAATTTACAAGAAAAGGATTTAATGTTTTTAACCTGTTACATAGGCAATTGTGTTTGTTTTAATAAAAAAAAATATTATTATCTTCATAGGCTTTGATGATTGTGTACACATCGTTTCCCATAAAAAGTTCAATGGTTATCAACTTACCAGCATATATTTGGGAAATTCTTTTTCTTTTTCTCTCTATTGCATTTCACTACCCTAACTCATATTTTACTATTCCCCTGGCCCAGGGATAGATAGAAGCAATAAAATGCAATTCAAGTTGGTTTCACAGACAGTAAACATGCATTATGAATTTGAAATATACTGTTGGAAACATACTATGCTTGTTGAGCATATATTTTAGAACTTCCTCTAAGACACTTTACACTAAAACCGTATCTGGAACCACTCACTGTCCTTAGTTGCAGAATTCTCTGTGGTTTTATGAGATACTCATTTAAAACAAACAAACAAACAAAAAAGCCCCCAAAACCCATACAGTCCAAACTGATAGCTTCTGAATCAAATAATTTAGGTGAAAGACATCTTCTCAGGTGCAACACCAGTCAAATGTCATTAATTATTTATATGATTCTATGAGAACAGAAGTAACAATGAAAAACTCAGATTCAACTAATTCCTAGAGGCACAGATTTGTGAATTTGTAGAGATTCCTACTTCAATCCTTGCTTTCCTCACGTAGGGGACTAAGTCCTTGAATGTTTTGTAGACTTCTCCAAAGTAACATGGAATCAGGCTAGATTCCCTGTGTTCTAACTTCTAATCAAGCCGTAACTGTGCTCTCTCCGAGACAGCGTGCCAGTTAGAGCTCTAGGCCTCGGTCTGGCTTCCCCTGCACCACCCTGTCAGAGCTGACTTCACTGAATGAAGGACAACACATCTTATTAAGATCAACACATTAGAACTGCCTCATTTGCATATACACAAAACCATATCCAGGTGAGTATAAAAGTCAGACGTGTATGAATCTCATCTAGAATCAATGCTTTAGTTTTGCCTAATTTGCACGCCTGTCAAACCCACAGCTAGACATGCATTAATCGCTTTAAGAATCAACACATAGGGCTGCCTAACTTACAGATTTGTAAAAATGCATAACTATATGGGGGCGCATGCACACTAGCCTTGTCTAGGACAACGTGTTAGGGCCCACTAATTTTGAACTTCCGAGGCTCGATGACACTAGCTCTACTGCATACTGTCCCTCCCGCTGCTAGAAAGTTGAGTCTCTGGTATCCCTCTGAATCACTTGATGTGATTCATGTACATCTAGTTTTAGGGAGCCTAGGGTGGAATGATAACCAGAATCTTCCTATATTCATCTATTATATATATACATACACATGTAATATGTAAATGGGCAACTCTAATATATTGTGTTGCTCACACCCTAGATCCAATCCACAGTGACAGCCTAAATGGTCACTAAGAAGAGTGAGAGAGAGCTAGTAATGACCATCCTCATCCTAATGAGGGATTGTGGCCTTTTTCTCCTATCCCAAGGAAACATATGTATAAGAAGAGAAGGTGGGTAATGAATGCATAGGAAGGTTTAATTTGGATAGATCACACAATTTTATACTGGATAATCTCTTGCTACATTGAATAATTCTATCATGAATTAACTTGAAAAAGCTACCTTTGATTGGTTTCCAGTGAAATGAACATAGCACAGTTCCCTGCAGTTTTTAGATTTCTATAGCATTGATGCCTAGTAATTCAGGATATAAAACTTCTCACTCTGTACAATTGATTCGGTTTCAGTATTTACAAAAACACATTTCTGAAATGCACAGTGTGGTGTGCATTTTCACTTACCTTTTCCGCTGACTGAGCAGTGCCAAAAAAAATGGGAATGAAGGCAAGCCACACTATACATGTCGTGTACATAGTGAATCCAATGGGTTTGGCTTCATTAAAATTCTCTGGGACACCCCGAGTCTTGATGGCATACACAGTACATGTGACCATGAGAAGAATGCTATATCCCAAGGAGCAAATGATTTGGAGGTCTGTAATGTCACATTTGAGAACTCCCCTGGCCTGCTCAGGGTTCATTGTCTTATGTTCATCATAGTCTATGATGATGTTGGGTGGGTCAACACCAAACCAAATGAAAACACCTAGAAGCTGAACTGATATTAAACTGGAAGTTATGGCCAGCTGTGATGTTGGGCTTATGAGTCTGGGAGCTGTCACTGATTTCTTGCCCTGCTCAAATATGCGATAAATCCGATTGGTTTTTGTCAAGAGGGCTGCATAACTGATGCACATACCCAAGCCCAGGAAAACTCTCCGGAAAGAACACACTGCCACATCAGGTTTGGCTATCATCAGGAAAGTGATAATGTAGCAAAGAAAGATGCCAGTCAACAGAACATAGCTCAGTTCCCGCCCGGATGCTCGGACAATGGGCGTGTCATTGTAGCGGATGAAAGTGGCCATGACAAAGATGGTGGCGATGATCCCCAACATTGCTAGGAAGACAGGGATGACGGCCCAGGGGGAATGCCACTCTAGTTTGATGATGGGGATATCCTGGCAGCCGGTTCGGTTTTCATTGGGCCTCTGGTCGTAGGGGCAATGTTGGCATGTCATCTCATCAAACTGGTACTGGTAGCCGTCGCAAGGCTCACAGGTCCAGCAGCACGGAGTTCCCTTCTGTGTCTTCTTTCTTTGCCCCGGCTTGCATGGCAGTGTGCATACTGAGGGGGGGATCTCCCGTACTCCTTTACCCCACTGCATGTCCTCTATCTGCAGCATAAGAAATGAGAAGGAGTAACTGGCAGATTAGTTGAGAGAAAAGGGAAAGAATGGAATATAAGTGATAACAGCAGCATTTCAGACTTGACAACATTAAGCAACTATTCCCCTCCCCCCCCAGTCAGTATGAACTACAACTAAGATTTGACCCCAACCATTCTACCCCAGCATCCTTACTTCTTACCACTATGGAGTATGGCAAACCTGCTTGATTCTAAGAATTCGCTGTGGAAACTATTAAAAATACAAATCCCCTGTTCCTACCCTAGACCTGCCAAATAAGAATATGCTAAAAATAAAAATAAGTAAAAAGACCTTTGGATCTTCAACAAATGCCCAGAGGAGTCATATGATAAACTGAAATAAAAATCTTAAGAATGCGAAAATTTACATGTATCTCCCCTATTAGCTGCTTTAAAAAAAAAAAAAAAGCTTTAAATTTATTTTGAATGATATTGCAATGTTGACTACCTTCCCTAAAATTCTGTAGGCCTCACTGCCATTGTCAATGAGAATTTTTGAAGCAAATTCAGTCTAGTCTACTATTTATCACCTAGATCAACAAGGTTCGTTACTGAAGGCTGTAATGGTAGCTGACTTATATCTAAGTGATTGGGAAGCATTTGATTAAAAAAAATTATATGGTCTAGAAACCTTTTTGTTTTAAAGATCTTATTTATTTATTTGACAGAGAGAGATAGTGAGAGCGCACAAGGGGGAAGGAGCAGGGGGAGAGAGAGAAGCAAGCTCCCCACTGAGCAGGGAACCCAATGTGGGGCTTGATCCCAGGACCCTGGGTTCATGACCTGAGCTGAAGGCAGATGCTTAACTGACTGAGCCACCCAGGCATCCCCTGAAAATCCTTCAATATTGGTCATGTACCTACCTGGAGATGAAATTTAAAACTAAAATACTATATCCTAGAGGAGGATGAATGTGGATTTGCTTACTTACAATAGTGGTTTTCTGGAGTGGAATTCATTGTCAATAGTGTCGTGAGAAATAATACCATTAGAAACAAAGAAAAAGTACTATTGGGCTGAAATTTCATTGTAGCAGAGATCTCCCATTTGCCAGCAGAGCATCTACTCTTCCTCCTTCCTGGCGTCAGTTCCTCAGGTCTATTTTGTATGTGCTTGCTGTAAGATGCAACTTACAGGGAAGCCCTGTGGCAGGGACAGGCATGGGGAGGGAGGTTTGCTCACATGACCCAATCTCCACCAATCAGTGTATTGCACTGGTTCTCAAGCTTGAGCATTCATCAGGATCACTAGGAGGACTCCTTATCACCCAGTAGGCTGGTCCCCACAGTGGAATCTTTTGGTTTTTTAGGTATGGGAGCGGATCTGAAAGTATGTGTTTTTTTTTTTTTTTAAGGATTTTATTTATTTGACAGAGAGACACAGCGAGAGAGGGAACACAAGCAGGGGGAGTGGGAGAGTGAGAAGCAGGCTTCCCGCGGAGTAGGGAGCCCAATGGGGGGCTCGATCCCAGGACCCTGGGACCATGACCTGAGCCAAATGCAGACCCTTAATGACTGAGCCACACAGGTGCCCCAAGAGTATGTATTTCTAACAAAATCTTAGGTGATGTTGCTGGCAGTTCTCTAGGGACCACACCTTGTCAAAAACGGATACATTCCAACCCCCTACCCATAGAATATGGGTCAGGGACAGGATCATTATAGAATGGAAAGGAATTTAATTTTACCTTTACTAAGATTACACACAATAAAAATCTTTGTTTTTGTTGGACTGGCAATTTCTAGGATGTAAAGATGCCAGTACTCATGGCTATAATAAGGAAGGAGTTTGTAAGAGAAAGAAGTCAACTCAAAGGAAAGGATTACTGAGAAAGAGAAGAGAAAGATTATAATCTGTGTGAGCTACTTGATATAGCCATGCCTGAAGCATGTGCCCTAGACCTCACCATTATGCAAGCCAGTAAGCTCTGCTATTGCATTTCAGGACCAACAGTCCTGAAAAAATATGTACTAAATAAACACTTTCAGTATCTATACGTTGCAAAAGGTGTCCTAAGTCAGCAAATTAATTTACAGGATAAAACCCAATGAACAAATTTAACTGATATTCCCCATACATTTTTAATACAGTTGGACCAAAAAATAGGTTAGAAAAATACTGGAAAACCTGAGGCTTTTAAAAAAAATGTATAATTTTAAGAGATAAGGGGGAAAGAAAAGGAATTTATTGCTCTTGGAAGTTTAGTGCCATATTAAAACAGGGTGCAATGTATAGCAGGGTCTGATACTTCCATCAAAACTTGAATGAGAACTATATTCAAAATCTAAATCAAATGCAGGTAACTCTGAAAAAAATGGCTCAGGGATTAAGCTTCATAAAGTATCATAACCTTCTATGGTTGAATTTAAACTTTAAGCAGAGACCCAAGAATCGTCAGATGACTCGTGTAAACTCATTTGCCTGAACGCAAAGCCCAAGTCAGCACTAGTAAATCTTGCTAAATATAAAACATAACCATCTCTTTCTCAACATCATCATTTTTGAGGCAGTAAGTCACTGGCAACCATCCCAAAGTCATAGAATTAAGGAAATAATTTGTAATAAGAGAGGAAAAGATACGCATTAACTTTACAAATGTCAAATTGTAAGAAGTTGGGACCTAAAAAACTGCTATTATTAATACAAACATTTCCCAATGTCAAATTAAAAGGTCCTGCTCATGGTTAATAAGAAAGATTAACAACAACAAAAAAACCCTATAAATAAATTTCATTAGCTAAACTTGAGATTGCCTGATTCCAACACTAGTAGATAGTAATATGGCATATGATTAAACTCGATCTATGGGAGTAGATGTAGGGCTTTATATAAATATAAAAACAAATTATCATTATCTGTAATATTTTACAGCCAATTTGAAATGTTGCCAGCTCACTATTTTTTCCTCCCTTGGAATAAAATAGAATTCCCAGCAATGCCAAATTGCCTTCTTTCCCCCCTTAACTTATCCAAATATATACAAGAGCTGTAACTACAAACATTACATTGACTGATTACTTAATTTGTTTTCAATTTTCATTTAAAGTATATCTCAACTCAGTTTAATTGTATATATTATAGCAACAAAGTTGCCTCTTGCACCAAATGAACAAAAGTCTAATTTACTTGCTTTGCCAACAAAAATCATTATTGAAAATATACTGTGTTGAATGAAGGTACCAACTAACCTTTAAAAGTTTTAGTGAGAATGTTTTTTAAAACGATACATTTGATTTGTGTGTATTTATACCCAACCACACAAACTCAGTGACTTGTTTCATGAGAAGAAACAGTCAGCTGCAAATGCCTATGGGTACTTATTGAAGGGAGAATAATCATTTAGGACTACGAAAACTCAAGTATAATTCAATTTACTTTGCCAGAGGCTAGTGGGAATGCAAATTTCAATTTTATTTTGAACACTGCAACAAAACCATGTTTCAGTTAGCCATACTTGGAAAGCCAAAGTTAAGGTGCAGAAAGATTAGAAAAAAAGTGCTAAAATGTTTACTACTGCTATTTTCTTTAGAAGATATAGTTCTAGGGCGCCTGGGTGGCTCAGTTGGTTAAGCCACTGCCTTCGGCTCAGGTCATGATCCTGGAGTCCCGGGATCGAGTCCCGCATCGGGCTCCCTGCTCGGCGGGGAGTCTGCTTCTCCCTCTGACCCTCCCCCCTCTCATGTGCTTTCTCTCTCTCATTCTCTCTCTCTCAAATAAATAAAATCTTTAAAAAAAAAAAAAAAAAGAAGATATAGTTCTATATTCTCTGATAAGGATGCATTTTCTTCCTGGACACCAATGTTTATGGATATTGGATACTGGATCTGCTCAGTAGCTGCCTCATGGGGAAGAGATGTTGAAATCCTAGCTGTTAGCAAGAGAAGAGAACTTTATTGATAGTAGCATCAATTAACACAATGTGTGGCACATAGATTATATGGGTAGGTAGATCAATGGTTTAGGAAAGAAATAATATAGAGTTCTGTCAATGAAAGCAAAAATAAGCCTGATGTAGAGTCCCAGTAAAGTGTTCTTCACTCTTAAAAGAGACACAAATTAGAGATATAATGTCTTTAGTTTTTGAACTTTGATGTGTGCAAACATGATGTATGGAGCTGCAGCAGCCATTTTTTAACCATGAAGAGACAAGCTACGGGAAGAAGTCAATATACTGAGGATAGAAAAAAAAAAAAGATAAAAAATAATTTGTGTCAAACAATGAATCATGGAACACTACATCAAAAACGAGAGAAAGAAAGAAAAGAAAGAAAAGAAAGAAAAAAATAAAATTACCAACTCTCAAAAAAAAAAAAAAAAGAATTTGTGTCTTTGATGATGTTGAAATAACTTCTAGGCCCAAGATGGAGCCACTCCTTCCCAGGCCATGTCAGCAAACCAAAGTTAGATAGGTTCTGTGTCCCTATAAACAGGCTCCACTTGACCAGACACAGAGTGTATCCAGTCAGCTAGTCCCCAAACACCAAGCCAACTCTGAGCCTTCTCACCCCAAACAAGATTAACTATATGGCCCCAACCAATTAGGTATTTTCTGTTTGTCTTTTCTTTGTTTAATCTTTATCCTGTAAAAAGCTTTCTGCCTTCCACCCCATTTTGTGGTTCTCTGCAAGGAGACTGTCTAGTTCATGAATGTTAAGATTAGTTAGTATCATCTAAATTGTCTTTATTAATCATTCTTTAACAGTGGCATAATGATATCACCAAATTAACCAACACACATACCATGGTACCCCTGAATTTCAAACATGAAATGATAAACTTTCCTTACTGGATGACCAACACTTCCTGGATAGTCTACTACTTGCAATGAAACATTCCAACAAATACACTTTTTCTTACTTCTGCATCTGGTATGTGAAGACCTTCTGACTGTTAGGCAATTAGCCAGTAATTCAAATTCCAACAGGGAGAGTAGGTAGCTCCAGAAGGAAGAGGGATTTTCAAAGCACATATGATCAGACACATTCGTCTTGTCTCCTGGGAATGCTCCTAAAAGAGAGTGGTAAAGCCCTAGACTCTGAACATCAGCTGTGACTCCACTGCTTCTGGCTCGGAGAGAAACAATGAAAAAGCACCTGTCAGCTAAAGTTCTCTAGCACATGTGACTGGCAAAGAAAAATTGGGGTCTGGCTCTAGTAGAGAGTTCGCTACTCCACAGGGAAAGTGCAGACCTTATAATCACTGGAATTTTAAAACAAAACCAAATTAGTTGCTGTCTTACTGCCAAATGCAGAACTCAAACAGAGATAGAATTTTTATAAACACTGTTTGGTGCATCATTTTTATCTAGAAGAGATCTGTTCTTTTCCCTACACAGACATTTTCTATATGAAAGAAAATTTTGTCGCTCCAGGGATATTTTCTTTAGTGAAATTCCATTTGCATGTTTCCAAAGCTTACTCTGAAGACCAAGCTGGCTGGTGCTTTTATTGCATAATTCTCTACAATATTATTTTTTTTACTTATTAAAACCGTAATAGAATGAACTAATTTAAAAAGAGCTTTCTTATTAAAACACCATTTGTTCATTAAAATACATTTGTCCTGTCTAATTTATGGAAAAGGCTTTTTAGGAAACATGCAAAGGAATGTTGAATTTTTGATACTACAAAAGAGCCAGGTTTCGGTTCTAGGAGGGGGGCAGAGTGGTCAAGGTGAAGGGGCTACTAAGAGCTTCACAAGGAATTCTGTAGCAGCACTCAATGACTTTTTTTCTTTTCTTTCTTCCTTCTTTCCTTTCTTTTTTTTTTTTTTTTTTAAGACTGAGTCTCTATTTTTAAACTTTAGGCAGCATGACTAGACATGAAACAGAGTTTCAGGGCTGCTATATTACAATAAAAACACTAATTCAGATTATACCTATTCAAACCTTAATTATAAGAATCATCGTTTTTGTTTGTTTGTTTGTTTTTTTAATGTACTCTAGGAAGAATGTTAGGAATGGCTTTTTGCTATGGTGGACCCTGGGCATTCATGGAGGGACCCAAGCTTCATCTCACCGCAAAGCTCCTGGAGGTCCAAGATGCAGATAAATTTTTGCTGTTATAGACTTGATTTTGAATTAAGCCAGTGGCTCCCAAACTTGCCTACACACGTGAATCACTTGGGGGATTCTCTAAAATTTTCAAATAGGCATCACTGTGTTTTAAATCTCCTCAGATGAAATGTAGACAGGTTTGGGAACTACTGAATTACATTCTCTGAAGGGTTGGGGTTTCGAAGAAAATCTTTGCGCTTTTTAAAGAAGCTACTGACCGTAGAGATTTACTTCCCTGGACTTCTATTCTTGACCTTATGATGCAGCATCTCTCGTTAAAATTCTGAATGGGTGACAGAAAATGCTCAGTGATACTCTATTATGATTTAATGGGAAAGTATGAAGCTGTAGTGAAATTACAGATTTGCATAGTCAGTAAAGTCTCTAGACTTACATTTCATAATGTCATTGCCCAAACAACTTAAAATGCCTACAGCAGCAGAACATATAAAATAAACAAATGACGTGGGTGGGAATAAGACAATTCTGTCCCCAAAACAACCGAGTCTAAAGGAACACAGTACAATTATGCATACTTATAAATACGTGTTAAATTATAAATCAGGAACAGATTTCATAATAGTTCTGCCTAAATGATCTGCATTCACTGTTTCAATGCCTGCATTTCCCTCAAATACAAACAATGGGGTGGTGCTTATTCTCAAATGTATATAATTAAAACATCCCAGATTAATTGAACAGTTTGCCCCTCAAGTCAATCTAGGTTTCTCATTCTCTATGAAACTTTTCTATATCTCTAACTAAAAGGAATGACTATACTTGCTTTCAGCACTTTCTTCCTCCACCGCCCGCCACCGCACCCCCCCCAACAGCTTTATGTGGAACCTTCTGATTTTTTATAAGGTTGATGCCTTTCAAAAGATATCATGTACTCTGAGGGCCAAACAATGCACATCTGCTGACACTAGCTAGCCGTCACTTTTGGAAACAATACTGTCACTAGAGGAGCCATCGCCTTAAAATGTATATGCTCATATCAGTGAGATCATATGATACATGTCTTTCGAGATATTCTTAATTGTAGGAAACAAACTGAGGGTTGCTGGAGTGGGGGTTGGGGTGGGAGGGATGGGGTGACTGGGTGATAGACACTGGGGAGGGTATGTGCTATGGTGAGGGCTGTGAATTGTGTGAGACTGTTGAATCACAGATCTGTACCTCTGAAACAAATAATGCAATATATGTTAAGAAAAAAAAAAAAAGAAGAAGAAGAAGGTAGCGGGAGGGGAAGAATGAAGCGGGGGAAATCGGAGGGGTGGACGAACCATGAGAGACGATGGACTCTGAAAAACAAACAGGGTTCTAGAGGGGAGGGGGGTGGGAAGATGGGTTAGCCTGGTGGTGGGTATTGAGGAGGGCACGTTCTGCATGGAGCACTGGGTGTTATGCACAAACAATGAATCATGGAACACTTCATCTAAAACTAATGATGTAATGTATGGGGATTAACATAAGAA
>NC_138369.1:42109378-42138645 GCF_054177405.1 Leptonychotes weddellii | reverse complement strand
ATTAAGAATTCCTCATATCAGTGAGATCATATGATACATGTCTTTCTCTGTTTGACTTATTTCACTCAAATACTGTTCATTTTTGATAGCCCTCTCCATCTTGCTCCCCTCAAAAAATAATTGTTGCAAAGTTTATTCCAGTCTTCTTCTGTGAACCCCTTTCATCTTTGTCCTCAACGGCACGGATCTACTAAAATTATCATTACTGTGTTCTCTTAATGGCTCTCTCTGATTTTAGGTCTTCCCTTTCATTTCTTACTCTTTTCCTCTGGAATTCCTCTTCGTAGCAGTTACAATCGGCAATGAAACATCTAGGTGTTTGCTTCTTTGTCTCCCTCTACTCGAAGAGAGCACATCCAAGTTGTTTCCTTATGGTCAGCCTGTACTTAGAAGGGTGGCTCAAAAAGCCTATTTGTCATGTCAAGGCCGGAGTGCCTTCTTGGAAGGTGAGTGCGGGGCTACTGCAGCCTGGATTCAAGCCCGCTGCCCTCCTGAGGCAGTGCAGATGCCTCAGTTGGCCATCAAGTCCCTCCCCAGCAGACCCCTGGCCCTCCTCTCCAGCCTCATCTGCATTCATCAACCCAACACCCTAAGTTACTCTTCTAGGAAAGGGCAGTACTTCTGCTTCCCCTGAATACCTTTTCATTCCCTATTTGCATTATCCAGTTCACACTGTCCTTTAGCTGTCACGCTTTCACCTAATTCTTCAACAACCAGCTCAAATACCCCAAATCTTCCCTGATGTCTCTGCACTACAAATACCCTCTCCCTTTGTTGACATCTCTTAGCATTTTGACCTGGACTATTCTTCCTCTTAGACTTTGAAAACTGGGGCCATCACATATTTTTTTAAACCCTTCAGAGCCTAAAAGGTGGATCAGAACCAGTGAAAATTCTGTTCCAAGAAAGAACCCCCAGGATTAGAATGTAAAGAGATGAATCTTGGGGGGCGGGGGTTGGGCGGAGAATGGCTTCTTGTTATGCCCTTGAACGCTCCGTGTTCTTCCTGTTTGAGCCTCCCAACTCTGACTTGCTTAAATATGACAAAGTATACAAGCAAGAACAATAGAAGTCCTCATATCACTGCTACTAAATCTCCTTTTCTAACCAGACAACTTGCAAATTGCTTTTCACCCACTCACCTGGAGTGAGTCATGCTCTCTGCCAGGTAAGTGGAGAAGGATGCTGATCAGTCAGTTTACCCTCTGAGACAAGAAGGGCTTTTGATTTTCCTTCTGTTTTTTTTTTTTTTCTTTTCTCTTTTCTTTCCATTTTTGTAAGCCACTGAATCTCTTGCTTCCCTTTTCTAAACTAGAGGAAAGAAACTGTTTCTATATAGATTTTTTAGGATAGTTATCCCCACATTTCATTCTAATGAATACTAGCCCTGCAATATATTCCTTGAACATAGGAACCCCCCAGCTGCCTCCCATTAAACATTGCCATGTTGGGAGGGGCTACAGTACAGTTTATTAAAGACCTTGGGAGGTTTTGCTATACAAAACGAATATTCTTTATCCCTCTGTCATATCGATTATCTCAACATCCTGCAGAATCTGTATCTGTCCAATAATACAGAGTGTCCATAACACTATGGAAAACAGTGACACTGGCTAACTAATACTAATAACTAATTTGGAATTCTAGCATCACCTTTCAGATCTTTTTCCCTTCTTGGGCGAGTGTAATCTGTCAGGTCATGGCAAGTCAGAGGACATGAACTGGATTGTCAACCCTCAGGATGCTAGCTGGATCATCCTTTGTTTCTGTGAAGCTTCATTTCCTCACCAGTAAAATGGAGTTAAGTTCTTGGAGAATCAAATATGATTGTACATAAGGGAGTGTTTTAGAAGACTTAATATTCAATTAAAGTATTTTTATTTCTTCTCATTTTTTCATTAGAAGGAGAATAAGCTATTATTTCATGCAGTCTTTAGCTTTCTCTTTTTCACTACCTCCATGCCTTTGACCATGAAGCCCTACTAACTGACAGGTCCTCTCCTCTATGCAGGTTAGCAAGACTAAGCCAAATATGTCTTCCCGGGGAACACCAGGCAAGCCAAACTAAAAAGTTAACCTCCCTATTACAGGGAACTGGGTTACAGCTCCTTACAAACTGCACTTAAGTTAGTATTTTTTTTTAAAGCATATACTTTCCAATGATGAATTGGAAATTTATCTCTTTAACAGACACCTCCACATCGATCCAAAGAAACAACTCAAATAATTGGAATTACAGCAGGCTCAGTTCACAGCTCAGAAGATATGGAAGTGACATATTTGGGTAAGAAGCCTTTCAGTATCCTTCATACTACATCTAAGTAAGTAGCCACCTACTGCCACTGAATTCTGTCCCATAAGAAGTTTTGCAGAAGGCTGTTGAGATGTTAGACTATTTGAGAAATGGAGTCTATGTCACAATGGAAAGTCCACAAAGCTAAGAGACAAGTGGCCCCTAAACCAAAGAGGATATGCTATCATTCCCCAAATTCCTATGGTGAAGCCTAATCCCAATGGTATGATATTAGGAAGTGGGCTCTGGGAGGTAATTATGACACTAAGGGGGAGCCATCATGAATGGAATTAGCATCCTTATAAAAGAGATCCCAGAGTGCTCTCTCACCCCTTCAGCCCTGGTGAGGACACAGTGAGAAGACAGGAGTCCCTGAACCAGGAAGCAGGCTGTCACCAGACACTGAATCTGCTGATGCTTTGATTTTGGACTTAACAGCCTCCAGAACTGTGAGAAATCAATTTCTGTTGTTTACAAGCTACCCAGTGAATGATATTGGGTTATAACAGCCTGCACGGACTAAGACAACATATTTGTTTATTTTTACATTGAGAAGCTAGGTTATCTTCGGTAGTGTGACAAATCAAGTGTTTATTTGATTCAGCTTATCTTTCCAGGACTGCTAGACCACTAAATAAAGGGATATGAAAAGTACTTTTTCATCATGAAAAGTACATGCAGGACTATAGAAACTATGATGTCTGGGAAGGATCTTTCATGGCAAAGTTTTAAAGTAGACATGGGTGGTCTTTAAATCCTCCAGACATCATCTTGTATTCCTCCTGCCTCATAATTCAAAGGCCATTCACTGAGACGTTCCTGTGCTCATGTATTAAGCAATGGCAATACAGATATGAGAAACACCTATTTCCTTTCTCTCAATTGGATTTTGGTGTTATGTTAAGTGTCACTAAAATCCAATGTAACTCAAGATACAAATGCAGTCCAACTGGTCCTTTAGCTGCCTTTTCTAGGTTAGTGGAGCAGAGTCTCTGGGTGAATATGCACTCTTTAGTGGGACAAGATGGGGAGAAAGCATTCAGGAAGAGTGAACAGCTTGAGCAAATGCAAGAAAGCATGAAAACACTTGATTCAGGGATGGGGATGAGGATGGAGGGCTGTAAGTAGTTTAAGTTGAGCTGAAATCTAGAATGCAAAGAAAGAAGAAAGAAGATAATGTTAGAGCCAGACACAGGCAGGCACCAGATCATGGAAAATCAGTTTGCTCATAATTGATTCAACAACTATTTACTAGCTACTCAGTATGCACAGAGTGATGTTCAGTAGGATACGGCTGATGATCAAGCCCAGTAAGATTCCCTTACCTCAAGGAAGTTAAGTTAATAAGACAAACAAAGCAACAGTACAACAATTAAAATATATAACAAGTGTTAATCAGGAAATAAATAATGTGCTAATGAATAACATGGGGGCAGCTCCTCTCAGTAGATGAAAGAGAAAAGGTGATATTTAAGCTATGACCTGAAAGGTGAGGACACATGAATGGGAAATAACAGGGCAACTGCAAAGGCCCTGAGGCAGAGAAGACCGGCCCCTTTCAATGTGCCTCTGAAACTTGAACTTGCAAACAAATCCCCTGGGAATCTTGTTACAATACAAATTTTGATTCAGTCAGCTGGGAGTGGGCCTGAGACTTTGCATTTTTAACAAGCTCCTGGGTGACAGTGCTGGTCTGGAGAACACACCGTAACAGCAAAGAAACTGAAGTCAGAGTGTGCCCAGAGCTTTGTGGTGAGATTAACAACACTGTCCATCAGAGTGGAAAGGAAGAAAGAGGTCAGCTCAGGACTGCCACAGGTCCCACTGCGAAGGCTATGGTTACCAGCTGGACTATAATTTATTCTCCTCCTGTATGGAGTGGTGGAGGAGGGTACATGTGAGGGTATCTTCCAGGAAAAAAAAAAAAAAAAAAAGTTGCTGAGTCAAATTTCCTTTTTCTAACAACAGACTTCCTGGAAAACAAACCAATCGTAGCTTGAGATTCTTATCTATGGAATGCTTGTAGCAGGATGTACTGAGTCTGTGTGAAATTGCTTATGTTAAACAAACCCACTGGAATCTATCAATTTATAGGGTATGATTTCCTAGAAAACATCATGTAAGCTCTGTACCTATCTAAATTTAAAATAATGATGTTTCATGTCCAAAACAGCTTTTTTCCATGCAGGCACATAAATTACTTACAAACTTAATTACCCTGAGTTAAAAGTATGACCTGAAGGTAGGAAAGGACCCAGGGAGTGGTATTGGTACTTCCAGATCTCTCCTTACTTTCTGTGTCTCACAATTATTTGTAACTCTGGAATTTGGAGTAAAAAGCCTGTTAGTGGGTTTTATGGACTGAATAATGTTTTTCCCCAAACTCGTAAGTTAAAGCCCTAACCCCTCCACCATGTGACTCTATTTTGAGATGGGGCCCTAAAAGAGATTATTAAGGTTGGGTAAAGTCCTAAGTATGGGGCCTGAATCTAACAGTACCAGTGTGAAACGAAGAGTCACCAGGAGTGTGTGCAGCTACAGAGGAAAGGCCATGTGAGGACACAGCAAAGAAGTGGGATCTGCAGGCCAGGAAGAGAGGTCTCACCAGACACCAAGCCTGCTGGCACCTTGATCTTGGCCTTTCAGCCTCCATATGTGTGAGGTAATACATTTCTGAGGTTAAAACCACCCAGTGTGTGGTATTCTGTTATGGCAGCCTGAGCTGACTGATACAATGGGTAAAATCACTAATGTGTGCAAATAGATTTGATCACCTAATCCTTTATGTTACTCACTTTTGTAGAGAAGTTGCAAAATAATTCTGTAGAATGACCAATGGCTCAAAGCAGTAGTACTCTGCCCAGGACATGTTGGGAGTTTTTGAAATATACCCATGTCAAGGCCCCAGCCAGAAGGGTTCTGATTGAATTGTTCAGGTCCGTACATCAGTAGGTTTTAAAAGCTCCCCATAGGATTCTTCTATACAGCCAGAGGTTTGAAATAATGGATTAAATCATGGTTGTAAAGATGTTTCTGGAGATCTTGGACATAGGGATAGTGTGTAAGATGTCTATAAATAAATGTGGGTCACAAACCTTGGGTTTTGTCCTCCCAGCCCTGATAGGTGATAAACAGCACAATTTCCCTTCCTTTCAAACCTCCAAATGCTCCCCTCTGTCAGGGCACCTGACTTTCTGTGGGATGAGAAAAAAAGCAGTTCTGTAAGGGCCACACATCGGAGCGCCAGGCCCCTCAATAATTGCCCATTTTAATGGAAAAAGTAACTATTAATATATATGCATTATTGAAATGCACTCTCCAATCTTTCTTGCCAACCTGCACATTTCTATAATAAGCCATTTGTTCAGAGCTCAATTATTTTGTGATGTTTGATTAAACAAAATCAGTACCAAAATAATTCTATTAGGGTTAATTGACATCTTCTCTGAGGAAAATTAACCACGTCGCTGGTCATGCTTTTAATAACAAGCTTCCCAGATTTCAATGGCTATGTCTGAACACAATTCTTAAGGACTGCTCGGAAGATCGAATACAACCTTACAGATTGCTTTTACACAACGGTTACCATGTCAACAGATCAAACAATTACTCAGCCTTATAGATAGCACTATAATATTCATAAGACTTGGCAGCTAGGATTTAAACTATTTAGGCCTTGTAATTATTTTCTTAATCCAGAACCTGAAAATGTAATAGTTTAATGCCCAGACTATGTCTGTAACATTTAGGCAATGCAATCCACTGAAATAGATAAACTTTGAATTATCTTAAGAAATATACGAGACAAAGATGAAGTTAGCTTTGACCTGGGTTGGATAAGCTTTCTGAGCAAAATAATAATAAAGTCGTTGCTGTTGTTGTTTATTACTATTCTCTTCCCTCCCATTAGGGTATGGCACTAGAATTGTGGAAGTCTCCTATGATCCACAAGCACTCTATCAGTGCTGGAGGACTTCATATCTTTTCTTTTGCTTTTTTGAATACCAGGTCAATATTTTTACTTGCAAAAACTGCTTTGGACCTAAAACTGAGCCAGAAAAAAATTGATTTACCTATGACCTATCAAAAAATGCCTTTTACTCTTCAATAATATAATTATTGTTACTGAACATCCACTGAATGCCAGGCATTAAGTATACACCATCTCTAATCCTCATTATAAACCATTCAAGGTAAGAATTAGTGCCTGGACTTGGTGAATGAGGAAACTGGAGCTCAGGTGTTAAGGGTCTGAGTCCACAACCTTCTATTTACATCTTAGTGGCCTTCAGAACACAAAAATGTATTTAGTTACATATCTTTTAAAAATTCAAGAGGTACATAATCATATACTATGAAGATAGTTTCCTTTCCATTCTTGCAGCCCACTTCCCAGAGGCAAACATGCTTACCAGTTTCTTGTACACGTTTCAGTCGATCTGTAAAAATACCTTCACTAATTGCAGTGCTTATGTTAATTTTCATGTGTTTCCCCCAACCCCCAGTAGAAAAAAAAAAAAAAAGAGCTCCAAGGGGTTCAAAACACCGATCATTAATTCTAGATCCTGCTTATTTCTAAGGATTGTTCCCCTCCTGACTGGACTCTATGGCTCTTTGAGGTTATGCTCAGTTATAAAAAGAGCTGCCTTATTTATAACTGGCTGGCTTAAGGGAACAAAAAGGAACTTTGCATATTCATGTCCCCGTTCAGAATTATTTTTAGTAATAGTAATTATAAATTATTTAAGGGGGTTAATGAGCTTAAGTCTTTTACTGTTATCAAGTATGCTTAATATGATTTTTTTTTTAAGATTTTATTTATTTATTTGAGACAGAGAGAATGAGAGAGACAGAGAGCACATGAGAGGGGGGAGGGTCAGAGGGAGAAGCAGGCTCCCTGCCGAGCAGGGAGCCCGATGCGGGACTCGATCCTGGGACTCCAGGATCATGACCTGAGCCGAAGGCAGTCGCTTAACCAACTAAGCCACCCAGGCGCCCCTTAATATGATTTTTGGTTACTGTTTTCATGAGCAAACTTGGGTCTCTAAAGATGGCCAAGAGTTCTAGTAGCTCTAACATGTCTTTATACACCCTCCTTCTTCTCCCTCTCAATTTAATGAATTGCTCCATCACATAGAGGCCAGCCACATCTGCCCCTTTGTGCATCCTTGACCCTGGCCCCAGTGTATCTCCTCTTCTGACCCAGCTCAGGTTCTCTCTTCTCCAGAAGACACAGAGAAATCTCAGAACTTCTCCTCTATAGATCTTGTTTGAACCTCCACTGTGAAATTATAACTATCATCAAGATTTACATTTACGTCTTCCTGTAAATTCTCCCAGGGCTGGGATCCAACACAAAGTAGGAAGAGAGGAAATATTTTGTGGTGGAAAGCTTGTAGTAGATTTTGATCTCATATAAATTTGAGACCCAACACATATTTTCCTTATCTTTCATTTTGTATTTCTAGGCAAGTCTTTCAGAATCTTTTTCTGATTCAATCAGTGAAGAGAGTGTCTGCCTTTGAAGTTTCTAGAAAGATGAGTGAAGATAAATTAAAAGCACCCAAAACACAGAAGGTGCTGAATACATGGTAATTTATCTCCTTTTTCCATC
Source organism: Leptonychotes weddellii (assembly GCF_054177405.1). Taxonomy (NCBI): domain Eukaryota; kingdom Metazoa; phylum Chordata; class Mammalia; order Carnivora; family Phocidae; genus Leptonychotes; species Leptonychotes weddellii. The sequence continues at coordinate 42,130,738 of NC_138369.1, read as the reverse complement.
CTCCTTCAATATATGTTATTTTTTTGAATTGACAAATACTGCCATTCTAGTTTTTATTTTAAATTAATTATAAAATATATGCCCAAACTTCAAAACTAATTCACGATCTGTTTGGATCCAGCCCTGTCCCCGTGAATGGTACGGCTATCCACACAATTGAGGAAACAAGAATCCTTGGAGAGTCGCCCAGCATTTCTTACTCTCCATCTTAATCCCCAGAGAGTGAGCTCTCTTCATTTCTCATGAAACCCTAGACTCTTAGAAGGAACCCTGTGCAGGTCAGTACACATTTATCTGCTCAGCGACCCCCACCAGATACAGAGATGTTTCAAAAGGCAAGTCTAATCTAGTCACAGCAACTCCATCCACTTTTATCTGCTTAAAACCCATAAATGGGTGTGTTTTCATTGCTCTTAAGCAGAAGACCATACTTCTAACTGTGGCCTTCAAGACATGCTTTGTTGGCCTCATCCCACATGCCATGATCCCCTTAGCTTTCTTCAAAGGCTTAAGCATATCTGAGTTCTTTGAGCACATTTGGCTCCCTCTGATAGATTCCCCTTGCCTAGGCTAACTCCTTCAGCCCTCAGCTCCCAGATCACCTCTTCAGAGAAGCCATTCCTCATCTCTCATTTTGGTGAAATTCCCTTATAATGGACTTAGAGCATTATTCACTGTCACAATGTAGTTTAATATGTGAGCGAGCATTTGATTATCATCTGTCCCCCTTACCAAGTAGCAAGGTCAGTGAGGGTAAGGGCAGTGTTTTGGTTCACCACTGTGTCCTTATCAGCCACCCCAAGGTCTGACATGACACAGACAACCAATGGAGATCAGTCAAATCAGTGTGTAAACTATCACTATAGCTAGCAGCAGGTAGGAGTAACTCAGCGCTTACCATGTGCCAGGCGCTTTGTCTGGATCATAATAGATCTTTGCAAGTATTATACCTCTTGAACTCTACTTTATAGAGGTGAAAATAATTCAAACATACAGCTTAATCTATGTTAATTATCTAAAATGCTGATTCCCCTTTAAGCATTTCAGACTGATGACAGGAGGGGCTGCCCGTTGTTCCACTGTATTGAGCAGTGATTCTGCTCCTTAACTGCAAATGTCTGCCTTCAATGTAAGTACCAAAAGTGCAAATACCTGCCAATTCAAGACTCCTCCTGCCAAAGAGAAGACCTGAGATTCAGGTAGTCATAATAATGTTTTATTTTTCCAATAAAACTATACATAGGTTGTTAGAACTAAAAGAAACCTGGGAGAAAAGCTAGTTGAACCTATCATTTTATAAGAGAGAAAAGCCACAACAGCTATTTGCAAAATTTGAGTAAAAATGAAAACCATGCATCTACCCTGTCAGAGTCCTGGTTAGGAGGCAGGCATGGGGAGCCTGCTACAACCAGCTAAAGGGAAGGGAAGAGATCATAGGCTACTCCAGGGCTGGTAAGCCAAGGACCAGGTGAAATGTCACACTGACATGGGAGTGGACATATAGTAACAAAGAAACAGTAGCGTTTTCTGCCTCTCTGATTTAAAATTCTAATTCCTTCAGGTCTTGCCTTATCATCATTAATAACAATCCCAATAATAATTTAACTGCAATGATGTGCTTGGAATAAACTAATCAGACCCTGTGCTGTTATTTATAGAGTGCATCAGTTACTTCATTTCCCTGCTCACAAAACAGTGCTCTGGTGTTGTCACCCATGTTTTACAGCTGAAAACAGCAAGGCATGTAGAGCCTGGATCACTGAACCCAAGCTGGCAAGTGGCAGAGCCAGGAGGAGACCCAGGCAGGCTGACTCCAGAGCCTGCGTTTCTAACCCAAGTCACTTACTGGGCGACGCTGTACTTGACCAGCCTGTTCTCTACCACCTTCTTGAGGCAGAATACAACTGAAGACTCTTACAGGCACCTAGCCAGTCCATGCTCAGCCTTCCTGACATTTATGCTATAAGCACAGTGGTGTGTGCCATCAGCAGACCTGCGCATACAGCCTTCCCCTCCAACTGCCTGTATGCTGTCTGCCACCGAGCAAGGGAGAGGCCCCAGAAATGGCCACATGGATGAATGGAGAGTCTGGGCACTTAAAAGACTGAATGGAGCCCAGGTACTACCATCTCCATACCAGCCCCAGTCCCCACTGTCCAGCCACACTGGCCTGTGACCTAAGAGAGAAAAGAAACCATTATTATGCTAAGCAGCAGAGATTTGGGAGTGGGTTACTCACCTTAACAAGTTCAACAGTGTGGGTGTCCTCCACTGATCAGTTACAATTTTATTTGTATGTTATTCATTTACTGCTGTCTTCTTTGCTCAACTGTAATCTCCCTGAGGGCAGCAACCAAATCTGTTTCACCTACCACCATAGCTAGCAGCAAATGCCCAGCCTGCAGCAATCACCTGGTAATATTTGTTAAAAGAGTACTGGGAGGGTGGGTAGTGAATGCAACTAAGTGATCAGGGGCACATGGTCACAAACTGCTCCCTGCCTGCCAGTGATATGGGAACTGTACTGAATGAAATTTAATTCAAGAACCAGGAATGCTAGTGTCTTTAAGCCTATTCTTAAATGAAAGCTTTAGGTTCAAAGGTTGTATATATTCTTCCCCAAGAGAGGTATTAGTATAAAATTAAAATTCAGCACCAAAGTATGTCCCTAGATCTGGCAAAACTCTACCTTGCATGGCTCACTGTAGCTTTGAACGGATGGTAGGGTCTTAGAAACCTACACTGAGACATGAGGCCCCTGTTTCTGCCCCATAGGACCACTCTCCCTTAGCTGACTTACAAACTGAGAGCTGGAAACAGATGAGGGTCTTTGAAGAGGGTCTGTGATCCCTCCTTGCTATCATAGCCTCCCCAAGATGATACATTAAACGAATAGAAAAAAAAAAAACTGTCTGAAAGCTCACCATGGACCAGGCTATCTACATCAATCCTCTTGAACAAGTAATTAAATAATCCTAACAATAATAAGAATAATAATTCTTGTTTCTACCTACTTTCTAACTATTACGGATTAGGCATAGGCAGTGTCATTTGTGCTTTAGACATTATTACTTTAATTTTAATTTTTTTTAAGAGTTTTATTTATTTATTTGACAGAGAGAGACACAGTGAGAGAGGGAACACAAGCAGTGGGAGTGGGAGAGGGAGAAGCAGGCTTCCCGCTGAGCAGGTAGCCTGATGTGGGGCTCGATCCCAGGACCCTGGGATCATGACTGAGCCGAAGGCAGACCCTTAACAACTGAGCCACTCAGGCGCCCCTATTTTTAATTTTTTAAGATTTTATTTATTTATTTGAGAGAGGGCAAACATGAGTAGGGGGGAGGGACAGAGGGAGAGAAACTCAAGCAGACTCTGTGCTGAGCATGGAGACTGACATGGGGCTCAATCTCATCACCCAGAGATCACGACCTGAGCCAAAACCAAGAGTCGGACACTTAACTGACTGAGCTACCCTGATGCCCCATTGTTACATTTAATTATTGCAACAAATCTATGAAGTAAATGCCAGGTAATGTCAAGGTTCTGAGATTTTACCCTATTTTCAAACTAGCAAATTAGCCTGCCGTGGTCTCATGGATGCTGGCAGAAGATATGCAAGCCCTGGGTCAGAGACAAAGGACCGTTTACTGTTCACAATAATAGCAATAGCCAGAATCACATCATTTGTGCTGGTTCCTGGAGTCCCAATTCCCACAGGGTGATGTGAAGAGCAGCCAGAGAGATGCTGTACATAATGTGTTTGCATTACAAGTGAAGGACCTTGAGTTTAGGAAACCCCAGTATCTCATAGGGCGTGCACACACATGTTCTAAGCTCTGGCATGGACAGGCATTATTTTTATTTTCCTGGACAGAAAACAAATCTGTCCTCTGCTCTATAAGGAGAAATTTATATCTTCCACAATATTCACTATATAAATATCCTAGAAAAAAATAGTATGGAACAAAAGCCGAATTCATTTGCTCACAAAACATGCAGAATGTGACAGACCCAAGGAGATTTGTTTCCCATTTTACTAATGTGATAACAGGTCTAGAGTCTTTGAGTAATTTCCCCAATTAACTAACCATAACTGGGAAGAAGATGAGCAAGGATTCCAACTCTGGTCTAACTAACTCTAAAAGCCACACTCCTAGCTACTATGCAACTTACTGCCAGGTTTTCTTGAGCAGGAGACCAGGACTTGGGGAATTAAGGATTAAATCCCTTAATGCTGAAGGAGATTGTGAGAAAGCTGAGATTTGAGTCCAAATCATCCAGCTCCAGACCCGGTGGTCTTACCACTACACCACAGCTACTGACCAAACAGACACCAGCACACATGAGTTTGCTAGGGACTCAGGGCAATCCAGGCAAAGTGAACAAAGCAAGGAAGGGTAGGGAGAGAATGGGAAGCACAGTTTACTCAGGTGTGGTAGGCAGGCCCCATCACAGTTAAAGAAGAGAGAGAGAGACAGGGCAGGGTGGGGGAAGCAGAGAGAGGGATAGAAAAGAGAAAAGAAAGAGAGAGAGAAGGGAGAGGGAGAGAGAAGGATGGGGGAAGAGGGAGAGAGAAGGATAGAGGCAGGGGAGAGAGAAAGAGGAGCTAAGAGGATAAGACTGGACTTGAGTTTGAAGGTTGGTTTTTACAGTGTGTATGTTTGCCATCTAATTCAAATGGAGGTTGTGGGTACTGTGTTTGATGGACAGATATTTTGGGGACAGACATACCTCTCCTTTTCAGATGAGCTCACCTGTTGCACCATATCACATTATATTTGCCCCGGCTACCTGAAAGCTTAGCATGACAGGATAGCAACAACAAACAGATCTCACCAGTCATGGGAATATACACTCCATCCTAGGAGGCTTGTAGGTGATGTTTATAGGCTTTAAAATGGAATATTACTCAGCCATCAGAAAGGATGAATACCCAACTTTTACATCAACATGGACGGGACTGGAGGAGATTATGCTAAGTGAAATAAGTCAAGCAGAGAAAGTCAATTATCATATGGTTTCACTTATTTGTGGAACATAAGGAACAGCATGGAGGACATTAGGAGAAGGAAGAGAAGAATGGGGGGGGGGAATTGGAGGGAGAGATGAACCATGAGAGACTATGGACTCTGAGAAACAAACAGGGTTTTAGAGGGGAGGGGGGAGGGGGGATTGGTTAGCCTGGTGATGGATATTGAGGAGGGCATGTACTGCATGGAGCACTGGGTGTTATATGAAAACAATGGATCGTGGATCACCAAATCAAAAACCAATGGTGTATTGTATGGTGACTAACATAACATAATAAAATTTAAAAAATAAATTAATTAAAATGAAATTAAAAAAAACAAAACAAAACACCCACATAGGAAAATGAGCAAAGGATATGAAAAGACAGCTCATGGAAGGAAGGAAGGAAGGAAGAAGGGAAGAAGGGGAGAAGGGAAGGGAAGGAGGGGAGAAGGGAAGGAGGGAAGAAGGGAAGGGAGGGGAGGGGAGGGGAAGAAAAGAAAAAGAAAAAAGAAAAGAGGAATGGCTTCTAAACCTATGAAAAGAGCGCAGGGCCACTCAGAATAAATGAAACACAATTTAAAATCCCATGGAGACACCATTGCTCAGCTGTCGGATTGGAAAAATCCAACACTGACCATTCCTTCAGTGAGCTGGGCTGCCGGGAAGGTGGCATGCCTTATGTTGCTACCTTTACAAAGAGTTACTCATTGCAGCATTATGCAATAGCAAAAGAATTAGCTACAACCTAGGGGTCAAGGAAGTAACTGATGAAATAAATTCATATAATGGAACACTCTTCAGCTATTATCAAAAAAAAAAAATGAAGGAGCTCTTTATGCACTCATATGGGAAGATAACCCAAATCTATTATTAACAGTTAAAAAAAAGAAAAGAAAAGCAAGTGAGTATATTATGCAACATTTTGTGCAATAAAAGGGAGAATGGTGGTAAAAAAAAAGCATTTATATTTACTTGGATATGCAAATAAGAAACAAAGGGTATGTAAAAAGAGCAGTAGGGGTACAGAAGGCGCAGGGTGTTAGAAAGATGGTATTATGTTCATTTTGTGAGTTTCTATACCTTCTGGTTGTTTGGACCACTTCACTATACTTTAAAAACTCAGTTAAAATGCAAACCCTACAAATTCATGATCAAGGATTAGCTCTTCTGCAAGATCAGGATTGGGAAAATTGGTCTTCTTGGATTTCATGAGGCATATGAATCCATAAAGCTTCTGGCATCATCATCACTTGTGAAAACAGAATTGATTTCACCATCAGGAAGCAGAGCATGGATTCTACTGCTAATTGCTGGATTTCTCTTCTCAGTATCTTTCCTGGTTTGTATAAGATACTGAAAGTTCTTTCTCCCCACCTGGTTTTCTAAGCACCTGTTGGGAAAGTCTTCTTCCAGGTTCTATCTCATCATTGTCCTTTGTGATAATAATTGAGGTGCTTCAACTGCACCCATTCCTCCTCCCCAAACACTCACCCTACCCCAGAGGTGTGCTGGGAAAGGTTCACAACCAGGTCAGTGAGGGGGGAAAAACCCTTGTTTTATAGCAGTTGATGATTCCCACGCTATGAAGACACACTGTGGCTGATTTCAAGTCGGCAATGTGATGTCAAGGAGCAGCACAGTGCATAATTATAGAGTATTTCCACTACACAGAATTAATAGATGTACGCGACCTCAAGCATGGCGATAACAGTAAAATGCAATAAAATAATTAGGAAGGATGAGTTTTGAGTATATGTTACTGTTGTTTTTAATTTATTGAATTGTAAGTTTATGTCAATTAATTTTAGTGTTTGCTTAAAAACTAATTTCCAAAAAAATTTAAGTCAGCTCTTATGAGCTGGTACACAATGGTGAGAACTAGGTACAATGTGCCACTGCCATACCCCAAAGCTCTCTTCAAGGATGTGTACTCTCTCCACACTCTGCTTACGAAGAAAACTTCAGAGAAACTGAATAAGACATCCCATGCCAATTGATAGGCTACTAACAATCGCCATAAAATACTGAGCCCTACAAAGTCCCAGACACTGTGGGAAGTGCTTTCTGTCATGCCTAGCACAGTAACCAAGCCAGACCCATGCCTGTTCTTGAATTCACACTCTGCTCCTTCAAAATGGCTTCAAGAGAGGATTTAAATTGAGTTGGGGAAATGAATCTAGTGGTCAAGGTTACAAGAAGAACCGAAGAGATATTGAGACTGAGTAACAGGTGGCCCTGCTTCCTACCCTCCAAGCAAACACATTATTCCTATTTTTTAAGATTTTTTTTTTTTTTGCCTTAGGTTTTCCATTTAAATGTAGTCTGGATTTCTCTCAGAATTTTTCTCACTCATGCTCTGGGACGCTGGCTGAAACCTTTTAGAATCCAAACTTGACACACCTTTAACTCTGCCTTTCTTCTTTGTTCTTGCCACCCACCCCTTCATCTTTCTTCTACGCATCTCCACCACTCTGCCTTCCTTGGGCTTCCTTTAGGAATCTATAGTCTAACAATTCTCTTTTCCAAACTAGCTCCTCAGGAAATGAAGTCCAGTTAGCCAAATGACTCACCTGACTTCAAGTCAACTCTATTTTTTTTTCTTTTTAAGATTTTATTTATTTATTTGAGAGAGAGAGAGAGAGAAAGAGCAAGAGCATAAGTGGGCAGAGGTGAAGAGGGAGAGGGAGAAAAAACTCCCTGATCAGGGAACCCGACACAAGGCTGATCCCAGGACTCTGGGATCATGACCTGAGCCAAAGGCAGATGCCTAACCAACTGAGCCATCCAGGTGCCCCTCAACTGTATTTTCAAAAGCCAAAGGAATGACACTTCTTATAGTATGTATGGGGCTAAGAAGTAGTTTACACCCATATTTGTTTATTTTTGTCTTCTTGTTCAGTTTTTCTTCCCCCTTTTGGATACAAGTAGGTGTGGATAGGGTAGGAGGATCTTTCTTAGGCTGGTATTTGCCAAACTTTGCTATAAACACTGGAACCATCTAGGGATCTTTAAGAAAAATATTGATGGCAGGGTCCCACCTTGTAATTTCTTAACTGGTAAGGGATGGGGCCGGAGCCCTGGGATTTTTTGAAGTGGCTTTGGTGATTCTTATGTGCAGCAAAGTTTGGCAAACAGTAGCTATTAAAAATTCACCCTGCGGGTGGCTGTGCTGAGAAAGGCCACTCTCCCAAAGGGCTTTCTCATCAATCTGATATAGGACAGGTCCATTAATTAACACTTCAATTAACTAAATTTTCAATGAGCCCTCTCTTTCTACCTTAGGCCTGGTGGATTCATGATGTTTCAAATTCATGAGATGCAATCTGATTTAGTTTCTCAGTACCTACTGCTTTCAAACAAAATGAAACAAAACAACCTCTCCCCCAAAAGACATGCTTACTATAGAATTTAACTCAGCTGGCAGTAGAGAATGTTTTTCAATGGCTTATTAAGTTACTGTAACAGACGCATTTACATGCAAATAATTAATGGACAAATTATAAATTATTTGGTTTTGTTCATTAAAGTAGAACCATGATTTATTAAAGAACCAAAACGAATGCTCTTATTGTACAAATGATCCATAGTTATTATAGAAAATTTAGAATATAAAAACTCAGCATGTATGTAAAAGAAAAATATCTCTAGGCTTTTCATTATCCAACCAATGGAAAATATGGCTAATTCAAGGTCAGTGTTAATTCATGAATTCACAAGCTCTTGGGAAGAATTTACATCTTCTGCTGCATATGCCCTTGGCCAAGCCAAGGTCACCCAATGGTTTGTTTGCAAAGGACACAGTAGCCTTGAAGCTATTTCCCACAGTAAGCTCTTTTGTTTATGGGCTGCTGAGAGGTATAAATACGGAGGCCTGAATTATTCAACATGAGATAGCACCGATCAGGTAAGTTCACCTGAGATATCTTGCTGATACTGGTCTATTGTTTTCCTTACTAAGTTTCCTTAACCAGCTTCATCCCAGGGCCATGGTCTGGTCTCTGTAACAAAAGGCCCAACTAGGGTCTGAGGAATGGATCCATTACACAGCCAATCTACCAAAATGTTGAGTGTAGAATGCAGGTGGTTAGGTCTAAAAGAAGTCACTATACCATTCTTTCCATTTTTCTGTGTGTTTGAAAATTTTCATGATGAAATGTTGGGGTCAGGGGGAGTCTACATCTTACCCTGTTTCTACACTAAGACCCCCATTGCTCATGAATCGACAGTGACGGGCACTTCTAACTCAGTCTCAGTAAATTTGAGCTAAATGAATAATGTTAATGAATAACAACTAATTCATAATTACTAATCATCAATGAACCAGACACTGTGCTAAGCCATTTGTATACTACATTTCATTCAATCCTACCATCAAACCTGTGAGGTAGATGCTAATATTATTTTGGTTTACAAAGAAGGAAATCAAAGCTAAGAGAAGAAAAGTGACTTGCCTTAGCAAGTGACCTTCAGAAGCCTCAGACCTCATTCCTTGGTTTTATTATTCTGTCTTTTGGTTGAATTATAATGCACATCCATAAAAATACACAAGTCCTAAGTGTGGAGCTGTGAATTATCACCACCTGAACATATCCATGTAATTAGCACCCAGATTAGGAAACAGAAACTCCCCAGAGCCCTCAAAGCTCCCTCTTTCTCCCTCCCAGTTGCTGCCCCTGGGCCTCAAATTGATGAGGAAACAGAAGGCAAGCTGAGGACAAAACAGAAGCTGGCACCCTATCCGCACCCCACCCCGCCCCTGCTTTGGGATGTATGTGACATTCCTCAGGCACTCCTGGCTGTCCTAAAGGAAAAACAAATGGTTAACTGATAGAGATCACAGTCCTGCAGGACAGGAGTCTCCCTCAGTTTACAACTGTTCTGGTGATTTACAAGGAAGAAGCTTATCAATAGCCTAACTTCCAGAGACCCATAACTCAGTTCCTGAAGCTCTAACATCACCCTTCCCTCCATAAAATTAAGGGAGGCTGAGGCAGAAGGAAACGTAAATAAAACTGAATTTCTTCTAAACCTAAAGCCCATTGACAAAGACGTGTGATAGGAGAAATGTAACCTTCCTCCAGGAAACTTCCAATTGTTTTCATGTTAGTGCCTCATTAGAGGGGAAACCAGCCTTGTTTTGACAATAACCAGGCCTCTAGTAACCTGAGAGTCTTTAGCATATGACAGTCCTTTTGGACACCCCCTTTTTCCTCACCTCCCCAATTCCTGAGCGTATATAATCAGCCACCCCTCACAACCCCGGTGCAGCAGCTCTTTCTGCCCACGGGTCCTGTCCCCATGCTTTAATAAAACCACCATTTTGCACCAAAGACGTCTCAAGGATTCTTTCTTGGTCATCGGCTCCGGACCTCACTTATTTTCTAAAACTTCATCAAAATTACCCCCTCTTCTAACTTCTAATACCCTAGATTCAATTTGCTTGTCCTTATTCTTGGCGTGTCCAAATTCTCAGAGCAAAGTTCTCTTTTTGCAAGTAATAGCATTCTCATCCCAAAGATTTCTGGTTAAAAAGTGAGCTAAATACGATGCTACTCTAAAGTGCAAGTTTTCTGTCTCCTCTGCCTACAGATGGCTTCCAGGTTGCAGAAATAAATCACTTCAGTGAGACAGAAATGGTGGTTATGAGCAAAGGTATGCTCCACTGCTTCATTAGTGGAGAGATCTCTATACTCTTGGAATGATTTCAACCCAGGATGAGTTGATCTACATTTTAATTCATCCTTTCATGTGTTTGTTCATTAAAAAGTTAACACATGGTTAGTGATACAGAGCAATAGGAAATCAACACGAGTCCTCAATGTGTCAACAATTAGGTTAGAGATGAAAACAAAGATCTGAAATAATTTTGAACAATGCTGTTGGAAGGTTTGGTTTGGTTATCAGAAGTGGGAACAAATATGTTTCCAATTGCTATGTAGCAAGCATAAGACTAAGCAATTTCTTTACATTGTTAGTTAATCCTCATTCATCAACTAATTCGCCGCCCCCCCAATCCAATAAATACCACTGTGCATTATTATGTGCTATGTACTAAGGATACTGTTGTAAATACCTTTTGCTAGCCTATAATTTATAGTCTGGGGCATGCATTCTCAACAGGGGGCAACATTGCCCCCAACAGGCCAAGAATTCCTCGGGGGGTGGGGGGGGGGTCAAAGAATATTAAATCTTAAAATATTTTATGGCCCTCTAAGGGACCACAGTACACAAACTGATAGAGTATCTGTGATATTAAAATACAATGGGGAGGGGAGAACACAATTAGGAAAAAAATGTCAAAAATAATCCTGAAGGGACATAATAAAACAGATAAGAAACACTGGTCTAGAGGGAAGAACTACAGCATAATAGATAATGGGTAGCAGAATAGAAGAGACACAGGGATCTTTGAGAAGAGGTAGCTAGGAATTCTTGCAGGTGATGACTTGGAAGTGACCTCGAGGTGCCACCTGAAGAGATTCGTGGAGCAATTGTAATCTTGGATTTACAAATGAGACACTGGGTTTAGTTAGGCTGACCTCTATCTGAGATCTCCCACCTGGTCATGGAGAGGCAGAGGTGGTTTCAGATCCAGAGGCCTCTCTATCTGATTCTAGCCCAAATACATGTATGCTTTTGGTCTTACAAGTGACAGAACTGAGATTCTGTATCAAGTCTGTCTACTCTGGACACTAAACTGTGAATTTACTCCCTCCTGGCTATAATCAAGCTGTAATCGAGCTTCTTGACTAGATTTCTTCTTAATGCAATTGTAGAATCCATACAATTGGCTTATAATAGTGAAAAGCTCTGATTTAAGGAAAATGTAATGTCTGCCCAAAGAGCAGCAAGTCTCAGCTTTTACTGGGTCAGCATAAGCCCAGGGATGAATCTGTGCTTCTCATTCAAAGCTAACTCAAGTGTGATGCCATCCCCAGACCTGTATTTTGTCTCCTGTCCCTCGAAGCAAGTGCTCACCACGGCTGCAGATTTGGTGTTGATTTATGTCTTCCTAAAGATATACCCATAGAATTTTCTTTTTCTATTATATTCTAGCCAATTCTCTCTTCACAGATTCTTACTAAAATTTTCCTCCATAAAGTCACAAGTATGGACCTTTCCAAATTCCTGCACTGCCATCTTCAAGGATTTGAACTATTAAGTGTAACGGGCAGTTTCCCAGGCCTATAGCCTAGTGGCAAAATTGCTGCCAAAGCAATTAGCTTAATGTGAAAAGCAGAAACAAAGTGGCCTCAGGATAGTACTCTCCTCTATGTTTTTTTCTGGAGCTGGCCCATGAACTGAGTGAAACAAGATCGGTTCTTTGGGAACTTCCTGGCTGGCCCCAACTTATATTGCTGCTTTTTGATAAACTCTGAAACTCTCTTTCCATTGTTGCCTTTACTACAACCCATGCCCTTGTATTCTGCCTCCTCCTCATTGATTGAGCCAAGTGGGTACTATAATCACCCCTGTTTTCCAGACTATGTAACAGAGACTTAGAGGCCTCAAATCAAAGGTCATATGATACATGATAAAACTGGAAGGTCTGTCTCATATTAACCTCTCTACTCTGAAAATTTTATGTAAGACTAACTTCTTGACAGAGATGTGTGTTTCCATACATCCTTCTGGGTTGTTCATTCATTGATTTGTTCATTCAATTATTCATTTGAACAAAAACTTAGGATACTTAGTGTGTGTCGAGCAGTGTGTTACAATTCAGAACCAGTCAAGATTCCCTCACTGAGTTTTATTTGGGGGGAGGGGGACAAGGAGCAAAACCCAAGCAAGTCAGTAGTTAAATGTTTACAGATTGTTTTTATTTGTAACTTAATTATAACTATCTACAAATTGCTATTAAGGAAACCAACAAAAAAGAAAGAAAGAGAACAATAAAGAGGGATAAGGTCCTCAGAGAGGGTGGGATAGGAAATACATCTTAGAGGAGGTATTATTTAAAACTAAGACCTAAAAACAGAGATGGAGAAAGTTGTAGGAAGATCAAGGGAGTATACTCCAGGCAGAGCAATTTGTAAGAGTATATTCTCGGCAGAGAGCAGTACATGCAAAGAGCTTGTGGTAGAAACTAACTAGGATGCTCCAGAAACTGAAAGATCAGTGTACTAGCCTGGTGGGAGACAGGCAATGGGTAATAGACAACTGGGCAGGTCTTGAAAGACCTTTATTATGGGTTGAATTGTATCACCCCTAAAGATATGTAGAAGTCCTAACTTCCACTACCTCACAATGTGACCTTATTTGGAAATAAGGTCTTTGCAAATGTAATCAAGTTAGGAGGAGGTCATACTCAATTAGGGTGGGTCCTGTTCCAATATAATCCTGTAAGAAAAGAAAACAGAGGCAGACACAGGGGAAAAATGCCAAGTGATGACAGAGGCAAAGATTGGAATGATGCAGCTGAAAGCAAAAAATGTGAAGGATTTCCAGCTACCACCAGAAGCTAGAGAGAAGCAAGAAAAGATTCTACCCAGAGACTCAGAAGGAGCATGGCCCTGCCAGTGGCTTGATTTAGGACTTCTAGCCTCCCGAACTATTTTGTTCAAATTTCTGTTGTTGTTTTAAGCCCCCAGGTAGGTGGTACTTTGTTATGGCAAGACTGGGGAGCTAATACAACCTTGTAGATGCCAGTAAGGACTTCAGACTTTATTCTAAGTGACCGAAAGCAGGACAAAGGGGCAGCTGGGGAACACTGGAGAGTTGCAGTAGCCAAGAGAAAAATTGGTGGTTGTGTGGATGCACGTTGTCATAGTGAAAATGAAGACAAAGGGCTGGCTATGTTTTGATATTGGAGCTAGTATTTTTATGTAGGACAGTAGAAAAGACCCAGAAACTAGCACTCCTTGAGTCACTTGGGGGTAAGTTCTTAAAACAAATGCATTATTTATTCTGTAAAGTATGAATCATAGACTTGCTGTGAAGATTTACACACTGCCCGGCACATAATAAACATCTAATTAGAGTTAGCCACTCTTGCTACTGTTAGTATTACTGTATCAGGATCTAACGAAGGCTGGTACAAAACATGGCCCCCAAAAGTATGTACCATGTTAAATGTAGTGTCAGAAAGTTTGTGTCCAAATCTCCATTCTTCTATTTAGTTTTACAACAATATCTGAATAGGAAATTTATGATATTTGACTATTTTTGACCAAGAAAAATTTCAGTTTCCTATGGTTTAACCAAATATCATATTCACATGCAAAAAAAAATTTACAATATATAATAAAATATAATAAATGTTGATCTCTAGCATATTTGTTACTCAAGAACCAGAATATTGCCAGACTCTTGTCTTTCCTGAACCCGTATCACTGTGATGACTATTGCTTGGTTTTATTTTAAATATATATATATATATATTTTCTTACAAACATATCAGCTATTAAAAAGAGAACCACGAGCCCAAAATGGAGTCACTTACGTGAAGGCCTTATGTCAGCAAACCAAGACTTAATACCTAACATAACTGCAGTCCCCACCTTCCCCTCCCACCAGTAACATGACCTTTAACCAGACAACATGGAATTTCCTGGACAGAAGTAGCAAATTTATTGATAGTCCCCCTCTATCCCTTCTAGAAGGGCCACCTTGCCTAAAACAACACATTATTTGCTAATTTCCTCTTCCTGTTCCCTCTTTGCCTTTAAAAACCTTTCCCTGATTGTAGCTTAGCAGAGCTCTTTTCTGTTTTCTAGGTGGGATGTTGGCTGATTCATGAATCACTAAATAAAGCCAATTAGATCTTCAAATTTATTCAGTTGAAATTCTTATTTAACACAGTGAATGTATGTGTTTTCAAGCTTTATAAACACACTGAACAATCTCTGTATTTTTCTTCAACTTGCTTTATTTCCCCACCTGAATATGTTCTTAAGATCCATCCATGTCCTTGCCTGTACTTATAGTTGCTTCATTCAGTGCTATGTAATATTCTACTCTGAATACACTGCAAATTTTTAAAATAATCCATTCTTCTACCAATGGCCATCACTTGCTGGATAAATCAAATCACGTTTCAGTGATCTTATGTCCTGATTTTTTTTTCTCACACATTTTTTTGTAATGGAGATATAATCTGCATGTCATAAAACCCTCCATTTTAAAGTTTAAGATTCAGTGGCTTTTAATGTATTTTAATATATTAAATATATTCACCAACTTGCCTACAGCATCACCACTGACCAGTTCTAGATTTTCATCATCCCAAAGCAAGCCCCAGATGCATTAGCAGTCACTCCTCATCCTGCTTTTACTCCATTCCTGATCATTACTCTTCTACTTTCTGTCTCTATGGATTTGCTAATTCTGGACATTTCACATGAAAGGAATCATGCAGTGTGTGTGTGTGTGTGTGTGTGTGTGTGTGTGTGTGTTGTGCGTAGTGTCTTTCACTTAACATAATGTTTTCAAGTTCCATTACTATTGTCACATGAATCAGGACTTCATCTTTTTGTGAAATAATATCCCATTGGGTGGATATACCACACTGTGTTTACTCACTCATCAGCTGATGATTGGGTTGTTTCACCATTATGATTTTGTGGGGACATACATTTTTAATTCTCCTCAGTACAACCTAGAAGCCAAGGTGCTAGGTCATCGCATAACCCCATTTTTAACCTTTTGAGAAATGCCAAACTATTTTCTAAAGCAGCTAATCTGGTTCACATCCCCACCAGCAATGAAGAGGGCTCCATTTTTTCCATATCAGTACCAATACCTATTACTGTTTGCGTTTTGATTACAGATAGTTCCTCACTTCAAGAATATGGATGTAATAAGAAAACCCATTTGCAAAGTTATGAAGAGCAACAAATATGATAGTAGGTATGAGAATGCTATTTAAATTGCTAGGTGTCCTTCTAACACTGATGGAATCAAGGAAAATAAAGAGCTACAGACAGGACTTCTTTAATGTGCCACAGAGACACACAAGATATTTTAATAACTGAGACAAGCCATCTTTGAAATTCGACTCTGTGCCAATTCCATATACAATTCTAGTGAACTCTTAAAGCTGAAAAAACCCTTGAGTTGGAAGTATTTAACCTCTCCTGCATTCCAGTGGTTTGCCTTTACCAGGCTGTCAGTGACTGATGAGGGACTGGCTGTAAAGAAAGCAAGAAAAACTTCATCAAGACATTTAGAAGAACTTCCTGATTCAAAGGCCAAAAGCAAATTTTCTTTTTCACAGTGTGACACACGCTGATGGTTGTAGGGACTTTTTTTTCGTCACAAAGTCTCATAAAACCAGAGAGTAAATGTTAGGGTGAAGGCTTGGGGCAGAGTGGTGTGGTCTACCCAGCTATTGTGCCCCTATTTCCCTGCTGAACAAGCCACAATAAATCACCTCAATAGACATGTTCTATGGTCTTTGAGTATTCAAAATCCCAGTTCTCATCTGTAAGAATCAACCATCTGAAAGTTAATTTTAGAGGTCCATGAAGAGGAACCAAATTTTGCATCATTTGGCAAATGGACAGTTAGTTTGGGGGTGGAGGCTGCTGTGAGTTCCTGTCTGAAATACAAAGGCACAGTGGAGCAAAAATTCAGTTTTTCTCTTACTAGCTGCAGTCAAGCATAAAATCACATCCTATTTGCCATGTTCCTCTTCTGATAACCTGCTTAGTAATTCAGGTTTACCTAGCATCTATTCACTTGATTTTGTTAGAAAAGGAACAAAAAAACAAAAAGAACACAAAAAACAAGATCCATGATAAATAATGCTCCTAGAATAGCTGGTATTCCTGCTGAATCCTCAAAACATGATTAAGTTGTATTTAATTGTATGTTCTTTTCATCACATTAAATTCTTTTTTGGTTGCCGTGGAGCACTGCATTGCTTTATAAGCCCTGAATCTGACATCTAGCTGGTACTCAGTAATATTTACTGATTTGAATATAATTTTGCCAATGCTACAAAAACCGCTAACATGCTTATACACTTTCACCAACCAACAGAGTTTATTAAATTAAACCTTGGTATTTTTCAGCCTTTTGGAAAGAATGCACATTTACTGATATACTTTCTCCAGCCTGGCAGGAGGGGGGCTCCTGGCCCAGGGGCAGTAAGAGCCAGAGAGGGCCACAGAGAAAGCCCAGGTATCAAAATGCATTAATGACAGGGGCAGAAACTCCTGTTGTAGTCATGGAGCCAGCAGAATCAAGAAGATAAGCTTAAACCCAGTTAAATTGTGGACCTGCTACCAAGCATATTCCTTCCAAATACTATTTTCACCTTGCCAAGACTAGTTTGGAAAACAAACAAACAACTCAGCTGAAACTCTATTTTCTGCCCTGTTGATACAAACTGCAAACCATATCAGCCTTGATCAGTAGTTCTCTCACACTTTGGGGGGGCCTTTAAGAATCTGTCAAAAACAATAGACTTTCACCCCTAACCATGGACATCTGCACAGTTAGTTGAAGCATTTACAGGAAAATGATCCCTCCCTGGGCCACTCTGCCCACCTGCCTGAGTTCCAGAGGAGAGGAAGCTTAGCATTCCACCTTTGAGCAATAACCTCTGCTAGCACAGGGTCTGCATGATCAGGCCTCCGATGCATTTCCAGCAACTGACCTCAAATCTGAAGCTGTTTTGGGAAATGCAACATGAAAAGCAAGTGCCTGTGGCCTCTTGCTTTGAGACTAGGATTTAAATTGAACCAACCCATTTGCCTTTCCATGTATTTATCTATTTTTTTGAGAGGTACTCTTCCAAGTCTCACAAATCTGCTGTGGTTGACCCTGCTGTTTGCCTCAAGCCACAGAATCGGACACTCAATTCCAAAAACAGCGTCTTATAAGAACCAAAGATTCATTATAGTCCTTCAGGGTTTGTCTGAGCTGACTGTCAAGAACCCTGGTTTTATAATTTTTTTAAAATTTTTATTTATTTTTTGTTATTGCATGTTTTGGGTTCTTTATTTCATGTTTGGAGTAATTTGTTTATTTCTATTGTATTTTATAGAAATAACATTATGCAATAGATCAAAAAATTAAAAGCTTGTCCTTCAACACAAGTAATTAGTTTATAAGACAGTTTAGGAGCACTCTTCCATACCTTCCACCTCTCATTTCTGACCTCCTATTCTCTCTTAAACCCATTTACAGTTTGCTTTTTACCTCCTGTATTAGTTTTCAGGGCTTGCTATAACAAAGTCCCAAAACATGAGTTGACCTAAAACAACAGAAAGTTGTTCTTCGTAGCAGTTCTTGAGACTAGATGTCGGTAGGGCCAGACTCCCTCTGTAGGCTCTGGAGGAGAATCCGTCCTTGCCTCCTCCAGCTTCTTGTGGTCCCAGGCATTATTTGGTTTGAAGCAGCTTAACTCCCATCTCTGTCTTTCTCCTTCTCCATGTGTGCCTGTTTCCTCTCTTCTTACTATTGAACTTAAGTCCCACTCCAATCCAATCTGATTTCATCTTGATCCTTAACTTACTATAATTGCCAAGACTTTATTTCCAAATGAGGTTGGATTTGAATCCCCTCAACATGGGACTCGATCCAGGACCCTGAGATCATGACCTGAGCCAAAGGCAGACACTTACCTGAATGAGCCACCCAGGTGCCCCAGAACCCTGGTTTTAAACAAGAAGGTAGATGTCTTCAAAGATCGATCCATCAAGAAATAGAAAAAAGGAGAAAAAATAGGGAAGTGGGGAAGAGGAGGGGGCAGAAAGAGGAAAGGAAACTGAAGCTCAGAGACATGAGTGGTCCTGCTCGTTTGCACAGCTGGCATGGCTGTGACCTGTCCTGACACATCCTCCAGAGATCACCAGCAGCTTCCATGGACAGTTGCAGCATATGCTATAAACTGCCTTCCTCAGCCACCTGTGCCTCTCTTCCTGATAACTTTTTCTGGCTACAGGAGCTCACCTGGCTCATGCGAAAAATAGCTCAGAAGTGTTAGGGAGTTAATACCATGTATGAGTTATCACTGTTGCATAACAAATTACCCTGCACTTAGGTACTCTTTATTATCTCACAGTTTCTGAAGGTCAGGAACTTGTGAAAAGCTTATTGAGACGGCCTCAGATTCTTTCATGAGACTCCATAAAGGTGTTGGCCAGGGCTACAGTCATCTGGAGGTTTGACTCGGGCTGGAGGATCCACTTTCTACATCACTGGCTCACATGGCTCTGGGCAGGAAGCCAACAGGAGCCACGTGAGCCTCTGCACTTGGCTCCTGAGTGACACCTGGCTTTCCCCAAGTGAGTGACGCAAGACAGAAAACAAGGCAAAAGCCACAATGTCTTTAATAATCTAGCCTCAGAAGTAGCAACCCATCACTCTGCCATATTCTATTGGTCATGTAGACTGATCCTGATACAATGTGAGAAGAGACCACACAAGGGCACAAATACCAGGAGGCAGGGATGATAACTAGGAGGTTATCTAGTTGGCTATGACATGTCCCCAGGCTCAACCATCATCTGTGGGAAATAGGAGTCATTAGATTAAATACCTGAGTTTCTGTTCCTTGGTGAGATAATTCTAAGTTGTGTCTTATAACATTCTTCAGACAGTCCCTGGTGGAATGAAGGCCCAGCTGCCAACAGTGATAATTAGTATCGGCTTTCCTCTGTTCCCTACCACCTCACCATGCTTCCTGGGATCATCTACCAAAAAGCTACCTGCCCTCATATCCTTGGCTCAAAAGCACAAACTAAGACAATAACAAAGAAGTCAATTTTTTTGTTGGGGGAGAAGCTCAGGCATTATGTTTCCCCAGTCCATGCTCATAGCTGTCATACATTTTTGATACGGTTCCTGGCTGCAAAGGATTAAAACCATGTGCCTACCTTTCCTGTACATTGTCTTGCATGAAGGCCTAGCAGAGAGGCACCAGTTTCTCACTGGGAGCATCTTGAGGAGCTGGACTGCTATTAAGCCACATGGTGCCTGGGCCAATTTTCAAAAGGTATTACTCTCCTTGTGCAGATACAGACCCCTAGACTTTTGCAAGTGTGGCAAGTGGTGATGTCCCTGTGGGATGATGCCTTCTTTGGGGTGGTACAAGCATCTGCCAAGATGCACAGCTTGGTGAGTGAAACAGGGCTGGATTTAAACTCTCTTTAACCCCCAGCAGTGTGGATAATCTTACACAATATATTTATTGAGAAAAATTTCTGGATGGATATCTTCTGTTCTATTGAATGCTTATAGGAATATTTATTGTTGGTCTCCTTGGATATGGGAAGTAGAGACTTCAAGTCTTCCATGTCTGACAAAGAATCTTACTGTGCAGTCAAAGAAATGGAGTGCATGGACGTTGAGTAATTTTCCCAAGAGCACACAGGGAAGAAATAGCAGAGCCGTCATCTGAACTGTTCCAGGTGAGTCCAGGTGTGTCCCTAAAGTCCAGGTGAGTCCCCAAAGAGGTGGAGTTGTAGAAGTGCTTCTTGTTCTCACGTCCCTGAGCTTCTCTTGGGCATCCTGTGGCTTTCGAAGGCATTCCCACACCCAACAGTGGTCATCCCACCTGGCCCCTACAACTACTTTGCAACAATCTCAGATTCATTAGCATATTTTGTTTTAGATATCCATCCTCCACCAGGTGCCTCAGCCTTGTCCCAAGGGTCCTCTACATCAGTTATGGTTGTTCCATTTCCTGAGACATAAATAATTTCGGGAATGGATATTATGCAATTCTGGCGAAGATGCTCAGGGGTCTGTGGGGGGAACATCTGGGAAAGGTTCCTCACTCTTTTTTTTAAAAGATTTTATTTATGGAGGAGGGAGGAGCAAGATGGTGAAGGAGTAGGAGACCTAAATTTCGTCTGGTCCCAGGAATTCAGCTAGATAGGGATCAAACCATTCTCAACACCTACGAACTCAACAGGAGATCAAAGAAAAGACTAGCAGCAACTCTCTGAACAGAAAAGCGACCACTTTCTGGAAGATAGGACCTGCCGAGAAGTTAATCTGAGGTGATATTCAGGAAGACAGATGGTGGGGGAGGGGTCCTCTGTCAGCCGCTACTGGCAAGTGATAGACCCGCGGAACCCCAAATCGGAACTTTTAGAAGTTGGCTCCACTGAGGGAGGACACTCCAGTGGCTAAGCATGGGGTGGAACCCTCACTGAGACAGTGTGGTCTCAGGACTCTCGGGGTCACAGAAAGACTGGGGGTCCCTGAGTGCGGCAGAGCTCCTGGGTATCAGAGTGGGGAAGCCAGCTCCAGAGACGGAGCCGAGGAGCGGGCTCTCAGCTCAGGGTTGCCATAAACCGTGATCTGCAGCACAGTCGGGCCACTGCTCTTCCAGCAGGGACCCAACAAGGGGCAGATCTGGGGAGACTCCCCTTCCTCCCCCAGGAGGAG
>NC_138369.1:42077840-42108878 GCF_054177405.1 Leptonychotes weddellii | reverse complement strand
CCACAATAGCCAAACTGTGGAAAGAACCAAGATGTCCATCAACAGATGAACGGATAAAGAAGAAGTGGTGTGTATATATATACATACACACACACACACACACACACACACACACACACACACACACAATGGAATATTATGCAGCCATCAAAAGGAATGAAATCTTGCCATTTGCAATGATGTAGATGGAACTGGAGGGTATTATGCTGAGCGAAATAAGTCAATCAGAGAAAGACATGTAGCATATGATCTCACTGATATGAGGAATTCTGAATCTCAGGAAACAAACTGAGGGTTGCTGGAGTGGTGGGGGGTGGGAGAGATGGGTGGCTGGGTGATAGACACTGGGGAGGGTATGTGCTATGGTGAGCACTGAATTGTGTAAGATTGTTGAATCACAGACCTGTACCTCTGAAACTAATAATACAGTATATGTTAAAAAAAAAAAGAAGCAGCAGCAGCTAGCAGGAAGGGAAAAATGAAGGGGGGGGAATCGGAGGGGGAGTCAAAATATGAGAGACTATGGACTCTGAGAAACAAACTGAGGGTTCTAGAGGGGAGGGGTTTGGGGGATGGGTTAGCCTGGTGATGGGTATTAAAGAGGTCAAGTACTGAAAGGATCACTGGGTGTTATACGCAAACAATGAATCATGGAACACTACATCAAAAACTAATGATGTAATGTTTGGTGATTAACATAATACAAAAATTTAAAAAAAATAAATAATTTTATTTATTTATGTATCAGAGAGAGAGAGACGGTGAGAGCACAGGCAGGAGGAGCAGCAGGCAGAGGTAGAAGCAGGCTCCCCACTGAGTAAGGAGACTGATGTGGGACTCGATCCCAGGAGCTGAAGGCAGACACTTAACTGACTGAACCACCCGGCGTCCCAAGGTTTCTCACTCTTAAAAAACAGACACATAGGAAGATATGGTATATCCTTTAGTTTGTGGTCATTTCTGAATGAAATACAGGATACTCTCACAAATACCCTGTAATGGTCAAGGAGGTTAGCTTCAGAACAAATGACAAGACAGTGTGGAAAGAGGGAAAGAATAACCTACATCTGCACCCTTATACTGTTGAGATGCTGGAGGAACCAGCCCCCAAACCACCCTGTCTGTGGTGTTCATGTTATATAAGGAAATATATTTCCTATGGTTTACGGCAATCTGAGTCTTGGATTTCTATTCCTAAAAGCCAAAGGTAGCTCAGTGGTTTCACCACCTAAGCCATGTCTGGATTCCCACATGCTGTGTTTTGTTTTTACTTGTCATATTGCTGTCAACTAGGCCATACATTCTGTAAGGATGAGGACTGTGTCTTCAAGTTTATATTCCCTAGAAGATTGACTACAGTACCTTACTCACTGTAGCCCCTTTATAAACAGGACAAACAGCACAGTTGAAATTTAACTCATACTTCAAAGGAATTTTTAAAGGTGAAACAAAGCACAAATACCCATTTTCTAGCTGTGAGTGGCCTGCCATGTTACTTCTGAGTTTCAATTTCCACATCTGTGAAATGGGAGATGGTAACAGTGGTAAAACACCCGAGATGTGGAATTAGCCAGCTATGGGTTCAAATCCTACCTCTGCAATATTCTAACAGGGCAAGTTTCTTCATGTCTCTGTGCCTTTGTTCTCGCAGCTGTAGAATCAGATGGTAACATATCTCAAAGTGTGGTAGTGAGGCTTAAATAATATATTTAAAATATTTAGCACTTTATATGTCCCATATTTAATACTTAGTTAATAAATCACTTGTTGGGATTATTGTGTGGATGTGATAAAATGTACTACTCATAGCACCTGATGCATAGTAGGAATACAGGAAATCACTAGGGAAGAAATTAGAGGTATAAGTCTTAGTCGTGAGGCTGAGATGGCCCAGCTCTTATTATCCTTTGGAATTGGGGGAAGTTGGCAGGTGAACATAGGCCATGGAAGTATCTCTTACCTGTGGGAATTAAATATTGATTTCATTTTCACTTCATTAAGTCTCCTATTGATTTCAAACAGGCAGTGTGGAAGATGGCAATCACTAAACAGACACTCGATAAATATCAGGAAAGTTTGTTCTTCCTTCAAGATTGGGGCTCCCTCTAGATTTTGAGAACCTTTTGTGAGGCCGCATGGTTTACATGGCAGAGGTGAATCAACCATTCTCATTGCCCTCAAAAACCTAACCTCTACTGATCCTAATTGTAAAAAGCAGTCTATCCATTCCCTAGGTTAGAGTTTTGAGAATGACCATAATTCTTCTTGTCATACCAGAATTTGACATCCTAAGGACAGCACTGGGCAGAAGGGTCAGAATTCAGAGTCTGATTAGATACATACAAGGGAGAGTAGAGCACGCATTAAGGCAGGCAAATCAACCCTGAGCATCAGGCAGAGGTTTGTGAAATCCAGAGCACCACAGTGGGCTAGGAACCAAGGTATGAGAACCCGAGGGAAGTCTGCAAAAAGTCATGGAACAAGAAAATTGGGCAATATATATACCCTGAGAGTCTCTATAATGTTAATGACCCCGAAAGTGATTCCATTCTTGAATGAAATCCACTCAGAGTAATTCCACTCTGTCCTAAAGAAATAATCCTTAGGCTTATGAGGTTGGGTTGTAGACATGCGACTCATACCAAGACAGAGATTTCTACCTGTCTCCTCTCCACCACCTCTCCACACAATCTGGAGTTACATCAGGAAAGGCTTTTCCCTCCTTTTTCATGAGGTTGTAAGGATGTCAGCTTATAACTGCTAGTGACCAGGTCTGTAGACTCAGAGAAGCTAGTTTAAGCAACGAGAAAAAGAGAAGAGAGGATGAGAAACGGAGAGAGAGTAAGAGCCTCAAGATGAAAGAGTCCCAGATTCCAGTGATTTTGAAGAGGGCTCACCTCTACCTATTTCATAGTTTCATCACACAGGTCAGTAAACTGGCCTCTTTCTGCTTAAAGGAGTTTGAGTTAGGTTTCTCATATTGGCCGTAATAACACATTAAATGCCTAAAAATACATGAAATGCATGAAGAAATTTTAAGCACAAAAATGTATTTTGCTACAAAGGTTTAACCGGGTGTGGGGATTTGGCACATCTTATGATAAACTATAATACAGCCATTAAAAGTCTTCTTTTTATTAAAAACATTCTCAAGCACTGGGGCACCTGGGTGGCTCAGTGGATTAAGTGTCTGCCTCTTGATTTCGGTTGAGGTCATGATACTGGGGTCATGAGACTGAACCCCATTCAGTGTGCTCAGTGGGGAGTCTGCTTGAGATTCTCTCTTCCTCTCCCTCTGCCCCTCCCCCAACTCTTTCTCTCAAATAAATAAATCTTAAAAACAAAAAACATTCTCAGGGGTGCCTGGGTGGCTCTGTTGGTTAAGCATCTGCCTTCGGCTCAGGTCATGATCCCAGGGTCCTGGGATCGAGCCCCGCGTCAGGCTTTCTACTCAGCAGGGAGCCTGCTTCTCCTTCTCCTTCTGCCTGCTGCTCTGCCTCCTTGTGCTCTGTGTCAAATAAATAAATAAAATCTTTAAAAAAAGAAAAAGCATTCTCAAGCACTTTACCATATGGCAGGTACTATGTGACAGGCTCTACGTATTTCATTCAAGCCTCACAACTACTCAGTGGTAGGAACTGCTTAGTCTTATTTCACAGAAAGGGAAACTGAGGCCAGAGAGGCTACAAAACAAATCCGAGATTGTATAGGCAGTCGTGGCAGTCAATATGCCAACGAAGATTCTTCTAATTCCGAGTTCATGCTCTAAACCTCTGCTATACTGTTTATCAAAACCACACAGTAACAGATTACTATACAAAGTTAGAGAAAACAAAATGGTGGAACAGGAAAGCACACATACAGAAGGGCAATAGCCATATAGGATGGATACTGAAAGCAGACAAAATGCCAAAATGTACATTGAGGTAGAATCAGGCATTATCTTAAAAGCTTCTTTTTGTTTTTGTTTTTGTTTTTAATTCCCCAGAATAAGCATGGGTTACAATTAAAACAGGGGAAGAGGTGCTGGGAACCATGTACTTGATTTTCAGCTATAGGTTTCCAAGGTAAAGCCTCTTTATAAACTCCACTCTGGGGGGTCACAAGAGGTCTTGGATGTCATTCCACCTCCAGATCAGCATGTGGAGCATGAGGTAAGGAAGTACCCCACAACATTACAGATATTCTTTACCACATTTGCTGTCATTGTCTTGCTTTCTCTCCTATATCCCTTAAATTTCAAACTGTGCTCTAAGCACACTCCCAAAAACTTTTGGAGAGCTGGATGAGGGGGGATGATCAGATAAGCTTTGACAGAAGAGAACAGGTCTAACTATAGGACCTACCCCTGCTGCTCATCCGCCCCCGTCTACTAGCCCTGCCATGACTATTCTGGATGACCATACCTGGCCCATGCTCATGTGTGTACTTCAGTGTCACTCCAAACCAGCCCCACCCCCAGCAACTCCAGCACCACCCCCTCCCCTACTGCTGATTCAGTGACTGCTCTGGCTCTTCACGCAGGGCACATGGAGGGCCCGAAGGAAGGTCTAGTTTCTACCCCATTTCTCTGCCGCTGCCGTTGTCCTGTACCCCTTTTCTTATAACTCAGATCTTTGTCCTTCAGCTGTGATTCATATTACTGACTCCCCTTCCAGTGGTTTTCTGCCTTGCCAAATCCCAGAAGCTGAGTATGTGTAGATAGATGCCTAGCTACTTGAGTGGATAGATTCTTTCATTCAGAAGCCCCTCTTATGAATCAGATGCTATCTTAACCATTCATTTAACAAAGACTAATTTAATATTATCCTGAGTCAGGGACTATGCTACAAAATAGGATCTGTTCATTCACAGCAGTAATTATTTTGTGACTATTAGGAGCCAGACTGTACTAGACACTGTAATGCCCAGGATAAAAGGCTTTCCAACTTGAGTACCTAGCAATTTTCCCAGACTTTTCCTAAAAATTTAGTTTCCCAGACTCTATTCCTAAAGAGTCTGATTCAGTCCACTTTGGCTGGGATTGAGAAACTGCATTTTGAATAACACCAAAAGATTTAATAACATATGGCTCATGATTACTTCTGAGAAACAGTGAACAGTGCTTTGAAGCATCTTCTGAATTCACTTAGGGTCCAAACTGAACTCAATCCACCCCACTGGTAGTGTGTCAGTGACCCCCATGGGAGCAAGATGGAAGAAGATGGGCTTTTCCAAAGACACCTAGAGTTTACTGCCTTGGAAAAGCATCAGCAGTAGAACCCAGAACACTATGCTGAGATATCACCCCTAGTTATCCTTTTTTGTTCTCAAAGTCAGGATATATTTCCTGGAATCCTCCCTCTCCCTATCATTGCATTTCCATGACTAAGTCTTTATTCCCCAATATCTCTCCAATCCAGCCACCCACTAATGTGACAGTGACCATGACCGTGACAGCCACAAAGGCCAGAATTAGAGAACATACCTTTCTAATCCAGTCCCTTTTAGGATCCTAAAAAAATTCCTCCCTTTCCCCAACACTTTTCTTCAATGGTGCCACGGTCAGGAAATCTCCCCCCTTGTAGTTTTCCCAGGTTTGCTTATTTCCCTCAAATTTCAGTGATGCACATTGTCAAATGGCACATTTATTATTTAAGTGCTATTGGCTTCTGGTCTTTCATGCACATGACAGAATACAGCAGGAGTGTACCCTGCTATCAACTCAGAGATGCTTTGCTGGCCACACTGTTCTTGTAAAGTCCAGTCTAGCAAAATGGAGTGCACATGAGTAGCAAAACACTTCAGGGTCTCTTAGGCTCCATCTGTTACAGGTAACTAAGAAACTTGCTTAGGTGGTTTCAAGGTTTATAGGGGATATAGGGGAGGGGAGAGAGTGGGACAATTTCACATTGGAAAAAACCTCTATATGTCAACTACTCCTTCCCCTTCTCTGACTTACCTCTTTATTTAAAGGTACTACAGGAAATAATTGATGACAAATAGCTCTCTCATTGGAAAATATGGGAAGAAAATATGTTAAGTAGGAAAAAAAAGAAACATGGGAGCACAGAAACATTTTTCCTGTTTTTAAAAATAAATTTTACTTGTAATAACTATCATTAACAACTCTATATTTAATCTTTACCCTGGAGAATACATAAGTATAGGCATTACCAGCTTTAACATTTACTAAAAAGGTATACTCTATACAAATGCAAAAGGGTAAGACTCTCTTCCCACTCAGAATCTCTTCTTTACTCTAAAGAATTCTCACTGCATTTGAATTAAGATTCTAGAGCATTCAGCAGAGAAGAATTTGGGTATTAGTCAGCTCCATCTGCCATAACAAAATGTCATAGACTGTGGCTTAAACAACAGAAATTTATTTTCTCACACTTACGGAGGCTGAGAAATGTAAGATCAAGGTTCTGGCCCATTCACTTGCTGGTGAGAGTCTTCTTCCTGGCTTGCAGACAACGGCCTTTGTGCCGTGTCCTCACATGGCAGGAAGAGAGTGCTGGTCTCTCTCTTCTTACAAGGGCACTAATCCCATTATGAGGGCCACAACCTCAGGACCTCATCTAACCCTAATTACATCCCAAAGGCTCCATCTTCAAATACATTGGTGCTGGGAGCTTTGACATACAAATTTTAGGGGGATACAGTTCAGTCTATAGCAATGAGCTACAGTGGCCATTCTGCCATTTACCGGCTTGTAACCTTGACATGTGACTTGAACTCTCTGAGTCTTTTCCTATAAATCCAAAGAATGGAAATTGAGAAGTAAAGCATTCTGGAAGTATTGGATGTGGCCAGAGCCCAGGAATCTTTGAAAAGGAATTTTCTAACTGCCAAGTATGCATGCGTGCATGTGTATATGGTTGTTGTTGGGGGAGGCAGGAAAATGATCTTCAGGAAATTGGGAAGAGGACAGGTTTTATAGCACTGAGGTCCAGCAGCTTTGGGTCTCCAGATGGAGACAGAGGAGCAGATAAGATGGTATATGTGGGAACACGAGGCCAAGGACACTTCAGGATCCTGGGAGGACAGGTTAAGTGGAGAAAGCACAGGAAACTGTAACTCTGTTTTTGGCCTATTTCTATCTTTCCAAACCTTAGGTTTTTTGTTTTGTTTTGTTTTGTTTTTTAAGTTGATTGAATTTGTACATAAGGAAGGGATGGAACAGTATGATAGGAGAGTCAAATTTTGGGTTTTAAAAGCTAAGGTCAAGTCATATTACAATGGATTTGATCAGAAAGAGCCAGTCTATCCCACCCTCTTCCCCTTCTCACAAGGCTAGATGAAAATTCTAGAAGCTATAGTATAAGTCAAACCTGAATAGGTCTATGGACCTCCAAGATGGGCTAGAGGGGAAAGGCAGGTCTAACCCTATCTAAACTGCTTCCCTGAATAAAGTCCAAGGTTGAAACACTGGGTTCCACACTCCAGTGTGAAGCAGGAATCAGAGAACATAAATGTCCATGTGACCTATGGAGGTGGGTGGGACTCTGGGGGCTTTAATCCAGCTCCACTGATTCACTGAGAATCAGGGAGCCTTAAATGATTTTTATGCAGGAAAGTAATGAATAACTTTATCCCCATTAGTTGGTAGGTATCCCAAGTAACTCAAGAGGGCAACTCAATGTTTCTTTTATCTCTAAGGGGCATAGCAGTATCTAAAGGAGGACAGGCCTAATTGTATCTGGTGGTAAGGCTCCTCAGGCATGAACCCACAGACAGGAAGAGGATCCCCTGTGGAGGGACGATGAACAAGGACTGAGGCCACACCCAACCACCACCATTGTTCTGAGGTCAGTGTCCATTTACCACTGGAAATCTAGGAAAAGACGGGAAGTGGAGACACTTTGGCCTGCTTGACATTAGGTTCTATCACCCAGTGGAATGGGGCCCAAACTAGGAGTATATAAATTTATTCATTCAAAAATAATTCTTTGCACGCCTGAATTTTTGGCTTGATATTTCTTTCTACTCACTACAGCTAGATAATTATCCTCTTATCAATTTAACTCTCCCACCTCCTTCTGTGTTCTTCAGGAAAAATGAAACCAAGATCAGAACCCACCCGTTACTCAGAATTTGGAGGGGCACAGGGGTGAGAGGAAAACAGAATCTGGGATATGTTAGGAAGGGAAATCCCCAAGTTTTAAGTATATTGGAGGAATGTGCAGCAAAGAAGTGGAAATTCAAGTTGCCTTCATAATCAAGTGCAATATTATGCGCTGACAGGAACATTTCCCATGTCCCACTCTGGAAAGTAGGCCATTGGGATGATTTCCCCCAGGGAATGAAATCTATTTTAAATGGGCATCTGAATGCTAAAATTATAGCTCAATTGTCTATGTAACAGCATTATAAGCCTCAGACAAGGGCAAGCTACGAATTGGGCCCTAGGAAACATGTTTTCCACACCCTCATCCCCCCTGGAAAATAAAAAAGGAAATAATCCATTGAACGTGAATTTGCATTAGTGTTAGTCTCAGTTGATTCTGGGCTTTAGATGCATTTTATCTTAATGGACTTATCTTAAGAGTCCCATGGTAGTGTTTTATTACATCCAGAGAGTCATTTGAATGTGGGACATAAAGAAGACAGAACTTAGAACTAAGTGATGTGAGGAAGACCAGAAATTGAGAGGATTAATAAAGTAAGATGGGACTCTTATGTGCCTAAACCAGACACATGCCTGGCTAACCACAAAAGTGGCTCTTCAGCCTATTAATTCAACAGGTACTTGTCTGCCTCCTTGTGTTTTTACCTTTCCTTCAGGGTTCTAGCAACCATGGCTAATCAGATTACCAAGGTCTTATGGGATATGATGTGTTCCAAAGATGGCCCATGTCACATGCTCCTCTTATGATATAAAAGATGTTTTCTTCTCCCTCAAAAGGTAAGCTCTATGTTTCCTCTTCTTGGATCTGTGTGGGGGTTAGGATTGCCACAGCCAACAGAGTATGGTGGAAATGATGCTGTGCTTTTTCTGAAGGTTGGGTCCTTGGACTATAGTTTCCACCTGTCTCTCTCAATCTTACTCTTAGGATGCTTGCCCCACAGCAGCCAGCAAACATACTTTGAGGAAGCACAACCTAGCCCACAGGTAGAGGACATGGATAGGCTCACATGGAGTAGAACTGTGGTCCCTAGCCAACAGTCTGCATCGACCACCAGCTAAGTCAGTGAATGAGGCTTCAGATGATTCCAGTGTTCAGTCTTGGAGCTGCTCCAGCTGATACTAAAAGTAGAGCAGAGCTGAGCTACTCCCACCAAACCTTGCCCAAGTTACAGATTCATGAGCAAAATAAATATGTCTTGTTTTGAACCGCTAAGTTGCAGAGTAATGTGTATACTGCTTATAGGTAACTACTGATGAATAGGCCCCAGGTGCTACTATAGACTGGATTGTGCCCCCCGCCAACCCGCCAATTCATATGTTGAAATCCTAACCCCTAGTCCTGACCCCCCAAACCGGCCAATTCATATGTTGAAGTCTTAACCCCCAATATTTAGAGGTAGGCCTTTTGTAGATAATTAGGGCTAGATGAGATCATGAGGGTGAAGCCTCATAATGCGATCAATGCCCTTATAAGAAGAGGAAATGACACCCCAGAGCTCTCTCTCTGCCATGTGTGCATACTGCATGAAGGCAGCCATCTGCAAACCAGGAAGAGGGCTCTCACCAGGAAGAAAGTGGGCCAGCACCTTTCTCTTGTACTTCCCACCTTCCCGAACTGTCAGAAATAAATTTCTGTTGTTTAAAGCACCCGCTCTATGGCATTTTGTTATGTCAGTCCATGCCAGCAAATACAAATGCCTAACATTACTCAAGCACAAAATGATAGAATGATTCCTGGATTATCAAGAAATGATCCTAATTTTGCTTCACTGGCAATTGGAGTTAACTATGGCCTTTCTGACCCCTGTCCCAGGTAAGCAGGAGTAAATGAATGCTGTTATTTGAGTTGGATGTTAAAATAACATTACAAGTTCTATGCAACAACAAAGGTTCTAGACTCAGCCCAGGTTACAGATAAGTATACTGATTTCCAAAAAGGAGGAATTATAATGGCTAAATATCAGTTTTATTATTAAACATTTTTAAGCTCTGAGAAGTAGCTTGGTTTCATGAAGAGTAGTACATTTATAGCAAGAAAAAAACTGGCTTGAAGTATTCACATTGTCATCTTTTAGCTGAGCAATCACTTAATTTCTTCAGACCTTAGTCTCCTCAAATGCAAAACTGGGCTGAGAATAGTGTCTCCTTAGCAAAGTTCTGTGAAGATTCAATTAAGTGGGTTAATAGAGGGAAAGTGCTCCAAATTATTACATGAATGAGAGTTATGAATGGCAGTTTTTTAATGATTTTTTTTAAAAAAGGACTAATGTTAAAAATAGCCATCTAAATCTTAACATTAACCACAGGTCCATTTTTCACTAAGGAAAATTAAAAACTTATTTCATTAACTGACATTCAGAGGTATTACATGAAAATCATTTTCCATATACTGAAAATCATCTTACTAATTTCTACTTGGGCAGCTATAATTTTGAATTCCCCTGGTTTCTCAGAGTGTGATTGGCCGATGTTGGTCTTTTAGCCAAAACATAAGCCACAGGAAACCAGAGCTGGCAGCTGCAATATTATAATTTGGACGTTTAAAAAGTTCAACCAGTTCTGAGGTATTTTTCTTAACATTTTAATGTCTATGAGTTAATGGCTTAGTGACAGGAGCAAGGTAAAGTCGGGAAGAGGAATCTTAGATGTGCAATCTTTTTCTAGGAAGACAGGAAAGAACACTGTGGCTGGCACCTTTTTATACTCTTGCTTAAAGCCTACAATGCCTGAATTACATAAGGTGATGGGGAGCACCCAGGCCATGCCAGGCAGAATGAGAAAGCTTTTTCATGATGCTTTCTGATGAACTTTACACAGGAGTTATCAAATCGCATTAACTTGGAGCTATCTCCATCTGGGGTTTGATTCTGTAGAACTTCCACTGGTATAGTTAGAATTCCCTCACCCCTTGGAAATGCTGCAAAGACTCTCCAGCAGGAGACTCTGAAGCCTCTTTCTGAAGAAGGGATCACACCAAACTGTTCTCTCTTAGGGCTTACTTAGGTGTAAGAGTCCTGAGCCATCTTAAATCTGCATTTTGGGCACATGTTCAGATCCCACCTCTGTCACATGTCAACTAGGTAAGCTTGGGACAACTACTTCACTTAAAATCTGAGGATAAAAGTAGTTCTGAATTATTGAACCATTGTGAAGATGAGTTAGGATAATCCATGCAAAGTGTTAATGCCTGGCCCCTATAAGCCCTAAAAATAAGCAGCAATGGGATCAATAAATAATAACTACTGTTATAACAATATCAAGCATTAATTTATTTATACAATTTATTCTCCTTTCTCTACATGTTTATTAATGTTTACTAACTACATGTAAAGGAAGTGCAAAGCAACTTCTGTGAAAATAAAACAAACAAAAAATAACAACAAAACACTTGTGGGCTCTACCTCAGTTTTACCAAAAGGAAAGGAAACAGGACAGTTGGAGTCTCAGTGTGATTTATGCAGCCCTGACCTGTCCATTGTCTCCTGTCTTGTCCTGCCCTGTGACCATCAACACCCATCAAAGAACTCACAAGGGCCTCACTGGTACACATCCTTACTGTGGGGTTCATTCCTGGGGTCTGGAGGCTTGATGCCATCCAACCCTCTAGTTCTTCAATACATGCCCTTTGTTCTCATTGCATGCTCACCAGATAACTTCAGAAATTTGGCTTCCCCTACCTTGTTTTAGGGATCAACTGTACTGTCACACCAACTTAAATGAAGGTGGTCTTGATAATTCTATTTCTCTTTACAAATGGATGAACTAACCATCTAATTTTTCTGTCTCATGGAAGAGTCACTGCCTCCTAGTTTATGCAACAAGGAACATCTGGCCCTAGTTCAGTAAGATCTAGGAGATGAGTAAACCTGAGAGCATATGGCCTTTCAAGTCTGAGAATCTAAGCCTTTCACGTAGCTTAATCATAAATTACCTGTGAGTTCTCCAGGTGACAGGCCAGCTTCCCTTGCTTATACCCTAATAGCACTATGAGATTTTATAATTCTGGGGAATTATCACAACAGATAACCATTATATCTAGGTAATGCCTTAGTGTCCCTTTTGATGCTAGTTTGATAAAATATTAGCAAGTATTGATTTCTGAGTCTTATTTTATCCTTTAATGCCTTAAAATCACAAATTGCTAAGACAGAGCTCCTTAGTGAAGTGATTTTTGGTCCCCAGGGGACATTTGACAGTGCCTGGAGACATTTTTGTCATCACAACCAGGGGAAAGGGCACTATTAGCATCTACTGGGTAGAGGCCAGGGATGCTGCTAAACCTCCCACAACGCACAGGACAAACCTCTGTCTCTCCCCATGCCCCGCCCCCAACATACATACATGCACACACACACACACACACACACACACAAAGAATGAGCTGGCTCAAAATGCCAATAGTCCTTAAGCTGAGAAAACTTTTGTTAAGAGAAAATGTGTTCCCTTTTTCTTCTCCATCTAATACTGCACTTGTGTTTCAAAGGAACAGGAACTAACACCTTTGGATCATTTTGCTTTCACATGTATTCTTAATTTTCACAACACCCTCTGAGGTATCGATCGGTACCCCCATTGTACACATAGGGAGAATGAGGATCAGAAAGGTTGAATAATTTGCCTAAGTTCTCACAAAAACAATATTCCGATGCAGGTCTGTCTGCTACAGTAGATATCCTCTATGAATTAAGATTCCTAATCTGAATTCAAGGGGGAAAAAACCCAGCTAACTCCTAAACACCAAATGAGTTTTAGAGATAATAAAAACTAAGCAAAATTTCACTGAAAAGTACTCCGGAGAATAAAATCAAGTGCTTATGTCTTATGGAAAATATTCTACTGAGTGGCACAGTGGACAAAAGTCTCACCAGCTCCTTTAATCATGGTATATACTTCCATCAAAGTCAGGCTCATCCTGGATTTAGATTGTACCATGCAGTGATTTATGTTAATTATTAAATTCTGCAAATAAGATGACCCTAGGGGACTTTCAGGCAAATCTTTCAGGAGACTCTTTGAGAAATCAGTTATCCTTACTGTAACAACCAGAAATAGGATTGGGGCACTAACTGGCCATAGCCATCCCAACCAAGAACCCTCTGATGAGAAAAGAAGTGAAACACGACACATTGGCATATCAAAGACAGTATTGGGCTTCACCACTTAGTAAATTCAGGACTGATCATTTTCTTTGACTAAAAGTCTCAAACTTTAGCTTTCTCAAAGTCACCTGCAAAGTTTATTAAAGAGGCAGATATTTGGGATCCTATTCCAGACAATTTTATTCAATAGGAATCTGCAATATTTACAAGTTCTGATGCAAGAGGTCCTTCTAACTACTGCTTTAAGCCAACCTATACTGAAAGTAACATAGAATAAGCCTCTATCTCCAACCTCATTTTTGTCCCTCTTTGGGATTTTTCAATAGGAGAATTATATATTTTTGTATGTTATATGCTCAAATTATTTCTTTAAAGAAAATAGACCAAAAAAAGGGGTGCTGGGTGGCTCAGTTAAGTGGCTGCCTTTGGCTCAGGTCATGATCCCAGCATCCTGGGATCAAGCCCTGCATTGGGCTCCCTCCTCAGTGGGGAGTCTGTTTCTCCCTCCCCCTGCTCTTGTGCTCTCGCTTGCGCACTCTCTCTCTCTTTCAAATACATATATAATAAAATATTTTTTAAAAAAGAGACAAAAAGATAATAAAAAATAGTAGCAAACTAAATTCAACAATAAAGTGAGATTCATCCCAGGAATGCAAGGATGGTTTAACATCCACAAACCAATCAACATGATATACCACTAATGAACCAAAGGATAAAAAAATCATAGAATCATCTCAATGAATGCAAAAAAACCCCCTATCATTTGACAAAATTCAACATCCTTTTATGATAAAAACTCTCAACAAGTGGGTACAGAGGGACCACACCTCAACAAAATGGGGCTATATATGACAAACCCACATCTAACATCTTACTCAATGGTGAAGAACTGAAAACTTTTCCTTTAAGATCAGACACAAAACAAGGATGTTCACTGTCAACACTTCTATTCAACATAGTATTGGAAGTCCTACCCATAGCAATTAGTCAAGACAAAGAAATAAAAGGCATACAAATTGGTAAAGGCATCCAAATTGGTAAGGAAGAAGTAAAACTGTCACTATTGGCAGATGACATGATACTATACAGAAAACCCTAAAGACTCCTCCAAAAATGCATTAGAACAAATAAATACAGTAAATGTGCAGGATACAAACTAACATACAGAGATCTGTTGCACTGCTGTACATTAATAACAAACTATCAGAAAGAGAAATTAAGAAAACATTTCCACTTCCATTTGTATTAAAAAAGAATAAAATACCTATGAATAAATTTAACCAAAGAGGTGAAAGACCTGTACTCTGAAAACTGTAAAACACTGATAAAAGAAATTGGACATGACACAAACAGGTGAAAAGATATTCCATGCTCATGGAAGAATTAATATTGTAAAATGTCCATACTACCCAAAGCAATCTACGGATTCAGTGCAATTCTAGCAAAATACCAATATTTTTTTCACAAAGCTGGAACAAATAATACTAAAATTTGTGTGGAACCACAAAAGACCCCAAACAGCAAAACCAATCAAAACCAATCTTGAGAAAAAAGAACACAGCTGGAGGTATCACAATCCCAGATTTCAAGACATACTATAAAGCTGTAATAATCAAGAGTATGGAACTGGCACAAAGGCACGCACATAGATCAACAGAATAGAGAGTCAAAAAATAAACCCACGCTTATATGGTCAATTAATCTACTCCAAAGGAGTCAAGAACATAAAATGGAAACAGTCTCTTCAATAAATGATACTAGGAAAACTGGACAGCTACATGCAAAAGAATGAAACTGGACCACTTTCTTCTACCATATATAAAAATAAACTCAAAAAGGATTAAAAATGTAAATGTAACACCTGAAACCATAAGGGATTGAAAAAAAAACATCTGAAACCATTAAATTCCTAGAAGAAAACATAGGCAGTAAGTTCTCTGATGCCAGTCTAAGCTATATATTTTTTTTAATCTGTCCCCTAAAACAAGGTCAACAAAAGCCAAAGTAAACAAATGAAACTACGTCAAACTAAAAAATATTTTGCACAGCAAATGAAAGAAACCAACAACAAAATGAAAAGACAACTTACTGAATGAAAGAAGATGCTTGCAAATGATGTATCCAATAAGGGGTTGATATCCAAAATATATAAAGAACTCAAAAAATGCAATGACAAAAAACAAACCTGATTAAAAAATGGGGAGAGGACCTAAATAAACATTTTTCCAGAAGAAGATATAAAGATGGCCAACAGATACATGAAAAGATGCTCAACATCACTAATCATCAGGGAAATGCAAATCAAAATCACAAGGAGATGCTACCTCATATTTGTCAGAATGGCTAAAATAAAAAAGAAGTAACAGGTGTTGGTGAGGAATACACCGTTCATGGGAATGCAAATTGGTGCAATCACTGTGGAAAACAGTACAGACGTTGCTCAAAAAAATTAAAAATAGAATTACCATATGATCCTTTAATTCCACTACTGGGTATTTACCTAAAGAAAACGAAAACACTAATTTGAAAAGATATATGTACCACTATGTTCATTGCAGCATTATTCACAATAGCAAAGCTAAGATATGGAAGCAGTTTAAGTGTTTATCAATAGATGAGTGTAAAAAGATGTGGTATGTGTGTGTTTTGAGGAAGAGAAGCAAAGATAGACATTCTTAAAGAAGGTGGAAAAGAGGCAAAAAGGGGACACACACACACACACACACACACACAGGGATATTATACAGCCACAAAAAGGAATAATAAAATCTTGCCATTTTATGCTTAGTTATTATGCTAAGTGAAGTAAGTCAGAGAAAGACAAATACTGTATGATTTCACTTATATGTGGAATCTATAAAAACAAAACAAACAAAATAGAACACAAACCAACTCCTAGATACAGAGAACAAACTAGTGGTTGCCAGAGAGGAAGTTGGGGAGGTTGGTGGGGGACAGGCAAAATAGGTGAAGGGGATTAAGAGGTATAAACTTCCAGTTATAAAATAAACAACTCACTAGGATGTAATATATAGCAGAGGGAATATAGCCAATGATAAGGAAATAACTTTGTGTGGTGATACCTAGTAACTAGACCTATTTTATACATTTCATAATGTATAAAAACAGTGAATCAACTACTTTATATACCTGAAAGTAATTTATATGTCAATTACAATTCAATAATAAAATAGTATTAGCAGCTGCCTTGTTTGAATTCAAAGTACACACCAGGGCTTTTGCTAGAAGCTTCATTTAGCGTAACTCATTAATACTCACCCCAGACACTATCACTGCTGAGGAAAGTCAGTCACTCAAGGCACACGGTAAATAGTAAAGAGCTGGGCTTAGCTCATTACTAAAATGAGGTATTGTTTTTGAGGAATTTCTAGACTAGTTGAAAGATAAATATGCATATGACTATAGATAGGAAAGATGAGGTCCAGTAAAAGAAAGACCTACTATGCCCTGGAAGCTCAGAGAATCAAGAGAATGCCTAGCGAAGGGATCAGGTCAGAGGTGGTCTTTGAGGTATATGCCCTGAGGGTTGAGTGCAGCCTTCACAGGCTCACTAATGGAAGGCAGTGTTAATTTGTGAAGGTAGGTGCAGGGTAGCTGGGCATCCATTTCATTATTCTTAAGGAAGACATAGCCTAGGACGAAGTAAAAGTTGGCTTAGAGATGAGAAAGCCCTGGGTATGTACAAGGAATTTTAACTCGGTGGCTGTTGGGGGAGACTGTGGTGGTCTGGTGTTTCTGGTGTTGTTTTTGATCCATGTGGTAACAACTATTCTGAGTGTGCACTCCTCCTACGGAAACACCGGGAGGGAGAAGAGAATGTGGGAACAGCAGATAGCCCCAGCTGCATAGTCATAATGAAAAACACCACTTTGCAGACTTTATAAGTAATCTGTTTTCTGTGCAACAACCCTCTTAGGTTGAAGTCTCTAACGCCTTCCCTGAAATGCTCCTAGGAATTGAAAGCAATTTCCTACTCCCTGGACTCATTTTTTTTCTCCAGGTACTGCCTGGCAGCCATCTGTAACTGTAAACAATAGTTTCATTTGGGACAATTAAAATTGATTTTCTATTTTGCTAAAAACACTTAATTAGTATTCCTGCCTTTGTCACATTGATGAATGCTTTAAACACAGTGACCCCTTCTAGTGACTGGGAGGGGAAGGACATCCTCTGAGTCCAGACTGGCCAGTCACATGCCTCCCCTTCTTGTCTCTTTCCCATCCTTTTCCAGAATATCTATCTTAGCTTCTCCTCTTCAGAGCAGTAGCTGCTGGGGCCTCTCCCAAGTGTGCTCCAGGTTGGGTAAAAATATTTTCCTCAGTATCAACTGATGGTTTTTAAAGATCGTTTTACTTCATTTCATACTTTGATTTGAAGGAAGAATACCCAGAAACACTCTTGTAGCAATCCCTCAAATTTTCAAGACTCTCCTCTGTTCAAAAACATCCAAATGACAACAACAAATAGATCAATAAACAAGAAGATCCAAAACAAAAAGATACCCCCATACAAATGTATATTCATTGCCTCCCCAAAAATATAAAGTGTTTCTCTTCTTCTGGAACCCAGAAAAAGGTTGAGTCAAAGCACTTCCACATCAAATGCCAAATATTTTACATCATTATATACAAGACACACATGCGCATGAACACACACACACACACACACACACACAGACTCATTCTCTACAACTATTGCATATGAGCTCTATAGGAGTTGTATCTTTTTTGGGGGGGGGCGCTGACCCTCACACTGAAAGGGAGTTTACCAACCTCCTAACTTTTTATTACACTTAACTCTTTAGTAAAAGTCAATTTCACATTTTTTAGGTTTGGATAACGCCTATATCTTGCTCTGCTTAATATGAGCTTCTCACAAGAACAATAGTAAAATGGTTTTTGTGCTGAAAACTGCTGCTCATAGGCCTTTCCATGGTCGTTGATTGGTGCTGTTAATTTCTTGGCAATAACTCATGAGGGTGGAGGCTGGACACACACTGAGGACATGATGCCGATGAGCCCCATTCTTCCCACGGCCACCTTCTTTCACCTCTGTAGACCTGCAGATTCCTCTGTAGTTTTATTTAGACATCTCCAGTTTAGCTTCATTAGAAGGTGATTTATAGCAGTTCTAAAACTTGATTGGGAATATCAAATAAATCTTTTTTTTTTTTTTTAAAGTACTGGGTGCTTCCCTTGGTGCTCTGCCACTTTGGCATGAGATGGGGCATTGCTGGGTATGATCTTCTTCAGCAAATTGCAGCTGAAGAGATGAAAGTTGACACTTATGATAAATGAGAACACACTAGGTAATGAGGAGGCCACTCAATCTTAATGACAAGAGGTCACAGTGTCAGGTGTGTGCCCACCACTGCTCAGCAGCCTCTGAATGTGATCAAGTAGCAAACAGCTTCTGTTTATCTTTGGAAAGATATGGAAGAGGCTCGGCTATGATTTTATCTTGGCATTGCTGTTCAAATACTGTAGTGAACATCTATTCTTTTTGCTAAGTTTCTATATGATGGAGACATTAATCAAGGTTTTCTCCATCCCCATCCCTGCAGTCAAGGAGTGGTCATGTAACTTAAGCCAGGCCCTTCAGGCTCTCTTTTTCTAGAATTTGAAAATGGAGCTCAATGAAATAATGATGAGGGTGAACAGATTTGGTCTGATGGTGGCACCCTAAATGCCAGTCT
Source organism: Leptonychotes weddellii (assembly GCF_054177405.1). NCBI lineage: Eukaryota > Metazoa > Chordata > Mammalia > Carnivora > Phocidae > Leptonychotes > Leptonychotes weddellii. The sequence continues at coordinate 42,089,950 of NC_138369.1, read as the reverse complement.
CTTTCTTTCTGCCATCTAGTTCCCTGGTTTCTGAATTCCCTAAGCTCTGATTGCCCAGCTTGGATATCATGAGCTAATTTAGGAAGTGGCAAACTTTTTCCTGTAAAGGGTCAGGTAGTGAATATCTTAAGCTTTGCTGACCACAGTGTGTCAGTCACAACTCCTCCACTGTGTTGTTGTGGTGCAAATATAGCCATAGAAAATACATAAACAAATGGGCATGGCTGTGCTCAATAAAACTTTATTTAGGGACACTGAAATTCAAATTTCATATGATTTTTATATGTCATGAATTACTTTTCTCGTTCTGAATTTTTTCAACTATTTATAAATGTAAAAATTATTCTCAGCTCATGAACTGTACAAACACATGTAGCAGAACCAATCTGACCTGACCCCCAACTATCCCTGATAACCCATCTCCTTACTATAACTTCATTTATTTTACCTAATCTAACCAGAGTCAGTTTCTGTTGCCTGTGGGAAGAAGACTGACCACAATGTGCATTGAATTCATTTGTATCCAAGAGATACTGGCTACAAGGTTCCCCAGCCAACACCATTCAGTTACTTATTTGCTCATTCACGGATTCAATCTGTGTTGAGCACCTTTTATGCTGCAGGGAATGTACCAGGCACTGAGAATACGGCTGTAGTTTAGGCCAACACCATTTGCCTTCCTGAGGGAGCTTTCCTGTGTAAATGGTACGGACAGCCCTGATGAGAAATAAAGGTGGGGATTTAAAAGATTCACTGTTGGCTGCACAGGACACTGTCTGGGGAGCCTGGATGTTCAAAATGCATGTTCAGGGGGTGGGAGGGGGGAGGGAGGATCACAAAATCCAAGATGGTAAGAGAGGGTCAGGATGACTGCACTCTGAAATGATTCTCGAAAACAAGTTAAGGCCATCAAAAGAATTTAAAGCTCTCATTTAGAGAGAAGGAAGAAAAATAAGCAATCAAAATCTCAGAAAATCAATGGAAACAAGATATATTTAACACATTTTTTATTGGTTAAAAAAAGAAACAATAAATAGTAGAGATGACATCGGCATGCTTTCATAATTTGCAAGCGTGGATGGAATCACACAAAAAAGCCATCTAGTCTTGCTCTCTTCGTCCAAGATGGTATGTAATCAACGAGCCCAACCAGGGTTTTGGCTTTTCAAATCTTTGTTGGTGATTCCATAGCCTTCCTCTCACCTCATCATTTTTATCCCCTAATACTCAGGTTCAAGAGGTCGTTCTTAATATTAAGGAAAACCTCTGCAGCTGAACTCGTATGCCTGGTCCCACTTGTCATGTACTCAGAAGAAATGAACTGTGGGGCACCTGGGTGGCTCAGTTGGTTGGGCATCTGCCTTCAGCTTGGGTCATGATCTTGGGGTCTTGGGATTGAACCCCGAGTCGGGCTCCCCCGAGTTTGCTTCTCTCTCTGCCTGCTGCTCCCCCGATCTCTCTCTCTCTCTGTGTCAAATAAATGAATAATCTTAAAAAAAAAAAAAAAAAGGAATAAATTGTGGTTGCCTTCTCTATGAAGGTTTTCTGAAGTGCTACTAAGAGTATTACTTGGTTGATCTTATGACCATCATTTCCTGGGCTTAATTAACTTGGGTGAATATACTTCTTCCCAAAGGGATTATAGTCCAAGTCCATTATGAAGTGGTTTATCAGAGCACAGGTTGGATCTACCTAATATGGAAGAGAGGCACAGTAATGCCTCTTTCAGACTTGGCATTGTCAATGCAGAAATCCTGTCAAGTGTTGGGGATGCCGGGCATGTAGCAAGAGCTCAATAAATGCACTGCAATTTCAGACATATTCTGAGCTGACTCTAATATGACATTACTGCTGCCTTCCCAGCGTTTTTGTAAATTCTGAATTTCTTGTTTCATTTTCCTAAGTCTCTCAAGGGGAATGCCCTATGAACCACTTTTCCACAAGCAACTTTTCAGTCCATGAAATCGAAAACTGGCCGAACATAGACACCTAAGAATACCCTTAGAAATACATTCCATCCTTACCATCATATCGTTCATTATTGAAAGTAAACAGCTGTAAGGAAATCATTTATGAGTATTTAGAGTACCATGTAACAAAGTAAGCCCTTTTTATAATTCTGTGTGTGTGTATGCATATATATATGCATATAAAATTATACACTAATATTCTTTAGTGTAGAAATATTTGTTGAACATAAATTCTTTGTGTTCATATTTAAATATAAGTCTAAAACACCACTTGAATATTTATAGAACTACAACTTCATGGCACAGATCACTGCCTTCTCTCCAATATCTCAACTGTTATCTGTCACTCCCACACTTTTTTTTTTTTTTAAGCCTCACTTTCTTTATATTTTTCCCACAGGGCTAATTGTAAATGTGATTTCCACTTCCAGTGCTATTTTATCACCGAAAGGCTAGCCCACATATTCTGGTTTTGATGGTCTCTACAGCTATAGACCTCCCCACCTCTAATCACTGGATTAACCAGGATTAATTGCTTGACAAGTATCTGAGAAGGAAAAAATGCAGACCAGAGCTTTCAGCACCTAGACACTCAAAACAGTGCGTTAGGGTTTTGTTTTTGTTTTTTGTTATTGTTGCTGTTTTTTAAAGATTTTATTTATTTTTTTGACAGAGAGAGACACAGCGAGAGAGGGAACACAAGCAGGGGGAGTGGAAGAGGGAGATGCAGGCTTCCCGTGGAGCAGGGAGTCCGATGCAGGGCTTGACCCCAGGACCCTGGGATCCTCACCTGAACCCAGGACCCTGGGATCACGGCCTGAGCCAAAGGCAGATGCTTAATGACTGAGCTACCCAGGTGCCCCTAGTGTGTTAGTTTTGAATGCTGTATGTAAGAAAATAATATATATGGTATTTTTCTGCTCTCAGACACTACAAATCTATTCCTGGGTGAGGATATGGGAAGAGGAGTGATTGCCCCAAAGAAAAATTCAAGGAGCTATCACCAGAAGAATGGGAATAAGAGTCGAACAAGCAAATATTAGCCAGAAATTATAGATCTTTTCTGACAACGTGAGGCATAAGTATATTTGTTTGAAAGAAAACTGAACCCTACATTTACCTTATGAGTTCTTTAAAAAAACAAAATACACAGAAGTCTGAAAATAAGCATTTTTTTAAAGAATCAAAACAACTGGAATAATATATTGCTTTCTCAATCGTAGTTAATTACCAGGTAATAGTCAATTCAGGTTTGCTCCATCTGTCCCGAGTATCTAAAGTTAGCGGAACTACACCAGGTCTCCAATTGTACTATGCCTTTATCTGTTGATAGGTTAATTGGCTTCAATTAGTTTGCACACCTTATCAGAACCACTGTAGTCCTTTAGTCTGACCAATCTCTGCAGAATAGTGACTGTTTTCCCAGAAGCAGCTTTCCCCATAATACAAACACACAATATTGTATCTGCTTTCTCTCTCGGGACTTAGTTTGATTCCCCTCTGCTCATATTTCTTTATATGGAAATAAAAATCCTCTAAGTGTTCAAGGACAAATATGCAATTTGTGTTAACTGACCCCACATCTGTGTCCTGACCAGATGCTCCCTGCCATGAGCTCTCTGCTATAGTTCCCACCTCCAAGTCCTCTAGACAGACTGTTTCCTGCCTGCTCCCAAGCCTGGTTCTCCAACCTCACAAGAGAAAATTTCATGTAACTCCCCTTTGGTTAAATTAACCAGAGTCAATTCCTGCTGCTTCCAATAAAATATCCTTATCTGACAAATCATTTATTCAATTGATGTTTTTAAAATGCCCATGATCTGTTGGGCATTGGGTTTCAATGATGGGCAAAACTAGTCTCTGATCATAGGAGCTCACACCATAGAAGAGGGGCTTCTAAGAATAGTGATGAAAAACACACAGGATGTGAGAGGCACGTTGTGTCCCTTTAGATATGGTGATAGAGAGATGACTCTGAGGCTAATTTTAGAGCTCAGATCTAAGTGGAGAGAGGGAGGCAGATGTTTGAAGAGCTGGAGCAAGAACATTCCACACATAGGGAAGAACAAGTACAAAGACAGAGGAAAGAACTTGGCAGTTTTTGTTTTGTTTTAAAGAAAGGCAGACCACCATATACAGTGCCTCATTTGGATATGTCTGGAGCCTTGGAAGCTTGACTACCCTACATTCTCCTAAAAATGGACCTTGAGAGCTTGTTTGGAGGTTCTAGCAGGGGAGTGCAGCTACTCACCACCTTTGACTGAAGAACGGTCCTCCTCTATTGGGGAAGGTTGTCCTCTTTGCCCGAGCCCACAGTTTTGGGAGGTACACACTTGGAGCAGTGAGGAAGGGGACATCTGCCTAGCCAGTCAGATCAGCCAAATCAACCTTGGTGATCAGTGGGGTGACATGTCAGAGCCAGATCACCCTCACATCCAAGAACTTGGCAGTTTTAAGGTGAGTGGTTGAACCTGTGTCGGGTATTTTCACTACAAGCATATTTCCCGTAGACATCTTCCCCGCAAGCGTTTTCGCCACAAATATTTCTGTTGCATAACCAATAGGCTGTATGGTAATTTTGCCATAAAAGAGAAAAAACAACTGGTTGACAGTTTGCTTTCATTTCTCCACTGATGGAGTACTCCCATTTTTATACTATATTCATCTTAGCTCCCATAATAGTCCTCACAGTGGTGCACAGGCTTGAACCCACATTCCCCATGGAAAGTTGAAATGTCCATCAGTGGACATGTGACAATATGCCAAAAAACAAAACAAAACAAAAAACATTGCATAAGGCTTTCATGATGCAGTATAAAGCTCAGTGACAAGTATGCATTCTAGTATCTGAGAACTGATACCTCTCTTAGTGAGGGAAGAAGTTTTAGCAAAAAAAAAAAAAAAGAAAAAAGTGCAGTGCTGAATAAGGAGACAAATCAATTAGCAAAAAAAAAAAAAAGAAAGAAAGAAATGTATAATACTATGAACAAACAACTGTGAAGATGAATGGTTAGGTACAATCCATAAAATAAAATCATTTGTGCAGAACTGCCATGAAAGTATACCATTCATTATAAATGTATTCAAGTATTTTGTATTTTGCAGTCAACCCTTTTAAATCTTGTTATTCACTTTTTATGTTTCATTATGCCCTTTTTAACCAATGCCCCTCTTTTTTGTGTGATTTTGTATTTTGCAGCAAATTTGCCTTATAACCAATTAGTCATGAGGCAAAACTATTTGTGGCAAAGGTGCTTAGGTAAAACTACCAAGAGCAGGTCGAACTGTCTCACTCAGGTCGAACTGTCTCACTCAGGTTATACTTAAGATTGTATAGATAGGGGCACCTGGGTGGCTCAGTCGTTAAGCGTCTGCCTTCGGCTCAGGTCATGATCCCAGGGTCCTGGGATCGAGCCCCACATCGGGCTCCCTGCTCAGCGGGAAGCCTGCTTCTCCCTCTCCCACTCCCTCTGCTTGTGTTCCCTCTCTCGCTGTGTCTCTCTGTCAAATAAATAAAATCTTTAAAAAAAAAAAAAAAAAAGATTGTATAGATAAAGATAGTCTCCTTAAATGCCCCCCCGAGCCCTTGTGGCTATAAAATGTCTGTGAAGCAACCCGACTCTGAAAATGGTATCTCCTTTCACTAAAATTACTTTACCATAAAATTTTTATTTATTCTCAACTTGTTTCATACATTTGAGGCTTATTTCTCAATAAAATTATAAGCCCTTTCAGAACTGGGGACATGTCAGGCACTTTCTTTTTATCCCCATGCATTATGGAATGGTAGGTATCCCATAAAGTGCAGCCATTGACATACCAAGCACCCATCAAGAGCAGATTATTGTTAATCTGTTACCATGTGTGGCAATCATGCTGGAAAGATCTTGCAGCATCCTCTCTATGGGCCGCCTTATTTCTGCATTCATTAATTAAAGCAATTAGGATGGAGATTCTTCATATATCCAGTCTAGCCTGAAAAAGCTGACAGTTCAATTGGATTCATCAACAAAGTCCCTAAAGTTATAAGCTCTTATAATTAGCAATTGACTTAGAGGATTTAGCAAACAATGACAAACACACGGACATTTCCAATCCCTGCTAACACACAAAAATAATCATCTTTAATACACTGTATTAACACCACATACAGAGGGTATAGGCAGTATACGACCAAGTGGAGATCCACTATGTAGTGGATGATTAAAAGATAATGTTTCCAGCATAATTGATTTAAAAAAAAAAAAAAAAAAGGAACAATCACCAGGGAATGTGTCAAATGGTAAGTGATTTGCCTGGAATGTTTCTGGAAGTGGAAAGAACTGCAATACATTACATTTGATGTGATGTGCAGGGATGTCTCAGGAAAATTAAGGGAAATAATTATTTTTTTCTTCTTGGTGGGGAGGCCATTGTCATGTAGCAGGGAGCTGTACTTTCCATTTGTTCCCATGGCAATGAAAAGCTGCATAGTGGGGAGATGATAGAGGCAAATAAGGCAGATGAACTTTATCTCATCTCTGTCTTTTCTGGGGAAGTCTTCATTGGTTAATGAATTTCAGAATTATTTAGCTGTTTGATTTTGTCAAAAATAATGATGTGGTTGGGGCACCTGGATGGCTCTCATCGGACTCTGGATTTCGGCTCAGGTCATGATCTCAGGGTCCTGAGATCAAGCCCTACCTTGGCTCCGGGCTCAGTGGGTAGGCTGCTTGAGATTCTCTCCCTCTCCTTCTACCCCTCCCTGCATCCCACCTCGCTCTATAAGTAAATAAATAAATAAACAAACAAGAAATAAATAACTTTAAATTTTTTTTAAAAAATGATACGGGAGATTTACTTGTCCCTAAAAAGCAACTGTGTAGTCCTGCATGGTTTGTTCTGCCCTGCTTTCTAGACACTCCCTCTGATGCTAATTATACATAGCATGTGACAGGCATATTAATATCCTATAGAACAAATTATGTCTGTTAGTTATTACTAAGTCTTTTGTATAGGCACAGAAGTAGGGCAGGAATTTAAACTGATAATCACAAATCATAATTTACTGTAACACTGAATGGACTGTCTAGTTATGTGGACCCTTAGAAGTTTCATCTGTAAAACTTATCACACATCAAGAATTGCATTAGAATTAAAATGAATGTTGATGAATATTCAGTCACTACCACAATAAACATAATGGCCTTGCATTTTGTCTGTGATTTTTTACAACCAATATCCTCACCTATTTGGATAGCAGTAACTATTTACTGATTAGTAGAAAAGGATTTTTCTGGATAATTATCAGCATACCATACATTTTCTCTGAGCTTCTCAAGACATACAACACTCCGTGGGACAGGCGAACCTATTCAATAGAGCCAACTGGGAGCATTCAGCTGTACACACATATACACAAAAACTCATATTTACTAGTATTTACTCAGATTATTTACTCTTGAATTGTGCATTTTGGTTAGTTGGTTTTGTTTTGTTTTATATTTGGAAGGAACGAACGTTGAGCTAATCCAAATACCTCATTTTAATGTCAAGGAACTGAAGCCCAGGCAGGGGAAGAAACCTGTTGAGTTTACGTGCACCTAACTAGTGTTGAAAATCAACTACAAGAAGGTGTTCAATTCCGTGATGTTTTAAAGAGTAATGTCTTCAAATGAGAATATATGCAAATTAGAATGATCCAGATGGTGAGTGAATAAGACATAATTCCTTATAAGACAACAGTGGCTGTTATTAAATGATTCATTATTTATTGAGTGTAGTCATTGAGCTAAGGGCTTTAACACATTGTCATTCTTGACTCTCTCTACAACAATGTGAGGTAAGCTCTACACTTAAGATTGTATAGATAAAGATAGTGAGGCTTAGAGGGGTGACCTAGCTTACCCAAGGCCTTAGGTAGCAGGCAGCAGAGCCAGAATTTAGGTCCAATTTTATTTGACTCCAAACCCAAGTTCATTCATTCTTTCTTTCTTTCTAATTTAATGAGCAGGGGGAGGGGCAGAGGGAGAGAGAGAGGGAGAGGAGCAGACTCCCTGCTGAGCCCGGAGCCTGATGCAGGCTGAACGCCAGGACCCTGAGATCATGACCTGAGCAGAAATCTAGAATTCAACAGACTGAGCCACCCAGGTGCCCCCAAAACCAAGTGCTCTTTACCACTATGCCATGCTTCATTATCCATCAAATCAGGCAACAAGTGCCATAGGATAGAAGTCTCAATGGAAGTTGCATACGGAGCCCATTCTACCTTTATGTTCTATGATCATATGCAACAGAAACTATGTTTTCTGATACCCAGTCCCAAATTCCTTCCTGTATTCACTTCCATTTCATTGCAGTGTGTCTGGCACATATATTCTCAATCAATACTTGTTCAAGGTGAACAATTGCAAAAAATGGTGAAGTCACTCAAATATGAAATATAATTTCTCTACAAAGAAAATGCTTGTGAACAAAGTAGTAAAATATGCAGCGAAGAAATTCTGCATTCTGAATAAGAGGTGGCTTAGTGGAGTAGATTAGAAGTCAGGTTCTGTGTCTGAAAACCAGTAGAGTCGCCTACAAGCTGTGTGACTTTAAGTACATTACTTAACCTCTTTGATCTTCAGTTGTTCAACTATAATATAGGAGGATAAAACAAATAGCAACCTCGGATGGCTATTGTGCACTAAGTGATATGATCAAAACATAGAGTCTGACATGAGTAGTCAATAAATGACACCCTTGATCACTGCTCTTACCAGCTATGCCTGTGATAGTGGTTTCCGGCATGATTTCACCAAGACCTGTTCTTAAAAAGCAGAAGTTGTCAGTGTTGCCCAAGAATTTCAGAAGCATCTGCTCTTCTGATCATAATAAGGATTTTCAAAATCCACTTTGGTGCCTTGTTCAAAGGGGGAAGTTTGATGAATTACTCTAATCATTTTCATGAGCCTTTCTAAGACTCAAAATTGGAGATAATATTATATACTTCATAGGCTTGTTTTAGAATTAAAAGCTAATGCATGAAAGACAGTGCCTGATACCACATCTTAGGCACTTAATAACAATAATTTTTAAAACAATCAACACTGTTACGATTCTGACACACCAGTTCCAACGTGTGGTTTTTTTCCTTCCCCTAACCACAGAGCAATTCTCCAAGAGCAGGCAGTATCTACAATGCAATTTAATTGTGACACTCTCTACCGGAAAACAGCATGGGATCACATAGGTTAAGGGCTCAGTCCTACAAAACTGCCCCCCTGACCTTCAGAGGCCAATCACAAGTCCACGTAGCCACCTGTGCTTCAGACCAAGCTGCTGTTGATCACAGGTTCCCATGACCTTCTCCTTAGATTCAGTAATTTGTTAGAGCAGCTCACAGAACTCTGTGAAAAGCTTTGCTTACTATTTTACTTGTTTATTATAATGGCTATAGCTCAGGAAGAGCCCAGTGGAAGAGATGCATAGGGCACAGTTTGGGAGGAGGTGGGGCTTTCCATGCTCTCTGACTGGAACACTCTCTTAACACTTCCACATTTGCGCCAATCCAGTGCTCCCCAAACCATGTCTTTTTGAGTTTTTTATTTACATATACATAATTGATTCATTCATTGATCATTGGTGGCTGAACTCAGTCTCTGCCTCTCTCCCCTCTCAGAAGGATGGGGGCGTCAGAGTAAAAATTCCAACTCTCTCATCACAGGACTGCCTGCACTGGCGACCAGCCCCCATTCTAAAACTACCTCAATAACATAACAAAAGACACCTTTATGGCTCTGATCACTTTGGAAATTTAAGGGTTTTAGAAGTTCTGTGCCAGAAATGGGATGAAGACCAAATATACATTTGCTATTATAAATCACAATTTCACAATTATGTAGTCAATAAATGTTAGTTGTAACATTAGTTATCTTTTGCTTCATTAATGCCGTGAAACAAAAGTCTAAACTCAGTGGCTTGTGAGGCCAAGTATTTCTCATTCTCACAAATGTGCAGGTTGACTGACTGACTTGGTTGAAGTAGGTTGGGCAGAGCTGGGCAACTCCACTTCATGAAGTGGGACGGCTGGACGTGGATGCAGGCTGAGGTTGAGTCTGAGACTGAGCAATGTTTTTTCTCACCCCTCTTTGTAACAGTAGATCCCCAGGGCATGTTTTATTCATTTGAATGTCAGGGGTATTGGCATAAGCCAAACCATGCCTCTGCTGCAGTCATGCTTGTTAATACTTCACAGACTAAAGCAAGTCACATGGCCTAGCCCAAGCTAGTGGGAAAGGGAAGGAAAGGGCATCTGCCCAAAAAAACGAAGGACAGAAAGGAAGATCTGATAAATAATAATCAAATCCATCACAGTTAGATTCCAAGTATTCATGAGTTAGACCAATTTAATCAATATCATTATTTATCAAATAAACTTCCCTCCTGGCCTCTGGACAGCCAAACCCTGGATAAGATCAGGTTCAATTTTCCCCTATGATAATTTGCTACAGACCACATTGGAGAAAACTGGCCCTCTGGCAGTAAGGCAGCATTTAGAATTCCAAATAAGGAAAGCTAGAGCTCAGGGCACTGCATAGTGAAGCATACACCAACTCTGAACGCTTATTACCATCAGAGGATATGACACCTTCAATCTATCTCAAAAGAAAAATGATATCCTTCCAAATCAGATGGCAGCTGATATAGGAATGCTGTGCACTTGATGCAACAGAATATTTCATATACAGTGTATCAAAAGGAGGCTTAAAACCAGAGACAAGAGCTCATATGAGCTTCATAGTGAATTTAAGGGGACACTTTACTCTAGTTTGTCAAAACAGGTTTGTAAAAATAGCTCATAAGGAATAATGTGGGAATTAGAAATAAAATGTGTAATGTGTAGCGAAGTGAGAAAGCATGGTGTCCAGACCCAGCTCTACAATTCATCTGCGCTGTGATGGTTTAAACTCTGCCTTTCTTAGCCTCAGCAGTTTTATCTCGGGAGTGGTCAAGAGTTGAACTTAATTCCTAACCTCACTATCTGCGTAATCTTGGCCACTTTTTCTTTCTGACACAGTTTCCTCATTTGAAAATAAGTATCTACTTTCATGGGACAAACCTTGATATGTCAAAAGTTGAAAATAGGGCCTGCTAGAGAGTAATCACTTATCAAATATTAGCTTTTATGGATATAAGCAGCATTTTCATCATGAGATACATAATGAGAGTATATAGGAATTTACTCTACCAAGGACCTTCAAAACAAGATCTCTACTTTTTAGGGTGTGAGAGTTTATAAGAGGACTGAAAATTCATTAACTATCAAAAGGCATCATCTGTGCCATCTCTCTTTGAAACTGAGCTTGTCTTTATGACTTGGAGAAACAGAACACTACAGAAACTCCAGGTGACTCCTGAGGCTAGGTTAGACAAGGCCTGCTGCTTCTGCTAGTCTCTCCTGGAACACTCTCTCTGGGAGCCTGCAGGTGTGATGTAACAAGCTCCGTGATCTTGAGGCTGCTATGTAGCAAGACCACACCCCAAGACCCCATGGAGAGTGAGAAATGCATGAGGTGCTTCAGCTTGTCCACCCAGACCCAGCCAGAGAAGCCTTCAAGATCTCCCAGCCCCATAACAGACACATGAAAAAATGTTCATCATCATTAGCCATCAGGAAAATTCAAATCAAAACCACATTGAGATACCACCTTACACCAGTTAGAATGTCAAAAATTGACAAGGCAAGAAACAACAAATGTTGGAGAGGTTGTGGAGAAAGGGGAACCATCTTACACTGTCGGTGGGAATGCAAGTTGGTACAGCCACTTTGGAAAACAGTGTGGAGGTGCCTCAAAAAATTAAAAATAGAGCTACCCTATGACCCAGCAATTGCACTACTGTGATATGACGAAAAGAAGGTCTATATGCACCCCAACGTTCATAGCAGCAATGTCCACAATAGCCGAACTGTGGAAAGAGCCAAGATGCCCTTCAACAGATGAAGGATAAAGAAGATGTGGTCCATATATACAATGGAATATTACTCAGCCATCAGAAAGGATGAATACCCAACTTTTGCATCAACGTGGATGGGACTGGAGGAGATGATGCTAAGCGAAGTAAGTCAAGCAGAGAAAGTCAATTATCATATGGTTTCACTTATTTGTGGAACATAAG
>NC_138369.1:42038632-42077340 GCF_054177405.1 Leptonychotes weddellii | reverse complement strand
AGGGGAGGGGGGTGGGGGGATGGGTTAGCCCGGTGATGGGTATTAAGAAGGGCATGTATTTGCATGGAGCACTGGGTGTTATATGCAAACAATGAATAGTGGATCACTACATCAAAAACTAATGATGTACTGTATGGTGACTAACATAATTAAAAAAAAAAAAATCTCCCAGCCCCAGCCACCACTACATGACTACAATTGCTTGGTGGAATCTAAGTGACAACTGCCTCACTGGGTGTAGTCAACCTCAGACTCAGGGGTAAAAATCAGTGACTGTTACTTTTTTCCAGTGACTCTTTTCCCATGATTTGTCATGTGCCAGTAGATACCCAGATTGTAGTAATCCTGCAGCGCCCCAGTGGAACGAGGGAACCAATAGTATGAAGAGACCCAGGTCAGGCTGCCCCAAAATGTGCTCCTATGGCATATTGCTTATTTTCTTTTTTAAAAAATTTTATTTGTTTATTTGACAGAGAGAGAGAGAGAGCACAAGCAGGGGAGAGGGAGAGGGAGAAGCAGACTCCCCGCTGAGCAGGGAGCCCAATGCGGGCCTCCATCCCAGGATCCTGGGATCATGATCTGAGCTGAAGGCAGATGCTTAACTGACTGAGCTACCCAGGTGCCCCAGCATATTGCTTATTTTCAATAAAAGTTCCTTAAGAGACATCTGTGCAAGAAGGACACTCAGAACTTCCTTAGTCCCCCTGAAACCAGGAAACACATCTCCTATGGGAAAGGTACCCTCCTTGTACCAGGAGGTAAAGAGACATCCTTATCACCAGAGATGGGACATTTAGAGCTGAGAACACTGTGTAAACAACCCTTGTTACTTTTTATAATGTATTGCTCCAGCCCAAATTCTGTTTAGGATTCCTTACTAATCGAAGCTCCCAAGGTGAAGTGTGCTTTGTCCTATCAGATTTACTGTGTCTTCGTCTAAGAAGTATAAAAAAACTCTCTGCCTTGGTCATTTCTTTAGGTCTCAATTTCATTATTGGGCCTCCATGCACACATACTAAAACTGCTTTTTTTCTTGTCATCTGCCTCATGTCAATTTAAATCTTAGTCTAGCTGAAAGAACTTTGGACTGGGAAGAATTTCAGCCTCCCTTCATGAGCCAGAGAGGGTGGGGCTCTGGCTCACCCTCTCTATGTCAATCAGAATAACTCTCCCTCATATACTGGATATATCAAAATATATATTTTTTCTTTTTTAATTTTGAAGGAAAAAAAGACTTTTACTGGTTAAGGAGTTTGAAAACCATGGAACTAGATACTATCTCAATGGTCTTCTAGATCCACAGTTTCAAATAAGAAGTTCACATTAAATAATAACAGTGCTTGCCTATGTACTATAAGCCACACGCACTGTGCACAGTGCTTTATATACACTGAATCATTAAATGTTCATCATGCTCACCAGCCCAAGGTCAAGCAGCTGTGAAACAGTACAGCAGGATGTGAATCCAGGCATTCTGATCTTGGGCTCACACTTGTAATGAGATCACAAGTGCTAAGCTGAACTGTACTGCTTAACAAGGAACAGTCCTCACGCTTCTTAAGCAAAGTTGTGAATGAGGGCGGCATCTACTTGTAAGTTGAGTATCAGCTACATGGCACAATTAGCTTCTAAAATATTGCCAACCCAAATCGCTGACCCCAACTGCACATCCTCTTGGGTAAGGGTTTTTCCACTTGGGAGAAGTAATTCATTAAGTCATTTACACATATTAATTTCTCCAGTGGACAAGTAATGTTCTACGAGGACTCAAAAATAAGAGAAGAGAGACAAAGTTTATTGGTGGAAATGCCATGAAAATATTTTTTCCAAGCAAGATATAGAGCCCCAAAGGGCTGTTTCATGTGTAGTGGCAGAGACAATGAGTGGTAGAGGAATTCAGATGAAGAAGAGCGTGTGGAAATCTGACCCTAACAGAATTAGAAGAGGTCCTCAAATGAAGATCTATATTTCTTTATTGAATCTTTCCAAAGGATCAGCCTTACCAGAACAATAATCAATAATAATATGATTTATTGTTAATACTATTTATTGAATCCCCAGTATATACAATAATTTAAAAAAGTATTATATGTAGGGGCGCCTGGGTGGCTCAGTCGGTTAAGCGTCTGCCTTCAGCTCAGGTCATGATCCCAGGGTCCTGGGATCAAGCTCTGCATTGGGCTCCCTGCTCAGCAGAGAGCCTGCTTCTCCCTCTCCCTCTACTGCTTCCCCTGCTTGTGCTCCCTCTATCAAATAAATAAAAAATCTTTAAAAAAAATTATATGTAGTTATTTCAATCATCTTATCATTAGTATTTGCATTGTGCTTATAAGGAAACTGAGGCTCAGATGGGTTTAACACTTGCTCAGGCCATAGAGCTAACTAATAAATGGAGAAAACAGAATTTAAATCTGAGATTCAGTGACTAACTTTGATCTATGCTCTTTCCTCAGAGACATAAGAGATATCTTGGGGTGAGATTATCTCCCTCTAACTATACACAGAAGGCATACCTATATTTTATCTATATCTATATATAAGAGATAGAAGAGTCAGGTGTTCGATCTACCTGACTCATATATACATTTATATAAGATATCTATATGTAAAGATATCTATATGTATCAAACACCTGACTCTTCTATCTCTTCTTTAAAATGACACAAGAAAAAATTACATGAGATAAATTACGTGGACACGCTCTGTAAACTGAAAGCACTACCATGTAATCTCCAAGGAAATGTGACTCTGAGACAAAAAAAAAAAAAAAAAGATAAATCTAGCCTAGCACTGAAACCTATATGTTGTTTGGGCAGTGGCTGGCATGGAGAGAAATCTAGGATCAAAACCAATTGGTAAGAAAGAGGGATTCATGAGGCACAAACAGATTCCAACAGGTGGGATTATGCTCCATGAGAGACCTATATGTGGTTGCCAACACTGTGAGAAACTCTGCCATATTTTCTATTTATAACCTCATGTCATGGTGTGGCCATGATTTACTGTGTCTTGGACACCTCTAAGGCACTGCAGGGTTCATCTACTGAGGTGACATAAATTCCGCACATGACTGAAAGCAGCTCACGCCACACAATAGAACTTATGGAAAAGTTCGAGGAGCAATACAGAAAACTTCATACACTCTTTCACAAATTTTAACATTTTGCTACATTCTTTATCTTATTCTCTCTCTTCCTTCCTCAGCATGTGTATGCGTGCACAGGCATCGAAGTGTGTGTGTGTGTGTGTGTGTGTGTTTCTATGCCTTTATACCTCAGTGTCTATTTCCTAAGCACAAGGACATTATCTTATATAACCACAGTTAAGTTATCAAATCTGGAAACTCAACGCCAATGTCTTTCATGGCTTTGTCATTTTTGAAGAATATGTCCAGTTTTTTCTTTCTTTTTTTAATAAATGTCCCTCATTTTCAGTGTTTTTGATGTCTCCTCATGATAAAATTCTGGTTAGGCATTTCTAACCAGAACACTATACAGATAATGACATGTCCTTTTTTCAATGTATTGTATCCAAAGATTCCTGGTGTCCATCTGCATTTATTGATGATCTTGATGATCTCTCTCAGTTAAGATACTGGGTTTCTCCTCTGGATACTGTTCTTTCTCTTGCCAAGAATAAGTGATCTGTGGGGAAATACTTTGGTAGTACTAACTTCTGAGTCCATGATTAAGGGTCAGACCCCTGGCTGCCTATAGGTTTCTGCCCCCCAAACTTCCACATTCCCCTACTGATAAGATGGGTGCAAGATGACTGTCATAACAAACATTTGGGCATTGCTTGATACAAGAAAGGGTAGCAATAAAAACACATTTTATACTTCCTCTCCAGATAAGCTGACATAGACCCATTTTTCCTTGCTTTTTCCCTCTAACTGTAACTATCAACTCTGGAAATGGCTTAAGAGACAATCAAAGGAGAGCTCTGAAAATGGTCAGAAGGTGATCTGCAACCCCCTATGCAACTGAAGGCAACTCAGACCTATTGTTGCCCTATACATGATCTAGCAATCAAAGTCCAAGTAGGTTTGTTTCTCCCAAGAAAACAGGAATGTTTCTTTCTTTCTTTTTTTTTTTTTTAAAGATTTTATTTATTTATTTGACAGAGAGAGACACAGCGAGAGAGGGAACACAAGCAGAGGGAGTGGGAGAGGGAGAAGCAGGCTTCCTGCCGAGCAGGGAGCCTGATGCGGGGCTCGATCCCAGGACCCTGGGATCATGACCTGAGCCGAAGGCAGACGCTTAACGACTGAGCCACCCAGGCACCCCAAAACAGGAGTGTTTCTGACACCACTGACAAGGGAGATCTATTGGGAGTCCCACCAGAAACAAGCAGTCAGGGGAAACACCCTCTTTCCTTCCTTGGCCTGAGATTCTCATTTTACCTGGAGATATACTGAGGTGGGCAGAGCAGGTCAAATCAACAAGGAGGATCCACCTGTAGCAAGGATTTGTAACCAGGAAGCATGTTTGCCCTATAGGCCTGAGACTATTTCCCCCCATCTAGACACACAGAGGTAGGTAAGGGAGGGACCCAGCTACAGCAAGCATCCTGATCCAAGGAGCCTCTTTGTTCCTGCAGACTCATGACTTTCCTCCTTCCTCCCCTATACAGAAAAATCAAGAGGTGGGGGGAATAGTAGAAGCATCTCACCACAGCCCTCTTCCACCAAAACACCCATAGCCTGGCCTCTGGAAACCTGTGCTGCTCCCTCAGGCAGCACCATCAGGGACCAATGGGAGTTGAAGTAACACCTGATAAACCAAGCAGACCAAAATAACACTGCAAAGACAGTAAAAATTAAGCTGCCATTGGAATCACAGTTCACAGAAGTAGACCAAGACCCACTTGCTAAACTTTAATGCAGTGACTGCCTGCCTGCCAAAATTAAAGCTTCAACTAGGTCCCAGAGTCTACTAATAAATAATATATGCAGGATACAAGTCAAAATTACCCATCATACCAAGAACCAAGACAATCATAAGTCAAATGAGAAAAGACATCCAAATGATGCTAACACTGAGTCAATCAGATGTTGGAATTATCTGACAAAGATTTTAAAGATGTCATTATAAAAATGATTCAATGATTACTTACAGATTCTCCTGAAACAAATGAAATAAAAAAAGATTAACGCCTCATCAAGGAAAATAGTAAGTTATTAAAAAATAAAAAGGAAATGATAGAACTTAAATTTACAATAACAAAAAAATACTCACTAGATGAGCTCAGGAAAAGAGTGGAGATGACAGAGGATACAATCAGTAACTTTGAGCATGTATTTATACAATCCACCCTATTTAAACAAAAGACAACAGACTGGAAAACAGCAAAGAGAGCCTCAGTCACCCGTGGGATAATAAAGGACACAACATCTCTATTTTCAGAGCCCCAGAGGAGGGGAGAAAGAGAGTGAGGTTAAAGAACATCAAAATAAATCATGGCTGAAAGCTTCCCAGTGTGGATGAAAGATACAAATTTACAGATTCCAGAAGTTGAACTGACCCCAAACAGGATAACCCAAAAGAAACACATGCCAAGACACATCATAATTAAACTTCTGAAAACAAAAGACAAAGAAAAAAAATCCCAAAAGGAACATTATCTTTAGAAGAATACCAATTTGAATGGCAGGAGATTTCTTATGGAAATGATGAAGGTCAGAAGGGCATATTTTGCAAGTGCTAAAAGAAAAGAACTGTCAACTGTGAATTCTTTATCCAGTGAAATTACACTTATAAGGGGGTAACAGAAATTACTCAGTTGAAAAAAAAAAGTTCTTTGCTAGTAGAGCTACTCTAAAAGGAAGTTCTTCAAACAGAAATGACAAAAGGAGCAATCTCAGAGCATCAGGAATTAAGAACAGATGGAGTAGAAATGTGGATATATGCAAAAATCAATAAGCTTCATAAATCATCAATGATGATTAAGACAAAAATTCCAACACTGCCTGTTACCCAAGATAATGATTTTTAAAACTGGGGAAAGGTAAAGAGACCTAAATGAAAGTGAGGATTCCAAAATTCACTCAGGTGGTAAATTCTTGATTCCAATAAATTGCTATGAGTCATACATGTATATTTTAACCACCTGAACAACCACTATGAAAAATATACAAAGAGATAGACTCAAAAACACTAAATAAACGAGTTGGAATCATCAGAAATGTTTAAGTAACCCAAAGAAAGACAAGAAAAGAAAAACAGAATAGAATCAGAAAAGACATTAATAAAATGGCAGACTGAAGTATTAATATATCAATAATTACCCTAAATGTAAATGGTATAAATATGCTAATGAAAAGACAGGGATTAGGGGATGCCTGGGTGGTTCCATCAGTTAAGTGCCTGCCTTTGGCTCAAGTCATGATCCTGGGGTCCTGGGATCAAGCCTTACATCAGGCTCCCTCTCCCTCTGCCCCTCCCCAACTCCCCGCTCATGCTCACTCTCTTGTGCTCTCTCTCTCTCTCAATCAATAAGAAAAGACAGGGTTTCACAGAATAGATTTAAAACATGACCAAAATACATGCTACTTAAAAGAAACTCATTTCAAATTTAGCTACATAGATAGGTTGAAAATAAAAGGGTAGAAAAAGATGTACCATGCAAATATTAATTCTTTTAAAAAAGCAGGAATCGCTACTTATTATCTCATAAAGTAGACTTCAGAGTAGAGACAATTACTAGAGATAATGAAAAATGTTATAATATGATAAAAGAATCAATTTACCAGGAAGACATAATGATCTGACATGTATAATCACCAAAAAACAAGCCTCAAAATGAATGAAACAAAAACTGATACAACTGAAATATATTATAGACAGATCCACAGTATAGCTGGTGGCTTCAACACTCCCTTCTCAGCAACTGGTTAAACAACTAGACAGAAAATCAGCAAGGATATTGAGATATGAACAACATAGTTAACCAGCAGGATCTAATTGACATAAATAGAACACTCGATCCAACAAGAGAAAAATATACATTTTCTTTCAAATGCCCCCAAACATTCACCAATATAGACCATATATTGAACTATATAAAACAAACTGCAACAAATTTAAAAGAATTAAAATCACTTAGAGTGTTCTAGAATACCAATGGAATCAAATTAGAAATTAATAACAAAGAGACAACAGGAAAATCTCTTAATATGTAAAGGTTAAATAAGACACTTCTAAACAATTCATGGGCTAAAGAGGAAATCTCAAAGGAAATTGTAGGTATCACAGGAGTGACTGGACATAAGCATTTCATATCAAAATTTGTGGGACACAGCTAAAACACTTCCAAGAGGGAAATAGCTTACTAAATGTTTACTTTAGAATTGAGGAAAGTTCTAAAATTAGTAACCTAAATTTTTACCTCAAGAAACTGGAAAAAGGACAAAATAAATCCAAAGCAAGCAGAAAGAAGGAAATAATAAAAGGAGAAACCATTGAATTTGAAAATAGGGAATGGATAAGAGGAAACAAATCAATGAAAAAATCTATTAAAAAATCAATAAAATTTATAAACTTCTAGTAAAACTGATGAAAATTAAGACATAAGCCACCAACCTGGAATAAAATAAGATATATTACTAGAAATCCTACAGTCATGAAAATGGTATGACCAACAACTTTATATTCCTAAATTCAGGTACTTAAAAGAAATAAATCAATGCCTTGAAAACTAAAAACTTCTTAAACTCAATTAAGATGAAATAGAGGCACTTATCTCTCTAATTTTATGTTTCAAAAGTCTCATTAAAAATGCTTTTAAAAATATCAATACCTAGGGGCACCTGGTGGCTCAGTCATTTAAGCATCCGACCCTTGATTTAGGCTCAGGTCAATGATCTCATGGTAGTGAGATTGAGCCCCTGCCTCTGGCGACTCTCAGCTCAGCTCAGTGAGGAGTTTGCCTGAAGATTCTCTCCCTCTGCCCCTACCTGCGCCTGCACATGCTCATGTATGTACTCTCGTTTTCTAAAATAAATAAATCTTAAAAAAAAGATGAAATTGTCACAATCTAAATAGTACTGTAATAACCAAGTAAATCAAATCCATAATTTAAATCTCTTGAAAAAGTAATCTCTAGGTCCAGAGGGATTCACTGAACAATGCTAACAAACACATAAGAATTAACACCAATTTTATCCAATCTCTCCTAGAAAACAGAAGAAAAGGAAATACTTCTCAACTTGTCTTATGAAGCCAAAATTGCTTTGATACCAAAACCTGGAAAAAACAGCACAGAAAAAAAACAATAATAAACAAAAAACAGACCAGTATCTCTCATTAACTCAGATGCAAATCCTTAACAAATAATTAGAAATAAAATTTAACAGTGTATACAAAGAATTATACATCATAACTAAGTGGGATTTATTTTAAATATGCAAGGCTGGTTCAACATTAGAAAATAAATCAGTGCAATCCACTGTATCAACAAGCTGAAGAAGAAGGATGATATGATCTTATGTCTATGTTCCCTACTGTCCCTCTCTTAGTGCCTGAGTTCTGGCCAGATGGACCAGGGCTACTCAAGAGGTTCTCTGGAAAAGGGCACATTCCTTCCAACACTAGAGTCTTTATGAAAGGCTCCTTGTCATTTAGGCATTTGTTGAACACCTACCAGGTACTGAACTTTTTATCTGGTGTTCCCATATTTTATATTATTGAATCTTTATGGCCTTCACTTTTCAAATGAGGAAGCAAATTCCAAGAGGCAAAAAAGATTTGCCTAAGGTCATACAGCTATTAGATAGAGGAGCTGGTGTCTAAATCCAACACCCATGTTCATTATGCCCTCCACTGATGACAAGAAGGAGGCTATCACAAAATCTGGGCATTTTAAAAATTGGAAGGAAATGTAGACTTTTAGAGGTCCAACTTCCTCACCTATCAATGAGAGGTGGAGGGACAGTCTTAGAGCTTCCTTCCTGGGAGCCCAGGGCAACACCATGAACATAAACACCACACACCATAAATAAATATTCCATGCAAATTACAAACTAACGGAACTCTAACTTTTCTACAGATTGCACATACTATCTCAATAATTTTAATATTTTATTGCACACAACTATAAAAGCAAAAGAAATCAAAACATATAAAATCATTTACCCAGAGTTCCAACACACTGACAAATCCCTAACAAACTACTTTTTTTTAATCATTTTTGCATATTTCTCTCCAGTTCCTGTTTACCTGCCAATGTTTTTTTATAAAATTTTTCACTCAGTCATTTGATACTTTTAATTAGGCACCTCATATCAGGTTAGAAATCTGCTGGACTTTGGGGATGTAATGAAAAGCAAAAATAGTCTCTCTAGCCTCATGCTGCTTAGATAGTGGTAAGTCCATTTTTATTATTTTATCTTAGTAATGTTCTTACATGTCCACATAATTTTATTTGGAGCTATGAAAACATTCCATTTAGGTAAAACATAATTTGTGTATTTTAAATGTAGAATTTTTTAACTGTTTCTCAATTTTTACTATTTTCGGTAATAATACAGTTTTTATTTGTCTTCCTTTTGCTTTACATTATTTCTTTCCTTAGACTTCATAAAGAGAGTATGTATATCTTTCTGGTATTCAAACATATTTCCAAGTTTATTTCTGAAACAGCTGTCCACAGCTATCAGGAAGATACAATGAGTTTTACCATATATGTAGCAACTTTAGGTACTGAGATATTTTTAAAAATTATTTATTTATTTATTTATTTGAGAGAAAGAGAGAGAGAGAGAGAGATAGTAGCTTGGTGGGGAGGGGCAGAGGGAGAGGAAGAGGAAGTCTTAAGCAGACTCTGCCCTTAGCATGGAGCCCAATGTGGGGCTCGATCTCAAAACTCTGAGATCATGACCTGAGCCGAAACCAAGGTTCAGACGCTTAACCGATTGAGCCACTCAGGTGCCCCTAGGTGTTGAGATTTTTAAAATCATTTTTAATGAGACTTTTGAAACATACACAAAATTAGAGAGAGAGTCTAATGGGCCCCCATGTAGAAGACACACATTTTAACAATCATATACCACTTTTTGAAGTATTTCTTTTATTGGAATGGGACTGGGAGTTATTTTTTTTCACCCAACGCCCACTAAATAAATATGCTACGAGTGACATTTCAAGTTATAGTTTCAAAGTAAGATGAATCCAAACATTTCCTAAACAAGTCAGTTTCTACTTAGAGAATATCACATAGAGAAAATTTGAATTGCATGCCACATCTGGATGAACTGAAAATGTAGCTTTGCATATTTATGCCAAGGGGAGGTTTAAAGAAGGAAAATGTTTTTTAAAAAATTTATTTATTTGAGAGTGAGAGAGAACTAGTGAGCATGAGTGGGGGAGGGGCAAAGACAGAGAGAGAATCTCAAGCAGACTACCTGCTGAGCATGGCACCTGGCATGGGGCTCGATTTCCTGACCCTGAAATAATGACATGAGCCAAAATCAAGAGTGGGCCACTCAACCAATTGAGCCACCCAGGTGACTAGAGGGAAAATCTTTTGACTTGAGTTTATCTAGCCCTTACTCTACTTGCTTCAAGTTTAAGTGCAAGGTAACTATGTGACCCCAAGGTAAAAATACTGGGAAAGAAAATGGGTCAGAAAAAGAAAAAAATAATGAATACAACAAATTTTCATTATATTTTATGTATAACGTTCTCATATTAATTTTCAGGTGGCTGTTTATATAAATTTGTTTTTATTGTTCATTTAGTATCTTTTTATGTTATAATTATTTATGAATCTTTGGTGGGATGGATTTCAGCATATTTTTCATATTATAGGGAATATAATATTATCATTATCTGTGCATACATATGTATATAATTTATAATATTTCATTATAGGGAATAATACATATTATTGTATATCTTACTACTAATAATAATTACATACACACACACACACACACACACAGAGGATTCTGATGTTATAGTCCATTCTACCTAAAGAAAGTGACTAAATCACAGGAACAATGCACAGTAGTTATTGGGGGAGGTCACTGAGAGAACATTGCTGCTGGTTGACCAGTGAGCTAGACCTCAACAATCAGAGGCTCTGTACCCCTCCCCTGTTCTTGGAATGTGCATTCCGCTTGCTTTCCTTGTTTCCAGAAGCTGCTGCAAGGACACAGCCTTGAGATAGTATTGTGATGTTGAGAACGTCTGGACAGTATACATGATGGAACCCAGTTAAGGCCTCTATACAAGCTTTTAATATTTGGTGGGCAGGTGCAGAGATCTACTCTTCTTGCCGCTGCCTAAGACAAGGGTCATATGTAAGATCCCTTATTAAACCTGCCACCTACCTATCTGGAGTACCTTGCCTCTTTCTTCAGTCTCTCCCTGCTATCCATGTATGAGGGCCAGTTTCAGATTATACCTGGAGAAGTTCTCGAGGGGGGCTATGAACCAACAGCAGTCTACACCATCACCCAAAGAATCAACGTTTAGAGACAGATATCATGTTTGCCATGGCTTTGCAGTATGGAGAGAGCTTGTGTTTTGAAAGCAATGTATTTGGGTTCAAATTCTGACTCTGCATTCTATTAGGTTGTGTTAATTCAATATTTAATTTAATTTTTTTTAAGATTTTATTTATTTTTTTGAGAGACAGAGAGTACAAATGCACAAGCAGGGGGAGTGGCAGGCCAAGGGAGAAGCAGGCTCCCTGCTGAGCAGGGAGCCCAACGTGGGACTTGATCCCAGGACTCTGGAATCATGAGTAAGCCAAAGGCAGACACTTAACTGACTGAGCCACCCAGGCACCCCAAGATTTAATTCTCTGAGCTACATTTGCAAAATGGAAATAGCACATACATTTAAAAAAAAGGCTGTTGTGGTTACTGAATTATATTATGTAAAGTAAATTCCACTATATAAAGATATTCAACAGATGGTGGTCGTGGTGAAGGAGGAAGAAAAGAAAGAATTTATGAGTTTACAACCAAAATCTTTCAAAAAAAAAAAAAAGAAAAATAAGAATATTTTTCTTTGGGTGTGTTCATGTGTCTGTGTGTGTTGTCATAGGAAATGTGTTTCTTACATAGACCACAGTCAAGTAAGTTTAAAAAAAAATATCTGTGGAGACAATTTAATACTGTGAGGATGGTGTTAGTACCCATTTCATAGGGTTGTTCTTAAATGAGTTTCAGCAAAGTACTTGAGGTAACATCTGCACAAAGTAAACAACTGGTAAGAGTTAGCAATTACAACTAGTTGCTGCAGTTACAACTGGTATTAGTGACTTTGTCACTCTGTCTCCATCCATGTGAACTGTGTGATTTGATATATACTCAACCTCTGTCTGTCTACTATGCCATGCCTTCTGCTAGAAGAGCAAAGAAAGACCTTCCTGTATCACTGGTTTCCAGAACGTGGAACAAAAGCCAACAGTGGAGAGAAGAGTCTAAAATAAGACAACCAACTTTTAATTTTGCCAAGGACACAAGAACAACAACAAAATCTTCCTACATCTTATCATTATCGTCACCACCACCATCATCACCTCTTACAAACCAAGAACATTTAAATACTTATAAATAAAACAGAAAAATAATCCTAGAATAAAGTTAATCACATAAATGTAAATTTATGAAAAATCTGATGGTATTTTACTTGCACCTCCTTAGAGCAAAGTGAAACATATTCCTAGATCAGAGTCCATTCAAGAGGCAGCATTCAAGATCCACATTTTTCCTAATCCCTGGATTCTTAAACTTTAAAGCTATATCCTCAACTTCTGTGAGATTTGGTTCTTATTTCTAGAGGATATGATCACATATATCTGTTTCTATATGTATGCACCTACTTGTGCATTCACTTATATCTTAACGTGTTAAAGGTGCCTCAAGTTCCAGTTTCTACTATTATCTAATCATGGATTGCTGGAGAAAAACAAATATTTATGTTCTTCCAGCTTTCACTTTCATTCTTATATGCGGGCAGAGTTTGTAAAAAGCATGGATTAATAATCTGTGGTTACCTTCCTATACAGAGGCGCCAACAATTTTCTTGGAGTTGTGACAAGAGACAAAGAATAGGAAATGACTACTTAAAGATATATATTTTAGGGGTGTCTGGGTGGCTCAGTCGTTAAGCGTCTGCCTTCGGCTCAGGTCATGATCCCAGGGTCCTGGAATCAAGCCCCGCATCGGGCTCCCTGCTCTGCAGGAAGCCTGCTTCTCCCTCTGCCACTCCCCCTGCTTGTGTTCCCTCTCTCGCTGTGTCTCTCTCTGTCAAATAAATAAAGTCTTCAAAAAAAAAAAATAAAGATATATATTTTATAATCTTTGAAAAAGCAAAAATTAAGACAGCAAAGAGGCTTTCTGGGAAGACAAGGACTATGGTCACACTTGTTAAAGAACCAGCAACTCCTAAACTTCCTTTAATACTTTCTGATACTTTGGGATGATTGAACATTTATCTTAGAGTTCCAATTTAAAATCTCTTGCGTTTACATTTCTTGAAAATTTTTTTTCAACCATTCAAACAGGAAAAGGTAAGTACAAACTAAAAGACATGTGACACTATTATGAACAGATCTATCTCCCAGAAACTTGAGGAATGATCATCTTAGAACTGAGGTAATATACTGTATACTTTCTCGACTAGATGTGTCTAAATGATGTGTCCAGGGCAATTTCAGTAGGTGAGCTGAGAAACTCAAGAAGGAACATTTCACTGATAAGTTTTAACTCTCCAGAGAACATGCACATTTGAGAAAAAAAAGAGAAATAAAGAAAAAGTTGAACCCAAGGGAAAGGAGGTGTATTAGTTATCTACTGCTGTGTAACAAATTACCCTAACACTGACTTGAAACAACATTTATTTTCTCGTATATTCTGTGGGTTAGAAATCTAGACACAGCTTAATTGGGTCCTGTGGCTCACAGTCTCTCATATTGCTACAGCCAAGGTGCCAAATGGGATGGAATCTAATTTCAAAGATCGAAAGAGGGACTGTTCCCCTCACCACCTTTGCTTATTTTATCTATTACAAGTTGAGTCTCAAGCTTTGGCTGACACATACAGAGAAGAGGGTCACAAAAGCATGAAACAAAGAGGTGAGGAGCACTTGGGGCCATTTTAGAGATCCCATCCCAAGAGGTCAGAAGGCTCTATTTAATCATAAATTTCCCAACATTAAAAATCAGAAAAGTAGGGGTGTCTGAGTGGCTCAGTCAGTTGAGCATTTGAGTCTTGGTTGTGGCTCAGGTCATGATCTCATGGGTCAAGGGATCCAGCCCCACATTAGGCTCTGCACTCAATGGGAAGTCTGCTTGTGATTCTATCCCTCTACCCCTTCCCCTATCCTCTCCCTCTCAAAATAAATAAATACATCTTTCAAAAATAAGAAACCAGAAAAGTAGAATTATAAGGAAATCATACACACTAATACTGGGAATACTTTCTGTTTTGTTCCAAGTGCATTCCAGTTCTAACAACAGTGCCTGGCACACAATTTAATGAAGGACGGTGTGGAGGATGTACAAGTCATGGCCCTGTCTGGGCCTCCAATTTATACATCTTCACAATCAGAGGTTTGGAGTGTGTAATCTCCACTCTATGATCCTTCCAGCTCTGGACACTGGAGGAGACATATTTTCACACATCATGGGGACTGCCACTTACAGTGCATTGATATTATCCAGTGTAAAGCAATCCTCACACTACGGACAAATGGATATAATAGAACCTTGGATTGAGGAAAATAATAATGTTCACTGGTGCCAGTGAACATTAAGAAAACGGCAGAGCTATCACTTCTCTTGTTCCTTCTTCAGTGCCATTAAAGGGTGTAAAATGTTCTGATCCAATTAAGTCTAACAAAGTCCACACACACACAAACACACACACACACACACACACACACAATGAACTGTATCAGAAAGACAACTGGAAATAAAAATTGCTCCACTCTTGGGGCGCCTGGGTGGCTCAGTCGTTAAGCGTCTGCCTTCGGCTCAGGTCATGATCCTGGGGTCCTGGGATCGAGTCCCACATCGGGCTCCCTGCTCCGCGGGAAGTCTGCTTCTCCCTCTCCCATTCCCCCTGCTTGTGTTCCTGCTCTCGCTATCTCTCTCTCTGTCAAATAAATAAATAAAATCTTTAAAAAAAAAAATTGCTCCACTCTTGTTAATAACATACCTTACTGTAAGTCTTCATTTTATATTTACATTTTGTTCCCTTATGAGGTGCTTTCTCAGTTGTGATAACTATTCAAAACAATTCAGGAAATAAACTGATTTTAGAGCCAGATCTTTGAATCTTAGTATCAGCATTTGTTAAGCCACATTTTTTTAAAAAAATAATAAAGTATGTTGAATTATATTACTCTCACTAAAATATTAATGGTGTTTTTAATAGTAACACTTAGTGAGAGCCATTTTTTTTTAAGAGTATAGAAGTCTTTTTTTTTTTTTTTAAAGATTTTATTTATTTATTTGAGAGAGAGAATGAGAGAGAGAGAGCATGAGAGGGGGGAGGGTCAGAGGGAGAAGCAGACTCCCTGCCGAGCAGGGAGCCCAATGCAGGACTCGATCCTTGGACTCCAGGATCATGACCTGAGCCAAAGGCAGTCGCTTAACCAACTGAGCCACCCAGGCGCCCTAGTGAGAGCAATTTTTTACTTTTTTTAACTTTTAATGTAATAAATTATTTAAAAGGTTTCTTTCCTCTGTACCACAGTTTTTCCCTTTAGCAGATTTTAATGTCTATTTTGTGTTTTATAATATTCTTAAATAGTATAGCAGTCCATATATAGTCCAACACATATATTTTATATATCCATAAATACATACACTTATTGATATAAGCATATATTTATATTTATTTATCTACAGAAAGAGAAATTGGGAATGCTGAAAGTTATTTTTATTCTTTGGAATTTTCATTTGAAATGGAATGATCCCTCTCACCCAGAAGAATAAACCAATCAGCCTAACTAGCTTCTCTACTGCTCCTGTCCCCTACAACTCATTCTCACTCCTAAAACCACAGATATAACTCAGATCATATCATTTCCCTAATTAAAATCCTCAAATGACTTCTCCTGATACTCTGAAGAAAACCCAAGCTCTTCCCAAGATTCAAGATCCACTGGCCCTTGCCTATCACTGACCTCATTACCTGTCCCCCTAACTCTTACTTAACTTCTACCATCCCAGTGGCTCCTTCAGTTTCCAGGACACACTAGTGTCCTCTCTCCTCGAGGGCTCTGTTCCTTGGCTGCTTTCTGTTCCATCTATCAAAACCATTTTGTCCCCAGATTAATCCCTGGCTGTTTATCACTCCCATGTCAACTTGACTGTCACCTCCACAAAGGGCCTTTGCCTTCCAGTTTAAAGTACGCCTGTGTATCACATCACCTTATCTTATTCTCACAGAGCACCTACGGCTATCTCTTTATTTACTGGTTTATTGCCATCTTCTGTCCTTGAATGTCATGGTGTATATGAGCATAAACCTACTCCCTCTTGCCCAAGGCTGAATCCTCAAGATTTGGAAAAGCATTTGGCACACAATAGGTACTCAGTGCCTATCTACTGGATGAACCAATGAATATGCCAGGAAGACAGTCACGTTACTCATGTTCTTCTTGCTCATTTCCTTTTTGGGAAGGGGCAACTCAAGAATTACATACTTAAGTTTGTTAGGAACATCATAGATGTTAAGAGTAAATTTTCAGTGATAAGGATGACACAGGAGGCATAAAATAAATGTTTCTTCTTCCCCTTCTCTCCCCCAAGGACCGTATAATTCTCTTAATGTCACTTATTTAAAAAATCATCACATGACACAACAGAGCACATGAATCAGAGGAACCACATCCTCAACCCTTTTTTAGAACACTTCTGAGATCTCTCTGTTTAACCTCTCATTAGTATGGTCTGCTCATTCCATCACTTTCCCTCCTTAAACTTCTACAAAACCTCTATGATCTATTTTCTTCCAGGAAAGAATCCAGCTACCCTAACTTGGCAGAGAGAGTCTTTTACAACTGGACCTCAAAGTTGGCTTATAGATAGCATCACCTTTATATTACTCCAGCCTCTCATTTCATGACTGTCCAAGGACACGTTGTTCCATCCTGGCTACGTCTTCCTTCAGGACCTTACAGACTGACTCGTCATTGACCTTCCCCAGTTCTCCCAGGCAGAGTTGAATTGCTGGCACATTAATAGGAACTAGGTACATATGTATCCATTTCTTTTCCCATCTGCAGTTAAATGATGTGGCTACTTTTCTTCAGGACATGTGAGTTTACTTGGAATCCACCAAGTGACAGATTCTTTGTCTAGAGCACTGGCTATGGGATTGAGACACATTTAATCAAAATCACTGGGTTTATAGGACCCAACTTGCCTGCCATGGTGTGAAATACTAATTTCTAATTAGCAAAATGCTTTGACCTCTGAAGTGCATTCACACCTTCAATGCTTTCTGTATCTCACAGCAGGGCCTTTGCATGGTTGCAGCCAGATGCTCAGCCCAGCTATGCTGAGAATACTTCCTCCATATTCTTGAAGAACCTCGGGGGAGGCACTGTGCAGATTCAATATCCACATGAATAGACATGAGTCCTTTTGCCTCCCTGAGATAGGTTCTACCAAGTCATTATAACATGCATTGAGGGCTCAGTCACACATAGTGATAATAATTATCATTTTCCTTGAAACAACCCAGCTAGCTGGCTATTATTCCCCTTTTCTCAACTGTGGAAATTGAGGATGTGTAAGTTGCTCAAATCCTTATTACTTGACAAATCTGAGATTCAACTCCATGTTTATCTTACTAGCTGCCTACTATTTGCATCAAATTAAAGAATGCATTCCAACTTGCTTTGAAAAGCCTGAAGACCAATGCATCCTGTAGCCTGATGCCCTCACGCATGCCCACTATTCACACACTTTTGCACGGCTACTATCTAGGTAACCATCCTGGGCTGTAACATAATCCCATTTTTAAATGTCTCCTTTTTTAATGCACTTTGCAATTGCATGGGTAAGCACTTAATCGATCATTTTTATTAGATTTTATACAGCTCAATCTTGGATCCCTTGGTGAATATGGATAACAGGCCAGTCTTTCCAAAATGTGTTCCATTCCCCAAGTACACCAGAATTACCTCTAATATTGAACAATGTTGTTTTGGTGGAATCAGAATTTCAGAGGTGATGGCGGCCTGTGGTAATCTCCATTTCAACATTCACGCCAGTAATGGGAATGTATGGCAAAGTTTGAAACTCACAGCTCTAAACTATACATTTCACATCCCCTGTCCCCCACTAGCCATAAGTCTGCAATACTCACAATGAATTACTGTTCCCAAAGTGCAAGCAAAGAAAGAAAAAAATAACATCTATGGACCATCATTTTGCTAGTTTGCTTTTTAGTTAACCTTGCAACACACTGGTGAAGTGGATATTATGGGGCCTATTTCATACTTTGAAGTTCAATCGTTGAGTGTTTAAGTCATTGTTAACACAGCTCCAAACCCAATGCCCAATTTGGTTCCAATTGCTTTGACATATGTTTATATATAACCCACTTTCCCTGCTGTAAGTGAAGAAGTTGGTCCCTCCCCCCTTGTGATTTTTTTTTTCTTATTGTGTTGCTCTAAATCTGCATTTTTCACCAGCTGGAACCTGGAAAACACATTGCAGGGGAGGAAGAAGAACCTGTCTCTGCTACCTTAAGGGGCCTGGCTGAGTTTTGCATGCTTAGTTTTCATTTTTGCCACTTAGGTAGGGAATTCTGGGCATCTGTACTACCTGGTTAGATTCAGTGATGGATGAGACTGTCTCCCCTACTTCCTCTTCAACTCCCAACAGCTCTGAGAACAAAGCTCTGCACATGAGAAACCTTCCATAAATGCTCTTGACTAATGATGGCCTCTGTGTCTGACAAGCAGAGCATCCACGGTGTGCAGCAAATGAATGGGCCTCATCTAAATTAAGCAAAGTGTCAAGTCCTTTATCCCAAAGGTCTGTTTCTGGGGTCACATAAATTGCCTGAGTGACAAAGTAAAGATAAGGGCTAGAGTTAGTTAACGTGAATGTGAATCTAAAGATGTTTGCAGCCATTTTCTGTTCCCTTTTACTCATAGAGAGGAATAATACATAGAGGTTAGACGTGGGGACTGTGAAGCCAGAGTGCCTGGGTTTATCACTCCCACTTAGTACCTATGGAACCCTGACAAATGTTGTTGGGGACCTTGGGTTCCTCATCTGCAAAGTGGGAGTAAAAATACCCTCATTAGTTAACTGTTGAGAGTTAAAAGAGTTAGCATGTATATAGTGACTGGCAGATAGTCACTGTAGGTGATCAAAAATGTTATCTAATATAATTATTAATTGAAACTCTATTGTGAAGGCCCAATGGGGTAGACATGGAGCTAGCTCCTCTGCATACCTTATCAGAGAAACTCTGTGAAGGAGGTATTTGTAGTGGGTGTTGTCCAAGCTCTACTCCTACCAGCTTAGCCCACTTCAGAGGCCCCCCTGTGGATAGTTTCAGTACGTGCCTATTACTTCGCAACATGACAACCTGACATTCTTTGTTGCCCTTTCCAAGGTTGTTTTCTGGCCATTTTTAGGTGGAAGCTCTGGGGAGATAATGCCCAAGGAACAGCCCTCAATCTATGAGGCATGCAGGTCCTTGCCATGATTCTGAGGCTATTCTGGAAACTCAGAGTCTCCAGTGAGACTTAGCTGCAGATGCCCTCAATGATAACTTGCCTGTCAATACACTCTATACTGGCCCCTTCTTGCCTCACTCCCCTACCCCCTTACATGTTTGCTGGGATCATCTCCCAAATGCCTGCATCTAAATCCTTGTCTCATAAGCTGCCTTTGGAGAAATGTAGTAGACTAGGACAATACAAATGTCCTCACTTTACACATGGGTACACTGAGGCTAGAGAAGTTCACTGCCCTCCAGAGGCCATATTCTTTTCTCTTCTATGCTATAACTGTCTTCTAGTCCTTAGCATAGGACTTTAAGTATTCTAAAATCATGGTTAACAGTGCTCTGGGGACATGGAATCCATTGGAAATTAGGGAAGGTTCTGCAGAGAAAGTAACATTTGAACTACCTGCAAAGATGAGTAGTCAATTGCATGCCTGGGGGAGGTGGACAAAGTTGGACTAATAAGCAATCATATACACAGGAATAAACTTGTGAGTTGTTAAAATACTAAAATTCCTTCATATTATCTTGGTGAGTAGGACTGACCCCTCCCTCTGGTGTTCCCTACTGCTCTACATCCCTAGCCTTTCCCTGTGAGACCCTGGGACTGCCCATGAACTTATGGAGAAACTTATGGAGTAGCACAGTGGGAGGTTTCCAGAACTCTAGTCCAGCAAGGGCTGGTGACTGTACTAAGTTGGTCCCAGATCTTACCGGTTATTAAATATTTGTAATAAACCCTCTTGGCAGAAGGAAGAACACTAGCAAAGATATTTACTTTTCAAATCCAAAGTTCTTTCTCCCCCCTACCTTTTCAAGTGCCCCATTCATCTTACAGCCAAAATAAATGTCTACTTGATACGTCGTTGACCAACATAAATTTTTAATGCCATGAGCAATTACCCAGTGAGTACATTCCCCAAAGCACACAACCTGAAGAAACAGAGCCCAGGGCTTAGCTGTGAAGACTTCCACCTATGATGGAAGAAACATGGTCTTTCAACAGGCCAGTAATTCTCCAGATTTCCCTCCAGTTGGCTTGGGAAAGACCAAGCCTGCATATTCATGGTTACTTAAGGATTTTGTCAATGTGAGGTTCGGTGAGCAGAGGAAAGGAAAATGACTGCAAGGGGAGAACAAGCACAACAGACAAAGGACTACCAAGTCCATGTTTCAAGTTGGAAAGCTGTATTTTTCACATTAATGAAGTCATCTCTTTTGGCACCCTGAACTCTAACTTCCAAGGGGAAGGAACAAGGGGTCATGATTAAAGAATATATTTGTATGTAATTTTACTTTTTAATTGGAGGATACAGAGTTTGCAGGAGAGGGAGGAAAATTAGCAATCCCATGAGAAATGGCTGGGAGAAGGGATGCAAAAACATTCAAATTAGATTTCAAAAGGCTTATTTTAAAAAAAGGAATATATGATGATTTTCCTTTGTCGTGATCACAGCAAAGAGGAAGAAAACAAAAGTAATGAAGATCCACATCTCAGAATGAAACAACCAAAATGAGAGGCAAGCTAATAATAGCCCCAAAGCCATGTCCTCAGAGGGTTCATTCTTAAAGAAGTTACCTAACATAGCTGAATCTGTTATCTCTGGCCACATGCCCATGGATGCCTTTTTGAAAATAACCATCTTGGATAGTAATTGGTCTCTGTCTATTCATTCTGAAAACCAGCTGGAATTAGGGAGTTAAAAAGGTAAGATGTCTGAAGTATACCCCAGAGTTGGGAAGGGTGGGAGAGGAGTGGTTAGTGCTTCCTTAGTCTCTGTCTACAGAAGACTTCCTGTGCCCTCTTCGCCCTTCTCTCGGGGGGAGGGTGAACTTCGAGGGACTGGGTGATGTACTGCTCTGGGCAGCTTGGCATCTTGCTCTGTCGAGTGCATTTGAGTGCATTTTATGATCTTTGGCCAGAGATGTTTCTGCCAGCTTTAATAATGACCCTGACCCTTCCCTCTACACTGCAATTGCAAGCTCTCCAACAAAAAGGAAGTTGGTGGCAGGAAAGAGATCCAAGCTTTCGATATTTTACTGCTAATAATTTCATTCTTAAGTAGCAACTTAGTGCCTAACACTGTGCTGGGCCCTGGGAGGTCCAGTGCCACTGAGGACTTCATGGATTTGTTTAGAGAAAGGAAGGTGCCATGGGGAGAGGGATGGTCCCAGCTGGGGGTGGGGGAAGGAAGAGGAAATGCTTGATGTAGGGTCTTCCCAAGGAAGCTGGAGTACATTCAGGGGCCAGTTTCAGTTCTGTGGTGGACTATGGTATTTCAAGTGACTTGGTAAGACATGGAAATGTCAGAGAGAATGTGACAGATCGAGGACACTTCACGGAGGTCTGGGTGACAGGAGTACAGCAGGGTGGGGTGGAACCCAGGCTACCTGGGGAGAAGGAAGAAGCTGAGAGGATGGTCTGCCCTGATCCTGGAGGAAGGAGAGGACAGCGCACAGGTCTGGTACAGAGGAATGACAAGGTCAAATTGGGTTTTAAGAAAAGCTGCAATGACAATAGTAGTCCTAGCAAATAGTACCAGCCACCATCGTAAGTGATCCTCACAACAATCCTCAGCAGTAGGTCCCCTCATTAGTCCCATCTTACAGATAGGACGAGTGAGACTAGTTAAATGAGATGAAGCAAATAGTAGTACTAGAAAGGGGTGAAGCTCAGGTTTAAACCTGCATGGGCCATGCATGCTTGCTAACACTACACCATGTTGCCTCTTCACAAATGACCTTCGCCAGCATACCTGTTCATGTTGACCTATCCCTCTCCATTTTTCAGCAAGGAAAATTAAGGCTGATAACACAAATCTGTTTCAGGAAAGGTCACCCAGAGGAATCAGTAGTATATTCTATTTAAAAATAATGCTATCAGTCACTTTAGCTCCAGATGTCTTTAAAAAACAAATTTAAAATTAGAGCCAAGACCAGCAAAAGTAGGCTGATTTTAGCAGGAGTCCCTGAGTCTTGAATAGTCCTTTATAAAAATGCTCACAATACTGGATATGCCTAATAAGACGCTTGACAGTGACATTCACAAGGCATCCAGGAAATCTTCAACAGTTTCCCAACAACGTTGCAAGTTAATGACTATAAGGCAAATCAGTTAAGTCTTCCGCTCAAGCGAGCTTCCTTTCATTCTAGGCAGTCACCTCAAGCGGCAATGACACTCATTTGTGTAACAATAACAGTGATGAGAAAGAAGAGCTATTGGTTCCACCCCTTCTCGCCAGACTCCTGACAGTCTAATCTGCCACTCTTGATTGAATCCTGTAAACTGGCATTCACAGCCAAGGTGATCTATACCTTTAATGGAAAAAATTAACTATTGGGAAATATGCGCACAAATCATGTAACTGACTATTTACCAACTTCACTGCTAGCTTCTTATTGAAGCATAAATGATTTCAGGGCAATTTCAAAGAGCCATTTACCTTTCCAACGCATATACATCAATGTGTTAAAGCCGGCTTTCAGAGCGTGATTTCAAATGGCAGGCATCATGTTCCCTGCTAAGATAAAGGCCCTCATGTCCTGTTCAGTCATTGTGAAGGCTGTGTTACAGTATCACCACACAATAAATCAAGAATGCATTTGTTATTTATGAGAAATTTAGAGTTCTTTGTATTTTCCTACCGCATCTTTTCTGTCTTCCTTGTTCTGAGCTTGTTACTTCTTTCTCACTGTCATATTGGGGAGGATTATTAAGTAGGGCAATTGAAAAACACCACCCACATCTGAATAGTTGAGTGTTTGTTGAAGAGGTTGTAAAGAATGAACACCTATTGGCCAGAGCACTGTGCCTGAGTGGCAGGCAAGATAACTCGAAGAAAGAGGACAAGGGGTGCAGCTGGAAGACCACCACTCCCAGGCTCCCCACACCTCATTTTCCAAGGACAGAGATTTCTCATGGGCTCCACAATCAATCAAATGAAAGAGGGTAAGCTCTGACCTCAAAAACTCAACTGAAGCCACTTTTATTCTTAACAATGGGAAATAATCTGTGCAGCCATGGAAAGACCAGCTGGAACCTGTTCCCAGGCATGGGAAACACATTTGTAAACATGCACGACATCACTGGGGGCTGGCAGCATCTTTGTTCATTCAGATTTTTTGTGGGGAGGGTTTGCTACTCTCAACTGTAGAATTTTTGGAGAAGCTATTTGTAGACATGATGCTACATAAAATGCTAGAAAGAAAGATGGCTTTAGCAAATCATCCCCAGGAATGGCAGTGCTTACCTGAGAACACTGGGGGTGGGGGCTTCCAGAAAAGTGAACTCTTTCAGACTAGGGCCCCTACTTAGGACACAGACACTGATTTAAAAAGAGGATAACTTTAATAGCATCAGTTATGGAGGTGGCTTCCATAAGCAAGTAGAGTAGGTTGGGATGACATATAGCTCAGCGTCTGTGCTATTTTGGTTCTGAAGATTGGAAGAGAATGGAAAAGGCAGACAGGTTTGACTTTTCACCATGGCCTATGACATTTGGGCAAGAATTATCCCTATATCTGGGCAGAAGTGATGCCACCAAACAGCCCCTTTCTAGGTGTCCCAGAACTCCACTGAGGAGGACTCTGCACACAGATGGCTTATCGTAGATGAAAACATTCTAACTTGGTCCACCTCTTTAGAACATCTTGCATGAAAGGATCAAGGACACTCCAACTGTCTACACTAATAATGGTTCCACAGTCCCAGAAATTCTTGATCAGGAAGATGAAGTTACAAATATTTTTGTGGTTTATTATAGGAACTTTCTAAAACTCCATCTATTTCAACATGGGATTTGATCATCCTATTCCAAGGAAAATAAATTGCCATAGGGGAAGTTGTCCCTTTTCAGGATGACTTATCACTCTACCTGCCCAAATCCTCCAATCAAATGACTGCTTGCTCAAAGAAACATGCTCCCCAACCCTCCTCGCTGTGTGCAGCAACACGAAACTGTAATATCACACACTTTGCTCAATTCTGATCAAGCCTCCCCCATTGAAAGAAGAGCCTTCGTTCAGACAACCAAATTGTAGAAAGATCTGCCTTTGCCCTTTCTCTTTTGAGAAGCTATGAAGACTCTAAGGTGGTGGCCTCCTTTATTGCAGTACATGGTACATGTGACTTGGCTTTATCAACAGGCTATGTTGGTAGCTCTGTCAGGGAGTTGGCAGTCAACACCCCACATTCAAAGCTACTACTATATTCTACTGCCTCATGGTCTTTCACGGGCCACAGAAACTCAGAGTTAGGTATATGCCTAGAAGTGGAATTGCTAGTTTATATGGAAACTTGATTTTTAGCTTTTTGAAGAACTGCCCATCTAGTCTTCTTGTGCATTTCTGCTTTTCCACTTAAAGAGAACTAATGCAATCCAAAACAAAATGCTCAGGAACTGGGGGGCTAAAATAGGAATAAAAGGTTAAAATAAATGATCTTCTAGATTAAGAATGGGAATTAAAAGATTAATTACTTGGGGGTAGGATGATTAGGAAACGTCAGTACTGTCAAATTATTATCCCCTGACAAATGAAAAAAGAAAATGGGTTATTGTAAGATGAAGCCTCGTCTCTCACTACCCTTTTGGGAGTTTCACTTAATTTCAGCAGGTCAGTCCATGTTGTCTGCCTAAGAAAGAGTTGGAGGTCACAGAATTCCCTCCTGGAGCTGAGCTAAGTCTCCTGTTGTGCTGGCATCACTTATCCTTCCTGTTAATCTTCAATTTTGCCTCCCCACTTGAGGAGGATTCTGTCTGCTTCTCATTAATTCAGGGTTTTTAATTCAGGGTTCTACCCAGACTTTTCCAGAAATACGATTAGAACATGTACCAATTAAACAGATGAGCTCAGACACCAGAGGTGCTTAAGTATATAGAACTGCAAAAAAACTCCTATGCACAACTATATTAACTCCCTATTGATGAATAATAGGAATTTCATATGGATGTTATAGACCTCATACAAAGAGTTATGCAGTAAAGAACTGTAGTTAGGCAACATAATCTGCCCCCACCCCAACCCAAAGGTTTCCACAGCCTAATTTCTTAAACCTGTGAATATGTTCCCTTACCTGGCAAAAATGGCTTTTGTAGATGGAATAAGGCTCTAGACCTTAAAAATAGATTATTCTCGATGATGTGGATGGGCCCCACATTGGCCCTTCAAAGTGGAAAAGGAAGGCATAAGGGTTAGTGAGAGGGATTCGATTATCAAAGAGAAGGCAGGAGAGACCAGAAACATGAGGGAGGCTCAACCTGCTGTGGTGGGCTTGGAGGAAGGAGGGGGCCAAACACCAGTGCATCAAGACAGTCTCTAGAAGGTGGGATCGACCCACAGCTGCCAGCGAAGAAAGAGATCTCAGTCCCCTACCACAAAGACCTGAATGCTGCCAATAACATGAATGAGCAGGAAATACATTACTACCTAGAGCCTCCAGAAAGAAACACAGCCCTGGTAACATGGTGATTTTAGCCTAGTGAGACCCACACTGACTTCTGACCTCTAAGGAGATTCATTTGTGTTGTTTTTAGCCACTAAATTTCTGGTTATTATTTATGGCACTGATAAAAAACTAATACAAGAAACACAACCACAAATGTCATAGGCTTTCTTCTATCAGGGAAATTATTGCAATTTATTCTCAAAGTGTTCTTGTGAAGTAGTTGCTTTGCTTGACTTCACTTTATTTTAAATACATCAGGGATGCTAAATGATTTGCTTAAGCAGTAAGTGGCAAAGGCAGGACTCCAGCTCAGGCCTCCTGACACTGCCTCCCACTTGTTTGAAAACACTTCAAATCTAATTCCTACATTTTAATTTTAACATAATCAGGTCATTCTAGAATTTTTGGCTTCATAGGGCAAAAAGTTGGGCAGAGGGTACATAAACTCAGCTCTTCCCTTTTTATAATTTTGGATTGGTCGTGACTGCTGAGAGTGACCAGTCTCTACTTGTCCTGATTACTTCTTCTTGCCTATGTATTATGCCTGAGTTCAAAATGCACATACTAATGAAATTCGACAATTTCCCCATAGAACGTAGTTGTATATTCAAAAACATGAAGTGATTTGCGTGAATACCTACAATGCCAAATGGAAAAAAAAAAGGGGGGGGTTTAGAGTTCTCTATTTACATGTTTGTGGAGCCATAAGTGTAATTATAAATACTATTAATCTTCCAGACGTTCATAGACTGAACACAGTTATATACCACTGACTACTAGAAAAAATGCTGACAACAAAAGGGTGAACTGTTTCTTTCATTTTCAATATGTTTCAAAATATGTACAAATACACATTTCCACACAAAAGCACTGTCTTTACTAAGGCAGCCTTCTCTTGCAGGCTGCATTTCCTGAGCTTTTAAATGAAGTGTTTTTACATACTTACAGGTGTTTTGGGTCAATATCGATATATTATTGTTGACTTTTAAAAACCAATTTCCAGAGAAAAAAGTCAAGCATATGCTTTCCAAATTAGTGGAAAGAAGTTAGAATGTATTCGAAATCTAGATTAGGTGAATGAAACACACTGCTGATGGCAGTAAGGTAGTGGTGGGTTCTGTGGGAACCTGGAAGAATACACACCTTGTCCAAAGTGGGAAGCTGCTACTTGGGTCCAGACACCTGTTATGGCATGGGATAAAGACGCGGTATTGGCAGGTTTTCTGATTTTTAAAAGAACAGCCCAAAATGTAGCTGTTCTTAATGAAATTTCTTAATTTCTATAATATTGCCAAGTCATTAACTTCTTAAACCTATCTGCTGACTGTATTCAGTTTGGGATTTCTTGTCTCAAGCTGGCAGACAAGTGGAAAACAGTAGTTACTGTCAGATTCAGAAATGCTCACAAATGCAAAGAACTCTTGTCACTCTGGTCTCAAGGAAAGGGAAGCTTTCCTTGTCCTGCTTCACAGATCTAGGAACTGCAAAGAGCATGATTATAAACTAGATCCTCTGATCCCAAATTCTTTGCCGCTTTGACTCCTTCACGAAGGTGGCATTAAAGGGTAGAGAAGCCGGTGGCAGACGGAACCAGCGTCAATGGCATGATTTTTTTTTTAAAGATTTTATTTATTTATTTGACAGAGAGAGACACAGCAAGAGAGGGAACACAAGCAGGGGGAGCAGGAGAGGGAGAAGCAGGCTTCCCGCAGAGCAGGGAGCCCGATGTGGGACTCGATCCCAGGACCCTGGGATCATGACCTGAGCTGAAGGCAGACACTTAACGACTGAGCCACCCAGGCTCCCCTCAATGGCTTGATTTTTAAGTTACTTTCACCAACACAGAAGTAGCCAACGATTCTCCTACTTGATCCCTCAGGACAGTAATCCCACTCCATGTTCTCAATAGCCACTGGTAGGTTTCTAAAACTAAAAGTCAATTAAAACAAAACTAAAACCAGCTTCTACCCCCCTTTTTCCAAAGAGACCAAAACAGTCTATCTTTGCAATTTGAACAAGCCCATATACCACTTGTAAAATGGAACCTGGAACTTATCTGGTGACTCAAGTTCTTGGATGGATCCCTAAATCATATGGAACTGCTGACTAGGGTTGAACTCTGGATAAATCCTCCTATCCGTTCATCCAACAGACACTGGGAATTCTACATTAAAAATGACAATCCTCACTCCTAGGTAACATATGGTACAATTCAGTGGTCTGTTCATCTCCTCATCTAGTTAATATAGAACAAGCCATTTTTATATGCTAAGCATTATGCTGGGTGCTGGAGTATAAAAAATAATGTAGCTAAGCACAAGAAACTGACATTTTGAGCAGTTACAGATGATGTTATAAACTAAGGATATTAAATTATTGTTGCTGTTGTGGCTATAACATTAGCTGAACATTTACTATGTGCCAGGCACGGTTTTAAGTATATTCCATATTTCACTACATTTAAATCTAACAATAACCTTATGAAATTTGTGCTATTATAATCCTGCTTTACAGCTGGTAAGTAGTGGAGCAGAGACTCAGGTCCATTTAATCAGGTCTGCTTCAAAACCTGTAGTCTTAATAAGAAAACAACAAATTGTAAAGGAATTATTTTTATTCCTTTACAATAATTATGATGAGCAATAAGGTGATTCTATAAAAGGAGACTGTAAATTGAAGCTGAAGAAATTCTAGGTTTTGACAACTTACATATTTTTTCCCTTGTCTACATTGCTTTGATTATGCCTATCCATTACCCCAGAGCTCATGCAATACTCTAAATTATCAGTATTATTAGATTTTTAAAACATTTTTACTGTTGCAATTATAAACAATAGCGATTAGTAGTTTTATAGGCAGGTGTAAGTAAGTATTGATTTTGGCATATATAACTTGATTAAACAATGCTTTCTGCAATCAACCATACTTCTTATGTCTTCAGATGCCTCTGAGAGCCAAACTTCTAAGCATGTGGAAGGTTCAATATTTAACAAAATCTCAACATTTAAAACTTACATTTTGATCACCTCAATTTAATGAAATGTGAAAAAAATTTGCTTATTGATGAGGGTAGGCGCTTTTTTTTCCTGATCTGGGCATATTAAAAAAGTATTTTTAAAATTTTTGGTGGCTACAGTGAATGAGATTACAAGCAATAAGTATCATACTTAAATTCCCTTGATCTATTGATAATGGAACAATTCAGAGAACATATAAGTGGCTTCCAGCAGGGGTTTCCTAGGGCTCGAAGGCTATAAGCTGGACCTAGTTTTTCTAAGGTTTGTTTTTTTTTTAGCTTTTTTTTTTTTTTTTTTTTTTTTGAGAGAGAGAGAGAGACAGAGATAGTGAGAAGACAGCATGAGCGGGGAGGAGAGGGAGAAGCAGGCTTCCCGCCCAGCAGGGAGCCCAATGGGGGGCTCGATCTCAGGACCCTGGGATCATGACCTGAGCCGAAGGCAGACGCTTAATGACTGAGCCACCCAGGCGCCCCTCACTCTAAGTTTTGACTCCTCTTCCCTGGAGCTCCTGCAGTGTGGCCTCCAAATATCTCCTGTGGCTCCGGAGGGTCACACCCATTGGACAAGCGCTTCTTGGTACCCCAGATTAGCCGACAGATGTCTAGTGGTTCTTTCTATTGGACAGACTTAGTTCAGCACCTGTCCCATTACTATGGTCCTGGCAATTGGCTTAAACAGAATCAGATCCCACCCCTGGTCTTAGGAACTCTTCAGGGCAAACCATATGGCTAACAGGAAACCTGGGGGCTCCTCCCACAGGGAGGAAGTGTGGCTGCTTGCTGCAGGTCATGTCCATCATTCAAAAGTGTTCATATTCATTTTACATGGTTTCATATATTAACAAAAACCCCAGATGCCTACCATGTGCCAGGTACTTTGCTAGTAGGTATGAAAAACAACTAAATTTTGGATTCTACCTTCCAGGAGCTTTCAGTCTCTAGGTGAAAAGTAAGTTTAACAGTGAACAAATCACTTAAAAAGCAAACAAGCCTCATATACCTCACAAGATCACAAAGTTGGACAATTTTACAGAATGGCAGACGATTGAGGATCCAGAAAAGGTTAAGTAATATTCATTCAGAGCCTTTTATGTAAAAGGGGTGCAATTCCCTGCAGGAAGATGCCTACTAAGAATGCTTGTTTTTAAACTCTAACATTTCGGTATTTGAAATAATTTCAGGTATTTGAAAATTTAACATTTTGGGGCACATCTAATTTCCTACTAATTGCAAATAAATGAAAGATGACAAAAGTCACCTCTATTTCTCAGTACACATAACAAATGTAGAGTTTACTTCATATCATACATTTTGAATTTTTAAAAGCATCTACATTTCATTTTTGCCTTTTTCCTGACATAGTCCCTGATGCCAATTTTTAAATGGTACTGCATTATGAATTTTAAAACATGTTTTTTCTTCTTCTCCATCCTGGGAACACTACTTATCCTTCAAAGTCCAATTCAAATATAAATCATATGTAAATACAAAAATTAAATTATACAATATCTAAGCCCTTTAAATGCAATATATTCATTACAAGCCCCTTATCTTAGTCGGTGAACACCAGGTGCAGGGCCAGCCCTTCCTTTATCCTAGCATCTCCATTAGCTATCATCCTTTCTGACACACTGCAGATGTCTCTTTGTTTCATTAACCCTTTTCCTGCTTTTCTGCCAGGCATAACGTTTTATGGAATCTCTGTGTAGAATACAAGCCTGAGAAAATAAGTCAGGATTATTTCTTTGGAGGTTGCAATGGGGAGAGTAAACGGCTTTGGTCTTTATGATTTCCTTCCGATGAATTCTTGTTCGTGCATAAATATCCTAGTAGCAAAGCATGTGCTCATCTCTTAGCCCAAAGAGGAGACAGACCCCAGGGCTACTAGTCCAACAGGCAGTAAGAATGCACGAAGGCATTCTCTAACGGGCAGCACACTATTAGACACCTAAGTTCCAGATACAGAACAGCAGAGCAGTCTGGTGGATAGGTTGGATTCTTAAAACTCTGATTTCTTGGCTCAGAAACTCATTTGCAATCACTGACCACAGAGAAAGCACTTGTGAAAATTTCATTTGCTAGAGATGATCTAACTGGGGATTGCAAGAGTACCCCTGAGTATTTGTAAATGAGGAGAAGTACAATTGTCACTTGAAATGCTTTGTTTTATTCTATTGACCGCAAGAAAGCAAACCTATGAAACTAAGTTTGCCTGAATTACACTCTTAATAGAATTTTTAACCGAGAATAATTATAACAAAAGGAACATTATGGACTGGGTAGTGTTGGGTAAGATCCCAACTACTGTGTAGGCTGCCTGGGCCGTGGCTCTGGCGGTCCAGGATAGGGTGCAGGAGTGACTCTGGGTACTCTACTTATCTCCTCTTTTGTCTTTCCTTTGTGATTTAAAGTCAACTTACTGATATCCTAAGGATCCCATAAAAGGCATCAACAGGGACATGGCCTGTCAAGGCCAGTTATCCTAGCAGCCATCCTAAACTGAATTAACCCAGCCTCTCACCATTCTGAACACAGATGGCCCTCTTTCTGGCTCAGTCCTCCATACCTTCAGGTTGCATGTAGGACCAAGCATACACTACTGGATCCACGTGAGAATTCAGGTGTCCTGTCTGTTCTTCATAACACACCACTTTCAGCATGAAAAAGTAGAATAAAAAGTGTTCCCACCTAATGCTATATCACCCGGATCTAGCTTCCATTAACAAACACAAAAGCCAACGTATATGTTTGCCCTAACTTTCTGGGCTCATGAAACAGAATATTTTAAGTTGGGTAACATTTGGAGTAATTAGAAAGGAACTATACCATTTCCTATGAGGTTTTCAAGACCTTGGGTTCTTGGCTATTCTCTTTTCTCTTTCTTTAATGGATTTAAATGTTATTTATAGGTTAACAACTAACTGGCTTTTCTTTTCTTTTTTTTAATAACTGTAGACCAAAACTGTCTTCTGAGCTTCAGACTTCTATCCAGTTCATTTTGGCTCTCATACATTTAAGAGCACCAACTCAGGATTCTCAATTTTACCCACCTCTCCCGCCCACTGTAAGCAGTCTTCCTAATCTTATGTGGCTATCATCTACACAGCCTCTCAAGCCGTAAACATGGGGTTCACCTTTTGAATGTTATTTTTTGCTTCAATTTCAGCACTGAATCCATCACTACATTATCCTATTCTTCCTCTAATATATGTATGTGTAAATATATACAGACATGTATATGTTATGTGTTATCCACACATGTGTTTCTACCCACTTCATTACAGCACTACAATCAGCACACTCTCTAAGCCAGTGGATCTCAAAGTGCCATCAGCCTTACACAGGGACTCTTAGAAAGGCAGATATTTGAGCCTCCTCCCAGTCTGAGACCTTCTGGGTCTTAGAGGCCGCTTTCAGACAACAGTTTTGAGCAATGGAAACTTGATCAAGACAAAGGGGCCCACAGTGACCCCCTGGCTGAATACTGATAGGCCCATCAGGGTACCTACCTCAAGATAGCCACTGGCCCTAATTGACTAA
The DNA here is from genome assembly GCF_054177405.1 of Leptonychotes weddellii. Taxonomy (NCBI): domain Eukaryota; kingdom Metazoa; phylum Chordata; class Mammalia; order Carnivora; family Phocidae; genus Leptonychotes; species Leptonychotes weddellii. The sequence continues at coordinate 42,044,628 of NC_138369.1, read as the reverse complement.
TGGGCTACTTACCACCAAGCACAGTTCTCTATGTCCCCATACCTCCATACCTTCCTCCTTTAAAAACAGCCCCCACGCACTGCGTGGTTGCAGTTTCTCCTTTGCCGTCCTTCCCATGGCTACCTTGTGGTGTATTCCATACATTTCTATCGCCTTTGTTCTGCCTCGGGTAAATCCTTTCCCCACAGGCACCACTAGCTTCCACTCCATCGCTGCCCCACATTTGGGGGCCCCCAACCGGTTGAGACAGACACCACATGAATCAGAAACCCATTTGGTGCGGGGCAGCAATCTGTGTTTTCACAAATGCTCTGATGATCCTGCTACTTGCTGAGGTTTGAGAACCCCTTCACTAACCATCCTATTTCACTTGATAGCTAAAATCAACTCTCAGTTGGTCTTCCTCTCCCACTCTTGCCCCTTCCAATTCATTACCTTCCTAGCAGACAAAATAATTTATTTCTAAATTTGATCTAGTCACTCCCCTGTTTAATACTTCTCATTGGCTTTTAAATGCACTCAGAATAAATTTTAAAAATGTTTTAGCATAGCCTGCAAAGGACTTCATGCTATGTGTCTTATCAATGGCTCTGACCTTTCCTACCACCCATCCTCCTCTCCCTTAGTCACGCCATTGCTAAGGCAGCCTCCTACCTGCTTGGTGGATCACTCCTATTCCTCACAGTCCTGGCTGCTCATCTGGGAGGTCTCTCTCCACTTCCATCATTCTCCCTGCTCCATGACTCTTCTCACACTTTCGAATCTCCATATATACATCCGTTTACTTGTGTATCATGCACCTCCAATCCTAGATCATCAATTTTGTGAGAACAGGGACCACATTTGTTTTCTTCCAACACTGTGTACCCATTGCCTCCTGAGATGCATCATAGGTGCATTAAAAACAAACAAAAACCTGTTAAATGGCTAATGAAATGCAATTCCTATGAAGGATAAAATACAAACCAAAATTTTAAAAAAATGGTGTTGATGTTGGTCATTAAAAATTGTGGGCTTAAGAATTCCCAGGTAATATCTGGAGTTGGTGTGAAGCATGGTTGGGATTCTTTTGTGCATGGACAAATTACACATGCCGGGGATTTAACACTGGTGCAGAGGGTTATGCTAGCAAGGATTAATGCACTATATAATCTTGTGGGTCTTACAATAAGTCCTGAGCAGTTCACATGGATAGCACAGACCTTGATTCTCTCTACCTTTAGTTCTGGCTAATCCATCTTTGTATCCCACAGGCAACACCCATTCAAAACACACTTTGGGTATGTCAGCCAGGTTATGCTACTTTGATTCTGCTTTTGATTACCACCCCTCGAGTTTACCTGCTGAACTTTATTTGCTTGTTTTGCTTTTATTTTCTCTTTTTGCTCACAAGTTTAGTATGCTTTAAGCTCAGGATAATTTTAGCTTTTTCTTTGCTTCTAGTACTCAGCATTCATCCCAGCCATGGCTGGCACTGGCTGGCTGGCTCCATGCATTCTTGGATGCCAGATCACAATCCTTTGGACCCAATCATTGTGTGAGCTCACTTGGATGGGAGATCTCAGGGGAGGAAGAACTGGACAGGTATAAACACAGCAAGGCCAGAGCCATGTGCAAATAAGGTAACTGGCCTGTGGTGGCCTCACCAACCCCCCACTTATGAACAATCCTCTCGTCGAAACCATGACCCAAACTCTCCACTGCTATGACATTAATTCTGTTTTCTACTCTCAAGAAGCCCTTCTCTCAATAATTTCCAAAATGCCTTCTAAAGGTATAGACTGGTAAATGCTAACAGCATAATTCCCAGCTTTGTAAGATATATTAGAAGGAATTTTCTGGGATAGGGCCTGTGATGGTTCATTTTATGTGCATGGGGCACCCAACCATTCGGCTAAGCAGTATTCTAGGCAGGCCTGTGAGGGTGTTTCTGAATGAGCTGAATATTTAAACTGGTACAGTGAGCAAAACAGATGGCCCTCCCCAATGTGAGTAGGCCTAAACAAACTTGAGAGCTGAAATACAATAAAAAGGCTGAGTCAGAAAGAATCCTCTCTGCTTATCTTCCCGTTGGGACATAAGTCTTCCCCTGACTTCACACACTCAGACTGGAACTTACACCATTACACCTTTGGCTCTCCTGGGTCTCCGGCTTGCCAATTAGACATCTTGGGACTTCTCATCCTTCATAGTTGAATGAGCCATTTCCTTATAGTCTAGCTATCTATCATCTATCCTATTGGTCCCATTTCTCTGAGGAACCCAGAGTAATTCAGGAAACTTCTGGACCAAAGAAAATCATGTGCCTGTATATACTATAATATTTATGAAGCCGGGATGTTCTACCCAATTTATAAAGCTTGCCCAATGTAGCCAGCCACCATGCCACTGCAGGAAGGGACCTGCTGCAGAACCTCTTGAAGTGTAACCCTATCGAGTACAACTCAGCACAGAGGCCCCACAATACCCTTACTTCTCCGACTTCTGCTGCACTAGGTTCCAGGACCCCAACCACCAGGCTAGGGCCTGACCTATTTAAGATCCCTTCCAGGAGAGGAGGAAAATCATGGGAAGCATGAGATGCTGAGCTCCAGCTAGGTTTGGCCCAGCCAGGGTGGAAGTACCCTAGCTCATGCTCTTTACTACCTGTAAAGATTGGTGGATTTATTTAAATTAACAATAATTTCAAGTAGGACATTGTAAATATTATGAGAAGCACACTGTTGAATGTTGAACCTGAACTATTAAGAAACCAAAAAAAAGTTTTTTTAAATGGCCAGAAAGCTGTTAGCTAACATCGAGGCAGGCACATTCCAAACAGAACATAAACAACTTCAGCAGAATATAAATGATAATCAGACAAAGCCACTCAATGACTATGGTGGAACAAGACAAAAAACAAGGCCACTCCACAACTGGGTCTGCAACCAGACAGAAACAAGGATACTCTGCAACCACAAATATAGTATGTCCCTTCTTCAGTTCTCTAAAGTGCCTACTGTTTCTTTTTTAAGTGACAACTCTTGCTTAGCCTTTATCTTCCCTTCCCCTACACAAAAATCACCAAGCTGTACTATCATCAACTTGTGTCTATTTTCTAAGAGGACCCAAACCAAAAATAGCCCTAGTTTCCCTAAACCTCCTGAAAATCACCCACCTTAGCCCCAAACATATAATAAATGACATCTAAACTCCTTCATCATGAAGAGGTTTTGCTGGCAGGAGCTTCTCCTCATGCAACTAAAAGTTAAATAAACGTAACTGCGTCTGACTACAGATGAGCTCCTGATGGTCTCTGGCTGGTGCACTTTAACCTAACCTCCACAAGGAAGTGGCCACTTACTCAAGGTCATGTTTGACAAGAAGAGGAAGAGATTATGGATGTTAACATTGCAATTACTCAGAGAATCTCAGTAAAAACTAAAGTGACTCACTAAAATGCCCTAAATGAAAAAAATACATCATCATATGAAGAAGAAAAGAAAGAAGAAAGAAAAGCTGACCGAGAGAAGGATCTTTTAAAGAATTAGCGGGTAACTTGTCTGTTAGGCACTTCAAGCCTCAGGCTAAATGAGATCATTCACATAAGTGCTGAGTATAATGCCCAGCACAAATTCAAAGCACATTTTTATCATCATAATCATCATCACTATCACTCTTATATTATGGATTATCAATCCCTGCAGATGATTTTAACAGGATGCATGCCCACATATATATCCACACAAACATAAAAACAAGAACGCTTGCCTAATTGAGCATATTAAAAGTCTGTCTGTTCATCACATAAGCAAAGGGAAAGGAACAATTAATACTCACATTGAGCTGAAGTTCATCTGTCCACTGTCCAATCAGACGGTAACCAGGGTTGGTGGTGTTTGTGGTCTGGTACTGAAAGATGTCATAACGCCCAGGTGCATCCCCATTTTTGTTAAACATTACTGGGGTGCCTGCACTCCCTGAGGAAGACAAGAAAATGCCAGATTTTATAATCGAGATTCCTTCTACCTCTTATGCCTTCGGTGATGGTCTGGAGACCTGCTGATGAGCAAGGTAGCTAGTAGATAACCCCATGTTTAATAGGCTCCCCCCTAGATGGGCAATGGATAACCCATGGGTGGGTCATCCCTATGGCCTGTGGATGCTTACTAGAGAAGGTGGGAAGGTGACCTGCTTCCCCTTTTGAACAGTTCTATTTCTCAATATTTCTTAGTATTTTATGCTAATCTTTCCCCTTGTGGAGAAAATTAAATGCATTTTTCCCAGAGACCATCTTAAGTTGTATTATTATTTTAGTTTCCACTTAATTATCAATTGTGGTTAGTAAAGAACCATTTCAAAAATAATACATTTTTAAAAGGAAATCTAAGAGGATTAAAAAATGAAGAAAAAAGTTTACTTAAATATGTACTTGGATATTGATTGCATTTAAACATATTTGTTGCTGGTCATGTCTAATTTATATGATAACCAGTCTAAAATGCTTAGTAATGTACATGGAAAGTATTTAATATTTTTTTCTCAATCTGCTATGTAGGTCTTACTTCTTTAAAATGTGGGTCTTAGATGAAACCCATTATTTTGGCAGAATTAGACACTGAAGTCAACTTAAAAAGACTGACACATTCATCGAGAGAGAGAGAGAGTGTGTATGTGTGTCCATGTGTATCCTTTCAAAGTTAGATGTGAATGAAAAGCTTAGTAGTATTAACCACGTGGAACAACTAGCAAATCATACACAGAGAACAAAAGATGTGGGTTTGGGTTACTTTCAGCAAGAGTTACAAAGGATTCATCAAAAGTTGGCAAACTGAGTGCTGTTTCTCTCATGATCCCTTGGAAATAGGATAAATACCACCGGTCTCAGGGTATGTGACTGGTATCTGTTCTCTAAGTTAATACTGGATTGATATTTTTCAGAGGAAACAATGATATAGTTCCTGTCTTTTACAAGGAAGTTAAAGATCATTTATAAGCTGAAACAGAATCACTAAGAACAGAAATTCATTTTGTTATTTTTTGTTGGAGAGGGGTGGAGTAATTTCAGGTAATGAGCATCAAGCCCATTTGAGAATTCTCATTATAAATTTAAGACCCAAATGATTGCAAAGTTCTGCATTTGGTTAGCAAAGTCACTAGCTTCTGCAGAAGCTGGGCCGACATGGTATTTGCATTAATAGCATGGATGGGGTTGGTGGGGAGTCATGTTAACTGGAAAAGAGTAAACAAGCTTAAAACAGTTAAAAAAATAAAAGGCACACCTATACTTAAGGAAGCAGGTGTGATGCTGAGTGGCCACACATGAATAATCACTCAACACAAGAAAAGAGTTAGAAAATGGATCCAGACAGAGTGACAACATTTAGGTCATCAGAGACATACAGAATTACAATCCTATGCTGAAAGTTACCTCTAGTAGAAGAGGGGGTTCAATATATAGGCAGGATTCAGGAACAACTAAAGAACTCCACACTATCCTACAACTGTCAAGTATAGGATTTTATAATTCTTTGGTATTGAAAATGAAAAAAAAAAAATTGGAGCTTATAGTATGTTCAGTAATGGCTCCCCAAATATTTCCATGTCCTAATCCCCAGAACCTGTGAATGTTACCATACAAAATGAGAGATTTTTGGAAATATGATTAGGGATCATGAAATGGGAGAAGATTATCTTGGATTATCTGTGTGAGCCCAGTGCAATCATAATGATCCCTATAGGAAAAAGGGAACAGGAATCAAAGGAGGAAGGAGCTGTAATGGTCAAAACAAGAAGTTAGAGTGATGTGAGGAAGGGTTCATGACCCCAGAAGGGCAAGTGACCCTCACAAGCTAGAAAAATCAAGGAAACAGATTCTTTTCCAGAGCCTACAGAAGGAACCAAACCCGCCTTCACCTTAACAAAGCCTGGTGAGACCTGTGTCAGACTCCCAAACTACAGAACTATAAGATCATAAATTTATATTGTTTAAGCCACTAAATTTATAGTACTTAATA
>NC_138369.1:42019533-42038132 GCF_054177405.1 Leptonychotes weddellii | reverse complement strand
TATATGTTAAGAAAAAAAAAAGAAGAAGATAGCAGGAAGGGAAGAATGAAGGTGGGGAAATCGGAGGGGGAGACGAATCATGAGAGACAATGGACTCTGAAAAACAAACTGAGGGTTCTAGAGGGTAGGGGGGTGGAAGGATGGGTTAGCCTGGTGATGGGTATTAAAGAGGGCACGTTCTGCATGGAGCACTGGGTGTTATGCACAAACAACGAATCATGGAACATGACATCAAAAACTAATGATGTAATGTATGGTGATTAACATAATAAAAAAAATTTAAAATAAAATAAATGGCACATTTCCAAAAAAAAAAAAAAACCAAAAAACAAAACAACAACAAAAAAACAAGTAGAGTGATTATGACAGCTCAGATTTGTCCAAACCCAAAGCCCACATTCTCCTTACTACATTGACCCTACACAAACCTTTCCCTATAATTTTGTTATTGTTGTTCCAGACAGATACAGTGCTTTTTTTTTTTTTTTTTTCCTGAAAACACCATCAACTCTAATGTTAAGTTATATTTGCTCATGCTCTTGACTTTGCTGGAAACATCCTGCCTCCTGCTGTCACTCATCACAACTTAATTCTCTCTCCCTGGTGCAATGCAATGGTTGCCTACACTTAGTCCCTCAATCACATTTAAGGATTTTCATGAAAAATTTCAAATCTTTATTATAAAATTAATAGTAGCACTATATTTTAATGTTCTACCAGTTTCCCAGAATTTTTTTTCTTTTTTTCCCCTTATATCCCCAACAGCAAACACAGCATTTAGTAGTTAGTAGATTCTAGACAATACTTGTATTAAATTATGCATTCATTAAGCACATGATTCCAAGAACTCTCTCTAGACCTCTTGATCCTTTATGAAGAATAATTATCCACAGATTGCATTTCACTTTCACAGCAATATTTCCCAAATTGTTTTCTATGGCACATTTCTATAGTGAACAAACAAGAGGAATTCTACAACCCCAAACCTTTCCCCTGCAAAATAAAAGGTTCCTGATAGACACTGCATTATATATTTTTAGATTTTTTTTTTTTTAAGATTTTATTTATTTATTTGAGAGAGAGAATGAGATAGACCATGAGAGGGGGGAGGGTCAGAGGGAGAAGCAGACTCCCTGCCGAGCAGGGAGCCCGATGCAGGACTCGATCCCAGGACTCCAGGATCATGACCTGAGCCGAAGGCAGTCGCCCAACCAACTGAGCCACCCAGGTGCCCTTTTTTTTTTTTTTTAAGATTTTATTTATTTATTTGAGAGAGAGAATGAGATAGAGCATGAGAGGGGGGAGGGTATTTTTAGATTTCTTTACTGACAGACTTTCCCAAAGCATTTAATGTTATGAGAAAATTATAATCTATAAGAAGAAATTTCACAATTTCCCAAATTTGCTTGAATTTGTATTTTTCCTTTTCAGACTACAGATTAGTATCTCATAGGGCAGACACTTCTTTGTGTGTGTGTGTGTGCGCATATATATATGTGTGTGTGTATATATATATATGTAATTTAAATATTTATTATATAAATAATTTAAATATCAACCAACCTCATGCTTACTGCCTGTCATTGGATCTAGGTCTTTTCAGTGTGTGTACAGGATTTTTGTTTTTTGAGTAAGATAAAATTCATTAAAAATTCATACTGCTACTTCCAATTGAAATTCAGGACTACAATTTTTTTATTAATCTCAGCACACTTACACTTCTACCTCCTTTCATGAGGAAAATCCTTGTTCTTAATGATACCATTAGGATGATTCATTTGCTTTATTCCATAATATAGATATTCTTAAAATATCTTGTCTAACAGTCTAAGAAGTATATGACTAGCCTTTTGAAAATTGTTTTTCAATTTTTTGCCTATTTTGGTGGTAGATTCTGAGATTAGGGATTGCTTTGTTAAAGGGTAAATTTATATGCATTTTTTCCTAAATATTGACACATTCTCCTCTACAGTGAGACTGTACTAATTTGCTCTCCTACCAACAAAGGGTGAAAGTGTTCATTTCCCTAAGGACCTCAACAAAGTATATTGTGGAACTTGATTTTGTCAATCACATAGATATGTGTGAAACACCTATATAGTGTATTTTCATTTGCTTTTTTCTGAGTATAGAGGAGGTTGAACATTTGAGCATATGATTGAGACCCATTGTATTTATTTTTCTGTAAACTGTTCATAATGCAACCAATTTTTATAAAAACTTGGTCATTTCCTTGTCTATTTTTAAAAGCTATTTATTAATTAGAAATATTAACTCTTTGAGATTAAGTTGCAAATCTTATTCCCAGTTGGTCATTTTTCATTTTCTTTCTTTACATATTTTCCAAATAAAATTTTGTAGATATGAATTTTTTTCAGTTTTGGACTTTTTTAAAATTTAAATTCAATTAATTAACATATAGTGTATTATTAGTTTCAGGGGTAGAGTTCAGTGATTCATCAGTTTTATATAACACCCAGTGGTCATTACATCATGTGCTCTCCCCTTAATGCCCCTCAGCCAGTTACCCCATCCCTCTACCCCCCTTCCCTCCAGCAACCCTCAGTTTGTTTCCTATGATTAAGAGTCTCTTATGGCTTATCTCCCTCTCTGATTTCGTCTTGTTTTATTTTTCCTGGGTTTGTTTCTTTTAGTAACCAGAATCATGCTGTATGTATTGTTCTTCGATGTGTTTGTTGGAGATGTTCTCAGTCTAGTACACTCCTTTTATCCATTATATATTCCACAGAATTAGTGTCACTGGGTTGCTTCATTCTGCTGTTATAATTATGCCCACTTTTGTGCACAAACTTGAGCATAGGGGCTGGAATTTGAGGCAGAGAGTGTCAGTTTGAGTCCTTGTCAATCTGAAGTGAAGGCATGTTGCCTTGGCATTGAGCACATGGCAGGAAGTGCATGCTGACTTGGGCAGGAGGGCAGCTGGACTGTGGATTTGGGACCCACAGGCCAATGGCATTGTGTGTGATGGGGATGTGGCTGGTTTTGCTCCTGGTCATGAATTCCTTTAACTTTTTTTTTTTTTTCTGGGAAACTCTGTCTCTCCTTCTATTTTGAATGAAAGCCTTGCCTGATAGAATATTCTTGGCTACAGATTTTTTCCTTTTAGCTCTTTGACTCTATCATGCCACCCCCTTCCAGCCTGCAAAGTTTCTGTTGAAAAATCCACTGATCAACTTATGGGGTTTCCCTTGTATATAACTGCTTTCTTTTCTCTTGCTGCTTTTAAAATTCTCTCTTTAGTACTATCTTATTTACATCGTGTCTTGGTGCAGACCTCTTTGGGTTGGTTTTGTTGGGGGCTCTCTGTGCTTCCTAGATCTGGATTTCTCTTTCTTCCCCAGATTCATGAAGTTTTCAGCTATTATTTCTTCAAATAAATCTTCTGCCCCCTTTTGTCTCTCTTCTCCTTCTGGGATCACTATCATGCAACTAATATACTTGACAGTGTTGCTGAGTTCCTGGGTTTATTCTCATTTTGCATTTTTCTTTTCCCCTCTCATCTGCTCAGCTTGATTACTTTCCATTACTCTGTCCTCCAGGTTGCTGATCCATTCTTCTACTTCCTCTTGTTTGCTACTTACTCCAGGTGGTCTATTTTTAATTTCATTTAGTGAGTTCATTATCTCCAGTTGGTTCTTTTTTAGGTCTCCTATCTCTTTGTGGAGGGTCTCGTGGAGGTCCTGCACTCCTTTCTCAATTCTAGAGAGTATCTTTATGAGCATTACTGTAAATTCACTATCAGACATATTACTTATCTCCATTTTGTTTAGGTCCCTTGCTATGATTTTGTTCCGCTCTTTCATTTGGGACATATTCCTCTTTCTCCTCATTTTGTCTATTGCTGTGTCTGTTTCTATGCGTTAGGAAAGTCAGCTATGTCTCCTGCACTTGAAAGTAGTGGCTTTATGGAGAAGAGGTCCTGTAGTGCCCCACAGTGTAATGTCTCCTTTGCACCAGAAAATGGTGCTTCCAAGGTGTCTCCTATGTGTGTTGCTACAGGGGTTTCTTACTGTTGTGGAAAGCTGTGTTCGCCTTCAGTCCAGCCTGTGATGGCTCTCTCTCTCTCTCTGTTGTGGGCAGACTCTGGTGCCTGTGGTGTTAGTGGGCCAGTCTGGGGCTGCCTTGGGATTGAGTTAAGTCAGACCAGGTGTTTGCCAGAGATGAAGTAGCAACAAACTGCAGGGCACTTTCCCTGTGTTGTCCCCTGAAAAGCTTTTTTTGGTGGGTGGGGCCTGCAGTCAGACCAGCTGTCTGCCCCAAGCCCACTGCTGGGGTCGCAGTCAGACTGGTGTGTGGTTATCTTCCCCTCGCCTCTCCCTAGAGCAGGACTCACTTTGGAGTGGTGTTGGCCCTTGTCTGGGCTGCTTGCACACTGCCAGGCTTGTGGCACTGCTTTGATGGGATCTTGCCAAGAGCATATCAGAGGAGGTGGATTTTGCTGTGTCCTCTTGTCTACATCTGGCTGTGGAAAGTCTGTCCTGCTAGTCTTTGGGTCACTTTCTGGGTTATTTATGCTGATGTGGATGTTCTCTAGGTGGCCACGCTGCACGAGGTTAGCCCAGGGTACTCCTAATTTGCCATCTTCCCAGCAGCCTCTCAATATAAAATTTTTTCTAAACAAATTATCTTTTTCTTTTTTTTAACTTCTAGATTATGAATTCCCACTCTCAGAGTAAAGAAGACTCCACCCATGTCTTCTTCTAGTGCTTGTATAATTTTGTTTTTAAAAGTTGGATATTTGAGGGCTCCTGGATGGCTCAGTTAGTTAAGCATCTGCCTTTGGCTCAGGTCACGATCCCAGGGTCCTGGTATTGAGTCCTGAATTGGGCTCTCTGCCCAACTGCCCAACTGGGCTCAGTTGGTTAAGTGTCTGACTCTTGATTTTGGCTCATGTCATGATCTCAGGGTTGTGAGATCAAGCCCCATGTTGGGCTCTGCTCTGAGTGTGGAGCCTGCTTAAGATTCTGTCTCCCTTTCTCTCTGCCTCTCCTCATGCACTTGTACTCTCATGCTCATGTACATGCTCTCTCTTTCTCCTTCTCTTAAAAAAAAAAAAAAAAGATATTTAATCCATTTCAAATGTATTCTGGTATAGAGAGTGAGGAATAAATCAAAATTTTATCTTTTTCCATATAGCTATTCACTTGTAACATACAACAGCTTAACTTCTGTCACAGATTTGCGGTGGTGTCTTCATTCTATACTAAATTTCTGTATGTAATTAGGTCTATTTCTGGATTTTAAAAATCTATTTCATTGTTTGGTTTGTCTATTCATGCACCAATACTAGGATTCAATTATAAAGGATAACATTTTAATAACTGGTAGAGTTAGACATTTTTACACATAATTATTCTTTTTCTTCAAATTTTCCTGGTTATTATTATTTACTGAAATGAACTTTATTAATCACTTACATAGCTTGAGGGAAAAAAACTTGATGGTACATTTATTGGGTTTATGCTGTATTTATAAATAAACTACAACAGAAATCTTTATGAAGGTGAATCTCCCTACCTTTTTCTCTCCTCTTGGTCAAGTCTACTTTGTTTCCTTCAGTGTTTGCCTATTTCTCAAAATAAAGGTTTTGAGTGTTCTTGAAAAGTCAGCCTAGGTATTTCTTATATTTGTCCTATTATAAACACAGTTTTCTTTGCTATGAATTTCTTATTGGTTTTTGGTTGTATATGTAAAAGCTATTCTTTGTTTTGTTGTGGTTTTATTACTTTTCAACTTTCTATCATGAAAAATTTTAAATGTAGTATAAGGTTGAAAGAACTTTACAGTGAACCCACCAACTAGATTCTTATATTAACATTTTACAATACTTACTTTACAAGGTAATTCATTTTCTCATATTAACTTTATAACCTGCTACTTTAGAAATTTATTTTTTATAGTACTTAAAAAAAGACAATTGTGAAGGCATTATGACCCCTATAAAATATGTACTATGGAACAGGTTCAGACTAATAATTCAGGAGATCAGTTTCTATACTGCATTCATAGAGGTAGTTATCCCAGAGAGAATATCTTAAAAAATAATAGCAATATTTTAAATAATACTATTTGTGGAACACTGTAGGCTTTATGTCTTTCTTGGAGAGTCACCAGGTATATTAGCTTATTAAAGGCTCTAAGAGATTTAAGATGTAAGTTTGTCTTTGGGGCTACCAGGACTTGAAAAATGTATAACAAGAGTATCAGAAGTGGAAAGTTTATTAAAAAAAAAAAAAAAGTTTAACTTTATTTCCCCTAGTGTCAGAGACACAACTACTTGCCAACTTTCTCCCCTCCTTCTTTAATTGAAATCTGTTCTCTTCAGATACTGACACCACTAATGTGTGTGTTTGTGGCTGTGTGTGTGTGTGTGTGTGTGTGTGTGTTGGGGGGGGATGGAGGGAAGGAGGGAGACGGAGAAAGAGAAGGAGAGGGAGAAAGAAAGGGAGAGAGAGAGGGAAAGAAACACATGTGTTCTGAACCTTCTTTGAGCCTCACTGAGTCAGTTCTGATTTGCCTAACCAACCTAATTTCTTCTGCAAGGGCTGATTTAGAACAAGCATGGGAAGCAATTCTAGCCAGTGAGATATAAGAGGAGTTTGGTGGGGTACTCCTGAGAAAGTTTATTTGCTCTTAGAAAGAGATGTACTCAATTTTATCAAAAGCAAGCCACAACACATACCCTGCAATTACTCTGGTCATTTTGTGATCCTAAGAAAATTACACAGCAAACAAATGACAGCATAAAAATGTGGTAGGTATATGAAAATATAAATGAGTTTTGAGTTAGCCAAGCCTGAAATCACTCTTTCTCCATGTGACATATTAAATGGTTTGTCCACTTAACTGAAGCTTAATACTCAATATTTTCCATGTTCCTATGAATGCTACACTTCTTATTCATATAGCAGTTTATAATATCCTAGCATTAAGCTCCTCCCCCAAAAAACACCATGAAATGCAGTTTTAATAAATACTTTTAACATAGACTGAAGTAAGGGGAAATAAGAACATCTTTTTTTAGGATTTATTAATTTATCTTAGAAGGAGAAAGAGAGCACCCCCATGAGTGCAGGAAGGGGCAGAGGGAGAGAATCTTTAAGCAGACTCCCCACCTAACATATAGCCCAACTTGGGGCTAGATCCCACAACCCACAAGATCACGACCTGAGCAGACCAAGAGTCAGATGTTCAACCAACTAGGCCACCTAGGTGTCCCGAAAATAACATTTTCAATTAATTGTTAGTTAACAGCTCATTCTTTCCATCTTTCTAATTAGCTAAGATGTTGTCATATTCTTTTCTTGGATGACATTCATCCTTTTCAACATGTTTCTCAGGAAAGGGTCTCAGGTTTAAATAAGTAAGGAAAACACTGAAGCACTACCTTCTATTTCTCCAGCATGCAAAGAAGCTTATCTTTTAAAGTCTTGTGATTTTCTGGAAATGGATAAATTCCTAGAAACAAAATCTTCCAAAATGGAATTAGAAAGAAATAGAAAATCGGAGCAGACCAGTTATCAGTAATGAAATTAAATCAGTAATTAAAAATCTACTAAAAAATAAAAGTCCAGGACTAGTTGGATTCATAGGTGAATTCTACCAAAGATTTATATAAGAATTAATACCAAAATTAATAACTTTTCTCAAACTATTCCAAAAAATTAAAGAGGAAGGAAAGACTTCAAATACATTCTGGAGGACAGCTTATCCTGATAACAAAACCAGACAAAGAGACCACTAAATAAATAAATAAATAAAACTACAGGTCAATATCTTTGATGAATATTGGTGCAAAAATCCTTGACAGATTATTAGCAAACCACATTCAACAATACATTAAAAGGATCATTCACCATAATTAAGTAGGATTAATTTTGGGGATGCAAAGATAATTCAATATTCACAAATCAATCAATGTGACACACCTCATCACAAAATGAAGGATAAAAATGATCATCTCATTAGATGCAGAAAAAGCATTTGACAAAATTCAGCATCTGTTTATATTGAAAACTCTCCACAAAGTGGTTTTAAAGGGAACATAACTCAATGTAATAAAGGCCATATATGAAAAACACAGAGCTAACATTATACTCAATGGTGAAAAACAGAGCTTTTCCTCTACTATCAGAAACAAAACAAGGATATCCCCTCTCACCATTTTTATTCAATATTGTATTAGAAGTCCTTTCCATAGCAATCAGAGAAGAAAAATTAAAAGTGTACATATGGGTAAAAAGGATGTTAAACTGTCATTATTTGCAGATGACATTATATATAGAAAACCTTAAAGACTCCATCAAAAATGAATGTAATAAATGAATTAAATAAAGGTGCAGGATACAAAATTAACACTGAAAAATCAGTAGCATTTCTATCTACTGATAACATAGTAGTAGAAAGAGAAATCAATAATTCCATTTACAATTTCACCAATAAGAATAAAATGCTTAGTAATAAACTTAACCAAGTAGGTAAAAGACCTGTACTCTGAAAACACTGATGAAAGAAATTGAAGATGACACAAATGGAAAGATATTTCATACTCATGAATTGGATGAATATTGTTATAATGTCCTTATTACCCAAAGCAATCTACAGATTTAATGCAATCCCTATCAAAATACCAACAGAATTTTTCACAAAAGTGTAAGTAGTAATACTAAAATTTGTATGGAACCACAAAAGACCTCTAGTAGCCAAAACAATCTTGAGAAAGAACAAAGCTGGAGGTATCAAAATCCCAGATTTCAAGATTTACTACAAAGCTGTAGCAATCAGAACAGTATGGCACTGACACAAAAATAGGCACATAGATCAATAGAACACAATAGAGAGCCCAGAAATAAATGCATGCTTATAGAGTCAATAACCGATGATGAGAGGCAAGAATATACAATGGGGAAAAGACAATCTCTTCAAAACACACTACTGGGAAAACTGGACAGCTACATGCAAAAGAATGAAATTGGACCACTTTCCTATACTATATACAAAAAAGAACTCAAAATGCATTAAACAGCTAAATATGAGACCTAAAATCATAAATATTCTAAAAGGAAACACAAGCAGTAATTTCTCTGACAACAGCCATAGCAATATTTTTCTAGATTGGTCTCCTGAGGCAAGGGAAACAAAAGCAAAAATAAACTATTGGGACTGCAAGAAAATGAAAAGTATTTGCCCAGCAAAGGAAATCATCAACAAAACAAAAAGACAACCTATTGAATGGGAAAAGATATTTGTAAGTGATAGATGACTTATTAGTGATATATCCAAATATATATATCAGGTTAATATGCAAAATATATAAAGGATGTGTACAGTAATACCAACAAAACAATTTGATTTAAAAAAATGGACAAAGAACCCAAAGAGACATTTTCCCAAAGATGACATACAGATGGCTGACACATGAAAAGATATTCAACATCTCTAATTAACAGGAAGTGCAAATCAAAACCACAATGAGTTAGCATCATACACCTGTCAGAATGGCTAAAATAAAAAAAGACAAGAAATAACAAGTGTTGGTGAGGATGTGAAGAAAAAAGGAACCCTTGTGCACTGTTGGTAGGAATGGTAAAGGATGGAGCCTCTGTGAAAAACAGTATGGAAGTTGCTCAAAAAATTAACAGTAGAAATACCGTATGATCCAATAATTCTACGACTGGGTATTTACCACCCCCCAAAACTGAAAACAGTAATTTGAAAAGATACTTGCACCCTTAGGTTTACTGCAGCATTATTTACAATAGCCAAATTATAGAAGCAACTGAAGTCTCCATCAGCAGATGAATGGATAAGGAAGTGTGGTATGTAAACACACACACACACACACACACACACACACACAAATATTACACAGCCATAGGATGGATGAGGAAACAGAAAAGGATGAGATTGTGCCATTTGTGACAACATGGAAGAACCTAGAGGGTATTAGGGTAAATGAAATAAGTCAGACTGAGAAAGAAAAATACCATAATGATTTCACTCATATGTGGATTCTAAAAAAAAAAAAAAAAGAACAAACAAACAAAAAGCACAATCAAACCTATAAATACAGAGAACAAACTGGTGATTGCCAGAGAGCAGGGGAGTGGGAAGTACAGGCTTCCAATTATGGAATGAATCAGTCATGGGAATAAAAGGATGCAGCATAAGGAATCCGGTCGATGATACCTTAACAGTGATGAATTGTGACATGGTAGCTACACTTCTGGTGAACATAGCAAAACGTAGAAACTTGTGGAATCACTATGTTGTGCAACTGAAACTAATGTAACATTGTGTGTCAAGTCTATTAAAAAATGTTTAAATGCAAATAGTCTACTGATATTCTGCTCCATTTGTATTTTTCCCCAAGAGTCCAGATTTATCTTCAAAATGTACACCTTTTAACCCTCCATTGAATAAATTCTCGCTGCACTACACAAAAATAATCCATAAACTCTTCCACTATCAGAATTTCTAGTGTTCATTCTGCTGGTGAAGTCTTCTCTTTGAAAGACCTGCTTAACTTACCAATTTTAGCATGTCTTTCTCAGAATGTATGCCTTAGTTAATACGCATAAGCAAATTATTCGAAGGAAAAAGCAATTTTAGAAAAAAAAATTGTATATTTGAAATTATTAATATAAACAATCCCATTTCAATGGGGAAACCGAAAGAAAGAGACAGGGTGGGGGGATGGGGGAAGACAGGACACAAAAGATGTTTGCTAATGCAGCCTGAAGAACTTACCAGAATGGCTCAGCAGCTTTGAACAACTGGCCTAACACATACCATATGTTTCTAAAAGAGTGAAGAAAACTGTAATTTTTATTTTTATTTCACATATTGATTGAAATTATTTGCTTTGGAAAGACCTCTCTCAAGTAATGCATGCTTATGCTGACCATACTTTTAAAGCATGCATTACACAGATTTATTTTATTGAATATAGAGCCTCAGCTTAAGTATATCTTGAGGCCGAAGTCTTGAGTAGTACACTACATAATTAACTATAATACTAATGCTTGGATTTACTGCAAATGACAAATACCCTAATCAACCGGAAAAGAGTATCACAGTAGCTCTCGAAAGAGAGTCAGGGCAGATTTTGTTTGTAACGAAGCTGCAAGACTCTGGGTAAAGAGGATGCAGGGATAGCAGGATGGGTACCCTGGAGTGCTAGAAAATGTTACAGGTTCTGAAAAATGCTACAGTTCCCCAGCAAGCCCTATTAAGATGATTCTGTAGTCCCTTCCATAATTTAAAATTAAATAAATAACGACTTACTGGATATTTTTCCCCTATCGGTATACATTTCTCCTTATATGATGAATGTTAACAGCAAAATACAATTCTGTGTTTGAGGAAATTTACTTTGCTGCCATCTCCTTGAGTGACCACATTTATAGAAGCTCAGCAGTAAAACACGTAGCCTACAGACATATTAGTAGAAGGAAAGTCAGAAGGTTTGGATTGAACCAAAAAGCCTTCAGTGGGGTTGTGCTTCTATTTGTAAGCGAGGCTGAATGACAACAGAACGGGAAAAGCAATTCCTGATAGGAATGGTGGGGTTCATAGTCAGTACTATGGGCATTGTGTATCTATTATATGCTTTCTATGCACCAGCCTCTGGGCTGAGCATTTCCATGGCTTAATTTTTAACTCTCACAACACTTTCTTCAGTAGGTACTATTATCTTTTCCACTTACCATCCACTTCTTGCCTCTCTGTTACTTCACTATATATTACAATTAGCTCTTCATTTCTTTTCATTTTTAACTTTAGATCCATAAATAATCTCCAAGTTTATGCTAGCCATGACTTTTATATCCTCTTGTCCCCACTGAATATTTCACTATAGAAGTTTCCTGCAAGGAGGAAAACAGTTGATTCTGATAACACCATTGTATCCTTCCCTCATCTCTCTCTCCTTGAGTGGAAGAAGTTAGTGTCCAGAGAAATGGCCAAAATGCTGGCAAAGGAACAAAGAAAACAAAGGAGAAATGGCAGATGACTTACGAACTGATTCCTTAGATGACCAAAATTTGATTACAAATGAACCATTAACATCCTAATGTTCTGCAGTGGATACACATGGAGTACTTTGTTATATATTCATAAAGAGTTCCAGCAAGGGAAATACACAATGTCTAGCCACAAACCGTCATTTCTAATCCTTTTTCCATGCAGGATGCTTCCTGGAGAGCTATTTAATTGTCAATTAAAACTGAGTTTTCTTCGGCAATTCCATTTCCAATTTCCAAGTAAGTGCAAATAAAGATGCATGCAGTGAATAAATGTGTGTGTGTTGGGGTGGGGGGGACAGGGCAGCATGGGGTGGGGGACAGTTTTCATACAGTGCACTGGGGCACAGGAATAAAAGGGAGGGGTGTTTCAGTCCCAATGTTCACACACCCCAAATGTGTAGGTGGTGTTCTGAGAGACTCAACCAAGGACTTTCTTCACTGCCAAGAGCAGCCTGTTGTAGGTAATGCGAGCCAATTCAGCAAAGGTAACAACACTGTTTCTAAAACTCACACCAGGAAACTTGCGATACCAAACAAGAAAAAGATGTAGTTTCTTAAAGATGAGCATGGATGTAGTTTCAATTTCTCACTTAGCTTTCTTCTCCTCTGATTTCTTAAGCTGAATTTCTGTTTATATACTTTTCATTGTTTCTTCATGCAAACTGTAAAAACTTTGGTGAAGTTTCCTTTCCAGAACGGACTTAAAGATTAAGAAAATATATGCTCTAGATGACTATCTTCTTAACCCCTTTTTCAGCTAGAGCTGCTGGAGTAATGGGCTTCTGCCCCTCTGAAATTCTGTGTATATCATTCCAGGAATCGTACTCAGGTTGAACCTTCAGACTATTAATTAATCAATTTGTTAAAAATGCATTTAGATACCAGATGATATAATGGGTCTATGCAGTCATCATCGATAGTTGCTAAAACCATGAACTGAAAGGCTGATGGGAATTTTATAGTGAATAGATCTGGTGACAACACAGTGCCGCTGCTTCATCATTTCCTTTCTCCTCCTTCTCCTTCCCAACATCCTCCTCCTCATTCTTTTTTGGCTTTAGACATTCACGATTTATTTGTTTTAATTTAGAAAATGGCACTGTGTATGTATGTGCGAGAAGAGATGGAACATGGAAAACTAAAAATTTCACAAAAAACATATTTTCGGAGTAAAAAATGTCAATTTAGTTTCTCTGCCCTCAGTCACTCCCTTTCCAAATAGAACCACTCTCACTTCTCATCTTAAACAATAATAATAATAATAATAATGTTACATATCCTCTGAATGATGCAATAATAAATGTACCTCTTGGTAAACATTTTGTCAAATATATGAAAAGACTGCAACATAAAAAAAGAAAAAGTGAGAGAGAATGACAGAGAGAAAGAGGGAAACATCTGAACCTGATCTACTGAGTAAATGAGAGGAAATACAGAAAATGGAGCAACAGGTAAATTGACATTAGAGAGATACGAAGAGCAAGATCCAAATGTGAGAAATTCTACAGCAATAGTAATTAAGCTGCTTTATTCAACAAGTAAATGGCAAGAAGTAAAATGGAGAGGAACACTTTTTTAAAGATTTTATTTATTTGAGAGAAAGAGAGAGAGAGTGCGAGGAGGGGGAGGGGCAGAGGGAGAGGGAGAGGGAGAAAGAGAATCCCAAGCAGGCTCTGCCGTCAGTGCAGAGCCCAAAGTGGGGCTCAATCCCAGGACCTGAGATCACAACTTGAGCCAAAATCGAGAGTTGGGCGCTTAACCAACTGAGCCACCCAGGCACCCATGGAGAGGAACATTTTTAGATACAAAAAAGATGTATTAAAAATGGAGTGTATGGATTTTGTTTAGATACACATGTGAACAAACCAATAGTAAAGACATTCATGTGTGAAGGGGGAAGCTATTTGATATGGAACTGGTGTTTGTTTCTTGTGTACATGTGTTTACCATATATTTTTAAGAACTTTATTCAAAGATGGGCACTTACGTTTTTAAAATAAATTAAATGGCCTCAGTTTACTTTAAATTGGCCAGCAGTGAGAGAAAAACACGTGCTGGGTATATGAAAATAAAATACACTGGGTATTACAGAAGACTGATGAATCACAGACCTGTACCCCTGTACAAATAGTACATTCTATGTCAATTAATTGAATTTAAATTTAAAAATCTATTAAAAAATAAAAAAATAAATACATTGGCACATATCGACTACTATTGAGGTGCAGAGATGGATACATGGGGATTCATCATACTAGTATCTTTGTTTTTGCATTGTATGAAAGATCACATGCTAATGAAAATAAAAATAAAAGGAGAAGAGGATAAAGAGCATGAAGGAAGAAGAAGAAGAGCACCAGGGGAGGTAGGGGCACGTGAAGGGGTGGAGGAGGGAAAGGAGAAAGAGGAAGAAAAAGAGGACAAAGAACAAAAAGAATATTGGCAGGGAAGCAGGTTAGTTGCATTTAAGTGGTACCTACCATGTGCCACATGCCCTACTAGACAAGAGACATAGATATAAATACAGAACCCTTTCCTGCTGGCACTTTTCATAGCCCCAGTCAAATGTTCCTGCTGAAATGCAGAGCTTCCCTCATCTCAGGTCTTACAGAATGATTCTGCCTCCCAGGTGTTTGTTCAGGAGAACACACACTGCAGATGCAAAGGCATATGGGCAGGGTGGCCTGACTCCCCCAGTCCAACGTCACTTCCTGGAAGCACAGCGGCCATGTTGCCAAGATGGAGCAGTTCCATCTCAAGGACACCTTGACCCTTCACCTTGTGAACACAGAGAAAAGTCCTAAGGGAATTCGTCCCACTGCAGGGTTTGAGAGGACTTCTCAAAATCATCAATCCAATGAAAGCTTATATAAAAAGAAAAAGCTACTGTTTAACTGCATGTGTGCTCCATATCCAGTACTAAGTGACTCTAAATAAAATGGACAAATATGCCCACATATACTCGCCACTCCTCGCAGAGGCAAGTCTGGGGACTTAAACGTTGCTATATGCCTAGAACCCAAAACAGGGCCTGGAATAGAGTGGATATCCACTACACGTGTGTTGAATAAAGGATGAAACAGTAAATGAGTATCTTGGAAAGGGAAATAAAATAATGAGCCAGTACCTTCTGTAAAAGAGTAGGAAAGGAAGGTAGTGATCCTTCACTCAGGGTAGCGGACGGTGGATAGAGAGTTTAATTCCTTACAAGAGGATTGCAGATGAAAAGGGAGAGAAAGTAGCAGCACAACAAACCCTGATATTTGGGATTTTTTTTTTTTAAACTGAGTTTTTTATGTGGCCGAAGACTTTACTTATCGCTTTCACTGGTTTTGATTATTTAAGTAAAGTTGATAAAGATACTGTTAGCCTTTTTTTTGTCAAGATCAATTTTACACTAAACAAACAGCATACGTGTTTACACATACTTCTTCACACAAAATTTTAACCTTTTAGCTATTATAACTCAAAAATAAGACCAGTTTCTTCATACTGAGCCTTAACAATATCCCTAACTGATGAGAAATAAAGTCAATAGGATTCTCAACTCAAAAATTCTGAAGACACTGCACTTCTTAGCAATGCCACCTGTGTTGAGAAAAATGAAACAATGAATCTGACAAAGAAAATATGTCTTAACCAACTGCTAACCAGAAGGTTGGAACGGACAGTTTGCCAGTCCAGACACACTGGATAATTCACCTGAGGAGCAACTAGCCACGCTCATGCTACCTGGGGAAGGAAAGTCAGTCGGTGGTAATGGAGTGGAACTCTTCATAGAGCAGTACCAAGGAGGTTCTTGATGCAAAGTATCCAAATCCACGCTTTTTTTTTTTTAATTGTATTTATTTGTGTGTGTGCACGTGCGCGTGAGAGAGACAGAGACAGAGAGACAGAAAGAAAGAGATAGAACACAAGCAGGGGGAGCGGCAGGCAGAGGGAGAAGCAGGCTCCCCGCTTTAGCAAGGAGCCCATTGTGAGACTTGATCCCAGGACCCTGGGATCATGACCTGAGCCAAGGGCATACGCTTGACTGACTGAGCCACCCAGGCGCCCCTCCATGCTTAGTTTAAAACACACATGTTGCCAGTATGACTTAATTGGGGCAAAATCAAAACACCAATATTTTGAAACCAGTATGTGATGGCATTCCCATCTCTCCTATAACCGGCCCAACAACTACACAAGAGTTAGGAGCATGGATGCTGGCATCAGACAAACCTAGGTTGAAATTCTGCCTCTCTATGTATTATAGTTGTGATTAAAGTGAAGTTACATAACCTCTCTAAGCTTGTTTCTTAGTCTATAAAAAGGTAGTCATTATGAAAGAGAAACTGGTTACATTCTCCATGTGGCTAGATAACGTGAGAAATCCTGTATCACTTCCAAGACCTCCAAGCTTACAGCCAGAAATAAGCTACCAAAATAGAGATCATGATTTACCTTAACCCTATTGGGATTCTTGGTTCCAAAGTCCACCTGAATCTTCATAGGCTCAGATGATCACCCTCCTCCAGAACATCTTCAGAACTAAATTCTTCATGCCCCCTTTCTAAGCTTTACTGGGCACTATCCATAGGACAAGTCTCTCTGATGGCTTTACTTGCCCTTGACCCTTTACTCACTCCAATACGGTGTCTTGTCCCTTGTTCAATGACCAGCTCCTTCCATCTTCACATCTTTGACTGTGCTCTCTGGGTTTTTTAATCCATATTGGTCACTCCTCTGTGTAGTCTTATCCCAGTTTTCAAATACTTTTCCTTAACTAAAACCTGGCCATTTCCTTAAAAAAACACTGCTTCCCCCCTGGCTCTATTAAGTGGAGATCATCTTCTTCCGCTTACACAACCCATGTATCCCGCTGCCTTCCTTGCTCTCCAATACCACTTGAATCCTCTAACTTATTTCTCCTTTTGTAAAAAGCTCCTGCTCCTTTGAGTCTTACCCCCTATAGGTCTTGACGCACTTGTCAAGAACTGTGAAGAGTATGAGATCTTACGATGCCTGCAAACCTACAAGTTACATAGATGCTGGCAGGAGACAGGAGACTCATGGGTCAGTGAAAAAGGGCTTTATTATTCACAGCAATAGTATGGAGTATCAGCATTTGCTGGCTCTGGTTCTCTGACCCCAAATTCATACGCACACAGGGTGACAGAAAGAGGGCCATGTGACAAAGTGCGCTGTGCTACAGGAAAGGAGCCTGGTCTTTCATACCACATCATAAACATGACTGACCTTTGTCAGAAGAGAGCCGCTACTTCCACCTTCCAAAATGGTTTGCTATATAAACATCCTTGAAAAGGTAGTCTGGAAGGAAGGCACTTAGTGTCCCTGCCTTCACAAAGTGCAGAAATAGGAGAGACCCACAGAGAATCTCTTTCTGACAGCATTCACTCTCATCATATTATCAGTCTCTGGGTTTGAGACCCGTATTTCCTTTCTCCTCACCCTCACTCTTTCCTGGGCAGTCATACTTCTTCAAATGACATTACCAATCATCTACTGACAAATCTATGCTGTGTACCTCTAGCACAGACTTCTGAGTTCTACACCTATGCACTGAATTGACTTCCTAACCCTTCCAATTGGATGCCTTATTGCTGTACTGAACTCAACATGTCCAAAATGAAATCACCTCTTGCCTTTCCCACCTTCCAGACGTTTCCCACCTAAATACATGAGAACTCCTGCACTGGAATATATTGCTTTTCTCCCAAGATCCACTTAGCACCATTCTCTATGCTCTGAAAAGCTCACTCTGTGGACAGAATCACAGAGCTCTCTTGCCTTTTGACATCTAGTCAGTTTAGCAAATGGGCTCACAAGCAGGAGAATGGAGGACAGGATGGTCTGGTCCTCCAGAGAGTACAAGTGAGTATGTTTCCCAACGCATTTTTTGAGTTCAACATTAATCTGGTAACACTACCATAAAAAGATACTACAAGAGAAGCAAACTACAAATCAATATCCATGATGACAAGAGATATAAACACTCCTTTAATATTAGCAAATTTAATGCATCAACACATAAAAAAATACATCATGATTAAGCATGTTTATCCTAGGATTGCAAGTTTGATTAAATATTTGAAAAGTCAGTATAATTCATGATAACTAAAAAAGAAAGCATTACATCATCTCAATAGATGCAAAAATAGCATTTGAAGAATTGAGTAATGATAACAGAACTCAGAAAACCAGAATAAAAGGGGACCTCTTCAACCTTCTCAAGTAGGTCTACAAACACTTGAGAAAAAAAAACCTAGAGCTATGATCATATTCACTGGTGCAAGACTACTTTACCTTAAGACTGGGAACAAGGTAAGGAACTCTATTTTTTTTTTTTTTTACATAGACTGAGTACGGGTAGTTTTTATTTTTTTAATTTAAATTCTATTAATTAACATATAATGTAAGGGCGGAGCAAGATGGCAGAGCAGTAGGAGACCTGGATTTCGTCTCCTCTCAGGAATTCAGCTGGATAGGGATCAAACCATTCTGAACACCTACAAACCCAACAGGAGATCGAAGAAAAGAATAGCAGAAACT